>NC_139348.1:28348583-28948583 GCF_055883805.1 Amblyomma maculatum
GCTGGTAGCAGGTAGCAGGTAGCAGGTAGCTGGTAGCTGGTAGCTGGTAGTGGGTAGCTGGTAGTTGGTAGCTGGTAGTTGGTAGCTGGTAGCTGGTAGCTGGTAGTTGGTAGCTGATAGCTGGTAGTAGGTAGCTGGTAGCTGGTAGTTGGTAGCTGGTAGTTGGTAGCTAGTAGTTGGTAGCTGATAGCAGGTAGCTGGTAGCTGGTAGTTGGTAGCTGGTAGTTGGTAGTTGGTAGCTGGTAGCTGGTATTTGGTAGTTGGTTGCTTCTAGTTGGTAGTTGGTTGCTGGTAGCTGGCAGCAGGTAGCTGGTAGCTGGTAGCAGCTAGCTGGTAGCATGTAGCTGGTAGCTGGTAGCTTCTAGCGGGTAGCTGGTAGCTGGTAGTTGGTAGTTGGCAGCCTGGTAGTTGGTAGCTGGTAGTTGGTATTGGCAGTTGGTAGCTGGTAGTTTTTTAGCCGGTAGCAGATAGCTGGTAGTTGGTAGCAGGTAGCTGGTAGCTTGTAGCTGGTAGTTGGTAGCTGGTAGCTGGTAGCAGGTAGCTGGTAGCTGGTAGCAGGTAGCTGGTAGCTGGTAGCAGGTAGCAGGTAGCAGGTAGCTGGTAGCAGGTAGCTGGTAGCTGGAAGCAGGTTACAGGTAGCTCGTAGCTGGTAGCAGGTGGCTGGTAACAGGTAGCTGGCAGTTGGTAGCTGTTAGCTGGTAGTTGGTAGCTGGTAGTTGGTAGCTGGTAGTTGGTAGCTGGTAGCTGGTAGTTGGTAGCTGGTAGCTGGTAGTTGGTAGTTGGTAGCTGGTATTTGGTAGCAGATAGCAGGTAGCTGGTAGCAGGTAGCTGGTAGCAGGTAGCAGGTTGCTGGTAGCTGGTAGCTGGTTGCTGGTAGCGGGTAGCTGGTTGCTGGTAGCTGGTAGCTGGTAGTAGGTAGCAGGTAGCTGGTAGCAGGTAGTTGGTAGTTGGTAGCTGGTAGCTGGTAGTTGGTAGCTGGTAGCTGGTAGTTGGGAGTTGGTAGCTCGTAGCTGGTAGTTGGTAGCAGGTAGCTGGTAGGTGGTAGCTGGTAGCTGGTAGCTGGTAGCGGGTAGCTGGTAGTTGGTAGCTGGTAGTTGGTAGTTGGTAGCGGCTAGTTGGTAGCTGGTAGCTTGTAGTTTTTAGTTGGTTGCTGGTAGTTGGTAGTTGGTAGCAGGTAGTTGGTAGTTGGTAGCTGGTAGTTGGTAGTTGGTATTGGTAGCTGGTAGCTGGTAGTTTTTAGCTGATAGCTGGTAGCAGGTAGCTGGTAGCTGGTAGCAGGCAGCTGGTAGCTGGTAGCAGGTAGCAGGTAGCTGGTAGCTGGTAGTTGATTGCTGGTAGCTGGTAGCAGATAGCTGGTACCTGGTAGCAGGTAGCTGGTAGAAGGTAGCTGGTAGCTGGTATCTGGTTGCAGGTAGCTGGTAGCTGGTTGCAGGTAGCTGGTAGCTGGTAGCAGGTAGCTGGTAGCAGGTAGCTGGTAGCATGTAGCTGGTAGCAGGTAGCTGGTAGCTGGTAGTTGGGAGCTGGTAGCTGGTAGTTGGTAGTTGGTAGCTGGTAGCTGGTAGCTGGTAGTTGGAACCTGGTAACAGGTTGCTGGTAGCTGGTAGCAGGTAGCTGGTAGCTGGCAGTTGGTAGTTGGTAGCTGGTAGCTGGTAGTTGGTATTTGGTAGTTGGTAGCTGGTAGTTGAGACCTGGTAGCTGGTAGTTGGTAGCTGGTAGGTGGTAGATGGTAGATGGTTATTGATAGCTGGTAGCTGGTAGTTCGTAGCTGGTTTGGTAGCTGGTTGCTGGTAGTTAGTAGCTGGTAGTTGGTATCTGGTAGCTGGTAGCTGGTAGTTGGTAGCTGGTAGTTGGTAGCTGCTAGCTGGTAGCAGGTAGCTGTTAGCAGGTAGCTGGTAGCAGGCAGCTGGTAGCAGGTAGCAGGTAGCAGGTAGCTGGTAGCTGGTAGCAGGTAGCTGGTAGCTGTTAGCAGGTAGCAGGTAGCTGGTAGTTGGTAGCTGGTAGCAGGTAGTTGGTAGCTGATAGCCGGTAGCTGGTAGGAGGAAGCTGGTAGCTTGTAGCTGGTAGTTGGTAGCAGGTAGCTGGTAGCTGGTAGCAGCTAGCTGGTAGCAGGTAGCGGTAGCTGGTTGCAGGTAGCTGGTAGCTGGAAGCAGGTTACAGGTAGCTGGTAGCAGGTAGCTGGCAGTCGGTAGCTGGTAGTTGGTAGCTTTTAGCTGGTCGCTGTTAGTTTGTAGCTGGTAGATGGTAGCAGGTAGTTGGTAGTTGGTAGCTGGTAGTTGGTAGCTGGTAGCTGGTAGTTGGTAGTTGGTAGCTGGTATTTGGTAGCAGATAGCAGGTAGCTGGTAGCAGGTAGCTGGTAGCTGGTAGCAGGTAGCAGGTAGCTGGTTGCTGGTGGCTGGTAGCTGGTTGCTGGTTGCTGGTAGCTGGTAGTTGGTAGCTTGTAGCTGGTTGCTGGTTGCTGGTAGCTGGTAGCTGGTTGCTGGTAGCGGGTAGCTGGTTGCTGGTAGCTGGTAGTAGGTAGCAGGTAGCTGGTAGCAGGTAGTTGTTAGTTGGTAGCTGGTAGTTGGTAGTTGGTAGCTGGTAGCTGGTAGTTGGTAGCTGGTAGCTGGTAGTGGGTAGCTGGTAGTTGGTAGCTGGTGCCACATTTTGGGAGTGAGCAATCCAGACATAGAGATCCATACTGAATTGGCCATACTCGAATTAGTTTAGACACCAATTTTAGTAACACTCTTGCGAGGTCACATTTTCGGTGACCAAGGGGCCAGATTTTGGGTGTGAGCAATCCCAACCTAGACCTCCCCACTGAATTGGCCATACTCAAATTAGTTTAGACATCAATTTTAGTCAAGATCTGTCGAGGTAAAATTTTGGGTGTCCAAGGGGCCAAATTATGGGAGTGAGCAACCCCTACTTAGATATCCCCACTGAATTGGCCGAACTCGAATTAGTTTAGACATCAATTTTGGTCACATTCTGACGAGGTCAAATTTTCGGTGTCCAAGTAGTCAATTTTGGGAGTAAGCAATCCCGATTTAGAGATCCCCATTGAATTGGTCATGCTCGAATTAGTTAGACATCAAGTTTGGTCACATTCATGCGAGGTCAAGTTTTTGGTGTCCGAGGGGCCAAATTTAGGGAGTTAGCAATCCCGAATTAGAGATCCCACTAAATTGGCAATACTCGAATTAGTTTAGACATCAATTTTGGTCACATTCTGACGAGGTCAAATTTTCGGTGTCCACGGGGCCAAATTTGGGAGTGAGCAATCCCGATTTAGAGATCCCCACTGAATTGGCTGTACTCGAATTAGTTTAGGCACCAATTTTGGTGATATTCTGATCAGGTCAAACTTTGGGTGTCCAAGGGGCCACATTTTGGGAGTGAGCAATCCAGACATAGAGATCCATACTGAATTGGCCATACTCGAATTAGTTTAGACACCAATTTTAGTAACATTCTGACGAGGTCACATTTTCGGTCACCAAGGGGCCACATTTTGGGTGTGAGCAATCCCTACTTAGAGCTCCCCACTGAATTGGCCGAACTCGAATTAGTTTAGACATCAATTTTAGTCACATTCTGACGAGGTAAAGTTTTCGGTGTCCAAGGAGCCAAATTTTGGTAGTAAGCAATCCCGATTTAGAGATCCCCACTGAATTCCCCCCGCGAATTAGTTTAGAGATCAATTTTGGTGACATTCTGACGAGGTCAAATTTTCAGTGTCCAAGGGGCCAAATTTTGGATGTGAGCAATGCAGACTTAGAGATCCCCACTGAATTGGCCATACTCGAATTAGTTTAGACATCAATTTTGGTCGCATTCTGATGAGGTCAAATTTTCGGTGTCCAAGGGGCCAAATTTTGGGAGTGAGTAATCCCCATTCAGAGATCCCCACTAAATTGGCAATACTGGAATAATTTTAGACATCAATTTTGGT
Source organism: Amblyomma maculatum (assembly GCF_055883805.1). Taxonomy (NCBI): domain Eukaryota; kingdom Metazoa; phylum Arthropoda; class Arachnida; order Ixodida; family Ixodidae; genus Amblyomma; species Amblyomma maculatum. The sequence continues at coordinate 28,352,518 of NC_139348.1, forward strand.
CACATTCTGATGAGGTCCAATTTTTGGTGTCCACGGGGCCAAGTTATGGTAGTGAGCAATCCCTACTTAGAGATCCCCATTGAATTCGCCATACTCGAATTAGTTTAGACATCAATTTTGGTCACCTTCTGATGAGATAAAATTTTGGATGTCCAAGGTACCAAATTTTGGGAGTGAGCAATCCCGATTTAGAGATCCCCACTGAATTGGCAGTGCTCGAATTAGTTTAGACATCAATTTTGGTCACATTCTGAGCAGGCCAAACTTTGGGTGTCCAAGGGGTCAAATTTTGGGAATGAGCAATCCCGACTTAGAGATCCCCACTGACTTGGTGATACTCGAATAATTTTAGACATCAAGTTTGGTCAACTTCTGACGAGGTCAAATTTTAGGTGTACGGGGCCAAATTTTGGGAGGGAGCAGTCTCGATTTAGAGATCCCCACTAAACTGGCAATACTCGAATTAGTTTAGACACCAATTTTGGTCACATTCTGACGAGGTCAAATTTTCGGTGTCCAAGTGGCCAAATTTTGGGAGTGAGCAATCCCGATTTAGAGATCCCCATTGAATTGGTCATGCTCGAATTAGTTTAGACATCAAGTTTGGTCACATTCAGACGAGGTCTACTTTTCGGTGTCCGTGGTGCTAAACTTTCGGATTCCGCAATCGCGATTTACAGATCCCCACTGAATTGCCCACACTCGAATTTGTTTAGAGATCAATTGTGGTCACATTCTGACGAGGTCAAGTTTTCGGTGTCCGAGGGGTCAAATTTTGGGAGTGAGCAATCCCGATTAAGAGATCCCCACTGAATTGGCCATACACGAAATAGTATAGACATCCATTTTGGTGATATTCTGACGAGGTCAAACTGTGGGTGTCCAAGGTGCCAAATTTTAGGAGTGAGCAATCCCGATTAGAGATCCCCACTTAATTCTCCATACTCGAATTAGTTTAGACATCAATTTTAGTCATATTCTGTTGAGGTCAAATCTTTTGTGTCCCAGGGGCCACATATCGGGAGTGAGCAATCCAGACATAGAGATCCATACTGAATTGGCCATACTCGAATTAGTTTAGACACCAATTTTAGTAACATTCTGACGAGGTCACATTTTCGGTGACCAAGGGGCCACATTTTGGGTGTGAGCAATCCCTACTTAGAGCTCTCTACTGAATTGGCCATACTCAAATTAGTTAGACATCAATTTTAGTCAAGATCTGTCGAGGTCAAATTTTCGGTGTCCAAGGGGCCAAAATATGGAAGTGAGCAACCCCTAGTTAGATATCCCCACTGAATTGGCCGAACTCGAATTAGTTTAGACATCAATTTTAGTCACATTCTGACAAGGTAAAATTTTCGGTGTCCAAGGAGCCAAATTTTGGTAGTAAGCAATCCCGATTTAGAGATCCCCACTGAATGCCACACGCGAATTAGTTTAGAGATCAATTTTGGTCGCATTCTGATGAGGTCAAATTTTCAGTGTCCAAGGGGCCAAATTTTGGGAGTGAGCAATCCCGATTCAGAGATCCCCACTAAATTGGCAATACTCGAATTATTTTAGACATCAATTTTGGTCACATTCTGACGAGGTCCAATTTTCGGTGTCCACGGGGCCAAAATATGGGATTGAGCAATCCCTACTTAGAGATCCCCATTGAATTGGCCATACTCGAATTAGTATAGACATCAATTGTGGTCACATTCTGATGAGATAAAATTTTGGTTGTCCAAGGTACCGAATTTTTGGAGTGAGCAATGCCGACTTAGAAATCCCCACTGAATTGGCCATACTCGTATAAGTTTAGACATCAATTGTGGTCACATTCTGATGAGATAAAATTTTGGTTGTCCAAGGTACCAAATTTTGTGAGTAAGCAATCCCGATTTAGAGATCACCACTGAATTGGCAGTGCTCCAGTTAGTTTAGACATCAATTTTGGTCACATTCTGATCAGGTCGAACTTTGGGTGTCCAAGGGGCCAAATTTTGGGAATGAGCAATCCCGACGTAGAGATCCCCATGACTTGGTGATACTCGAATTATTTTAGACATCAACTTTGGTCAACTTCTGACGAGGTCAAATTTTTGGTGTCCACGGGGCCAAATTTTGGGTATGAGCAGTCTCGATTTAGAGATCCCCACTAAATTGGCAATACTCGAATTAGTTTAGACATCAGTTTTGGTCACATTCTGACGAGGTCAAATTTTCGGCGTCCAAGTGGCCAAATTTTGGGAGTGAGCAATCCCGATTTAGAGCTCCCCATTGAATTGGTCATGCTCGAATTAGATTAGACATAAAGTTTGGTCACATTCAGACGAGGTCTACTTTTCGGTGTCCATGGTGCTAAACTTTCGGAGTCAGCAATCACGATTTACAGATCAACACTGAATTGCCGACACTCGAATTAGTTTAGAGATCAATTTTGGTCACATTCTGACCAGGTCAAGTTTTCGGTGTCCGAGGGGTCAAATTTTTGGAGTGAGCAATGCCGCCTTAGAAATCCCCACTGATTTGGCCATACTCGAATTAGTTTAGACATCAATTTTGGTCGCATTGTGATGAGGTCAAATATTCGGTTTCCAAGGGGCCAAATTTTGGGAGTTAGAAATCCCGAATTAGAGATCCCAATAAATTGGCAATAGTCGAATTAGTTTAGACATCAATTTTGGTCACATTCTCACGACTTCAAATTTTCGGTGTCCACGGGTCCAAATTATGGGAGTGAGCAATCCCTACTTAGAGATCCCCATTGAATTGGCCATTTTCGAATTAGTTTAGCATCAATTTTGGTCACATTCTGATGAGATATAATTTTGGTTGTCCAAGGTACCAAATTTTGGCAGTTAGATATCCCGATTTAGAGATCCCCACTGGATTGGCTGTACTCGAATTAGTTTAGGCATCAATTTTAGTCATATTATGGCGAGGTCAAACTTTTTGTGTCCAAGGGGCCACATTTCGGGAGTGAGCAATCCAGACACAGAGATCCATACAGAATTGGCCATACTCGAATCAGTTTAGACACCAATTTTATTAACATTCTGACGCGGTCAAATTTTCGGTGTCCAAGGGGCCACATTTTGGGTGTGAGCAATCCCAACATAGAGATCCCCACTGAATTGGCCATACTCGAAATAGTTTAGACATCATTTTTAGTCACTTTCTGATGAGGTCATATTTTCGGTGTCCAAGGAGCCAAATATCGGGAGTGACCAGTCCCGATTCAAAGATTCCCACTGAATTGCCCATACTCGAATAAGTTTAGACATCAATTTTGGTCACATTCTGACGAGGTCAAATTCTCGGTGTCCAAGGAGCCAAATTTTGGTAGTGACCAATCCCGATTGAGAGATCCCTACTGATTTGGCCATACTCGAATTAGTTTAGACATCAATTTTGGTCGCATTCTGATGAGGTCAAATTTTGGTTGTCCAAGGCAGCAAATTTTGGGAGTGAGCAATCCCGCTTAAGAGATCCCCACTGAATTGGCTGTACTCGAATTAGTTTAGGCATCAATTTTGGACATATTCTGACGAGATCAAATTTTCGGTGTCCAAGGGGCCACATTTTGGGACTGAGCAATCCAGACATGGAAATCCATACTGAATTGGTCATACTCGAATTAGTTTAGACACCAATTTTAGTAACATTCTGACGAGGTCACATTTTCGGTGACCAAGGGGCCACATTTTGGGTGTGAGCAATCCCTACTTAGAGCTCCCTACTGAATTGGCCATACTCAAATTAGTTTAGACATCAATTTTATTCACAATCTGTCGAGGTCAAATTTTCGGTGTCCAAGGGGCCAAATTTTTGGTGTGAGCAACCCCGACTTAGAAATCCCCACTGATTTGGCCATACTCGAATTAGTTTAGATATCGATTTTGGTCGCATTCTGATGAGGTCAAATATTCGGTGTCCAAGGGGCCAAATTTTGGGAGTTAGAAATCCCGAATTAGAGATCCCAATAAATTGGCAATAGTCGAATTAGTTTAGACATCAATTTTGGTCACACTCTGACGAGGTCAAATTTCCGGTGTCCACGGGTCCAAATTATGGGAGTGAGCAATCCTTAGAGATCCCCATTGAAATGGCCATACTCGAATTAGTTTAGCATCAATTTTGGTCACATTCTGATGAGATATAATTTTGGTTGTCCAAGGTACCAAATTTTGCCAGTTAGCAATCCCGATTTAGAGATCCCCACTGAATTGGCTGTACTCGAATTAGTTTAGGCATCACTTTTGGTAACATTTTGACGAGGTGAAATTTTTGGTGTCCAAGGGGCCCCATTTCGGGTGTGAGCAATCCCGACATAGAGATCCCCTCTGAATTGGCCATACTCCACTTAGTTTAGACATCAATTTTAGTCACTTTCGGATGAGGTCAAATTTTCGGTGTCCAAGGGGTCAAATTTTGGGAGTGAGCAATCCCGATTTAGAGATCCCCACTCAATTGGCCATACTCGAATTAGTTTAGACATCAAGTTTGGTCACATTCTGACGAGGGCAAATTTTCGGTGTCCGAGAGGCAAAATTTTTGGAGTGAGCAAACCCGACTTAGAAATCCCCACAGATTTGGCCATACTCGAATTAGTTTAGACATCAATTTTGGTCGCATTCTGATGAGGTCAAATATTCGGTGTCCAAGGGGCCAAATTTTGGGAGTTAGAAATCCCGAATTAGAGATCCCAATAAATTGGCAATAGTCGAATTAGTTTAGACATCAATTTTGGTCACACTCTGAGGAGGTCAAATTTTCGGTGTCCATGGGTCCAAATTATGGGAGTGAGCAATCCCTACTTAGAGATCCCCACTGAATTGGCCATACTTGAATTAGTTTAGCATCAATTTTGGTCACATTCTGATGAGATATAATTGTGGTTGTCCAAGGTACCAAATTTTGGCAGTTAGCAATCCCGATTTAGCGATTCCCACTGAATTGGCTGTACTCGAATTAGTTTAGGCATCAATTTTAGTCATATTCTGGTAAGGTCAAATTTTTTGTGTGCAAGGGGCCACATTTCGGGAGTGAGCAATCCACACATAGAGATCCATACTGAATTGGCCATACTCGAATTAGTTTAGACACCAATTTTGGTAACACATTGACGAGGTGAAATTTTCGGTGTCCAAGGAGCCAAATATCGGGAGTGACCAATCCCGATTCAAAGATTCCCACTGAATTGGCCATACTCGAATTAGTTTAGACATCAATTTTTGTCAGATTCTGATGAGGTCAAATTTTCGGGGTCCAAGGAGCCAAATTTTGGTAGTGAGCAATCCCGAATTAGAGATCCCACTAAATTGGCAATACTCGAATTAGTTTAGACATCAGTTTTGGTCACATTCTGACGAGGTCAAATTTTCGGTGTCCACGGGGCCAAATTTGGGAGTGAGCAATCCCTACTTGAGAGATCCCCATTGAATTGGCCAAACTCGAATTAGTTTAGACACCAATTTTCGTCATATTTTGATGAGATAAAATTTTGGTTGTCCAAGGTAGCAAATTTTGGGAGTGAGCAATCCCGATTGAGAGATCCCCACTAAATTGGCCATACTCGAATTAGTTTAGACATCAATTTTGGTCACATTCTGACGAGGTCAAATTTTCTGTGTCCTAGGGGCCAAATTTTGGGAGGGAGCAACCCCGACTTAGAAATCCCCACTGATTTGGCCATACTGGAATTAGTTTAGACATCAATTTTGGTCGCATTTGTATGAGGTCAAATTTTCGGTGTGCAAGGAGCCAAATTTAGGGAGTTAGCAATCCCGAATTAGAGATCCCAGTAAAGTGGCAATACTCGAATTAGTTTAGACATCAGTTTTGGCCACATTCTGACGAGGTCAAATTTTCGGTGTCCACGGGGCCAAATTCGGGAGTGAGCAATCCCTACTTAGAGATTCCCATTGAATTGGCCATACTCGAATTAGTTTAGCATCAATTTTGGTCACATTCTGATGAGATATAATTTTGGTTGTCCAAGGTACCAAATTTTGGCAGTTAGCAATCCCGTTTAGAGATCCCCACTGAATTGGCTGTACTCGAATTAGTTTAGGCATCAATTTTAGTCATATTCTGGTGAGGTCAAATTTTTTGTGTCCAAGGGGCCACATTTCGGGAGTGAGCAATCCAGACACAGAGATCCATACTGAATTGGCCATACTCGAATCAGTTTAGACACCAGTTTTATTAACATTCTGACGCGGTCAAATTTTCGGTGTCCAAGGGGCCACATTTTGGGTGTGAGCAATCCCGACATAGAGATCCCCACTCAATTGGCCATACTCGAAATAGTTTAGACATCAATTTTATTCACTTTCTGATGAGGTCACATTTTCGGTGTCCAAGGGGTCAAATTTTGGGAGTGAGCAATCCCGATTTAGAGATCCCCACTCAATTGGCCATACTCGAATTAGTTTAGACATCAAGTTTGGTCACATTTCTGACGAGGTCAAATTTTCGGTGTCCGTGGGGCCAAATTTTTGGAGTGAGCAAACCCGACTTAGAAATCCCCACTGATTTGGCCATACTCGAATTAGTTTAGACATCAATTTTGGTCACATTCTGATGAGATATAATTGTGCTTGTCCAACGCACCAAATTTTGGCAGTTAGCAATCCCGATTTAGCGATCCCCACTGAACTGGCCATACTCGAATTAGTTTAGACACCAATTTTGGTAACACTTTGACGAGGTGAAATTTTCGGTGTCCAAGGAGCCAAATATCGGGAGTGACCAATCCCGATTCAAAGATTCCCACTGAATTGGCCATACTCGAATTAGTTTAGACATCAATTTTGGCCAAATTCTGAGGTCAAATTTTCGGGGTCCAAGGAGCCAAATTTTGGTAGTGAGCAATCCCGATTGACAGATCCCCATTGAATTGGCCATACTCGAATTAGTTTAATACCAATTTTGGTCATATTTTGATGAGATAAAATTTTGGTTGTCCAAGGTAGCAAATTTAGGGAGTTAGCAATCCCGAATTAGAGATCCCAGTAAAGTGGCAGTACTCGAATTAATTTAGACATCAGTTTTGGCCACATTCTGACGAGGTCAAATTTTCGGTGTCCACGGGGCCAAATTCGGGAGTGAGCAATCCCTACTTAGAGATCCCCATTGAATTGGTCATACTCGAATTAGTTTAGCATCAATTTTGGTCACATTCTGATGAGATATAATTTTGGTTGTCCAAGGTACCAAATTTTGGCAGTTAGCAATCCTGATTTAGAGATCCCCACTGAATTGGCTGTACTCGAATTAGTTTAGGCATCAATTTTAGTCATATTCTGGTGAGGTCAAATTTTTTGTGTGCAAGGGGCCACATTTCGGGAGTGAGCAATCCAGACATAGAGATCCATACTGAATTGGTTATACTCGAATTAGTTTAGACACCAATTTTAGTAACATTCTGTCGAGGTCACATTTTCGGTGACCAAGGGGCCATATTTTGGGTGTGAGCAATCCCAACTTGGAGATCCCCACTGAACTGGCCATACTCGAATTAGTTTAGACACCAATTTTGGTAACACTTTGACGAGGTGAAATTTTCGGTGTCCAAGGGGCCACATTTTGGGTGTGAGCAATCCCGATATAGAGATCCCCACTGAACTGGCCATACTCGAATTAGTTTAGACATCAATTTTAGTCACTTTCTGATGAGGTCACATTTTTGGTGTCCAAGGAGCCAAATATCGGGAGTGACCAATCCCGATTCAAAGATTCCCACTGAATTGGCTATATTCGAATTAGTTTAGACGTCAATTTTGGTCACATTCTGACGAGGTTGAATTTTCGGTGTCCAAGGAACCAAATTTTGGTAGTGAGCAATCCCGATTGAGAGATCCCCACTGATTTGGCCATACTCGAATTAATTTAGACACCAATTTTGGTCATAATCTGATGAGATAAAATTTTTGTTGTCCAAGGTAGCAAATTTTGGGAGTGAGTAATCCCGATTTAGAGATCCCCACTGAATTGGCTGTACTCGAATTAGTTTAGGCATCAGTTTTGGACATATTCTGGTGAGGTCAAATTTTTTGTGTCCAAGGGGCCACATTTTGGGAGTGAGCAATCCAGACATAGAGATCCATACTGAATTGGTTATTCTCGAATTAGTTTAGACGCCAATTTTAGAAACATTCTGTCGAGGTCACATTTTCGGTGACCAAGGGGCCATATTTTGGGTGTGAGCAATCCCTACTTAGAGCTCCCTACTGAATTGGCCATACTGAAATTAGCTTAGACATCAATTTTAGTCACAATCTGTCGAGGTCAAATTTTCGGTGACCAAGGCCAAATTATGGGAGTGAGAAATCTCTACTTAGATATCCCCACTGAATTGACCAAACTGGAATTAGTTTAGACATCAATTTTAGTCACATTCTGACGAGGTGGAATTTTCGGTGTCCAAGGAGCCAAATGTTGGTATAAGCAATCCCGATTTAGAGATCCCCACTGAATTGGCCACAGGCGAATTAGTTTAGACATCATTTTTGGTCACATTCTGAGGAGTCATATTTTCGGTGTCCAAGGGGCCAAATTTTGGGTGTGAGCAATCCCGACTTAGAGATCCCCACTGAATTGGCCATACTCGAATTAGTTTAGACATCAATTTTGGTCACATTCTGATGAGGTCAAATTTTCGGTGTCCAAGGGCCAAGTTTTGGGAGTGAGCAATCCCCATTTAGAGATCCCCACTAAATTGGCAATACTCGAATTAGTTTAGACATCAATTTTGGTCACATTCTGACAAGGTCCAATTTTCTGTGTCCAAGGGGCCAAATTTTGGGAGGGAGCAATCCCGACTTAGAAATCCCCACTGATTTGGCCATACTCGAATTAGTTTAGACATCAATTTTGGTCGCATTCTGATGAGGTCAAATTTTCGGTGTCCAAGGGGCCAAATTTATGGAGTTAGCAATCCCGAATTAGAGATCCCACTAAATTGGCAATACTCGAATTAATTTAGACATCAGTTTTGGTCACATTCTGACGAGGTCAAATTTTCGGTGTCCACGGGGCCAAATTTGGGAGGGAGCACTCCCTACTTCAGAGATCCCCATTGAACTGGCCATACTCGAAATAGTTTAGACACCAATTTTGGTCATATTCCGATGAGATAAAATTTTGGTTGTCCACAGGGCCAAATTTGGGAGTGAGCACTCCCTACTTGAGAGATCCCCATTGAATTGGCCATACTCGAATTAGTTTAGACACCAATTTTGGTCACATTCTGATCAGGTCAAACTTTGGGTGTCCAAGGGGCCAAATTTTGGGAATGAGCAATCCCGACTTAGAGATCCCCACTGACTTGGTGATACTCGAATTATTTTAGACATCAAGTTTGGTCAACTTCTGATGAGGTCAAATTTTTGGTGTCCACGGGGCCAAATTTTTGGAGTGAGCAGTCTCGATTTAGAGATCCCCACTAAATTGGCAATATTCGAATTAGTTTAGACATCAATTTTGGTCACATTCTGATGAGGTGAAATTTTCGGTTTCCAAGTGGCCAAATTTTGGGAGTGAGCAATCCCGATTTAGAGATCCCCATTGAATTGGTCATGCTCGAATTACTTTAGACATCAATTTTGGTCGCATTTGTATGACGTCAAATTTTCGGTGTCCAAGGAGCCAAATTTAGGGAGTTAGCAATCCCGAATTACAGATCCCAGTAAAGTGGCAATACTCGAATTAGTTTAGACATCAGTTTTGGCCACATTCTGACAAGGTGAAATTATCGGTGTCCACGGGGCCAAATTCGGGAGTGAGCAATCCCTACTTAGAGATTCCCATTGAATTGGCCATACTCGAATTAGTTTAGCATCAATTTTGGTCACATTCTGATGAGATATAATTTTGGTTGTCCAAGGTACCAAATTTTGGCAGTTAGGAATCCCGTTTAGAGATCCCCATTGAATTGGCTGTACTCGAATTAGTTTAGGCATCAATTTTAGTCATATTCTGGTGAGGTCAAATTTTCGGTGTCCAAGGGGCCACATTTTGGGTGTGAGCAATCCCGACATAGAGATCCCCACTGAATTGGCCATACTCGAAATAGTTTAGACATCAATTTTATTCACTTTCTGACGAGGTCACATTTTCGGTGTCCAAGGAGCCAAATATCGGGAGTGACAATCCCGATTCAAAGATTCCCACTGAATTGCCCATACTCGAATAAGTTTAGACATCAATTTTGGTCACATTCTGACGAGGTCAAATTTTCGGTGTCCAAGGAGCCAAATTTTGGTAGTGAGCAATCCCGATTGAGAGATCCCTACTGATTTGGCCATACTCGAATTAGTTTAGACATCAATTTTGGTCGCATTCTGATGAGGTCAAATTTTGGTTGTCCAAGGAAGCAAATTTTGGGAGTGAGCAATCCCGCTTAAGAGATCCCCACTGAATTGGCTGTACTCGAATTAGTTTAGGCATCAATTTTGGACATATTCTGACGAGGTCAAATTTTCGGTGTCCAAGGGGCCACATTTTGGGAGTAGCAATCCAGACATGGAAATCCATACTGAATTGGCCATACTCGAATTAGTTTAGACACAAATTTTATTCACAATCTGTCGAGGTCAAATTTTCCGTGTCCAAGGGGCCAAATAACGGGAGTGGGCAACCCCTACTTAGATATCCCCACTGAATTGGCCGAACTCGAATTAGTTTAGACATTTATTTTAGTCACATTCTGACGAGGTAAAATTTTCGGTGTCCAAGGAGCCAAATGTTGGTAGTAAGCAATCCCGATTTAGAGATCCCCACTGAATGCCACACGCGAATTAGTTTAGACATCAATTTTGGTCATATTCTGACGAGGTCAAATTTTCGGTGTCCAAGGGGCCAAATTTTTGGTGTGAGCAACCCCGACTTAGAAATCCTCACTGATTTGGCCATACTCGAATTAGTTTAGATATCAATTTTGGTCGCATTCTGATGAGGTCAAATATTCGGTGTCCAAGGGGCCAAATTTTGGGAGTTAGAAATCCCGAATTAGAGATCCCAATAAATTGGCAATAGTCGAATTAGTTTAGACATCAATTTTGGTCACACTCTGACGAGGTCAAATTTCCGGTGTCCACGGGTCCAAATTATGGGAGTGAGCAATCCCTACTTAGAGATCCCCATTGAAATGGCCATACTCGAATTAGTTTAGCATCAATTTTGGTCACATTCTGATGAGATATAATTTTGGTTGTCCAAGGTACCAAATTTTGGCAGTTAGCAATCCCGATTTAGAGATCCCCACTGAATTGGCTGTACTCGAATTAGTTAGGCCTCACTTTTGGTAACATTTTGACGAGGTGAAATTTTTGGTGTCCAAGGGGCCCCATTTCGGGTGTGAGCAATCCCGACATAGAGATCCCCTCTGAATTGGCCATACTCCAATTAGTTTAGACATCAATTTTAGTCACATTCTGACGAGGGCAAATTTTCGGTGTCCGAGGGGCAAAATTTTTGGAGTGAGCAAACCCGACTTAGAAATCCCCACTGATTTGGCCATACTCGAATTAGTTTAGACATCAATTTTGGTCGCATTCTGATGAGGTCAAATATTCGGTGTCCAAGGGGCCAAATTTTGGGAGTTAGAAATCCGGAATTAGAGATCCCAATAAATTGGCAATAGTCGAATTAGTTTAGACATCAATTTTGGTCACATTCTGACGAGGTCAAATTTTCGGTGTCCATGGGTCCAAATTATGGGAGTGAGCAATCCCTACTTAGAGATCCCCACTGAATTGGCCATACTTGAATTAGTTTAGCATCAATTTTGGTCACATTCTGATGAGATATAATTGTGGTTGTCCAAGGTACCAAATTTTGGCAGTTAGCAATCCCGATTTAGCGATTCCCACTGAATTGGCTGTACTCGAATTAGTTTAGGCATCAATTTTAGTCATATTCTGGTAAGGTCAAATTTTTTGTGTGCAAGGGGCCACATTTCGGGAGTGAGCAATCCAGACATAGAGATCCATACTGAATTGGCCATACTCGAATTAGTTTAGACACCAATTTTGGTAACACATTGACGAGGTGAAATTTTCGGTGTCCAAGGAGCCAAATATCGGGAGTGACCAATCCCGATTCAAAGATTCCCACTGAATTGGCCATACTCGAATTAGTTTAGACATCAATTTTTGTCAGATTCTGATGAGGTCAAATTTTCGGGGTCCAAGGAGCCAAATTTTGGTAGTGAGCAATCCCGAATTAGAGATCCCAATAAATTGGCAATAGTCGAATTAGTTTAGACATCAATTTTGGTCACACTCTGACGAGGTCAAATTTCCGGTGTCCACGGGTCCAAATTATGGGAGTGAGCAATCCCTACTTAGAGATCCCCATTGAAATGGCCATACTCGAATTAGTTTAGCATCAATTTTGGTCACATTCTGATGAGATATAATTTTGGTTGTCCAAGGTACCAAATTTTGGCAGTTAGCAATCCCGATTTAGAGATCCCCACTGAATTGGCTGTACTCGAATTAGTTAGGCCTCACTTTTGGTAACATTTTGACGAGGTGAAATTTTTGGTGTCCAAGGGGCCCCATTTCGGGTGTGAGCAATCCCGACATAGAGATCCCCTCTGAATTGGCCATACTCCAATTAGTTTAGACATCAATTTTAGTCACATTCTGACGAGGGCAAATTTTCGGTGTCCGAGGGGCAAAATTTTTGGAGTGAGCAAACCCGACTTAGAAATCCCCACTGATTTGGCCATACTCGAATTAGTTTAGACATCAATTTTGGTCGCATTCTGATGAGGTCAAATATTCGGTGTCCAAGGGGCCAAATTTTGGGAGTTAGAAATCCGGAATTAGAGATCCCAATAAATTGGCAATAGTCGAGTTAGTTTAGACATCAATTTTGGTCACATTCTGACGAGGTCAAATTTTCGGTGTCCATGGGTCCAAATTATGGGAGTGAGCAATCCCTACTTAGAGATCCCCACTGAATTGGCCATACTTGAATTAGTTTAGCATCAATTTTGGTCACATTCTTATGAGATATAATTGTGGTTGTCCAAGGTACCAAATTTTGGCAGTTAGCAATCCCGATTTAGCGATTCCCACTGAATTGGCTGTACTCGAATTAGTTTAGGCATCAATTTTAGTCATATTCTGGTAAGGTCAAATTTTTTGTGTGCAAGGGGCCACATTTCGGGAGTGAGCAATCCAGACATAGAGATCCATACTGAATTGGCCATACTCGAATTAGTTTAGACACCAATTTTGGTAACACATTGACGAGGTGAAATTTTCGGTGTCCAAGGAGCCAAATATCGGGAGTGACCAATCCCGATTCAAAGATTCCCACTGATTTGGCCATACTCGAATTAGTTTAGACATCAATTTTTGTCAGATTCTGATGAGGTCAAATTTTCGGGGTCCAAGGAGCCAAATTTTGGTAGTGAGCAATCCCGAATTAGAGATCCCACTAAATTGGCAATACTCGAATTAGTTTAGACATCAGTTTTGGTCACATTCTGACGAGGTCAAATTTTCGGTGTCCACGGGGCCAAATTTGGGAGTGAGCAATCCCTACTTGAGAGATCCCCATTGAATTGGCCAAACTCGAATTAGTTTAGACACCAATTTTCGTCATATTTTGATGAGATAAAATTTTGGTTGTCCAAGGTAGCAAATTTTGGGAGTGAGCAATCCCGATTGAGAGATCCCCACTAAATTGGCCATACTCGAATTAGTTTAGACATCAATTTTGGTCACATTCTGACGAGGTCAAATTTTCTGTGTCCAAGGGGCCAAATTTTGGGAGGGAGCAACCCCGACTTAGAAATCCCCACTGATTTGGCCATACTGGAATTAGATTAGACATCAATTTTGGTCGCATTTGTATGAGGTCAAATTTTCGGTGTGCAAGGAGCCAAATTTAGGGAGTTAGCAATCCCGAATTAGAGATCCCAGTAAAGGGGCAATACTCGAATTAGTTTAGACATCAGTTTTGGCCACATTCTGACGAGGTCAAATTTTCGGTGTCCACGGGGCCAAATTCGGGAGTGAGCAATCCCTACTTAGAGATTCCCATTGAATTGGCCATACTCGAATTAGTTTAGCATCAATTTTGGTCACATTCTGATGAGATATAATTTTGGTTGTCCAAGGTACCAAATTTTGGCAGTTAGCAATCCCGTTTAGAGATCCCCACTGAATTGGCTGTACTCGAATTAGTTTAGGCATCAATTTTAGTCATATTCTGGTGAGGTCAAATTTTTTGTGTCCAAGGGGCCACATTTCGGGAGTGAGCAATCCAGACACAGAGATCCATACTGAATTGGCCATACTCGAATCAGTTTAGACACCAGTTTTATTAACATTCTGACGCGGTCAAATTTTCGGTGTCCAAGGGGCCACATTTTGGGTGTGAGAAATCCCGACATAGAGATCCCCACTCAATTGGCCATACTCGAAATAGTTTAGACATCAATTTTATTCACTTTCTGATGAGGTCACATTTTCGGTGTCCAAGGGGTCAAATTTTGGGAGTGAGCAATCCCGATTTAGAGATCCCCACTCAATTGGCCATACTCGAATTAGTTTAGACATCAAGTTTGGTCACACTTCTGACGAGGTCAAATTTTCGGTGTCCGTGGGGCCAAATTTTTGGAGTGAGCAAACCCGACTTAGAAATCCCCACTGATTTGGCCATACTCGAATTAGTTTAGACATCAATTTTGGTCACATTCTGATGAGATATAATTGTGCTTGTCCAACGTACCAAATTTTGGCAGTTAGCAATCCCGATTTAGCGATCCCCACTGAACTGGCCATACTCGAATTAGTTTAGACACCAATTTTGGTAACACTTTGACGAGGTGAAATTTTTGGTGTCCAAGGAGCCAAATATCGGGAGTGACCAATCCCGATTCAAAGATTCCCACTGAATTGGCCATACTCGAATTAGTTTAGACATCAATTTTGGCCAAATTCTGAGGTCAAATTTTCGGGGTCCAAGGAGCCAAATTTTGGTAGTGAGCAATCCCGATTGACAGATCCCCATTGAATTGGCCATACTCGAATTAGTTTAACACCAATTTTGGTCATATTTTGATGAGATAAAATTTTGGTTGTCCAAGGTAGCAAATTTAGGGAGTTAGCAATCCCGAATTAGAGATCCCAGTAAAGTGGCAGTACTCGAATTAATTTAGACATCAGTTTTGGCCACATTCTGACGAGGTCAAATTTTCGGTGTCCACGGGACCAAATTCGGGAGTGAGCAATCCCTACTTAGAGATCCCCATTGAATTGGTCATACTCGAATTAGTTTAGCATCAATTTTGGTCACATTCTGATGAGATATAATTTTGGTTGTCCAAGGTACCAAATTTTGGCAGTTAGCAATCCTGATTTAGAGATCCCCACTGAATTGGCTGTACTCAAATTAGTTTAGGCATCAATTTTAGTCATATTCTGGTGAGGTCAAATTTTTTGTGTGCAAGGGGCCACATTTCGGGAGTGAGCAATCCAGACATAGAGATCCATACTGAATTGGTTATACTCGAATTAGTTTAGACACCAATTTTAGTAACATTCTGTCGAGGTCACATTTTCGGTGACCAAGGGGCCATAATTTGGGTGTGAGCAATCCCAACTTGGAGATCCCCACTGAACTGGCCATACTCGAATTAGTTTAGACACCAATTTTGGTAACACTTTGACGAGGTGAAATTTTCGGTGTCCAAGGGGCCACATTTTGGGTGTGAGCAATCCCGATATAGAGATCCCCACTGAATTGGCCATACTCGAATTAGTTTAGACATCAATTTTAGTCACTTTCTGATGAGGTCACATTTTTGGTGTCCAAGGAGCCAAATATCGGGAGTGACCAATCCCGATTCAAAGATTCCCACTGAATTGGCTATATTCGAATTAGTTTAGACGTCAATTTTGGTCACATTCTGACGAGGTTGAATTTTCGGTGTCCAAGGAACCAAATTTTGGTAGTGAGCAATCCCGATTGAGAGATCCCCACTGATTTGGCCATACTCGAATTAATTTAGACACCAATTTTGGTCATATTCTGATGAGATAAAATTTTTGTTGTCCAAGGTAGCAAATTTTGGGAGTGAGTAATCCCGATTTAGAGATCCCCACTGAATTGGCTGTACTCGAATTAGTTTAGGCATCAGTTTTGGACATATTCTGGTGAGGTCAAATTTTTTGTGTCCAAGGGGCCACATTTTGGGAGTGAGCAATCCAGACATAGAGATCCATACTGAATTGGTTATTCTCGAATTAGTTTAGACACCAATTTTACAAACATTCTGTCGAGGTCACATTTTCGGTGACCAAGGGGCCATATTTTGGGTGTGAGCAATCCCTACTTAGAGCTCCCTACTGAATTGGCCATACTGAAATTAGCTTAGACATTAATTTTAGTCACAATCTGTCGAGGTCAAATTTTCGGTGACCAAGGGGCCAAATTATGGGAGTGAGCAATCTCTACTTAGATATCCCCACTGAATTGACCAAACTGGAATTAGTTTAGACATCAATTTTAGTCACATTCTGACGAGGTGGAATTTTCGGTGTCCAAGGAGCCAAATGTTGGTATAAGCAATCCCGATTTAGAGATCCCCACTGAATTGGCCACAGGCGAATTAGTTTAGACATCATTTTTGGTCACATTCTGACGAGTCATATTTTCGGTGTCCAAGGGGCCAAATTTTGGGTGTGAGCAATCCCGACTTAGAGATCCCCACTGAATTGGCCATACTCGAATTAGTTTAGACATCAATTTTGGTCACATTCTGATGAGGTCAAATTTTCGGTGTCCAAGGGCCAAGTTTTGGGAGTGAGCAATCCCCATTTAGAGATCCCCACTAAATTGGCAATACTCGAATTAGTTTAGACATCAATTTTGGTCACATTCTGACAAGGTCCAATTTTCTGTGTCCAAGGGGCCAAATTTTGGGAGGGAGCAATCCCGACTTAGAAATCCCCACTGATTTGGCCATACTCGAATTAGTTTAGACATCAATTTTGGTCGCATTCTGATGAGGTCAAATTTTCGGTGTCCAAGGGGCCAAATTTATGGAGTTAGCAATCCCGAATTAGAGATCCCACTAAATTGGCAATACTCGAATTAATTTAGACATCAGTTTTGGTCACATTCTGACGAGGTCAAATTTTCGGTGTCCACGGGGCCAAATTTGGGAGGGAGCACTCCCTACTTGAGAGATCCCCATTGAACTGGCCATACTCGAAATAGTTTAGACACCAATTTTGGTCATATTCCGATGAGATAAAATTTTGGTTGTCCACAGGGCCAAATTTGGGAGTGAGCACTCCCTACTTGAGAGATCCCCATTGAATTGGCCATACTCGAATTAGTTTAGACACCAATTTTGGTCACATTCTGATCAGGTCAAACTTTGGGTGTCCAAGGGGCCAAATTTTGGGAATGAGCAATCCCGACTTAGAGATCCCCACTGACTTGGTGATACTCGAATTATTTTAGACATCAAGTTTGGTCAACTTCTGATGAGGTCAAATTTTTGGTGTCCACGGGGCCAAATTTTTGGAGTGAGCAGTCTCGATTTAGAGATCCCCACTAAATTGGCAATATTCGAATTAGTTTAGACATCAATTTTGGTCACATTCTGATGAGGTGAAATTTTCGGTTTCCAAGTGGCCAAATTTTGGGAGTGAGCAATCCCGATTTAGAGATCCCCATTGAATTGGTCATGCTCGAATTACTTTAGACATCAATTTTGGTCGCATTTGTATGACGTCAAATTTTCGGTGTCCAAGGAGCCAAATTTAGGGAGTTAGCAATCCCGAATTAGAGATCCCAGTAAAGTGGCAATACTCGAATTAGTTTAGACATCAGTTTTGGCCACATTCTGACAAGGTCAAATTATCGGTGTCCATGGGTCCAAATTATGGGAGTGAGCAATCCCTACTTAGAGATCCCCACTGAATTGGCCATACTTGAATTAGTTTAGCATCAATTTTGGTCACATTCTGATGAGATATAATTGTGGTTGTCCAAGGTACCAAATTTTGGCAGTTAGCAATCCCGATTTAGCGATTCCCACTGAATTGGCTGTACTCGAATTAGTTTAGGCATCAATTTTAGTCATATTCTGGTAAGGTCAAATTTTTTGTGTGCAAGGGGCCACATTTCGGGAGTGAGCAATCCAGACATAGAGATCCATACTGAATTGGCCATACTCGAATTAGTTTAGACACCAATTTTGGTAACACATTGACGAGGTGAAATTTTCGGTGTCCAAGGAGCCAAATATCGGGAGTGACCAATCCCGATTCAAAGATTCCCACTGAATTGGCCATACTCGAATTAGTTTAGACATCAATTTTTGTCAGATTCTGATGAGGTCAAATTTTCGGGGTCCAAGGAGCCAAATTTTGGTAGTGAGCAATCCCGAATTAGAGATCCCACTAAATTGGCAATACTCGAATTAATTTAGACATCAGTTTTGGTCACATTCTGACGAGGTCAAATTTTCGGTGTCCACGGGGCCAAATTTGGGAGTGAGCAATCCCTACTTTAGAGATCCCCATTGAATTGGCCAAACTCGAATTAGTTTAGACACCAATTTTCGTCATATTTTGATGAGATAAAATTTTGGTTGTCCAAGGTAGCAAATTTTGGGAGTGAGCAATCCCGATTGAGAGATCCCCACTAAATTGGCCATACTCGAATTAGTTTAGACATCAATTTTGGTCACATTCTGACGAGGTCAAATTTTCTGTGTCCAAGGGGCCAAATTTTGGGAGGGAGCAACCCCGACTTAGAAATCCCCACTGATTTGGCCATACTGGAATTAGTTTAGACATCAATTTTGGTCGCATTTGTATGAGGTCAAATTTTCGGTGTGCAAGGAGCCAAATTTAGGGAGTTAGCAATCCCGAATTAGAGATCCCAGTAAAGTGGCAATACTCGAATTAGTTTAGACATCAGTTTTGGCCACATTCTGACGAGGTCAAATTTGCGGTGTCCACGGGGCCAAATTCGGGAGTGAGCAATCCCTACTTAGAGATTCCCATTGAATTGGCCATACTCGAATTAGTTTAGCATCAATTTTGGTCACATTCTGATGAGATATAATTTTGGTTGTCCAAGGTACCAAATTTTGGCAGTTAGCAATCCCGTTTAGAGATCCCCACTGAATTGGCTGTACTCGATTAGTTTAGGCATCAATTTTAGTCATATTCTGGTGAGGTCAAATTTTTTGTGTCCAAGGGGCCACATTTCGGGAGTGAGCAATCCAGACACAGAGATCCATACTGAATTGGCCATACTCGAATCAGTTTAGACACCAGTTTTATTAACATTCTGACGCGGTCAAATTTTCGGTGTCCAAGGGGCCACATTTTGGGTGTGAGCAATCCCGACATAGAGATCCCCACTCAATTGGCCATACTCGAAATAGTTTAGACATCAATTTTATTCACTTTGATGAGGTCACATTTTCGGTGTCCAAGGGGTCAAATTTTGGGAGTGAGCAATCCCGATTTAGAGATCCCCACTCAATTGGCCATACTCGAATTAGTTTAGACATCAAGTTTGGTCACATTTCTGACGAGGTCAAATTTTCGGTGTCCGTGGGGCCAAATTTTTGGAGTGAGCAAACCCGACTTAGAAATCCCCACTGATTTGGCCATACTCGAATTAGTTTAGACATCAATTTTGGTCACATTCTGATGAGATATAATTGTGCTTGTCCAACGTACCAAATTTTGGCAGTTAGCAATCCCGATTTAGCGATCCCCACTGAACTGGCCATACTCGAATTAGTTTAGACACCAATTTTGGTAACACTTTGACGAGGTGAAATTTTCGGTGTCCAAGGAGCCAAATATCGGGAGTGACCAATCCCGATTCAAAGATTCCCACTGAATTGGCCATACTCGAATTAGTTTAGACATCAATTTTGGCCAAATTCTGAGGTCAAATTTTCGGGGTCCAAGGAGCCAAATTTTGGTAGTGAGCAATCCCGATTGACAGATCCCCATTGAATTGGCCATACTCGAATTAGTTTAACACCAATTTTGGTCATATTTTGATGAGATAAAATTTTGGTTGTCCAAGGTAGCAAATTTAGGGAGTTAGCAATCCCGAATTAGAGATCCCAGTAAAGTGGCAGTACTCGAATTAATTTAGACATCAGTTTTGGCCACATTCTGACGAGGTCAAATTTTCGGTGTCCACGGGGCCAAATTCGGGAGTGAGCAATCCCTACTTAGAGATCCCCATTGAATTGGTCATACTCGAATTAGTTTAGCATCAATTTTGGTCACATTCTGATGATATAATTTTGGTTGTCCAAGGTACCAAATTTTGGCAGTTAGCAATCCTGATTTAGAGATCCCCACTGAATTGGCTGTACTCGAATTAGTTTAGGCATCAATTTTAGTCATATTCTGGTGAGGTCAAATTTTTTGTGTGCAAGGGGCCACATTTCGGGAGTGAGCAATCCAGACATAGAGATCCATACTGAATTGGTTATACTCGAATTAGTTTAGACACCAATTTTAGTAACATTCTGTCGAGGTCACATTTTCGGTGACCAAGGGGCCATATTTTGGGTGTGAGCAATCCCAACTTGGAGATCCCCACTGAACTGGCCATACTCGAATTAGTTTAGACACCAATTTTGGTAACACTTTGACGAGGTGAAATTTTCGGTGTCCAAGGGGCCACATTTTGGGTGTGAGCAATCCCGATATAGAGATCCCCACTGAATTGGCCATACTCGAATTAGTTTAGACATCAATTTTAGTCACTTTCTGATGAGGTCACATTTTTGGTGTCCAAGGAGCCAAATATCGGGAGTGACCAATCCCGATTCAAAGATTCCCACTGAATTGGCTATATTCGAATTAGTTTAGACGTCAATTTTGGTCACATTCTGACGAGGTTGAATTTTCGGTGTCCAAGGAACCAAATTTTGGTAGTGAGCAATCCCGATTGAGAGATCCCCACTGATTTGGCCATACTCGAATTAATTTAGACACCAATTTTGGTCATATTCTGATGAGATAAAATTTTTGTTGTCCAAGGTAGCAAATTTTGGGAGTGAGTAATCCCGATTTAGAGATCCCCACTGAATTGGCTGTACTCGAATTAGTTTAGGCATCAGTTTTGGACATATTCTGGTGAGGTCAAATTTTTTGTGTCCAAGGGGCCACATTTTGGGAGTGAGCAATCCAGACATAGAGATCCATACTGAATTGGTTATTCTCGAATTAGTTTAGACACCAATTTTAGAAACATTCTGTCGAGGTCACATTTTCGGTGACCAAGGGGCCATATTTTGGGTGTGAGCAATCCCTACTTAGAGCTCCCTACTGAATTGGCCATACTGAAATTAGCTTAGACATCAATTTTAGTCACAATCTGTCGAGGTCAAATTTTCGGTGACCAAGGGGCCAAATTATGGGAGTGAGCAATCTCTACTTAGATATCCCCACTGAATTGACCAAACTGGAATTAGTTTAGACATCAATTTTAGTCACATTCTGACGAGGTGGAATTTTCGGTGTCCAAGGAGCCAAATGTTGGTATAAGCAATCCCGATTTAGAGATCCCCACTGAATTGGCCACAGGCGAATTAGTTTAGACATCATTTTTGGTCACATTCTGACGAGTCATATTTTCGGTGTCCAAGGGGCCAAATTTTGGGTGTGAGCAATCCCGACTTAGAGATCCCCACTGAATTGGCCATACTCGAATTAGTTTAGACATCAATTTTGGTCACATTCAGATGAGGTCAAATTTTCGGTGTCCAAGGGCCAAGTTTTGGGAGTGAGCAATCCCCATTTAGAGATCCCCACTAAATTGGCGATACTCGAATTAGTTTAGACATCAATTTTGGTCACATTCTGACAAGGTCCAATTTTCTGTGTCCAAGGGGCCAAATTTTGGGAGGGAGCAATCCCGACTTAGAAATCCCCACTGATTTGGCCATACTCGAATTAGTTTAGACATCAATTTTGGTCGCATTCTGATGAGGTCAAATTTTCGGTGTCCAAGGGGCCAAATTTATGGAGTTAGCAATCCCGAATTAGAGATCCCACTAAATTGTCAATACTCGAATTAATTTAGACATCAGTTTTGGTCACATTCTGACGAGGTCAAATTTTCGGTGTCCACGGGGCCAAATTTGGGAGGGAGCACTCCCTACTTGAGAGATCCCCATTGAACTGGCCATACTCGAAATAGTTTAGACACCAATTTTGGTCATATTCCGATGAGATAAAATTTTGGTTGTCCACAGGGCCAAATTTGGGAGTGAGCACTCCCTACTTGAGAGATCCCCATTGAATTGGCCATACTCGAATTAGTTTAGACACCAATTTTGGTCACATTCTGATCAGGTCAAACTTTGGGTGTCCAAGGGGCCAAATTTTGGGAATGAGCAATCCCGACTTAGAGATCCCCACTGACTTGGTGATACTCGAATTATTTTAGACATCAAGTTTGGTCAACTTCTGATGAGGTCAAATTTTTGGTGTCCACGGGGCCAAATTTTTGGAGTGAGCAGTCTCGATTTAGAGATCCCCACTAAATTGGCAATATTCGAATTAGTTTAGACATCAATTTTGGTCACATTCTGATGAGGTGAAATTTTCGGTTTCCAAGTGGCCAAATTTTGGGAGTGAGCAATCCCGATTTAGAGATCCCCATTGAATTGTTCATGCTCGAATTACTTTAGACATCAATTTTGGTCGCATTTGTATGACGTCAAATTTTCGGTGTCCAAGGAGCCAAATTTAGGGAGTTAGCAATCCCGAATTAGAGATCCCAGTAAAGTGGCAATACTCGAATTAGTTTAGACATCAGTTTTGGCCACATTCTGACAAGGTCAAATTATCGGTGTCCACGGGGCCAAATTCGGGAGTGAGCAATCCCTACTTAGAGATTCCCATTGAATTGGCCATACTCGAATTAGTTTAGCATCAATTTTGGTCACATTCTGATGAGATATAATTTTGGTTGTCCAAGGTACCAAATTTTGGCAGTTAGCAATCCCGTTTAGAGATCCCCATTGAATTGGCTGTACTCGAATTAGTTTAGGCATCAATTTTAGTCATATTCTGGTGAGGTCAAATTTTCGGTGTCCAAGGGGCCACATTTTGGGTGTGAGCAATCCCGACATAGAGATCCCCACTGAATTGGCCATACTCGAAATAGTTTAGACATCAATTTTATTCACTTTCTGATGAGGTCACATTTTCGGTGTCCAAGGAGCCAAATATCGGGAGTGACAATCCCGATTCAAAGATTCCCACTGAATTGCCCATACTCGAATAAGTTTAGACATCAATTTTGGTCACATTCTGACGAGGTCAAATTTTCGGTGTCCAAGGAGCCAAATTTTGGTAGTGAGCAATCCCGATTGAGAGATCCCTACTGATTTGGCCATACTCGAATTAGTTTAGACATCAATTTTGGTCGCATTCTGATGAGGTCAAATTTTGGTTGTCCAAGGAAGCAAATTTTGGGAGTGAGCAATCCCGCTTAAGAGATCCCCACTGAATTGGCTGTACTCGAATTAGTTTAGGCATCAATTTTGGACATATTCTGACGAGGTCAAATTTTCGGTGTCCAAGGGGCCACATTTTGGGAGTAGCAATCCAGACATGGAAATCCATACTGAATTGGCCATACTCGAATTAGTTTAGACACAAATTTTAGTAACATTCTGACGAGGTCACATTTTCGGTGACCAAGGGGCCACATCTTGGGTAAGAGCAATCCCTACTTAGAGCTCACTACTTAATTGGCCATACTCAAATTAGTTTAGACATCAATTTTATTCACAATCTGTCGAGGTCAAATTTTCGGTGTCCAAGGGGCCAAATTATGGGAGTGGGCAATCCCTACTTAGATATCCCCACTGAATTGGCCGAACTCGAATTAGTTTAGACATTAATTTTAGTCACATTCTGACGAGGTAAAATTTTCGGTGTCCAAGGAGCCAAATGTTGGTAGTAAGCAATCCCGATTTAGAGAACCCCACTGAATGCCACACGCGAATTAGTTTAGACATAAATTTTGGTCATATTATGAGGAGGTCAAATTTTCGGTGTCCAAGGGGCCAAATTTTGGATGTGAGCAATCCCGACTTAGAGATCCCCACTGATTTGGCCGAACTCGAATTAGTTTAGCATCAATTTTGGTCACATTCTGATGAGATATAATTTTGGTTGTCCAAGGTACCAAATTTGGCAGTTAGCAATCGCGATTTAGACATCCCCACTGAATTGGCTGTATTCGAATTAGTTTAGACATCAATTTTAGTCACATTATGACGAGGTCAAAATTTTTGTGTCCAAGGGGCCACATTTCGGGAGTGAGCAATCCAGACACAGAGATCCATACTGAATTGGAATACTCAAATTAGTTTAGACATCAGATTTTTAGTCACGTTCTGACGAGGTCAAATTTTCGGTGTCCGAGGGGTCAAATTTTGGGAGTGAGCAATCCCGATTTAGAGATCCCCACTATATTGGCCATACCCGAATTAGTTTAGACATCAAGTTTGGTCACATTCTGACGAGGTCAAATTTTCGGTGTCCGAGGGGCAAAATTTTTGGTGTGAGCAACCCCGACTTAGAAATCCCCACTGATTTGGCCATACTCGAATTAGTTTAGACATCAATTTTGGTCGCATTCTGATAAGGTCAAATATTCGGTGTCCAAGGGGCCAAATTTTGGGAGTTAGGAATCCCGGATTAGAGATCCCAATAAATTGGCAATAGTCGAATTAGTTTAGACATCAATTTTGGTCACATTCTGACGAGGTCAAATTTTCGGTGTCCACGGGTCCAATTTATGGGAGTGAGCAATCCCTACTTAGAGATCCCCATTGAAATGGCCATACTCGAATTAGTTTAGCATCAATTTTGGTCACATTCTGATGAGATGTAATTTTGGTTGTCCAAGGTACCAAATTTTGGCAGTTAGCAATCCCGATTTAGAGATCCCCACTGAATTGGCTGTACTCGAATTAGTTTAGGCATCAATTTTGGTAACATTTTGACGAGGTGAAATTTTTGGTGTCCAAGGTGCCCCATTTCGGGTGTGCAATCCCGACATAGAGATCCCCTCTGAATTGGCCATACTCCAATTAGTTTAGACATCAATTTTAGTCACTTTCGGATGAGGTCAAATTTTCGGTGTCCAAGGGGTCAAATTTTGGGAGTGAGCAATCCCGATTTAGAGATCCTCACTCAATTGGCCATACTCGAATTAGTTTAGACATCAAGTTTGGTCACATTCTGACGAGGTCAAATTTTCGGTGTCCGAGGGGCCAAATTTTTGGAGTGAGCAAACCCGACTTAGAAATCCCCACTGATTTGGCCATACTCGAATTAGTTTAGACATCAATTTTGGTCACATTCTGATGAGATATAATTGTGCTTGTCCAAGGTACCAAATTTTGGCGGTTAGCAATCCCAATTTAGCGATCCCCACTGAACTGGCCATACTCGAATTAGTTTAGACACCAATTTTGGTAACACTTTGACGAGGTGAAATTTTCGGTGTCCAAGGAGCCAAATATCGGGAGTGACCAATCCCGATTCAAAGATTCCCACTGTATTGGCCATACTCGAATTAGTTTAGACATCAATTTTGGTCAAATTCTGAGGTCAAATTTTCGGGGTCCAAGGAGCCAAATTTTGGTAGTGAGCAATCCCGATTGACAGATCCCCATTGAATTGGCCATACTCGAATTAGTTTAACACAAATTTTGGTCATATTCTGATGAGATAAAATTTTTGTTGTCCAAGGTAGCAAATTTTGGGAGTGAGTAATCCCGATTTAGAGATCCCCACTGAATTGGCTGTACTCGAATTAGTTTAGGCATCAGTTTTGGACATATTCTGGTGAGGTCAAATTTTTTGTGTCCAAGGGGCCACATTTTGGGAGTGAGCAATCCAGACATAGAGATCCATACTGAATTGGTTATTCTCGAATTAGTTTAGACATCAATTTTAGTCACAATCTGTCGAGGTCAAATTTTCGGTGACCAAGGGGCCAAATTATGGGAGTGAGCAATCTCTACTTAGATATCCTTACTGAATTGACCAAACTGGAATTAGTTTAGACATCAATTTTAGTCACATTCTGACCAGGTGGAATTTTCGGTGTCCAAGGGGCCACATTATGGGTGTGAGCAATCCCAACTTGGAGATCCCCACTGAACTGGCCATACTCGAATTAGTTTAAACACCAATTTTGGTAACACTTTGACGAGGTGAAATTTTCGGTGTCCAAGGAGCCAAATTTAGGGAGTTAGCAATCCCGAATTTGAGATCCCAGTAAAGTGGCAATACTCGAATTAGTTTAGACATCAGTTTTGGCCACATTCTGACGAGGTCAAATTATCGGTGTCCACGGGGCCAAATTCGGGAGTGAGCAATCCCTACTTAGAGATTCCCATTGAATTGGCCATACTCGAATTAGTTTAGCGTCAATTTTGGTCACATTCTGATGAGATATAATTTTGGTTGTCCAAGGTACCATATTTTGGCAGTTAGCAATCCCGATTTAGAGATCCCCACTGAATTGGCTGTACTCGAATTAGTTTAGGCATCAATTTTAGTCATATTCTGGTGAGGTCAAATTTTTTGTGTCCAATGGGCCACATTTCGGGAGTGAGCAATCCAGACACAGAGATCCATACTGAATTGGCCATACTCGAATCAGTTTAGACACCAATTTTATTAACATTCTGACGCGGTCAAATTTTCGGTGTCCAAGGGGCCACATTTTGGGTGTGAGCAATCCCGACATAGAGATCCCCACTGAATTGGCCATACTCGAAATAGTTTAGACATCAATTTTAGTCACTTTCTGATGAGGTCACATTTTCGGTGTCCAAGGAGCCAAATATCGGGAGTGACCAATCCCTATTCAGAGATTCCCACTGAATTACCCATACTCGAATAAGTTTAGACATCAATTTTGGTCACATTCTGACGAGGTCAAATTTTCGGTGTCCAAGGAGCCAAATTTTGGTAGTGAGCAATCCCGATTGAGAGATCCCTACTGATTTGGCCATACTCGAATTAGTTTAGGCATCAATTTTGGTCGCATTCTGATGAGGTCAAATTTTGGTTGTCCAAGGTAGCAAATTTTGGGAGTGAGCAATCCCGCTTAAGAGATCCCCACTGAATTGGCTGTACTCGAATTAGTTTAGGCATCAATTTTGGACATATTCTGACGAGGTCAAATTTTCGGTGTCCAAGGGGCCACATTTTGGGAGTAGCAATCCAGACATGGAAATCCATACTGAATTGGCCATACTCGAATTAGTTTAGACACCAATTTTAGTAACATCCTGACGAGGTCACATTTTCGGTGACCAAGGGGCCACATCTTGGGTGCGAGCAATCCCTACTTAGAGCTCCCTACTGAATTGGCCATACTCAAATTAGTTTAGACATCAATTTTATTCACAATCTGTCGAGGTCAAATTTTTGGTGTCCAAGGGGCCAAATTATGGGAGTGGGCAATCCCTACTTAGATATCCCCACTGAATTGGCCGAACTCGAATTAGTTTAGACATTATTTTAGTCACATTCTGACGAGGTAAAATTTTCGGTGTCCAAGGAGCCAAATGTTGGTAGTAAGCAATCCCGATTTAGAGAACCCCACTGAATGCCACACGCGAATTAGTTTAGACATCAATTTTGGTCATATTCTGACGAGGTCAAATTTTCGGTGTCCAAGGGGCCAAATTTTGGATGTGAGCAATCCCGACTTAGAGATCCCCACTGATTTGGCCGAACTCGAATTAGTTTAGCATCAATTTTGGTCACATTCTGATGAGATATAATTTTGGTTGTCCAAGGTACCAAATTTTGGCAGTTAGCAATCGCGATTTAGACATCCCCGTTGAATTGGCTGTACTCGAATTAGTTTAGGTATCAATTTTAGTCATATTATGATGAGGTCAAATTTTTTGTGTCCAAGGGGCCACATTTCGGGAGTGAGCAATCCAGACACAGAGATCCATACTGAATTGGAATACTCAAATTAGTTTTGACATCAGATTTTTGGTCACGTTCTGACGAGGTCAAATTTTCGGTGTCCGAGGGGTCAAATATTGGGAGTGAGCAATTCCGATTTAGAGATCCCCACTATATTGGCCATACTCGAATTAGTTTAGACATCAAGTTTGGTCACATTCTGACGAGGTCAAATTTTCGGTGTCCGAGGGGCAAATTTTTTGGTGTGAGCAACCCCGACTTAGAAATCCCCACTGATTTGGCCATACTCGAATTAGTTTAGACATCAATTTTGGTCACGTTCTGACGAGGTCAAATTTTCGGTGTCCACGGGTCCAAATTATGGGAGTGAGCAATCCCTACTTAGAGATCCCCATTGAAATGGCCATACTCGAATTAGTTTAGCATCAATTTTGGTCACATTCTGATGAGATATAATTTTGGTTGTCCAAGGTACCAAATTTTGGCAGTTAGCAATCCCGATTTAGAGATCCCCACTGAATTGGCTGTACTCGAATTAGTTTAGGCATCAATTTTGGTAACATTTTGACGAGGTGAAATTTTTGGTGTCCAAGGTGCCCCATTTCGGGTGAGAGCAATCCCGATTGAGAGATCCCTACTGATTTGGCCATACTCGAATTAGTTTAGGCATCAATTTTGGTCGCATTCTGATGAGGTCAAATTTTGGTTGTCCAAGGTAGCAAATTTTGGGAGTGAGCAATCCCGCTTAAGAGATCCCCACTGAATTGGCTGTACTCGAATTAGTTTAGGCATCAATTTTGGACATATTCTGACGAGGTCAAATTTTCGGTGTCCAAGGGGCCACATTTTGGGAGTAGCAATCCAGACATGGAAATCCATACTGAATTGGCCATACTCGAATTAGTTTAGACACCAATTTTAGTAACATCCTGACGAGGTCACATTTTCGGTGACCAAGGGGCCACATCTTGGGTGCGAGCAATCCCTACTTAGAGCTCCCTACTGAATTGGCCATACTCAAATTAGTTTAGACATCAATTTTATTCACAATCTGTCGAGGTCAAATTTTTGGTGTCCAAGGGGCCAAATTATGGGAGTGGGCAATCCCTACTTAGATATCCCCACTGAATTGGCCGAACTCGAATTAGTTTAGACATTAATTTTAGTCACATTCTGACGAGGTAAAATTTTCGGTGTCCAAGGAGCCAAATGTTGGTAGTAAGCAATCCCGATTTAGAGAACCCCACTGAATGCCACACGCGAATTAGTTTAGACATCAATTTTGGTCATATGATGAGGAGGTCAAATTTTCGGTGTCCAAGGGGCCAAATTTTGGATGTGAGCAATCCCGACTTAGAGATCCCCACTGATTTGGCCGAACTCGAATTAGTTTAGCATCAATTTTGGTCACATTCTGATGAGATATAATTTTGGTTGTCCAAGGTACCAAATTTTGGCAGTTAGCAATCGCGATTTAGACATCCCCGTTGAATTGGCTGTACTCGAATTAGTTTAGGCATCAATTTTAGTCATATTATGATGAGGTCAAATTTTTTGTGTCCAAGGGGCCACATTTCGGGAGTGAGCAATCCAGACACAGAGATCCATACTGAATTGGAATACTCAAATTAGTTTAGACATCAGATTTTTGGTCACGTTCTGACGAGGTCAAATTTTCGGTGTCCGAGGGGTCAAATATTGGGAGTGAGCAATTCCGATTTAGAGATCCCCACTATATTGGCCATACTCGAATTAGTTTAGACATCAAGTTTGGTCACATTCTGACGAGGTCAAATTTTCGGTGTCCGAGGGGCAAAATTTTTGGTGTGAGCAACCCCGACTTAGAAATCCCCACTGATTTGGCCATACTTGAATTAGTTTAGACATCAATTTTGGTCACGTTCTGACGAGGTCAAATTTTCGGTGTCCACGGGTCCAAATTATGGGAGTGAGCAATCCCTACTTAGAGATCCCCATTGAAATGGCCATACTCGAATTAGTTTAGCATCAATTTTGGTCACATTCTGATGAGATATAATTTTGGTTGTCCAAGGTACCAAATTTTGGCAGTTAGCAATCCCGATATAGAGATCGCCACTGAATTGGCTGTACTCGAATTAGTTTAGGCATCAATTTTGGTAACATT
Organism: Amblyomma maculatum; assembly: GCF_055883805.1. NCBI lineage: Eukaryota > Metazoa > Arthropoda > Arachnida > Ixodida > Ixodidae > Amblyomma > Amblyomma maculatum. Next base: position 28,382,662 of record NC_139348.1, read on the forward strand.
TTGACGAGGTGAAATTTTTGGTGTCCAAGGTGCCCCATTTCGGGTGAGAGCAATCCCGACATAGAGATCCCCTCTGAATTGGCCATACTCCAATTAGTTTAGACATCAATTTTAGTCACTTTCGGATGAGGTCAAATTTTCGGTGTCCAAGGGGTCAAATTTTGGGAGTGAGCAATCCCGATTTAGAGATCCCCACTCAATTGGCCATACTCGAATTAGTTTAGACATCAAGCTTGGTCACATTCTGACGAGGTCAAATTTTCGGTGTCCGAGGGGCCGAATTTTTGGAGTGAGCAAACCCGACTTAGAAATCCCCACTGATTTGGCCATACTCGAATTTGTTTAGACATCAATTTTGGTCACATTCTGATGAGATATAACTGTGCTTGTCCAAGGTACCAAATGTTGGCAGTTAGCAATCCCGATTTAGCGATTCCCACTGAATTGGCTGTACTCGAATTAGTTTAGGCATCAATTTTAGTCATATTCTGGTGAGGTCAAATTTTTGTGTGCAAGGGGCCACATTTCGGGAGTGAGCAATCCAGACATAGAGATCCATACTGAATTGGCCATACTAGAATTAGTTTAGACACCAATTTTAGTAACATTCTGACGAGGTGAAATTTTCGGTGTCCAAGGGGCCACATTATGGGTGTGAGCAATCCCAACTTGGAGATCCCCACTGAACAGGCCATACTCGAATTAGTTTAAACACCAATTTTGGTAACACTTTGACGAGGTGAAATTTTCGGTGTCCAAGGGGCCAAATTTTGGGTTTGAGCAATCCCGACCTAGAGATCCCCACTGAATTGGCCATACTCGAATTAGTTTAGACATCAATTTTGGTCAAATTCTGACGAGGTCAAATTTTTGGGGTCCAAGGAGCCAAATTTTGGTAGTGAGCAATCCCGATTGACAGATCCCCACTGATTTGGCCATACTCGAATTAGTTTAGACATCAATTTTGGTCGCATTCTGATGAGGTCAAAATTTCGGTGTCCAAGGGGCCAAATTTAGGGAGTTAGCAATCCCGAATTAGAGATCCCACTAAATTGGCAATACTCGAATTAGTTTAGACATCAGTTTTGGTCAAATTCTGACGAGGTCAAGTTTTCGGTGTCCACAGGGCCAAATTTGGGAGTGAGCAATCCCGACTGAGAGATCCCCACTGAATTGGCCATACTCGAATTAGTTTAGACATCAATTTTGGTCACATTCTGACGAGGTCAAATTTTCTGTGTCCAAGGGGCCAAATTTTGGGAGGGAGCAATCCCGACTTAGAAATCCCCACTGATTTGGCCATACTGGAATTAGTTTAGACATCAATTTTGGTCGCATTCTGATGAGGTCAAATTTTCGGTGTCCAAGGAGCCAAATTCAGGGAGTTAGCAATCCCGAATTAGAGATCCCAGTAAAGTGGCAATACTCGAATTAATTTAGACATCCGTTTTGGCCACATTCTGACGAGGTCAAATTTTCGGTGTCCACGGGGCCAAATTCGGGAGTGAGCAATCCCTACTTAGAGATCCCAATTGAATTGGTCATACTCGAATTAGTTTAGCATCAATTTTGGTCACATTCTGATGAGATATAATTTTGGTTGTCCAAGGTACCAAATTTTGGCAGTTAGCAATGCCGATTTAGAGATCCCCACTGAATTGGCTGTACTCGAATTAGTTTAGGCAGCAATTTTAGTCATATTCTGGTGAGGTCAAATTTTTTGTGTGCAAGGGGCCACATTTCGGGAGTGAGGAATCCAGACATAGAGATCCATACTGAATTGGCCATACTCGAATTAGTTTAGACACCAATTTTAGTAACATTCTGACGAGGTCAAATTTTCGGTGTCCAAGGGGCCACATTTCGGGTGTGAGCAATCCCAACTTGGAGATCCCCACTGAACTGGCCATACTCGAATTAGTTTAGACATCAATTTTAGTCACTTTCTGACGAGGTCACATTTTTGGTGTCCAAGGCGCGAAATATCGGGAGTGACCAATCCCGATTCAAAGATTCCCACTGAATTGGCTATATTCGAATTAGTTTAGACGTCAATTTTGGTCACATTCTGACGAGGTTGAATTTTCGGTGTCCAAGGAACCAAATTTTGGTAGTGAGCAATCCCGATTTAGAGATCCCCACTGAATTGGCCACAGGCAAATTAGTTTAGACATCATTTTTGGTCACATTCTGACGAGGTCAAATTTTCGATGTCCAAGGGGCCAAATTTTGGGTGTGAGCAATCCCCATTTAGAGATCCCCACTAAGTTGGCAATACTCGAATTAGTTTAGACATCAATTTTGGTCACATTCTGACAAGGTCCAATTTTCTGTGTCCAAGGGGCCAAATTTTGGGAGGGAGCAATCCCGACTTAGAAATCCCCACTGATTTGGTCATACTCGAATTAGTTTAGACATCAATTTTGGTCGCATTCTGATGAGGTCAAATTTTCGGTGTCCAAGGGGCCAAATTTATGGAGTTAGCAATCCCGAATTAGAGATCCCACTAAATTGGCAATACTCGAATTAATTTAGACATCAGTTTTGGTCACATTCTGACGAGGTCAAATTTTCGGTGTCCACGGGGCCAAATTTGGGAGTGAGCACTCCCTACTTGAGAGATCCCCATTGAATTGGCCATACTCGAATTAGTTTAGACACCAATTTTGGTCACATTCTGATCAGGTCAAACTTTGGGTGTCCAAGGGGCCAAATTTTGGGAATGAGCAATCCCGACTTAGAGATCCCCACTGACTTCGTGATACTCGAATTATTTTAGACATCAAGTTTGGTCACATTCAGACGAGGTCTACTTTTCGGTGTCCATGGTGCTAAACGTTCGGAGTCAGCAATCACGATTTACAGATCCCCAATGAATTGCCCACACTCGAATTAGTTTAGAGATCAATTTTGGTGACATTCTGACGAGGTCAAGTTTTCGGTGTCCGAGGGGTCAAATTTTAGAAGTGAGCAATTTCGATTAGAGATCCCCACTCAATTGGCCAAACTTGAATTAGTTTAGACATCAATGTATTCACATTCTGACGAGGTCTAATTTTCGGTGTCCAAGCAGCCAAATTTTGGTAGTGAGCAATCCCGGTTTAAAGATCCCAACTGACTGGCCATACTCGAATTAGTTTAGACACCAATTTTAGTCTCTTTCGGATAAGGTCAAATTTTCGGTGTCCAAGGGGTCAAATTTTGGGAGTGAGCAATCCCGATTTAGAGATCCCCACTCAATTGGCCATACTCGAATCAGTTTAGACATCAAGTTTGGTCACATTCTGACGAGGTCCAATTTTCGGTGTCCGAGGGGCAAAATTTTTGGAGTGAGCAACCCCGACTTAGAAATCCCCACTGATTTGGCCATACTCAAATTAGTTTAGACATTAATTTTGGTCGCATTCTGATGAGGTCAAATATTCGGTGTCCATGGGTCCAAATTATGGGAGTGAGCAATCCCTAGTTAGAGATCCCCATTGAATTGGCCATACTCGAATTAGTTTAGCATCAATTTTGGTCACATTCTGATGAGATATAATTTTGGTTGTCCAAGGTACCAAATTTTGGCAGTTAGCAATCCCGATTTAGAGATCCCCACTGAATTGGCTGTACTCGAATTAGTTTAGGCATCAATTTGAGTCATATTCTGGTGAGGTCAAATTTTTTGTGTCCAAGGGGCCACATTTCGGGAGTGAGCAATCCAGACATAGAGATCCATACTGAATTGGCTATACTCGAATTAGTTTAGACACCAATTTTAGTCACTTTCTGATGAGGTCACATTTTCGGTGTCAAGGAACCAAATATCGGGAGTGACCAATCCGGATTCAAAGATTCCCACTAAATTGGCCATACTCGAATTAGTTTAGCTTCAATTTCGGTCATATTCTGATGAGATAAAATTTTGGTTGTCCAAGGTAGCAAATTTTGGGAGTGAGCCATCCCGACATAGAGATCCCCACTGAATTGGCCATACTCGAATTAGTTTAGACACCAATTTTAGTAACATTCTCACGAGGTCACATTATCGGTGACCAAGGGGCCACATCTTGGGTATGAGCAATCCCTACTTAGAGCTCCCTACTGAATTGGCCATACTCAAATTAGTTTAGACATCAATTTTAGTCACAATCTGTCGAGGTCAAATTTTCGGTTTCCAAGGGGCCAAATTATGGGAGTGAGCAATCCCTGCTTAGATATCCCCACTGAATTGGCCGAACTCGAATTAGTTTAGACATCAATTTTAGTCACATTCTGACGAGGTAAAATTTTTGGTGTCCAAGGAGCCAAATGTTGGTAGTAAGCCATCCCGATTTAGAGATCCCCACTGAATGCCACACGCGAATTAGTTTAGACATCAATTTTGGTCACATTCTGACGAGGTCAAATTTTCGGTGTCCAAGGGGCCAAATTATGGATGTGAGCAATCCCGACTTAGAGATCCCCACTCAATTGGCTGTACTCGAATTAGGTTAGGCATCAATTTTGGTCATTGTCACGAAATCGGCGCACATATTCATCAAGTCCGCACGGCGCGAGGCCCGCGCGGCGTCGCGTGGAAAGCATGTAGAGAAAAGCTCCCTTCCCCGCGCGGGAGAGCGCGTAGCTTTGTACGCGTTGCCGTCACCCTCTTTCCCATTGCCCGGGGAAGACGGTGATTCATCGGACTGGAATCAGCCAGAAAAATCGAGAATCTTCTATGGGACCTAGCCAATGACGACGCGCGGCTCGACGGGAGGAGAAGTGGGAGCTATAACCAGCGAAGCTATGTGTGTGTGCGCGCTAGCTTTGGCGCATGTTAACAAACAGACGCGGCGCGCCCTATTTAAAGCGACCGCGCCGCTTGTTGAGTCAGTCATTCAGTTCGTCAAGTGTTTTGCGACGTGCTCGCGCTTCGGCTGGACTCCCGGGGATCACCCGCTGCTGGCAAGCCCACGGACTTTCAAGGGAGCGGCGCTCGTCTCGTATGGCGGCCACATCGTGACTCTTGAGGCGTCGGACTGCAACAGTGCCCGGTGAACAATTTGGTGTTTGTTTATGTACTCTCTCGTGTTTCATCTGTTGTAAAGCATCTACGTTATTGGATACCTGTGTAATTGCATGCTTAGCGTTTGTATTCTGTGAACCTCTCGTCTGTTGTATTTCAAGTGACCTTGTGTATTCCTTTGTATCGTCTCTTGCTGTGCATAAATTGTGTTTTGTTTGTTACTTCTGACTCCGATCCTTACTCTGGTTTGAACCGGCGACCGCTGGGCACCAAACGACCACCCCCTTCTGTCACTACAAGGTAGTTGAATTCCGGCTGAGCTTGCCACGCAAGTCGAGGGCATCCCCTTTGCGACCGGAACAGCTACCCCCACTCACTCTAAGGGTGTCTGGGAGTGTGCGCACCGTTAAGGGCGCATCGTTAATAATATCCCCCTAATTATTAACGGGTGACAATTATTCTGGCGTCCGCGACAGGACGTTTGGTGCATTCAAGCTCAGAGGACGGAGAACGAGTTGGAAGAGTTTACGAAGAGGTCGTAAACTGTGTAGCAGCAGAGCGATAGCGAGAGGTAGTGCCGCGCGGAAGCGTTTAGGCGAGGTTCGCTAAGCAGTGTTTAGGCTACACCCAGACGGTTCGCGCTTCAGAGATGAATCTGAAAGAGTTGATTGAGGCTGGCACCCAGCTGGGGTTGTCCGGTGCCGAACTGCGCAAATGGGTTAGCCAGAGAGAAAAAGAGGAAAAAGAGAGGGAAAAAGAAGAAAGAGAGAGAGAAGAAAAGGAACGAGAGAGGGCTCGAAAGGAAGCCGAGGAAGAAAGAGAGAGAGCAGAAAAAGAACGAGAGAGGGCTCGAAAGGAAGCCGAGGAAGAAAGAGAGAGAGCAGAAAAAGAGCGAGAGAAGGCTCGAAAGGAGCGTGAAGAGGAATTTCAGCGAGAAAAGGAATTACTTACTATGAAACTTCAGCTCCAAAACTCAGGGAACACCAACGGTTTAGCTGAAGTGCATAGCGCCAGTGAAGGACATAGCAGCTTGCGTATAGACGCAAGTAAATTGATTCCGAAATACGACGAGAGAAGAGACGATCTCGACGCGTTCCTCTTGCGTTTTGAAAGGGTCGCCATAAATGCAAATTGGACAGACAGTGAATGTGCTACCATCTTGAGCACTTGCCTTAGCGGCGAAGCATTAAGTGTGTTTGGAAGACTTCCTCCTGAGGATGCAGGCAGCTATCACAAAGTGAAAACTGCATTACTTAAAAGGTTTAGATTTACGACGGATGGGTTTCGAGAGAAGTTCAGGACTGGAAAACCTATGGACGGCGAAACGGCAACACAGTATGTTGCGCGACTGAGTCATTATTTTGACCGCTGGACTGAACTCTCAAAAATTAAACTAGAGTATGGCGCACTTCGCGAACTCCTAATTAAGGAACAATTTCTGGGTAGCTGTCACCCTGGTTTGTCACTTTATTTAAAAGAAAGAAAGGCACATACATTAGATGAAATGATGGAGCTCGCAGACCAGTATTTGGAAGCCCAGGGAGGCGAAAATTTGAGCAAAATTGTAAATTTGGAAACCCCTCGAAAGCCCGAATTCCGACAGACACAACCTATTGTAAAGTCACCCCCGAGGTGCTATCTCTGCGGACAGCTAGGCCACATCGCACCTAACTGCCGTAAACTTGTAACCAACAATCCATCCTCGTGTTGGAAATGCGGACAGAAGGGCCACAAAGCGATGTCGTGTCCCGACGCTGACAAGGCAGCTCCGCAGGCGGCATGCGCGAGGACTCTGTCAGAGTCGGAATGTCGCCTGGAGGAAGAAGATGCCGATGGCTTTGTTGAGCTTAAGAACGGCAGGAAAGTCCGCGTGGTGCACGACTTAGAGGAGGAGGAAGCAGAGAAGGTTGTTAATCGGAAGGACAAGAAAATCCGGGTGGTGAACGCCGTAGTACATGCACAACCTGGATCTCCGGTGAATCGGATGCCGGTTTCGAGGGGAAAGATAGGAAGAAAGTCCGTTTCTGTGCTACGAGATACAGGTAGTAGTGCCGTAATCGTTAGACGCAGTTTGATTCAGGAGAATGATCTGACTGGAGAGAAATGCCCTGTGAGGCTGATTGACGGCTCCATTCAATTGCTACCTGAGGCAAAATTGGAAGTGCAGACGCAATACTATTCTGGGAAACTGACAGCCCTGTGCATGGAACGCCCTATCTACGATTTGGTGTTGGGAAATATCAAGGGCGCAAAATTTCCCGAGGATCCTGAACAAAGTCCCGCGCCTGTGCGCTGCAAGGAATCTAAAAGGAAAAAGGCAGGGCGAGGAAAGCAAGGCTATGAGAAGCCGGAAGAAAAGACTCGAGACATGAAGAACCAAAAGGGAGCACCTCAGGAGAAAACCGAAAAGAAAGAGACGGCTCAGAAAATTAAGTCAGGAATGCCTAGGCCGTCATTGATGCAGGTAGCCCAAGTGTTTGTCCTACTTATGGGGGCTTTACTTGGGATACTTCACCTTCAGCGGAAGGAATACCGGTGCCTAGGAAAGAACACTATTACAGTGATTCTTTTTGTTGGTCTGTGCGCGTTGACACAGGTTCCCGTGTATCCGTCGGCGCTACTGATTGTAGGGGCAATTATCGGCACACATTGGTTGTGTGATTTGCAAGAGGATAAGTCCTGCCTCAGGGAATTTTCAGTAGCCCGATCGGAGAACATAGAAGCGTCTCAAATGCGAGAGACTAGAGCGAAGGCAGAATCCCTGGCGGACAGAGGCGTATCACGCACTGATCGCGGGTTAGAATTACGCTCGGAAATTTAGGTTTGTGCGCTTCGCATTTGAAGAGCTGTGTGTTGTTGATTCCTATGTGTATCCGACAACAGTGTGGTGCTATGTTTGTGAACATCATGGCATTGATGTGTGAATTTTGTAATGTGTTATGGCAGTTGTGAAATTTGTGCAATGTGTGGACATTTGCCCCATATATTTGTGAGCGCATGCATGTGCGCGCGATGTTCGTGGTTGTTGTGAATATTGTGGGACAATATTCTTTAAGGGAGGGGCAGTGTCACGAAATCGGCGCACATATTCATCAAGTCCGCACGGCGCGAGGCCCGCGCGGCGTCGCGTGGAAAGCATGTAGAGAAAAGCTCCCTTCCCCGCGCGGGAGAGCGCGTAGCTTTGTACGCGTTGCCGTCACCCTCTTTCCCATTGCCCGGGGAAGACGGTGATTCATCGGACTGGAATCAGCCAGAAAAATCGAGAATCTTCTATGGGACCTAGCCAATGACGACGCGCGGCTCGACGGGAGGAGAAGTGGGAGCTATAACCAGCGAAGCTATGTGTGTGTGCGCGCTAGCTTTGGCGCATGTTAACAAACAGACGCGGCGCGCCCTATTTAAAGCGACCGCGCCGCTTGTTGAGTCAGTCATTCAGTTCGTCAAGTGTTTTGCGACGTGCTCGCGCTTCGGCTGGACTCCCGGGGATCACCCGCTGCTGGCAAGCCCACGGACTTTCAAGGGAGCGGCGCTCGTCTCGTATGGCGGCCACATCGTGACTCTTGAGGCGTCGGACTGCAACAGTGCCCGGTGAACAATTTGGTGTTTGTTTATGTACTCTCTCGTGTTTCATCTGTTGTAAAGCATCTACGTTATTGGATACCTGTGTAATTGCATGCTTAGCGTTTGTATTCTGTGAACCTCTCGTCTGTTGTATTTCAAGTGACCTTGTGTATTCCTTTGTATCGTCTCTTGCTGTGCATAAATTGTGTTTTGTTTGTTACTTCTGACTCCGATCCTTACTCTGGTTTGAACCGGCGACCGCTGGGCACCAAACGACCACCCCCTTCTGTCACTACAAGGTAGTTGAATTCCGGCTGAGCTTGCCACGCAAGTCGAGGGCATCCCCTTTGCGACCGGAACAGCTACCCCCACTCACTCTAAGGGTGTCTGGGAGTGTGCGCACCGTTAAGGGCGCATCGTTAATAATATCCCCCTAATTATTAACGGGTGACAGTCATATTCTGGTGAGGTCAAATTTTTTGTGTCCAAGGGGGCACATTTTAGGAGTGAGCAATCCCGGTTTAAAGATCCCCACTGAATTGGCCATACTCGAATTAGTTTACGCACCAATTTTGGTAACATTTAGACGAGGTGAAATTTTCGGTGTCCAAGGAGCCACATTTCGGGAGTGAGCAATCCAGACACAGAGATCCATACTGAATTGGAATACTCAAATTAGTTTAGACATCAGGTTTTGGTCACCTTCTGGCGAGGTGAAATTTTCGGTGTCAGAGGGGTCAAATTTTGGGAGTGAGCAATCCCGATTTAGAGATCCCCACTATATTGGCCATACTCGAATTAGTTTAGACATCAAGTTTGGTCACATTCTGACGAGGTCAAATTTTCGGTGTCCGAGGGGCAAAATTTTTGGAGTGAGCAACCCCGACATAGAAATCCCCACTGATTTGGCTATACTCGATTTTGTTTAGACATCAATTTTGGTCGCATTCTGATGAGGTCAAATATTCGGTGTCCAAGGGGCCAAATTTTGGGAGTTACAAATCCCGAATTAGAGATCCCAATAAATTGGCAATAGTCGAATTAGTTTAGACATCAATTTTGGTCACATTCTGACGAGGTCAAATTTTCGGTGCCCACGGGTCCAAATTATGGGAGTGAGCAATCCCTACTTAGAGATCCCCATTGAAATGGCCATACTCGAATTAGTTTAGCATCAATTTTGGTCACATTCTGATGAGATATAATTTTAGTTGTCCAAGGTACCAAATTTTCGCAGTTAGCAATCCCGATTTAGAGATCCCCACTGAATTGGCTGTACTCGAATTAGTTTAGGCATCAATTTTGGTAACATTTTGACGAGGTGAAATTTTTGGTGTCCAAGGGGCCCCATTTCGGGTGTGAGCAATCCCGACATAGAGATCCCCTCTGAATTGGCCATACTCCAATTAGTTTAGACATCAATTTTAGTCACTTTCGGATGAGGTCAAATTTTCGGTGTCCAAGGGGTCAAATTTTGGGAGTGAGCAATCCCGATTTAGAGATCCCCACTCAATTGGCCATACTCGAATTAGTTTAGACATCAAGTTTGGTCCCATTCTGACGAGGTCAAATTTTCAAAGTCCGAGGGGCAAAATTTTTGGAGTGAGCAAACCCGACTTAGAAATCCCCACTGATTTGGCCATACTCGAATTAGTTTAGACATCAATTTTGGTCGCATTCTGATGAGGTCAAATATTCGGTGTCGAAGGGGCCTAATTTTGGGAGTTAGAAATCTCGAATTAGAGATCCCCATTGAATTGGCCATACTTGAATTAGTTAAGCATCAATTTTGGTCACATTGTGATGAGATATAATTGTGGTTGTCCAAGGTACCAAATTTCGGCAGTTAGCAATCCCGATTTAACGATTCCCACTGAATTGGCTGTACTCGAATTTGTTTAGGCATCAATTTTAGTCATATTCTGGTGAGGTCAAATTTTTTGTGTGCAAGGGGCCACATTTCGGGAGTGAGCAATCCAGACATAGAGATCCATACTGAATTGGCCATACTCGAATTAGTTTAGACACCAATTTTAGTAACATTTTGACTATGTCAAATTTTCGGTGTCCAAGGGGCCACATTTTGGGTGTGAGCAATCCCAACTTGGAGATCCCCACTGAACTGGCCATACTCGAATTAGTTTAGACACCAATTTTGGTAACACTTTGACGAGGTGAAATTTTCGGTGTCCAAGGAGCCAAATATCGGGAGTGACGAATCCCGATTCAAAGATTCCCACTGAATTGGCCATACTCGAATTAGTTTAGACATCAATTTTGGTCAAATTCTGACGAGGTCAAATTTTCGGGGTCCAAGGAGCCAAATTTTGGTAGTGAGCAATCCCGATTGACAGATCCCCACTGATTTGGCCATACTCGAATTAGTTTACATCAATTTTGGTCGTATTCTGATGAGATCAAAATTTCGGTGTCCAAGGGGCCAAATTTAGGGAGTTAGCAATCCCGAATTATAGATCCCACTAAATTGGCAATACTCGAATTAGTTTAGACATCAGTTTTGGTCACATTCTGACGAGGTCAAATTTTCGGTGTCCACCGGGCCAAATTTGGGAGTGAGCAATCCCTAGTTGAGAGATCCCCATTGAATTGGCCATACTCGAATTAGTTTAGACACCAATTTTGGTCATATTTTGATGAGATAAAATTTTGGTTGTCCAAGGTAGCAAATTTTGGGAGTGAGCAATCCCGATTGAGAGATCCCCACTGAATTAGCCATACTCGAATTAGTTTAGACATCAATTTTGGTCACATTCTGACGAGGTCAAATTTTCTGTGTCCAAGGGGCCAAATTTTTGGAGGGAGCAATCCCGACTTAGAAATCCCCACTGATTTGGCCATACTGGAATTAGTTTAGACATCAATTTTGGTCGCATTCTGATGAGGTCAAATTTTCGGTGTCCAAGGAGCCAAATTTAGGGAGTTAGCAATCCCGAATTTGAGATCCCAGTAAAGTGGCAATACTCGAATTAGTTTAGACATCAGTTTTGGCCACATTCTGACGAGGTCAAATTTTCGGTGTCCACGGGGCCAAATTCGGGAGTGAGCAATCCCTACTTAGAGATCCCTATTGAATTGGCCATACTCGAATTAGTTTAGCATCAATTTTGGCCACATTCTGATGAGCTATAATTTTGGTTGTCCAAGGTACCAAATTTTGGCAGTTAGCAATCCCGATTTAGAGATCCCCACTGAATTGGCTGTACTCGAATTAGTTTAGGCATCAATTTTAGTCATATTCTGGTGAGGTCAATTTTTTTGTGTGCAAGGGACCACATCTCGGGAGTGAGCAATCCAGACATAGAGATCCATACTGAATTGGCCATACTCGAATTAGTTTAGACACCAATTTTAGTAACATTCTGGCGAGGTCAAATTTTCGGTGTCCAAGGGGCCACATTTTGGGTGTGAGCAATCCCAACTTGGAGATACCAACTGAACTGGCCATACTCGAATTAGTTTAGACACCAATTTTGGTAACACTTTGACGAGGTGAAATTTTCGGTGTCCAAGGAGCCACATTTTGGGTGTGAGCAATCCCGATATAGAGATCCCCACTGAATTGGCCATACTCGAATTAGTTTAGACATCAATTTTAGTCACTTTCTGATGAGGTCACATTTTTAGGGTCCAAGGAGCCAAATATCGGGAGTGACCAATCCCGATTCAAAGATTCCCACTGAATTGGCTATATTCGAATTAGTTTAGACATCAATTTTGGTCACATTCTGAAGAGGTTGAATTTTCGGTGTCCAAGGAACCAAATTTTGGTAGTGAGCAATCCCGATTGAGAGATCCCCACTGATTTGGCCCTACTCGAATTAATTGAGACACCAATTTTGGTCATATTCTGATGAGATAAAATTTTGGTTGTCCAAGGTAGCAAATTTTGCGAGTGAGCAATCCCGATTTAGAGATCCCCACTTAATTGGCTGTACTCGAATTAGTTTAGGCATCAGTTTTGGACATATTCTGGTGAGGTCAAATTTTTTGTGTCCATGGGCCACATTTTGGGAGTGAGCAATCCAGACATAGAGATCCATACTAAATTGGTTATACTCGAATTAGTTTAGACACCAATTTTAGTAACATTCTGTCGAGGTCACGTTTTCGGTGACCAAGGGGCCATATTTTGGGTGTGAGCAATCCCTACTTAGAGCTCCCTACTGAATTGGCCATACTGAAATTAGTTTAGACATCAATTTTAGTCACAATCTGTCGAGGTCAAATTTTCGGTGACCAAGGGGCCAAATTATGGGAGTGAGCAATCTCTACTTAGGTATCCCCACTGAATTGACCAAACTCGAATTAGTTTAGACATCAATTTTAGTCACATTCTGACGAGGTGGAATTTTCGGTGTCCAAGGAGCCAAATGTTGGTAGTAAGCAATCCCGATTTAGAGATCCCCACTGAATTGGCCACAGCCGAATTATTTTAGACATCATTTTTGGTCAAATTCTGACGAGGTCAAATTTTCGGTGTCCAAGGGGCCAAATTTTGGGTGTGAGCAATCCCGACTTAGAGATCCCCACTGAATTGGCCATACTCGAATTAGTTTAGACATCAATTTTGGTCGCATTCAGATGAGGTCAAATTTTCGGTGTCCAAGGGGCCAAATTTTGGGAGTGAGCAATCCCCATTTAGAGATCCCCACTAAATTGGCAATACTCGAATTATTTTAGACATCAATTTTGGTCACATTATGACAAGGTCCAATTTTCTGTGTCCAAGGGGCCAAATTGTGGGAGGGAGCAATCCCGACTTAGAAATCCCCACTGATTTGGCCATACTCGAATTAGTTTAGACATCAATTTTGGTCGCATTCTGATGAGGTCAAATTTTCGGTGTCCAAGGGGCCAAATTTAGGGAGTTAGCAATCCCGAATTAGAGATCCCACTAAATTGGCAATACTCGAATTAATTTAGACATCAGTTTTGGTCACATTCTGACGAGGTCAAATTTTCGGTGTCCACGGGGCCAAATTTGGGAGTGAGCACTCCCTACTTGAGAGATCCCCATTGAATTGGCCATACTCGAATTAATTTAGACACCAATTTTGGTCACATTCTGATCAGGTCAAACTTTGGGTGTCCAAGGGGCCAAATTTTGGGAATGAGCAATCCCGACTTAGAGATCCCCACTGACTTGTTGATACTCGAATTATTTTAGACATCAAGTTTGGTCAACTTCTGATGAGGTCAAATTTTTGGTGTCCACGGGGCCAAATTTTTGGAGTGAGCAGTCTCGATTTAGAGATCCTCACTAATTGGCAATACTCGAATTAGTTTCGACATCAATTTTGGTCACATTCTGATGAGGTGAAATTTTCGGTTTCCAAGTGGCCAAATTTTGGGAGTGAGCAATCCCGATTTAGAGATCCCCATTCAATTGGTCATGCTCGAATTAGTTTAGACATCAAGTTTGGTCACATTCAGACGAGGTCTACTTTTCGGTGTCCGTGGTGCTAAATGTTCGGAGTCAGCAATCACGATTTACAGATCCCCAATGATTTGCCCACAGTCGAATTAGTTTAGAGATCAATTTTGGTCACATTCTGACGAGGTCAAGTGTTCGGTGTCCGAGAGGTCAAATTTTGGGAGTGAGCAATCCCGATTTAGAGATCCCCACTGAATTGGCCATACACGAATTACTATAGACATCAATTTTGGTGACATTCTTACGAGGTCAAACTTAGGGTGTCCAAGGTGCCAAATTTTAGAAGTGAGCAATTTCGATTAGAGATCCCCACTCAGTTGGCCAAACTTGAATTAGTTTAGACATCAATTTATTCACATTCTGACGAGGTCTAATTTTCGGTGTCCAAGCAGCCAAATTTTGGTAGTGAGCAATCCCGGTTTAAAGATCCCCACTGACTGGCCATACTCGAATTAGTTTAGACACCAATTTTGGTAACATTTTGACGAGATGAAATTTTGGGTGTCCAAGGGGCCACATTTCGGGTGTGAGCAATCCCTACATAGAGATCCCCATCGAATTGGCCACACTCCAATTAGTTTAGACAACAATTTTAGTCTCTTTCGGATAAGGTCAAATTTTCGGTGTCCAAGGGGTCAAATTTTGGGAGTGAGCAATCCCGATTTAGAGATCCCCACTCAATTGGCCATACTCGAATTAGTTTAGCATCAATTTTGGTCACATTCTGATGAGATATAATTTTGGTTGTCCAAGGTGCGAAATTTTGGCAGTTAGCAATCCCGATTTAGAGATCCCCACTGAATTGGCTGTACTCGAATTAGTTTAGGCATCAATTTTAGTCATATTCTGGTGAGGTCAAATTTTTTGTGTCCAAGGGGCCACATTTCGGGAGAGAGCAATCCAGACATAGAGATCCATACTGAATTGGCTATAATCGAATTAGTTTAGACACCAATTTTAGTAACATTCTGACGTGTCAAATTTTCGGTGTCCAATGGGCCACATTTTGGGTGTGAGAAATCCCAACTTAGAGATAGTCACAGAACTGGCCATGCTCTAATTAGTTTAGACATCAATTTTGGTAACATTTTTACAAGGTGAAATTTTCGGTGTCCAAGGGGCCACATTTTGGGTGTGTGCAATCCCGACATAGAGATCCCCACTGAATTCGCCATACTCGAATTAGTTTAGGCATCAATTTTAGTCTTTTTCTGATGAGGTCACATTTTCGGTGTCAAGGAACCAAATATCGGGAGTGACCAATCTGGATTCAAAGATTCCCACTGAATTGGCCATACTCGAATTAGTTTAGCTTCAATTTCGGTCATATTCTGATGAGATAAAATTTTGGTTGTCCAAGGTAGCACATTTTGGGTGTGAGCAATCCCTACTTAGAGCTCCCTACTGAATTGGCCATACTCGAATTAGTTTAGACACCAATTTTGGTAACATTTTGACGAGGTGAAATTTTTGGTGTCCAAGGGGCCACATTTCGGGTGTGAGCAATCCCGACATAGAGATCCCCACCGAATTGGCCACACTCCAATTATTTAGACATCAATTTTAGTCACTTTCGGATAAGGTCAAATTTTCGGTGTCCAAGGGGTCAAATTTTGGGAGTGAGCAATCCCGATTTAGAGATCCCCACTCAATTGGCCATACTCGAATTAGTTTAGACATCAAGTTTGGTCACATTCTGACGAGGTCCAATTTTCGGTGTCCGAGGGGCAAAATTTTTGGAGTGAGCAACCCCGACTTAGAAATCCCCACTGATTTGGACATACTCGAATTAGTTTAGACATTATTTTGGTCGCATTCTGATGAGGTCAAATATTCGGTGTCCATGGGTCCAAATTATGGGAGTGAGCAATCCCTAGTTAGAGATCCCCATTGAATTGGCCATACTCGAATTAGTTTAGCATCAATTTTGGTCACATTCTGATGAGATATAATTTTGGTTGTCCAAGGTACGAAATTTTGGCAGTTAGCAATCCCGATTTAGAGATCCCCACTGAATTGGCTGTACTCGAATTAGTTTAGGCATCAATTTGAGTCATATTCTGGTGAGGTCAAATTTTTTGTGTCCAAGGGGCCACATTTCGGGAGAGAGCAATCCAGACATAGAGATCCATACTGAATTGGCTATAATCGAATTAGTTTAGACACCAATTTTAGTAACATTCTGACGTGTCAAATTTTCGGTGTCCAATGGGCCACATTTTGGGTGTGAGAAATCCCAACTTGGAGATAGTCACTGAACTGGCCATGCTCTAATTAGTTTAGACATCAATTTTGGTAACATTTTGACAGGGTGAAATTTTCGGTGTCCAAGGGGCCACATTTTGGGTGTGTGCAATCCCGACATAGAGATCCCCACTGAATTCGCCATACTCGAATTAGTTTAGGCATCAATTTTAGTCACTTTCTGATGAGGTCACATTTTCGGTGTCAAGGAACCAAATATCGGGAGTGACCAATCTGGATTCAAAGATTCCCACTGAATTGGCCATACTCGAATTAGTTTAGCTTCAATTTCGGTCATATTCTGATGAGATAAAATTTTGGTTGTCCAAGGTAGCACATTTTGGGTGTGAGCAATCCCTACTTAGAGCTCCCTACTGAATTGGCCATACTCAAATTAGTTTAGACATCAATTTTAGTCACAATCTGTCGAGGTCAAATTTTCGGTTTCCAAGGGGCCAAATTATGGGAGTGAGCAATCCCTGCTTAGATATCCCCACTGAATTGGCCGAACTCGAATTAGTTTAGACATCAATTTTAGTCACATTCTGACGACGTAAAATTTTTGGTGTCCAAGGAGCCAAATGTTGGTAGTAAGCAATCCCGATTTAGAGATCCCCACTGAATGCCACACGCGAATTAGTTTAGACATCAATTTTGGTCACATTCTGAGGAGGTCAAATTTTCGGTGTCCAAGGGGCCAAATTTTCGGAGTGAGCAATCCCGATTCAGAGATCCCCACTAAATTGGCAATACTCGAATTATTTTAGACATCAATTTTGGTCACATTGGACAAGGTCCAATTTTCGGTGTCCACAGAGCCAAATTATGGGAGTGAGCAATCCCTACTTAGAGATCCCCACTCAATTGGCCATACTCGAATTATTTTAGACATCAAGATTGGTCACATTCTGACGAGGTCAAATTATCGGTGTCCAAGGAGCCAAATTTTGGTAGTGAGCAATCCCGGCTTAAACATCCCCACTGAGTTGGCCATACTCGAATTAGTTTAGACACCAGTTTTGGTAACATTTTGACGAGGTGAAATTTTTGTTGTCCAAGGGGCCACATTTCGGGTGTGAGCAATCCCGACATAGAGATCGCCACTGAATTGGCCATAATCCAATTAGTCTAGACATCAATTTTAGTCTCTTTCGGATAAGGTCAAATTTTCGGTGTCAAGGGGTCAAATTTTGGGAGTGAGCAATCCCGATTTAGAGATCCCCACTCAATTGGCCATACTCGAATTAGTTTAGACATCAATTTTGGTCACATTCTGCGATGTCAAATTTTCGGTGTCCGAGGGGCAAAATTTTTGGAGTGAGCAACCCCGACTTAGAAATCCACACTGATTTGGCCATACTCGAATTAGTTTAGACATCAATTTTGGTCGCATTCTGATGAGGTCAAATATTCGGTGTCTATGGGTCCAAATTATGGGAATGAGCAATCCCTAGTTAGAGATCCCCATTGAATTGGCCTTACTCGAATTAGTTCAGCATCAATTTTGGTCACATTCTGATGCGATATAATTTCGGTTGTCCAAGGTACCAAATTTTGGCAGTTAGCAATCCCTATTTAGAGATCCCCACTGAATTAGCTGTACTCGAATTAGTTTAGGCATCAATTTTAGTCATATTCTGGTGAGGTCAAATTTTTTGTCTCCAAGGGGTCACATTTCGGGAGTGAGCAATCCAGACATAGAGATCCATACTGAATTGGCTATACTCGAATTAGTTTAGACACCAATTTTAGTAACATTCTGACGTGGTCAAATTTTCGGTGTCCAATGGGCCACATTTTGCATGTGAGAAATCCCAACTTGGAGATAGTCACTGAACTAGCCATACTGGAATTAGTTTAGACACCAATTTTGGTAACATTTTGACAAGGTGAAATTTTCGGTGTCCAAAGGGCCACATTTTGGGTGTGTGCAACCCCGACTTAGAAATCCACACTGATTTGGCCATACTCGAATTAGTTTAGACATCAATTTTAGTCACTTTCTGATGAGGTCACATTTTCGGTGTCAAGGAACCAAATATCGGGAGTGATCAATCCGGATTCAAAGATTCCCACTGAATTGGCCATACTCGAATTAGTTTAGCTTCAATTTCGGTCATATTCTGATGAGATAAAATTTTGGTTGTCCAAGGTAGCAAATTTTGGGTGTGAGCAATCCCTACTTAGAGCTCCCTACTGAATTGGCCATACTCAAATTAGTTTAGACATCAATTTTAGTCACAATCTGTCGAGGTCAAATTTTCGGTTTCCAAGGGGCCAAATTATGGGAGTGAGCAATCCCTGCTTAGATATCCCCACTGAATTGGCCGAACTCGAATTAGTTTAGACATCAATTTTAGTCACAATCTGTCGAGGTCAAATTTTCGGTTTCCAAGGGGCCAAATTATGGGAGTGAGCAATCCCTGCTTAGATATCCCCACTGAATTGGCCATACTCGGATTAGTTTAGACATCAATTTTGGTCGCATTCCGATGAGGTCAAATTTTCGGTGTCCAAGGGGCCAAATTTTGGGAGTGAGCAATCCCGATTCAGAGATCCCCACTAAATTGGCAATACTCGAATTATTTTAGACATCAATTTTGGTCACATTCGACGAGGTCCAATTTTCGGTGTCCACAGAGCCAAATTATGGGAGTGAGCAATCCCTACTTAGAGATCCCCATTGAATTGGCCATACTCGAATTAGTTTAGACATCAATTTTGGTCACATTCTGATGAGATGAAATTTTGGTTGTCCAAGGTACCAAATTTAAGGAGTGAGCAATCCCGATTTAGAGATCAACACTGAATTGGCAGTGCTCGAATTAGTTTAGACATCAATTTTGGTCACATTCTGATCAGGTCAAACTTTTGGTGTCCAAGGGGCCAAATTTTGGGAATGAGGAATCCCGACTTAGAGATCCCCACTGACTTGGTGATACTCGAATTATTTTAGACGTCAAGTTTGGTCAACTTCTGACGAGGTCAAATTTTTGGTGTCCACGGGGCCAAATTTTCGGAGTGAGCAGTCTCGATTTAGAGATCCCCACTAAATTGGCAATACTCGAATTAGTTTAGACATCAATTTTGGTCACATTCTGATGAGGTGAAAATTTCGGTTTCCAAGTGGCCAAATTTTCGGAGTGAGCAATCCCGATTTAGAGATCCCCATTGAATTGGTCATGCTCGAATTAGTTTAGACATCAAGTTTGGTCACATTCAGACGAGGTCAAACTTTGGGTGTCCAAGGTGCCAAATATTAGGAATGAGCAATCCCGATTGGAGATCCCCACTCAATTGGCCAAACTTGAATTAGTTTAGACATCAATTTTAGTCACATTCTGACGAGGTCAAATTTTCGGTGTCCAAGGAGCCAAATTTTGGTAGTGAGCAATCCCGGTTTAAAGATCCCCACTGAGTTGGCCATACTCGAATTAGTTTAGACACCAATTTTGGTAACATTTTGACGAGGTGAAATTTTGGTGTCCAAGGGGCCACATTTCGGGTGTGAGCAATCCCGATTGGTGATCCCCACTCAATTGGCCAAACTTGAATTAGTTTAGACATCAATTTTAATCACATTCTGACGAGGTCAAATTTTCGGTGTCCAAGGAGCCAAATTTTGGTAGGGAGCAATCCCGGTTTAAAGATCCCCACTGAATTGCCCATACTCGAATTAGTTTAGACACCAATTTTGGTAACATTTTGACGAGGTGAAATTTTGGTGTCCAAGGGGCCACATTTCGGGTGTGAGCAATCCCGACATAGAGATCCCCACTGAATTGGCCATAATCCAATTAGTCTAGACATCAATTTAAGTCACTTTCGGATAGGCTCAAATTTTCGGTATCCAAGGGGTCAAATTTTGGGAGTGAGCAATCCCGTTTAGAGATCTCCACTCAATTGGCCATACTCGAATTAGTTTAGACATCAAGTTTGGTCACATTCTGACGAGGTCAAATTTTCGGTGTCCAAGGAGCCAAATTTTGGGAGTGAGCAATCCCGGCTTAAAGATCCCCACTGAGTTGGCCATACTCGAATTAGTTTAGACACCAGTTTTTGTAACATTTTGACGAGGTGAAATTTTTGTTGTCCAAGGGGCCATATTTCGGGTGTGAGCAATCCCGACATAGAGATCGCCACTGAATTGGCCATAATCCAATTAGTCTAGACATTCAATTTTAGTCACTTTCGGATAAGGTCAAATTTTCGGTGTCAAGGGGTCAAATTTTGGGAGTGAGCAATCCCGATTTAGAGATCCCCACTCAATTGGCCATACTCGAATTAGTTTAGACATCAAGTTTGGTCACATTCTGACGAGGTCAAATTTTTGGTGTCCGAGGGGCAAAATTTTTGGAGTGAGCAACCCCGACTTAGAAATCCCCACTGATTTGGCCATACTCGAATTACTTTAGACATCAATTTTGGTCGCATTCTGATGAGGTCAAATATTCGGTGTCCATGGGTCCAAATTATGGGAATGAGCAATCCCTAGTTAGAGATCCCCATTGAATTGGCCATACTCGAATTAGTTTAGCATCAATTTTGGTCACATTCTGATGCGATATAATTTCGGTTGTCCAAGGTACCAAATTTTGGCAGTTAGCAATCCCGATTTAGAGATCCCCACTGAATTGGCTGTACTCGAATTAGTTTAGGCATCAATTTTAGTCATATTCTGGTGAGGTCAAATTTTTTGTGTCCAAGGGGCCACATTTCGGGAGTGAGCAATCCAGACATAGAGATTCATACTGAATTGGCTATACTCGAATTAATTTAGACACCAATTTTAGTAACATCCTGACGCGGTCAAATTTTCGGTGTCCAATGGGCCACATTTTGGGTGTGAGCAATCCCAACTTGGAGATAGTCACTGAACTGGCCATACTCGAATTAGTTTAGACACCAATTTTGGTAACATTATGAAAAGGTGAAATTTTCGGTGTCCAAGGGGCCACATTTTGGGTGTGAGACATCCCGACATAGAGATCCCCACTGAATTGGCCATACTCGAATTAGTTTAGACATCAATTTTAGTCACTTTCTGATGAGGTCACATTTTCGGTGTCAAGGAGCCAAATATCGGGAGTGACCAATCCCGATTCAAAGATTTCCACTGAATTGGCCATACTCGAATTAGTATAGTCATCAATTTTGGTCACATTGGACGAGGTCCAATTTTCGGTGTCCACAGAGCCAAATTATGGGAGTGAGCAATCCCTACTTAGAGATCCCCATTGAATTGGCCATACTCGAATTAGTTTAGACATCAATTTAGGTCACATTCTGATGAGATAAAATTTTGGTTGTCCAAGGTACCAAATTTAGGGAGTCAGCAATCCCGATTTAGAGATCAACACTGAATTGGCAGTGCTCGAATTAGTTTAGACATCAATTTTGGTCACATTCTGATCAGGTCAAACTTTTGGTGTCCAAGGGGCCAAATTTTGGGAATGAGGAATCCTGACTTAGAGATCCCCACTGACTTGGTGATACTCGAATTATTTTAGACGCCAAGTTTGGTCAACTTTTGACGAGGTCAAATTTTTGGTGTCCACGGGGCCAAATTTTGGGAGTGAGCAGTCTCGATTTAGAGATCCCCACTAAATTGGCAATACTCGAATTAGTTTAGACATCAATTTTGGTCACATTCTGATGAGGTGAAATTTTCGGTTTCCAAGTGGCCAAATTTTGGGAGTGAGCAATCCCGATTTAGAGATCCCCATTGAATTGGTCATGCTC
Organism: Amblyomma maculatum; assembly: GCF_055883805.1. Classification (NCBI taxonomy): domain Eukaryota; kingdom Metazoa; phylum Arthropoda; class Arachnida; order Ixodida; family Ixodidae; genus Amblyomma; species Amblyomma maculatum. Next base: position 28,404,654 of record NC_139348.1, read on the forward strand.
GAATTAGTTTAGACATCAAGTTTGGTCACATTCGGATGAGGTCAAACTTTGGGTGTCCAAGGTGCCAAATTTTAGGAATGAGCAATCCCGATTGGAGATCCCCACTCAATTGGCCAAACTTGAATTAGTTTAGACATCAATTTTAGTCACATTCTGACGAGGTCAAATTTTCGGTGTCCAAGGAGCCAAATTTTGGTAGTGAGCAATCCCGGTTTAAAGATCCCCACTGAGTTGGCCATACTCGTATTAGTTTAGACACCAATTTTGGTAACAATTTGACGAGGTGAAATTTTGGTATCCAAGGGGCCACATTTCGGGTATGAGCAATCCCGACATAGAGATCCCCACTGAATTGGCCATAATCCAATTAGTCTAGACATCAATTTTAGTCACTTTCGGATAAGCTCAAATTTTCGGTATCCAAGGGGTCAAATTTTTGGAGTGAGCAATCCCGATTTAGAGATCTCCACTCAATTGGCCATACTCGAATTAGTTTAGACATCAAGTTTGGTCACATTCTGACGAGGTCAAATTTTCGGTGTCCAAGGAGCCAAATTTTGGGAGTGAGCAATCCCGGCTTAAAGATCCCCACTGAGTTGGCCATACTCGTATTAGTTTAGACACCAATTTTGGTAACATTTTGACGAGGTGAAATTTTTGTTGTAAAAGGGGCCACATTTCGGGTGTGAGCAATCCAGACATAGAGATCGCCACTGAATTGGCCATAATCCAATTAGTCTAGACATCAATTTTAGTCACTTTCGGATAAGGTCAAATTTTCGGTGTCAAGGGGTCAAATTTTGAGAGTGATCAATCCCGATTTAGAGATCCCCACTCAATTGGCCATACTCGAATTAGTTTAGACATCAAGTTTGGTCACATTCTGACGAGGTCAAATTTTTGGTGTCTGAGAGGCAAAATTTTTGGAGTGAGCAACCCCGACTTAGAAATCCCACTGATTTGGCCATACTCGAATTACTTTAGACATCAATTTTGGTCGCATTCTGATGAGGTCAAATATTCGGTGTCCATGGGTCCAAATTATGGGAATGAGCAATCCCTAGTTAGAGATCCCCATTGAATTGGCCATACTCGAATTAGTTTAGCAGCAATTTTGGTCACATTCTGATGCGATATAATTTCGGTTGTCCAAGGTACCAAGTTTTAGCAGTTAGCAATCCCGATTTAGAGATCCCCACTGAATTGGCTATACTCGAATTAGTTTAGACACCAATTTTAGTAACATCCTGACGCGGTCAAATTTTCGGTGTCCAATGGGCCACATTTTGGGTGTGAGCAATCCCAACTTGGAGATAGTCACTGAACTGGCCATACTCGAATTAGTTTAGACACCAATTTTGGCAACATTATGACGAGGTGAAATTTTCGGTGTCCAAGTGGCCACATTTTGGGTGTGAGCAATCCCGACATAGAGATCCCCACTGAATTGGCCATACTCGAATTAGTTTAGACATCAATTTTAGTCACTTTCTGATGAGGTCACATTTTCGGTGTCAAGGAGCCAAATATCGGGAGTGACCAATCCCGATTCAAAGATTTCCACTGAATTGGCCATACTCGAATTAGTATAGTCATCAATTTTGGTCACATTCTGGCGAGATCAAATTTTCGGTGTCCAAGGAGCCAAATTTTGGTAGTGAGCAAACCTGATTGAGAGATCCCCACTGATTTGGCCATACTCGAATTAGTTTAGACATCAATTTTGGTCGCATTCTGATGAGGTCAAATTTTCGGTATCCAAGGGTCCAAATTTAGGGAGTCAGCAATCCTGAATTAGAGATCCCACTAAATTGGCAATAGTCGAATTTGTTTAGACACCAATTTTGGTCATATTCTGATGAGATAAAATTTTGGTTGTCCAAGGTAGCAAAATTTGGGAGTGAGCCATCCCGATTTAGAGATCCATACTGAATTGGCCATACTCGCATTAGTTTAGACACCAATTTTAGTAACATTCTGACGCGGTCAAATTTTTGGTGACCAAGGGGCCACATTTTGGGTGTGAGCAATCCCTACTTAGAGCTCTCTACTGAATTGGCTATACTCAAATTAGTTAGACATCAATTTTAGTCAAGATCTGTCGAGGTCCTATTTTCGGTGTCCACAGGGCCAAATTATGGGAGTGAGCAATCCCTACTTAGAGATCCCCATTGAATTGGCCATACTCGAATTAGTTTAGACATCAATTTTGGTCACATTCTGATGAGATAAAATTTTGGTTGTCCAAGGTACCAAATTTTGGGAGTGAGCAATCCTGATTTAGAGATCCCCACTGAATTGGCAGTGCTCGAATTAGTTTAGACATCAATTTTGGTCACATTCTGATCAGGTCAAACTTTCGGTGTCCAAGGGGCCAAATTTTGGGAATGAGCAATCCCGACTTAGAGATCCCCACTGACTTGGTGATACTCGAATTATATTAGACATCAAGTTTGGTCAACTTCTGACGAGGTCAAATTTTTGGTGTCCACGGGGCCAAATTTTGGGAGTGAGCGGTCTCGATTTAGAGATCCCCACTAAATTGGCAACACTCGAATTAGTTTAGACATCAATTTTGGTCACATTCTGACGAGGTGAAATTTTCGGTTTCCAAGTTGCCAAATTTTGGGAGTGAGCAACCCCGACTTAGAAATCCCCACTGATTTGGCCATACTCGAGTTAGTTTCGACATCAATTTTGGTTGCATTCTGATGAGGTCAAATATTCGGTGTCCATGGGTCCAAATTATGGGAGTGAACAATCCCTACTTAGAGATCCCCATTGAATTGGCCATACTCGAATTAGTTTAGCATCAATTTTTGCAACATCCTGATGAGATATAATTTTGGTTGTCCAAGGTACCAAATTTTGGCAGTTAGCAATCCCGATTTAGAGATCCCCACTGAATTGGCTGTACTCGAATTAGTTTAGGCATCAATTTTAGTCATATTCTGGTAAGGTCAAATTTTTTGTGTCCAAGGGGCCACATTTCGGGAGTGAGCAATCCAGACGTAGAGATCCATACTGAATTGGTCATACTCGAATTAGTTTAGACACCAATTTTAGTAACATTCTGACGCGGACAAATTTTCGGTGCCCAATGGGCCACATTTTGGGTGTGAGCAATCCCAACTTGGAGATAGTCACTGAACTGACCATACTCGAATTAGTTTAGACACCAATGTTGGTAACATTTTGACGAGGTGAAATTTTCGGTGTCCAAGGGGCCACATTTTGGGTGTGAGCAATCCCGACATAGAGATCCCCACTGAATTGGCCATACTCGAATTAGTTTAGACATCAATTTTAGTCACTTTCTGATGAGGTCACATTTTCGGTGTCAAGGAGCCAAATATCGGGAGTGACCAATCCCGATTCAGATTCCCACTGAATTGGCCATACTCGAAATTAGTATAGACATCAATTTTGGTCACATTCTGACGAGATCAAATTTTCGGTGTCCAAGGAGCCAAATTTTGGTAGTGAGCAATCCCGATTGAGAGATCCCCACTGATTTGGCCTTACTCGAATTAGTTTAGACATCAATTTTGGTCGCATTCTGATGAGGTCAAATTTTCGGTGTCCAAGGGGCCAAATTTAGGAAGTTAGCAATCCTGAATTAGAGATCCCACTAAATTCGCAATAGTCGAATTAGTTTAGACACCAATTTTGGTCATATTCTGATGAGAGAAAATTTTGGTTGTCCAAGGTAGCAAATTTTGGGAGTTAGCAACCCAAATTAGAGATCCCACTAAATTGGCAATACTGGAATTAGTTTAGACTTCACTTTTGGTCACATTCTGACGAGGTCAAACTTTCGGTTCCACGGGGCCAAATTTGGGAGTGAGCAATCCCTACTTGAGAGATCCCCATTTAATTGGCCATACTCGAATTAGTTTAGACACTAATTTTAGTAACATTCTGACGAGGTCACATTTTCGGTGACCAAGGGGCCACATCTGGGTGTGAGCAATCCCTACTTAGAGCTCCCTACTGAATTGGCCATACTCAAATTAGTTTAGACATCAATGTTAGTCACAATCTGTCGAGGTCAAATTTTCGGTGTCCAAGGGGCCAAATTATGGGAGTGAGCAATCCCTGCTTAGATATCCCCACTGAATTGGCCGAACTCGAATTAGTTTAGACATCAATTTTAGTCACATTCTGACGAGGTAAAATTTTTGGTGTCCAAGGAGCCAAATGTTGGTAGTAAGCAATCCCGATTTAGAGATCCCCACTGAATGCCACGCGAATTAGTTTAGACATCGATTTTGGTCACATTCTGAAGAGGTCAAATTTTCGGTGTCCTAAGGGCCAAATTTTGGGAGTTTAGCAATCCCGATTCAGAGATCCCCACTAAATTGGCAATACTCGAATTATTTTAGACATCAATTTTGGTCACATTCTGACGAGGTCCAATTTTCGGTGTCCACTTGGCCAAATTATGGGAGTGAGCAATCCGTACTTAGAGATCCCCATTGAATTGGTCATACTCGAATTAGTTTAGACATCAATTTTGCTCACATTCTGATGAGATAAAAGTTTGGTTGTGCAAGGTACCAAATTTTGGGAGTGAGCAATCCCGATTTAGAGATCCCCACTGAATTGGCAGTGCTCGAATTAGTTTAGAGATCAATTTCGGTCACATTCTGATCAGGTCAAACTTTGGGTGTCCAAGGGGCCAAATTTTGGGAATGAGCAATCCCGACTTAGAGATCCCCACTGACTTGGTGATACTCGAATTATTTTAGACATCAAGTTTGGTCAACTTCTGATGAGGTCAAATTTTTGGTGTCCACGGGGCCAAATTTTGGGTGTGAGCAGTCTCGATTTAGAGATCCCCACTAAATTGGCAACACTCGAATTAGTTTAGACATCAATTTTGGTCGCATTCTGACGAGGTCAAATTTTCGCTGTCCAAGGGGCCAAATTTAGGGAGTTAGCAATCCTGAATTAGAGATCCCACTAAATTGGCAATAGTCGAATTAGTTTAGACACCAATTTTGGTCATATTCTGATGAGATAAAATTTTGGTTGTCCAAGGTAGCAAATTTTGGGAGTTAGCAATCCCGAATTAGAGATCCCACTAAATTGGCAATACTCGAATTAGTTTAGACTTCAGTTTTGGTCACATTCTGACGAGGTCAAACTTTCGGTGTCCACGGGGCCAAATTTGGGAGTGAGCAATCCCTGCTTGAGAGATCCCAACTGAATTGGCCATACTCGAATTAGTTTAGACACCAATTTTAGTAACATTCTGACGAGGTCACATTTTCGGTGACCAAGGGGCCACTTCTTGGGTGTGAGCAATCCCTACTTAGAGCTCCCTACTGAATTGGCCATACTCAAATTAGTTTAGACATCAATTCTAGTCACAATCTGTCGAGGTCAAATTTTCGGTGTCCAAGGGGCCAAATTATGGGAGTGAGCAATCCCTGCTTAGATATCCCCACTGAATTGGCCGAACTCGAATTAGTTTAGACATCAATTTTAGTCACATTCTGACGAGGTAAAATTTTTGGTGTCCAAGGAGCCAAATGTTGGTAGTAAGCAATCCCGATTTAAAGATCCCCACTGAATGCCACGCGAATTAGTTTAGACATCAATTTTGGTCACATTCTGACGAGGTCAAATTTTCGGTGTCCAAAGGGCCAAAATTTGGGAGTTTAGCAATCCCGATTCAGAGATCCCCACTAAATTGGCAAAACTCGAATTATTTTAGACATCAATTTTGGTCACATTCTGACGAGGTCCAATTTTCGGTGTCCACGGGGCCAAATTATGGGAGTGAGCAATCCCTACTCAGAGATCCCCATTGAATTGGCCATACTCGAATTAGTTTAGACATCAATTTTGGTCACATTCTGATGAGATAAAAGTTTGGTTGTGCAAGGTACCAAATTTTGGGAGTGAGCAATCCTGATTTAGAGATCCCCACTGAATTGGCAGTGCTCGAATTAGTTTAGAGATAAATTTTGGTCACATTCTGACCAGGTCAAACTTTGGGTGTCCAAGGGGCCAAATTTTGGGAATGAGCAATCCCGACTTAGAGATCTCCACTGAATTGGTGATACTCGAATTATTTTAGACATCAAGTTTGGTCAACTTCTGACGAGGTGAAATTTTCGGTTTCCAAGTTGCCAAATTTTGGGAGTGAGCAATCCCGATTTAGAGATCATCATTGATTTGGTCATGCTCGAATTAGTTTAGACATCAGATTTGGTCACATTCAGACGAGGTCTACTTTTCGGTGTCCATGGTGCTAAACTTTCGGAGTCAGCAATCCCGATTTACAGATCCCCACTGAATTGCCCACACTCGAATTAGTTCTGAGATCAATTTTGGTCACATTCTGACGAGGTCAAATTTTCGGTGTCCGAGGGGCAAAATGTTTGGAGTGAGCAACCCCGACTAAGAAATCCCCACTGATTTGGCCATACTCGAATTAGTTTAGACATGAATTTTGGTCGCATTCTCATGAGGTCAAATATTCGGTGTCCAAGGGGCCAAGTTTTGGGAGTTAGAAGTCCCGAGTTAGAGATTCTAATAAACCGGCAATAGTCTAATTAGTTTAGACATTAATTTTGGTCATATTCTGACGAGGTCAAATTTTCGGTGTCCAAGGAGCCAAATTTTGGTAGTGAGCAATCCCGATTGAGATATCCCCACTGATTTGGCCATACTCGAATTAGTTTTGACATCAATTTTGGTCGCATTCTGATGATGTCAAATTTTCGGTGTCCAAGGGGCCAAATTTAGGGAGTTAGCAATACCGAATTAGAGATACCACTAAATTGGCAATACTCGAATTAGTTTAGACTTCAGTTTTGGTCACATTCTGACGAGGTCAAACTTTCGGTGTCCACGGGGCCAAATTTGGGAGTGAGCAATCCCTACTTGAGAGATCCCCATTGAATTGGCCATACTCGAATTAGTTTAGACACCAATTTTAGTAACATTCTGACGAGGTCACATTTTCGGTGACCAAGGGGCCACATCTTGGGTGTGAGCAATCCCTACTTAGAGCTCCCTACTGAATTGGTCATACTCGAATTACTTTAGACATCAATTTTGGTCACATTCTGATGAGATAAAAGTTTGGTTGTGCAAGGTACCAAATTTTGGGAGTGAGCAATCCCGATTTAGAGATCCCCACTGAATTGGCAGTGCTCAAATTAGTTTAGAGATCAATTTTGGTCACATTCTGATAAGGTCAAACTTTGGGTGTCCAAGGGGCCAAATTTTGGGAATGAGCAATACCGACTTAGAGATCCCCACTGACTTGGTGATACTCAAATTATTTTAGACATCAAGTTTGGTCAACTTCTGACGAGGTCAAATTTTTGGTGTCCACGGGGCCAAATTTTGGGAGTGAGCAGTCTCGATTTAGAGATCCCCACTAAATTGGCAACACTCGAATTAGTTTAGACATCTATTTTGGTCGCATTCTGACGAGGTCAAATCTTTGCTGTCCAAGGGGCCAAATTTAGGGAGTTAGCAATCCTGAATTAGAGATCCCACTAAATTGGCAATAGTCGAATTAGTTTAGACACCAATTTTGGTCATATTCTGACGAGGTCAAACTTTCGGTGTGCACGGGGCCAAATTTCGGAGTGAGCAATCCCTACTTGAGAGATCCCCACTGAATTGGCCATACTCGAATTAGTTTAGACACTAATTTTAGTAACATTCTGACGAGGTCACATTTTCGGTGACCAAGGGGCCGCATCTTGGGTGTGAACAATCCCTGCTTAGATATCCCCACTGAATTGGCCGAACTCGAATTAGTTTAGACATCAATTTTAGTCACATTCTGACGAGGTAAAATTTTTGGTGTCCAAGGAGCCAAATGTTGGTAGTAAGCAATCCCGATTTAGAGATCCCCACTGAATGCCACGCGAACTAGTTTAGACATCAATTTTGGTCACATTCTGACGAGGTCAAATTTTCGGTGTCCAAAGGGCCAAATTTTGGGAGATTAGCAATCCCGATTCAGAGATCCCCACTAAATTGGCAATACTCGAATTATTTTAGACATCAATTTTGGTCACATTCTGACGAGGTCCAATTTTCGGTGTTCACGGGGCCAAATTATGGGAGTGAGCAATCCCTACTTAGAGATCCCCATTGAATTCGCCATACTCGAATTAGTTTAGACATCAATTTTGGTCACATTCTGATGAGATAAAAGTTTGGTTGTGCAAGGTACCAAATTTTGGGAGTGAGCAATCCTGATTTAGAGATCCCCACTGAATTGGCAGTGCTCGAATTAGTTTAAAGATCAATTTTGGTCACATTCTGATCAGGTCAAACTTTGGGTGTCCAAGGGGCCAAATTTTGGGAATGAGCAATCCCGACTTAGAGATCCCCACGACTTGGTGATACTCGAATTATTTTAGACATCAAGTTTGGTCAACTTCTGACGAGGTGAAATTTTCGGTTTCCAAGTTGACAAATTTTGGGAGTGAGCAATCACGATTTAGAGATCCCCATTGATTTGGTCATGCTCGAATTAGTTTAGACATCACGTTTGGTCACATTCAGACGAGGTCTACTTTTCGGTGTCCATGGTGCTAAACTTTCGGAGTCAGCAGTCCCGATTTACAGATCCCCACTGAATTGCCCACACTCGATTTAGTTCTGAGATCAATTTTGGTCACATTCTGACGAGGTCAAGTTTTTGGTGTCCGAGGGGACAAATTTTTGGAGTGACCAATCCCGATTTAGAGATCCCCACTCAATTGGCCATACTCGAATTAGTTTAGACATCAAGTTTGGTCACATTCTGACGAGGTCAAATTTTCGGTGTCCGAGGGGCAAAATGTTTGGAGTGAGCAACCCCGACTTAGAAATCCCCACTGATTTGGCCATACTCGAATTACTTTAGACATCAATTTTGGTCGCATTCTCATGAGGTCAAATATTCAGTGTCCAAGGGGCCAAGTTTTGGGAGTTAGAAGTCCCGAGTTAGAGATTCTAATAAATCGGCAATAGTCTAATTAGTTTAGACATCAATTTTGGTCATATTCTGACGAGGTCAAATTGTCGGTGTCCAAGGAGCCAAATTTTGGTAGTGAGCAATCCCGATTGAGAGATCCCCACTGATTTGGTCATACTTGAACTAGTTTTGACATCAATTTTGGTCGTATTCTGATGATGTCAAATTTTCGGTGTCCAAGGGGCCAAATTTAGGGAGTTAGCAATCCCGAATTAGAGATCCCACTAAATTGGCAATACTCGAATTAGTGTAGACATCAGTTTTGGTCACATTCGGACGAGGTCAAACTTTCGGTGTCCACGGGGCCAAATTTAGGAGTGAGCAATCCCTACTTGAGAGATCCCCATTGAATTGGCCATACTCGAATTAGTTTAGACATCAATTTTGGTCACATTCTGACGAGGTCAAATTTTCGGTGTCCAAGGGGCCAAATTTTGGGTGTGAGCAATCCCGAGTTAGAGATCCCCACTGAATTGGCCATACTCGAATTAGTTTAGACATCAATTTTGGTCGCATTCTGATGAGGTCAAATTTTTGGTGTCCACGGGGCCGAATTTTTGGAGTGAGCAATCTCGATTTAGAGATCCCCACTAAATTGGCAATACTCGAATTAGTTTAGACATACATTTTGGTCACATTTTTATCAATCAATCAATCAAAGTGATCTTTATTTGTAGGAAACGAAATACATAAAGAATATTTGGACCGATAGCCGCGGGGCTAGTAGACGGTCCAGTACAAAATAAACTTGGTCAGGCAGCCGTAAAGAGCGCATACAAACACACACACACACAAAAAACGAATAAAACAGACAAGAAAAAAGAATCAACAGGCACGGAGGAAAATGCTTTTCAGCAAGCAATTCATAGGCAATTAATACAAAACGCAAGCGCACACACAAAAAAAATGGGGGGGAGGGGATCATAACTCTTCTTGGCTGTTAATAAAGAACACTTTACAACTCCTTTTAAAGGTACCTGCAAGTTTCACATTAATAAGAAACGTGTTCCAATGTTTTGCTCCAGAAAATTGCACTAAACGTTCTCCGTACACACTGTGGCAGGCAGGGAGGTTGAAATTGCCATTTAATGCGTGTCTTGTATTGCGAGATGGCAACAAGAAAATATCAAGTGGCAAAGGAATACTAGTATTAATGATGTTATTTACCAATGCACAGATTTTGTATTTAAGCATGGATTCTAGAGAAACTACTCGATTTTATAGAAATAAATTATTGTTGCTGCAGTTGAAAGATACGCGGTATATTATACGCAAAGCTCTCTTCTGCAGTCTCTGTAAGGGAAATAGATAAGTTTTGTACGTTGGTCGCCAAGATTCACAGCAGTAGCTGATGTGGCAGTGAAATAACGAAAAATACAGGGAACGTAGTATGGTGTACGGGAAATACCTTTTCGCCTTGGTAAGCGCGTAGCAACTGAAAGCTAGCTTTTTAGATAGCTTATCTATCTGCTCTTGCCAGTGCAAGTGTTGGTCAAAGATGATACCAAGGTATTTGAAAGAACAAACTTGCTGAACACAATCGTTGTTTAGAGATATGTGAATCGTACTAGGGTCAGTGTTTCTTCTCTTGGAGTGGAATACTACATATTTAGTTTTATCTACATTTATTGTTAGTTTATTAGCGCGAAACCATTCTGAAACATTAGACAGTTCGGACGTTATCGTATTTTCTAGGCCCAAGAGTGACTTAGATGTGAACAAAAGTGCAGTGTCATCTGCATACATAAAGACCTTTGAAAATTGAACGGCCTGCGGTAGGTCTTCACGAAAATGGAAAACAAAACTGGACCCAATACAGATCCTTGCGGGACCCCGCAACTCAGTGGTAGTAGTGTGGAGTGTCTGTCACTCAGCACTTCTTTTTGTTTTCTGGCGGAAAGGTAGCTATCAAAAAACTGGAGAGAGGCATTAGTAATACCACACGATTTTAATTTTTCCAATAACTCTGAGTGACAGACGCACTCAAATGCCTTTTTTATGTCGAGGAATATTACTATTGCAATTTGATTTTTGTGAAGAGCAGTGTGAATATGGTGAGAAAGTGATGTGACAGCAGTGGTTGTTGATTTGGCTGAGATAAAGCCATGCTGCTCAGCACAGATTACATTATTATCAAGCAGAAACTTGTTCAATTGTAAGGATATCAATTGCAAGGATATCTGACGAGGTCAAATTTTCGGTGTTCAAGGCGCCAAATTTTGGGAGTGAACATTCCCGATTTAGAGATCTCCACTGAATTGGCCATACTCGAATTAGTTTAGACATCCGTTTTAGTCACATTCTGATGAGGTCAAATTTTGGGTGTCCAAGTGGCCAAATTTTGGGAGTGAGCAATCCCGACATAAAGATCCCTACTGCATTGGCCGAACGCGAAATAGTTTAGACATCAATTTTAGTCACATTCTGATGAGGTCAAATGTTCGGTGTCCAAGGGGCCAAATTTTGGGAGTGAGCAATCCCGACATAAAGATCCCTACTGAATTGGCGGTACGCGAAATAGTTTAGACATCAATTTTAGTCACATTCTGATGAGGTCAAATGTTCGGTGTCCAAGGGGCCAAATTTTGGGAGTGAGCAATCCCGACAAAAGATCCCTACTGAATTGGCCGTACGCGAAATAGTTTAGACATCAATTTTAGTCACATTCTGATGAGGTCAAATTTTCGGTGTCCAAGGGGCCAAATTTTGGGAGTGAGCAATCCCGATTTAGAGATCCCCACTGAATTGGCCACACTCGAATTAGTTTAGACATCAAGTTTGGTCATATTCTGACGAGGTCTAATTTTCGGTGTCCAAGGAGCTAAATTTTGGGAGTGCGCAATCCCGATTAGAGATCCCCACTGAATTGGCCAAACTTGAATAAGTTTAGACAACAATTTTAGTCACATTCTGACTAGGTCAAATTTTCGGTGTCCAAGGGGCCACATTTTGGGTGTGAGCAATCCCGACATAGAGATCCCCACTGAATTGGCCATAATCCAATTAGTCTAGACATCAATTTTAGTCACTTTCGGATAAGGTCAAATTTTTGGTGTCCAAGGGGTCAAATTTTGGGAGTGAGCAATCCCGATTTAGAGATCCCCACTCAATTGGCCATACTCGAATTAGTTTAGACATCAAGTTTGGTCACATTCTGACGAGGTCAAATTTTCGGTGTCCGAGGGGCAAAATTTTTGGAGTGAGCAACCCCGACTTAGAAATCCCCACTGATTTGGCCATACTCGAATTAGTTTAGACATCAATTTTGGTCACATTCTGATGAGGTCAAATATTCGGTGTCCATTGGTCCAAATTATGGGAGTGAGCAATCCCTACTTAGAGATCCCCATTGAATTGGCCATACTCGAATTAGTTTAGACACCAATTTTGGTAACATTTTGACGAGGTCAAATTTTCGGTGCCCAAGGGGCCAAATTATGGGAGTGAGCAATCCCTGCTTAGATATCCCCACTGAATTGGCCGAACTCGAATTAGTTTAGACATAAATTTTAGTCACATTCTGACGAGGTAAAATTTTTGGTGTCCAAGGAGCCAAATGTTGGTAGTAAGCAGTCCCGATTTAGAGATCCCCACTGAATTGGCCATACTCAGATTAGTTAACACATCAATTTTGGTCGCATTCTGATGAGGTCAAATTTTCGGTATCCAAGGAGCCAAATTTTGGGAGTTTAGCAATCCCGATTCAGAGATCCCCACTAAATTGGCAGTATTCGAATTATTTTAGACATCAATTTTGGTCACATTCTGACGAGGTCCAATTTTCGGTGTCCACTGGGCCAAATTATGGGAGTGAGCAATCCCTACTCAGAGATCCCCATTGAATTGGCCATACTCGAATTAGTTTAGACATCAATTTTGGACACATTCTGATGAGATAAAATTTTGGTTGTGCAAGGTACCAAATTTTGGGAGTGAGCAATCCCGATTTAGAGATCCCCACGGAATTGGCAGTGCTCGAATTAGTGTAGACATCAATTTTGGTCACATTCTGATCAGGTAAAACTTTGGGTGTCCAAGGGGCCAAATTTTGGGAATGAGCAATCCCGACTTAGAGATCCCCACTGACTTGGTGATACTCGAATTATTTTAGACATCAAGTTTGGTCAACTTCTGACGAGGTCAAATTTTTGGTGTCCACGGTGCCAAATTTTGGGAGTGAGCGGTCTCGATTTAGAAATCCCCACTGAATTTGCAACACTCGAATTAGTTTAGACATCAATTTTGGTCACATTCTGACGAGGTGAAATTTTCGGTTTCCAAGTTGCCAAATTTTGGGAGTGAGCAATCCCGATTAAGAGATCCCCATTGAATTGGTCATGCTCGAATTAGTTTAGACATCAAGTTTGGTCACACTCTGACGAGGTCAAAATTTCGGTGTCCGAGGGGACAAATTATGGGAGTGAGCAATCCCTACTTAGAGATCCCCATTGAATTGGCCATACCCGAATTAGTTTAGCATCAATTTTATCAACATCCTGATGAGATATAATTTTGGTTGTCCAAGGTACCAAATTTTGGCAGTTAGCAATCCCGATTTAGAGATCCCCACTGAATTGGCTGTACTCGAATTAGTTTAGGCATCAATTTTAGTCATATTCTGGTGAGGTCAAATTTTTTGTGTCCAAGGGGCCACATTTCGGGAGTGAGCAATCCAGACGTAGAGATCCATACTGAATTGGCCATACTCGAATTAGTTTAGACACCAATTTTAGTAACATTCTGACGCAGACAAATTTTCGGTGTCCAATGGGCCACATTTTGGGTGTGAGCAATCCCAACTTGGAGATAGTCACTGAACTGACCATACTCGAATTAGTTTAGACACCAATGTTGGTAACATTTTGACGAGGTGAAATTTTCGGTGTCCAAGGGGCCACATTTTGGGTGTGAGCAATCCCGACATAGAGGTCCCCACTGAATTGGCCATACTCGAATTAGTTTAGACATCAATTTTAGTCACTTTCTGATGAGGTCACGTTTTCGGTGTCAAGGAGCCAAATATCGGGAGTGACCAATCCCGATTCAGATTCCCACTGAATTGGCCATACTCGAAATTAGTATAGACATCAATTTTGGTCACATTCTGACGAGATCAAATTTTCGGTGTCCAAGGAGCCAAATTTTGGTAGTGAGCAATCCCGATTGAGAGATCCCCACTGATTTGGCCTTACTCGAATTAGTTTAGACATCAATTTTGGTCGCATTCTGATGAGGTCAAATTTTCGGTGTCCAAGGGGCCAAATTTAGGGAATTAGCAATCCTGAATTAGAGATCCCACTAAATTGGCAATAGTCGAATTAGTTTAGACACCAAAGTTGGTCATATTCTGATGAGAGAAAATTTTGCTTGTCCAAGGTAGCAAATTTTGGGAGTTAGCAACCCGAATTAGAGATCCCACTAAATTGGCAATACTCGAATTAGTTTAGACTTCAGTTTTGGTCACATTCTGACGAGGTCAAACTTTCGGTTCCACGGGGCCAAATTTGGGCGTGAGCAATCCCTACTTGAGAGACCCCGTTGAATTGGCCATACTCGAATTAGTTTAGACATCAATTTTAGTCACAATCTGTCGAGGTCAAATTTTCGGTGTCCAAGGGGCCAAATTATGGGAGTGAGCAATCCCTGCTTAGATATCCCCACTGAATTGGCCGAACTCGAATTAGTTTAGACATCAATTTTAGTCACATTCTGACGAGGTAAAATTTTTGGTGTCCAAGGAGCCAAATGTTGGTAGTAAGCAATCCCGATTTAGAGATCCCCACTGAATGCCACGCGAATTAGTTTAGACATCAATTTTGGTCATATTCTGACGAGGTCAAATTTTCGGTGTCCAAAGGGCCAAATTTTGGGAGTTTAGCAATCCCGATTCAGAGATCCCCACTAAATTGGCAATACTCGAATTATTTTAGACATCAATTTTGGTCACATTCTGACGAGGTCCAATTTTCGGTGTCCACGGGGCCAAATTAAGGGAGTGAGCAATCCCTACTTAGAGATCCCCATTGAATTGGTCATACTCGAATTAGTTTAGATATCAATTTTGGTCACATTCTGATGAGATAAAAGTTTGGTTGTGCAAGGTACCAAATTTTGGGAGTGAGCAATCCCGATTTAGAGATCCCCACGGAATTGGCAGTGCTCGATTCAGTTTAGAGATCAGTTTTGGTCACATTCTGATCAGGTCAAACTTTGGGTGTCCAAGGGGCCAAATTTTGGGAATGAGCAATCCCGACTTAGAGATCCCCACTGACTTCGTGATACTCGAATTATTTTAGACATCAAGTTTGGTCAACTTCTGATGAGGTCAAATTTTTGGTGTCCACGGGGCCAAATTTTGGGTGTGAGCAGTCTCGATTTAGAGATCCCCACTAAATTGGCAACACTCGAATTAGTTTAGACATCAATTTTGGTCGCATTCTGACGAGGTCAAATTTTCGCTGTCCAAGGGGCCAAATTTAGGGAGTTAGCAATCCTGAATTAGAGATCCCACTGAATTGGCAATAGTCGAATTAGTTTAGACACCAATTTTGGTCATATTCTGATGAGATAAAATTTTGGTTGTCCAAGGTAGCAAATTTTGGGAGTTAGCAATCCTGAATTAGAGATCCCACTAAATTGGTAATACTCGAATTAGTTTAGACTTCAGTTTTGGTCACATTCTGACGAGGTCAAACTTTCGGTGCCCACGGGGCCAAATTTGGGAGTGAGCAATCCCTGCTTGAGAGATCCCCACTGAATTGGCCATACTCGAATTAGTTTAGACACCAATTTTAGTAACATTCTGACGAGGTCACATTTTCGGTGACCAAGGGGCCACTTCTTGGGTGTGAGCAATCCCTACTTAGAGCTCCCTACTGAATTGGCCATACTCAAATTAGTTTAGACATCAATTTTAGTCACAATCTGTCGAGGTCAAATGTTCGGTGTCCAAGGGGCCAAATTATGGGAGTGAGCAATCCCTGCTTAGATATCCCCACTGAATTGGCCGAACTCGAATTAGTTTAGACATCAATTTTAGTCACATTCTGACGAGGTAAAATTTTTGGTGTCCAAGGAGCCAAATGTTGGTAGTAAGCAATCCCGATTTAGAGATCCCCACTGAATGCCACGCGAATTAGTTTAGACATCAGTTTTGGTCACATTCTGACGAGGTCAAATTTTCGGTGTCCAAAGGGCCAAAATTTGGGAGTTTAGCAATCCCTATTCAGAGATACCCACTAAATTGGCAATACTCGAATTATTTTAGACATCAATTTAGGTCACATTCTGACGAGGTCCAATTTTCGGTGTCCACGGGGCCAAATTATGGGAGTGAGCAATCCCTACTTAGAGATCCCCATTGAATTGGCCATACTCGAATTAGTTTAGACATCAATTTTGGTCACATTCTGATGAGATAAAAGTTTGGTTGTGCAAGGTACCAAATTTTGGGAGTGAGCAATCCTGATTTAGAGATCCCCACTGAATTGGCAGTGCTCGAATTAGTTTAGAGATAAATTTTGGTCACATTCTGATCAGGTCAAACTTTGGGTGTCCAAGGGGCCAAATTTTGGGAATGAGCAATCCCTACTTAGAGATCCCCACTGACTTGGTGATACTCGTATTATTTTAGACATCAAGTTTGGTCAACTTCTGACGAGGCGAAATTTTCGGTTTCCAAGTTGCCAAATTTTGGGAGTGAGCAATCCCGATTTAGAGATCCCCATTGATTTGGTCATGCTCGAATTAGTTTAGACATCAGATTTGGTCACATTCAGACGAGGTCTACTTTTCGGTGTCCATGGTGCTAAACTTTCGGAGTCAGCAATCCCGATTTACAGATCCCCACTAAATTGCCCACACTCGAATTAGTTCTGAGATCAATTTTGGTCACATTCTGACGAGGTCAAGTTTTTGGTGTCCGAGGGGACAAATTTTTGGAGTGAGCAATCCCGATTTAGAGATCCCCACTCAATTGGCCATACTCGAATTAGTTTAGACATCAAGTTTGGTCACATTCTGACGAGGTCAAACTTTCGGTGTCCGAGGGGCAAAATGTTTGGAGTGAGCAACCCCGACTTAGAAATCCCCACTGATTTGGCCATACTCGAATTAGTTTAGACATCAATTTTGGTCGCATTCTCATGAGGTCAAATATTCGGTGTCCAAGGGGCCAAGTTTTGGGAGTTAGAAGTCCCGAGTTAGAGATTCTAATAAACCGGCAATAGTCTAATTAGTTTAGACATCAATTTTGGTCATATTCTGACGAGGTCAAATTTTCGGTGTCCAAGGAGCCAAATTTTGGTAGTGAGCAATCCCGATTGAGATATCCCCACTGATTGGGCCATACTCGAATTAGTTTTGACATCAATTTTGGTCGCATTCTGATGATGTCAAATTTTCGGTGTCCAAGGGGCCAAATTTAGGGAGTTAGCAATCCCGAATTAGAGATCGCACTAAATTGGCAATACTCGAATTAGTGTAGACATCAGTTTTGGTCACATTCTGACGAGGTCAAACTTTCGGTGTCCACGGGGCCCAATTTAGGAGTGAGCAATCCCTACTTTAGAGATCCCCATTGAATTGGCCATACTCGAATTAGTTTAGACACCAATTTTGGTCATATTTTGATGAGATAAAATTTTGGTTGTCCAAGGTAGCAAATTTTGGGAGTGAGCAATCCCGATTTAGAGATCCCCACTGAATTATCCATACTCGAATGAGTTTACACATCAATTTTGGTCACATTCTGACGAGGTCAAATTTTCTGTGTCCAAGGGGCCAAATTTTGGGTGTGAGCTATCCCGATTTAGAGATCCCCACTGAATTGGCCATACTCGAATTAGTTTAGACATCAATTTTAGTCACATTCTGACGAGGTAAAATTTTCGGTGTCCAAGGAGCCAAATGTTGGTAGTAAGCAATCTCGATTTAGAGATCCCCCTGAATTGGCCACACGCGAATTAGTTTAGACATCAATTTTGGTCACATTCTGACGAGGCCAAATTTTCGGTGTCCAAGGGGCCAAATTTTGGGTGTGAGCAATCCCGAGTTAGAGATCCCCACTGAATTGGCCATACTCGAAATAGTTTAGACATCAATTTTGGTCGCATTCTGATGAGGTCAAATTTTTGGTGTCCACGGGGCCGAATTTTTGGAGTGAGCAATCTCGATTTAGAGATCCCCACTAAATTGGCAATACTCGAATTAGTTTAGACATACATTTTGGACACATTTTTTATCAATCAATCAATCAAAGTGATCTTTATTTGTAGGAAACGAAATACATAAAGAATATTTGGACCGATAGCCGCGGGGCTAGTAGACGGTCCAGTACAAAATAAACTTGGTCAGGCAGCCGTAAAGAGCGCATACAAACATACACACACAAAAAAAACGACTAAAACAGACAAGAAAAAAGAATCAACAGGCACGGAGGAAAATACTTTTCAGCAAGCAATTCATAGGCAATTAATACAAAACGCAAGCGCACACACAAAAAAAATTGGGGGGGAGGGGATCATAACTCTTCTTGGCTGTTAATAAAGAACATTTTACAACTCCTTTTAAAGCTACCTGCAAGTTTCACATTAATAAGCAACGTGTTCCAATGTTTTGCTCCAGAAAATTGCACTAAACGTTCTCCGTACACACTGTGGCAGGCAGGGAGGTTGAAATTGCCATTTAATGCGTGTCTTGTATTGCGAGATGGCAACAAGAAAATATCAAGTGGCAAAGGAATACTAGTATTAATGATGTTATTTACCAATGCACAGATTTTGTATTTAAGCATGGATTCTAAAGAAACTACTCGATTTTATAGAAATAAATTATTGTTGCTGCAGTTGAAAGATACGCGGTATATTATATGCAAAGCTCTCTTCTGCAGTCTCTGTAAGGGAAATAGATAAGTTTTTTACGTTTGTCGCCTAGATTCACAGCAGTAGCTGATGTGGCAGTGAAATAACGAAAAATACAGGGAACGTAGTATGGTGTACGGGAAATACCTTTTCGCCTTGGTAAGCGCGTAGCAACTGAAAGCTAGCTTTTTAGATAGCTTATCTATCTGCTCTTGCCAGTGCAAGTGTTGGTCAAAGATGATACCAAGGAATTTGAAAGAACAAACTTGCTGAACACAATCGTTGTTTAGAGATATGTGAATCGTACTAGGGTCAGTGTTTCTTCTCTTGGAGTGGAATACTACATATTTAGTTTTCTCTACATTTATTGCTAGTTTATTAGCACGAAACCATTCTGAAACATTAAACAGTTCGGACGTTATCGTATTTTCTAGGCCCAAGAGTGACTTAGATGTGAACAAAAGTGCAGTGTCATCTGCATACATAAAGACCTTTGAAAATTGAACGGCCTGCGGTAGGTCGTTCACGAAAATGGAAAACAAAACAGGACCCAATACAGATCCTTGCGGGACCCCGCAAGTCACGGGTAGTAGTGTGGAGTGTCTGTCACTCAGCACTTCTTTTTGTTTTCTAGCGGAAAGGTAGCTATCAAAAAACTGGAGAGAGGCATTAGTAATACCACACGATTTTAATTTTTCCAATAACTCTGAGTGACAGATGCACTCAAATGCCTTTTTTATGTCGAGGAATATTACTATTGCAATTTGATTTTTGTGAAGAGCAGTGTGAATATGGTGAGAAAGTGATGTGACAGCAGTGGTTGTTGATTTGGCTGAGATAAAGCCATGCTGCTCAGCACAGATTACATTATTATCAAGCAGAAACTTGTTCAATTGTAAGGATATCAATTGCAAGGATATCTGACGAGGTCAAATTTTCGGTGTTCAAGGCGCCAAATTTTGGGTGTGAGCAATCCCGACTTAGAGATCCCCACTGACTTGGTGATACTCGAATTATTTTAGACATCAAGTTTGGTCAACTTCTGACGAGGTCAAATTTTTGGTGTCCACGGGGCCAAAATTGGGAGTGAGCAGTCTCGATTTAGAGATCCCCTCTAAATTGGCAATACTCGAATTATTTTAGACATCAATTTTGGTCACATTCTGATGAGGTCAAATTTTCGGTGTCCAAGTGGCAAAATTTAGGGAGTTAGCAATCCTGAATTAGAGATCCCACTAAATTGGCAATAGTCGAATTAGTTTAGACACCAATTTTGGTTATATTCTGATGAGATAAAATTTTGGTTGTCCAAGGTAGCAAATTTTGGGAGTTAGCAATCCCGAATTAGAGATACCACTAAATTGGCAATACTCGAATTAGTTTAAACTTCAGTTTTGGTCACATTCTGACGAGGTCAAACTTTCGGTGTCCACGGGGCCAAATTTGGGAGTGAGCAATCCCTACTTGAGAGATCCCCATTGAATTGGCCATACTCGAATTAGTTTAGACACCAATTTTAGTAACATTCTGACGAGGTCAAATTTTCGGTGTCCAAGGGGCCAAATTATGGGAGTGAGCAATCCCTGCTTAGATATCCCCACTGAATTGGCCGAACTCGAATTAGTTTAGACATCAATTTTAGTCACATTCTGAAGAGGTAAAATGTTTGGTGTCCAAGGAGCCAAATGTTGGTAGTAAGCAATCCCGATTTAGAGATCCCCACTGAATGCCACGCGAATTAGTTTAGACATCAATTTTGGTCACATTCTGACGAGGTCAAATTTTCGGTGTCCAAAGGGCCAAATTTTGGGAGTTTAGCAATCCCGATTCAGAGATCCCCACTAAATTGGCAATACTCGAATTATTTTAGACATCAATTTTGGTCACATTCTGACGAGGTCCAATTTTCGGTGTCCACGGGGCCAAATTATGGGAGTGAGCAATCACTACTTAGAGATCCCAATTGAATTGGTCATACTCGAATTAGTTTAGACATCAATTTTGGTCACATTCTGATGAGATAAAAGTTTGGTTGTGCAAGGTACCAAATTTTGGGAGTGAGCAATCCCGATTTAGAGATCCCCACTGAATTGGCAGTGCTCTAATTAGTTTAGAGATCAATTTTGGTCACATTCTGATAAGGTCAAACTTTGGGTGTCCAAGGGGCCAAATTTTGGGAATGAGCAATCCCGACTTAGAGATCCCCGCTGACTTGATGATACTCGAAGTATTTTAGACATCAAGTTTGTTCAACTTCTGACGAGGTCAAATTTTTGGTGTCCACAGTCCAAATTTTGGGAGTGAGCAGTCTCGATTTAGCGATCCCCACTAAATTGGCAACACTCGGATTAGTTTAGACATCAATTTTGGTCGCATTCTGACGAGGTCAAATCTTCGCTGTCCAAGGGGCCAAATTTAGGGAGTTAGCAATCCTGAATTAGAGATCCAACTAAATTGGCAATAGTCGAATTAGTTTAGACACCAATTTTGGTTATATTCTGATGAGATAAAATTTTGGTTGTCCAAGGTAGCAAATTTTGGGAGTTAGCAATCCCGAATTAGAGATACCACTAAATTGGCAATACTCGAATTAGTTTAAACTTCAGTTTTGGTCACATTCTGACGAGGCCAAACTTTCGGTGTCCACGGGGCCAAATTTGGGAGTGAGCAATCCCTACTTGAGAGACCCCATTGAATTGGCCATACTCGAATTAGTTTAGACACCAATTTTAGTAACATTCTGACGAGGTCACATTTTCGGTGACCAAGGGGCCACATCTTGGGTGTGAGCAACCCCTACTTAAAGCTCCCTACTGAATTGGCCATACTAAAATTAGTTTAGACATCAATTTTAGTCACAATCTGTCGAGGTCAAATTTTCGGTGTCCAAGGGGCCAAATTATGGGAGTGAGCAATCCCTGCTTAGATATCCCCACTGAATTGGCCGAACTCGAATTAGCTTAGACATCAATTTTAGTCACATTCTGAAGAGATAAAATTTTTGGTGTCCAAGGAGCCAAATGTTGGTAGTAAGCAATCCCGATTTAGAGATCCCCACTGAATGCCAAGCGAATTAGTTTAGACATAAATTTTGGTCACATTCTGACGAGGTCAAATTTTCGGTGTCCAAAGGGCCAAATTTTGGGAGATTAGCAATCCCGATTCAGAGATCCCCACTAAATTGGCAATACTCGAATTATTTTAGACATCAATTTTGGTCACATTCTGAGGAGGTCCAATTTTCGGTGTCCACGGGGCCAAATTATGGAAGTGAGCAATCCCTACTTAGAGATCCCCATTGAATTGGCCATACTCGAATTAGTTTAGACATCAATTTTGGTCACATTCTGATGAGATAAAAGTTTGGTTGTGCAAGGTACCAAATTTTGGGAGTGAGCAATCCTGATTTAGAGATCCCCACTGAATTGGCAGTGCTCGAATTAGTTTAGAGATCAATTTTGGTCACATTCTGATCAGGTCAAACTTTGGGTGTCCAAGGGGCCAAATTTTGGGAATGAGCAATCCCGACTTAGAGATCCCCACTGACTTGGTGATACCCGAATTATTTTAGGCATCAAGTTTGGTCAACTTCTGACGAGGTGAAATTTTCGGTTTCCAAGTTGCCAAATTTTGGGAGTGAGCAATCCCGATTTAGAGATCCCCATTGATTTGGTCATGCTCGAATTAGTTTAGACATCAGGTTTGGTCACATTCAGACGAGGTCTACTTTTCGGTGTCCATGGTGCTAAACTTTCGGAGTCAGCAATCCCGATTTACAGATCCCCACTGAATTGCCCACACTCGAATTAGTTCTGAGATCAATTTTGGTCACATTCTGACGAGGTCAAGTTTTTGGTGTCCGAGGGGACAAATTTTTGGAGTGAGCAATCCCGATTTAGAGATCCCCACTCAATTGGCCATACTCGAATTAGTTTAGACATCAAGTTTGGTCACATTCTGACGAGGTCAAATTTTCGGTGTCCGAGGGGCCAAGTTTTGGGAGTTAGAAGTCCCGAGTTAGAGATTCTAATAAATCGGCAATAGTCTAATTAGTTTAGACATCAATTTTGGTCATATTCTGACGAGGTCAAATTATCGGTGTCCAAGGAGCCAAATTTTGGTAGTGAGCAATCCCGATTGAGAGATCCCCACTGATTTGGTCATACTCGAATTAGTTTTGACATCAATTTTCGTCGCATTCTGATGATGTCAAATTTTCGGTGTCCAAGGGGCCAAATTTAGGGAGTTAGCAATCCCGAATTAGAGATCCCACTAAATTGGCAATACTCGAATTAGTGTAGACATCAGTTTTGGTCACATTCTGACGAGGTCGAACTTTCGGTGTCCACAGGGCCAAATTTAGGAGTGAGCAATCCCTACTTGAGAGATCCCCATTGAATTGGCCATACTCGAATCAGTTTAGACACCAATTTTGGTCATATTTTGATGAGATAAAATTTTGGTTGTCCAAGGTAGCAAATTTTGGGAGTGAGCAATCCCGATTTAGAGATCCCCACTGAATTGGCCATACTCGAATTAGTTTACACATCAATTTTAGTCACATTCTGACGAGGTCAAATTTTCTGTGTCCAAGGGGCCAAATTTTGGGTGTGAGCTATCCCGATTCAGAGATCCCCGCTGAATTGGCCACACGCGAATTAGTTTAGACATATATTTCGGTCGCATTCTGATGAGGTCAAATTTTTGGTGTCCACGGGGCCGAATTTTGGGTGTGAGCAATCCCGAGTTAGAGATCCCCACTGAATTGGCCATACTCGAATTAGTTTAGACATCAATTTTGGTCGCATTCTGATGAGGTCAAATTTTTGGTGTCCACGGGGCCGAATTTTTGGAGTGAGCAATCTCGATTTAGAGATCCCCACTAAATTGGCAATACTCGAATTAGTTTAGACATACATTTAGGTCACATTTTTTATCAATCAATCAATCAAAGTGATCTTTATTTGTAGGAAACGAAATACATAAAGAATATTTGGACCGATAGCCGCGGGGCTAGTAGACGGTCCAGTACAAAATAAACTTGGTCAGGCAGCCGTAAAGAGCGCATACAAACACACACACACACACAAAAAAAAAACGACTAACACAGACAAGAAAAAAGAATCAACAGGCACGGAGGAAAATAGTTTTCAGCAAGCAATTCATAGGCAATTAATACAAAACGCAAGCGCACACACAAAAAAAATGGGGGGGAGGGGATCATAACTCTTCTTGGCTGTTAATAAAGAACATTTTACAACTCCTTTTAAAGTTACCTGCAAGTTTCACATTAATAAGGAACGTGTTCCAATGTTTTGCTCCAGAAAATTGCACTAAACGTTCTCCGTACACACTGTGGCAGGCAGGGAGGTTGAAATTGCCATTTAATGCGTGTCTTGTATTGCGAGATGGCAACAAGAAAATATCAAGTGGCAAAGGAATACTAGTATTAATGATGTTATTTACCAATGCACAGATTTTGTATTTAAGCATGGATTCTAAAGAAACTACTCGATTTTATAGAAATAAATTATTGTTGCTGCAGTTTAAAGATACGCGGTATATTATACGCAAAGCTCTCTTCTGCAGTCTCTGTAAGGGAAATAGATAAGTTTTGTACGTTTGTCGCCAAGATTCACAGCAGTAGCTGATGTGGCAGTGAAATAACGAAAAATACAGGGAACGTAGTATGGTGTACGGGAAATACCTTTTCGCCTTGGTAAGCGCGTAGCAACTGAAAGCTAGCTTTTTAGATAGCTTATCTATCTGCTCTTGCCAGTGCAAGTGTTGGTCAAAGATGATACCAAGGTATTTGAAAGAACAAACTTGCTGAACACAATCGTTGTTTAGAGATATGTGAATCGTACTAGGGTCAGTGTTTCTTCTCTTGGAGTGGAATACTACATATTTAGTTTTATCTACATTTATTGTTAGTTTATTAGCACGAAACCATTCTGAAACATTAAACAGTTCGGACGTTATCGTATTTTCTAGGCCCAAGAGTGACTTAGATGTGAACAAAAGTGCAGTGTCATCTGCATACATAAAGACCTTTGAAAATTGAACGGCCTGCGGTAGGTCGTTCACGAAAATGGAAAACAAAACAGGACCCAATACAGATCCTTGCGGGACCCCGCAAGTCACGGGTAGTAGTGTGGAGTGTCTGTCACTCAGCACTTCTTTTTGTTTTCTAGCGGAATGGTAGCTATCAAAAAACTGGAGAGAGGCATTAGTAATACCACACGATTTTAATTTTTCCAATAACTCTGAGTGACAGACGCACTCAAATGCCTTTTTTATGTCGAGGAGTATTACTATTGCAATTTGATTTTTGTGAAGAGCAGTGTGAATATGGTGAGAAAGTGATGTGACAGCAGTGGTTGTTGATTTGGCTGAGATAAAGCCATGCTGCTCAGCACAGATTACATTATTATCAAGCAGAAACTTGTTCAATTGTAAGGATATCAATTGCAAGGATATCTGACGAGGTCAAATTTTAGGTGTTCAAGGCGCCAAATTTTGGGAGTGAACATTCCCGATTTAGAGATCTCCACTGAATTGGCCATACTCGAATTAGTTTAGACATCCGTTTTAGTCACATTCTGATGAGGTCAAATTTTGGGTGTCCAAGTGGCCAAATTTCGGGAGTGAGCAATCCCGACATAAAGATCCCTACTGAATTGGCCATACGCGAAATAGTTTAGACATCAATTTTAGTCACATTCTGATGAGGTCAAACTTTCGTTGTCCAAGGGGCCAAATTTTGGGAGTGAGCAATCCCGATTTAGAGATCCCCACTGAATTGGCCACACTCGAATTAGTTTAGACATCAAGTTTGGTCATATTCTGACGAAGTCTAATTTTCGGTGTCCAAGGAGCTAAATTTTGGGAGTGCGCAATCCGGATTAGAGATCCCCACTGAATTGGCCAAACTTGAATAAGTTTAGACAACAATTTTAGTCACATTCTGACGAGGTCAAATTTTCGGTGGACAAGGGGCCACATTTTGGGTGTGAGCAATCCCGACATAGAGATCCCCACTGAATTGGCCATACTCGAATTAGTTTAGACATCAATTTTAGTCACGTTCTGATGAGGTCAAATTTCCGGTGTCCAAGGGGTCAAACTTTGGGAGTGAGCAATCCCGATTTAGAGAACCCCACTTAATTGGCCATACTCGAATTAGTTTAGACATCAATTTTGGTCACATTCTGACGAGGTCTAACTTTGGGTGTCCAAGGTGCCAAATTTTAGGAGTGAGCAATCCCTACTTAGAGATCGCCACTGAATTGGCGATACTCGAATTAGTTTAGACATCAATTTTACTCACAATTTGTCGAGGTCAAATTTTTGGTGTCCAAGGGGCCAAATTATGGGAGTGAGCAATCCCTGCTTAGATATCCCCACTGAATTGGCCGAGCTCGAATTAGTTTAGACATCAATTTTAGTCACATTCTGACGAGGTAAAATTTTTGGTGTCCAAGGAGCCAAATGTTGGTAGTAAGCAATCCCGATTTAGAGATCCCCACTGAATGCCACGCGAATTAGTTTAGACATCAATTTTGGTCACATTCTGTCGAGGTCAAATTTTCGGTGTCCAAAGGGCCAAATTTTGGGAGTTTAGCAATCCCGATTCAGAGATCCCCACTAAATTGGCAATACTCGAATTATTTTAGACATCAGTTTTGGTCACATCCTGACGAGGTCCAATTTTCGGTGTCCACGGGGCCAAATTATGGGAGTGAGCAATCCCTACTTAGAGATCCCCATTGAATTGGTCATACTCGAATTAGTTTAGACATCAATTTTGGTCACATTCTGATGAGATAAAAGTTTGGTTGTGCAAGGTACCAAATTTTGGGAGTGAGCAATCCCGATTTAGAGATCCCCATTTAATTGGCAGTGCTCGAATTAGTTTAGAGATCAATTTTGGTCACATTCTGATAAGGTCAAACTTTGGGTGTCCAAGGGGCCAAATTTTGGGAATGAGCAATCCCGACTTAGAGATCCCCACTGACTTGGTGATACTCGAATTATTTTAGACATCAAGTTTGGTCAACTTCTGACGAGGTCAAATTTTTGGTGTCCACGGGGCAAAATTTTGGGAGTGAGCAGTCTCGATTTAGAGATCCCCATTAAATTGGCAACACTCGAATTAGCTTAGACATCAATTTTGGTCGCATTCTGAAGAGGTCAAATTTTCGCTGTCCAAGGGGCCAAATTTAGGGAGTTAGCAATCCTGAATTAGAGATCCCACTAAATTGGCAATAGTCGAATTAGTTTAGACACCAATTTTGGTCATATTCTGACGAGGTCAAACTTTCGGTGTGCACGGGGCCAAATTTGGGAGTGAGCAATCCCTACTTGAGAGATCCCCACTGAATTGGCAATACTCGAATTAGTTTAGTCACCAATTTTAGTAACATTCTGACGAGGTCACATTTTCGGTGACCAAGGGGCCACTTCTTGGGTGTGAGCAATCCCTACTTAGAGCTCCCTACTGAATTGGCCATACTCAAATTAGTTTAGACATCAATTTTAGGCACAATCTGTCGAGGTCAAATTTTCGGTGTCCAAGGGGCCAAATTATGGGAGTGAGCAATCCCTGCTTAGATATCCCCACTGAATTGGCCGAACTCGAATTAGTTTAGACATCAATTTTAGTCACATTCTGACGAGGTAAAATTTTTGGTGTCCAAGGAGCCAAATGTTGGTAGTAAGCAATCCCGATTTAGAGATCCCCACTGAATTCCACGCGAATTAGTTTAGACATCAATTTTGGTCACATTCTGACGAGGTCAAATTTTCGGTGTCCAAAGGGCCAAATTTTGGGAGTTTAGCAATCCCGATTCAGAGATCCCCACTAAATTGGCAATACTCGAATTATTTTAGACATCAATTTTGGTCACATTCTGACGAGGTCCAATTTTCGGTGTCCACGGGGCCAAATTATGGGAGTGAGCAATCCCTACTTAGAGATCCCCATTGAATTGGCCATACTCGAATTAGTTTAGACATCAATTTTGGTCACATTCTGATGAGATAAAAGTTTGGTTGTGCAAGGTACCAAATTTTGGGAGTGAGCAATCCTGATTTAGAGATCCCCACTGAATTGGCAGTGCTCGAATTACTTTAGAGATCAATTTTGGTCACATTCTGATCAGGTCAAACTTTGGGTGTCCAAGGGGCCAAATTTTGGGAATGAGCAGTCCCGACTTAGAGATCTCCACTGACTTGGTGATACTCGAATTATTTTAGACATCAAGTTTGGTCAACTTCTGACGAGGTGAAATTTTCGGTTTCGAAGTTGCCAAATTTTGGGAGTGAGCAATCCCGATTTAGAGATCCCCATTGATTTGGTCATGCTCGAATTAGTTTAGACATCAGGTTTGGTCACATTCAGACGAGGTCTACTTTTCGGTGTCCATGGTGCTAAACTTTCGGAGTCAGCAATCCCGATTTACATATCCCCACTGAATTGCCCACACTCGAATTAGTTCTGAGATCAATTTTGGTCACATTCTGACGAGGTCAAGTTTTTGGTGTCCGAGGGGACAAATTTTTGGAGTGAGCAATCCCGATTTAGAGATCCCCACTCAATTGGCCATACTCGAATTAGTTTAGACATCAAGTTTGGTCACATTCTGACGAGGTCAAATTTTCGGTGTCCGAGGGGCAAAATGTTTGGAGTGAGCAACCCCGACTTAGAAATCCCCACTGATTTGGCCATACTCGAATTACTTTAGACATCAATTTTGGTCGCATTCTCATGAGGTCAAATATTCGGTGTCCAAGGGGCCAAGTTTTGGGAGTTAGAAGTCCCGAGTTAGAGATTCTAATAAATCTGCAATAGTCTAATTAGTTTAGACATCAATTTTGGTCATATTCTGACGAGGTCAAATTGTCGGTGTCCAAGGAGCCAAATTTTGGGAGTGAGCAATCCCGATTTAGAGATCCCCACTGAATTGGCCATACTCGAATTAGTTTACACATCAATTTTGGTCACATTCTGACGAGGTCAAATTTTCTGTGTCCAAGGGGCCAAATTTTGGGTGTGAGCTATCCCGATTTAGAGATCCCCACTGAATTTGCCATGCTCGAATTAGTTTAGACATCAATTTTAGTCACATTCTGACGAGGTAAAATTTTCGGTGTCCAAGGAGCCAAATGTTGGTAGTAAGCAATCTCGATTTAGAGATCCCCACTGAATTGGCCACACGCGAATTAGTTTAGACATCAATTTTGGTCACATTCTGATGAGGTCAAATTTTCGGTGTCCAAGGGGCCAAATTTTGGGTTTGAGCAATCCCGAGTTAGAGATCCCCACTGAATTGGCCATACTCGAATTAGTTTAGACATCAATTTTGGTCGCATTCTGATGAGGTCAAATTTTTGGTGTCCACGGGGCCGAATTTTTGGAGTGAGCAATCTCGATTTAGAGATCCCCACTAAATTGGCAATACTCGAATTAGTTTAGACATACATTTTGGTCACATTTTTTATCAATCAATCAATCAAAGTGATCTTTATTTGTAGGAAACGAAATACATAAAGAATATTCGGACCGATAGCCGCGGGGCTAGTAGACGGTCCAGTACAAAATAAACTTGGTCAGGCAGCCGTAAAGAGCGCATACAAACACACACACACACACAAAAAAAACGACTAAAACAGACTAGAAAAAAGAATCAACAGGCACGGAGGAATATACTTTTCAGCAAGCAATTCATAGGCAATTAATACAAAACGCAAGCGCACACACAAAAAAAATGGGGGGGAGGGGATCATAACTCTTCTTGGCTGTTAATAAAGAACATTTTACAACTCCTTTTAAAGGTACCTGCAAGTTTCACATTAATAAGAAACGTGTTCCAATGTTTTGCTCCACAAAATTGCACTAAACGTTCTCCGTACACACTGTGGCAGGCAGGGAGGTTGAAATTGCCATTTAATGCGTGTCTTGTATTGCGAGATGGCAACAAGAAAATATCAAGTGGCAAAGGAATACTAGTAATAATGATGTTATTTACCAATGCACAGATTTTGTATTTAAGCATGGATTCTAGAGAAACTACTCGATTTTATAGAACTAAATTATTGTTGCTGCAGTTGAAAGATACGCGGTATATTATACGCAAAGCTCTCTTCTGCAGTCTCTGTAAGGGAAATAGATAAGTTCTGTACGTTTGTCGCCAAGATTCACAGCAGTAGCTGATGTGGCAGTGAAATAACGAAAAATACAGGGAACCTAGTATGGTGTACGGGAAATACCTTTTCGCCTTGGTAAGCGCGTAGTAACTGAAAGCTAGCTTTTTAGATAGCTTATCTATCTGCTCTTGCCAGTGCAAGTGTTGGTCAAAGATGATACCAAGGTATTTGAAAGAACAAACTTGCTGAACACAATCGTTGTTTAGAGATATGTGAATTGTACTAGGGTCAGTGTTTCTTCTCTTGGAGTGGAATACTACATATTTAGTTTTATTTACATTTATTGTTAGTTTATTAGCTCGAAACCGTTCTGAAACATTAGACAGTTCGGACGTTATCGTATTTTCTAGGCCCAAGAGTGACTTAGATGTGAACAAAAGTGCAGTGTCATCTGCATACATAAAGACCTTTGAAAATTGAACGGCCTGCGGTAGGTCGTTCACGAAAATGGAAAACAAAATAGGACCCAATACAGATCCTTGCGGGACCCCGCAAGTCAGGTGTAGTAGTGTGGAGTGTCTGTCACTCAGCACTTCTTTTTGTTTTCTAGCGGAAAGGTAGCTATCAAAAAACTGGAGAGAGGCATTAGTAATACCACACGATTTTAATTTTTCCAATAACTCTGAGTGACAGACGCACTCAAATGCCTTTTTTATGTCGAGGAATATCACAATTGCAATTTGATTTTTGTGAAGAGCAGTGTGAATATGGTGAGAAAGTGATGTGACAGCAGTGGTTGTTGATTTGGCTGAGATAAAGCCATGCTGCTCAGCACAGATTACATTATTATCAAGCAGAAACTTGTTCAATTGTAAGGATATCAATTGCAAGGATATCCGACGAGGTCAAATCTTCGGTGTTCAAGGCGCCAAATTTTGGGAGTGAACATTCCCGATTTAGAGATCTCCACTGAATTGGCCATACTCGAATTAGTTTAGACATCCGTTTTAGTCACATTCTGATGAGGTCAAATTTTGGGTGTCCAAGTGGCCAAATTTTGGGAGTGAGCAATCCCGACATAAAGATCCCTACTGAATTGGCCGTACGCGAAATAGTTTAGATATCAATTTTAGTCACATTCTGATGAGGTCAAATGTTCGGTGTCCAAGGGGCCAAATTTTGGGAGTGAGCAATCCCGACATAAAGATCCCTACTGAATTGGCCGTACGCGAAATAGTTTAGACATCAATTTTAGTCACATTCTGATGAGGTCAAATGTTCGGTGTCCAAGGGGCCAAATTTTGGGAGTGAGCAATCCCGACATAAAGATCCCTACTGAATTGGCCGTACGCGAAATAGTTTAGACATCAATTTTAGTCACATTCTGATGAGGTCAAATGTTCGGTGTCCAAGGGGCCAAATTTTGGGAGTTAGCAATCCCGACATAAAGATCCGTACTGAATTGGCCGTACGCGAAATAGTTTAGACATCAATTTTAGTCACATTCTGATGAGGTCAAATGTTCGGTGTCCAAGGGGCCAAATTTTGGGAGTGAGCAATCCCGACATAAAGATCCCTACTGAATTGGCCGTACGCGAAATAGTTTAGACATCAATTTTAGTCACATTCTGACGAGGTCAAATTTTCGGTGCTCAAAGGGCCAAAATTTGGGAGTTTAGCAATCCCGATTCAGAGATCCCCACTAAATTGGCAAAACTCGAATTATTTATACATCAATTTTGGTCACATTCTGACGAGGTCCAATTTTTGGTGTCCACGGGGCCAAATTATGGGAGTGAGCAATCCCTACTTAGAGATCCCCATTGAATTGGCCATACTCGAATTAGTTTAGACATCAATTTTGGTCACATTCTGATGAGATAAAAGTTTGGTTGTGCAAGGTACCAAATTTTGGGAGTGAGCAATTCTGATTTAGAGATCCCCACTGAATTGGCAGTGCTCGAATTAGTTTAGAGATAAATTTTGATCACATTCTGATCAGGTCAAACTTTGGGTGTCCAAGGGGCCAAATTTTGGGAATGAGCAATCCCGACTTAGAGATCCCCACTGACTTGGTGATACTCGAATTATTTTAGACATCAAGTTTGGTCAACTTCTGACGAGGTGAAATTTTCGGTTTCCAATTTGCCAAATTTTGTGAGTGAGCAATCCCGATTTAGAGATCCCCATTGATTTGGTCATGCTCGAATTAGTTTAGACATCAGATTTGGTCACATTCAGACGAGGTCTACTTTTCGGTGTCCATGGTGCTAGACTTTCGGAGTCAGCAATCCCGATTTACAGATCCCCACTGAATTGCCCACACTCGAATTAGTTCTGAGATCAATTTTGGTCACATTCTGACGAGGTCAAGCTTTTGGTGTCCGAGGGGACAAATTTTTGGAGTGAGCAATCCCGATTTAGAGATCCCCACTCAATTGGCCATACTCGAATTAGTTTAGACATCAAGTTTGGTCACATTCTGACGAGGTCAAATTTTCGGTGTCCGAGGGGCAAAATGTTTGGAGTGAGCAACCCCGACTTAGAAATCCCCACTGATTTGGCCATACTCGAATTAGTTTAGACATCAATTTTGGTCGCATTCTCATGAGGTCAAATACTCAGTGTCCAAGGGGCCAAGTTTTGGGAGTTAGAAGTCCCGAGTTAGAGATTCTAATAAACCGGCAATAGTCTAATTAGTTTAGACATTAATTTTGGTCATATTCTGACGAGGTCAAATTTTCGGTGTCCAAGGAGCCAAACTTTGGTAGTGAGCAATCCCTGCTTAGATATCCCCACTGAATTGGCCGAACTCGAATTAGTTTAGACATCAATTTTAGTCACATTCTGACGAGGTAAAATTTTTGGTGTCCAAGGAGCCAAATGTTGGTAGTAAGCAATCCCGATTTAGAGATCCCCACTGAATGCCACGCGAATTAGTTTAGACATCAATTTTGGTCACATTCTGACGAGGTCAAATTTTCGGTGCCCAAAGGGCCAAAATCTGGGAGTTTAGCAATCCCGATTCAGAGATCCCCACTAAATTGGCAAAACTCGAATTATTTATACATCAATTTTGGTCACATTCTGACGAGGTCCAATTTTCGGTGTCCACGGGGCCAAATTATGGGAGTGAGCAATCCCTACTTAGAGATCCCCATTGAATTGGCCATACTCGAATTAGTTTAGACATCAATTTTGTTCACATTCTGATGAGGTCAAATTTTCGGTGTCCAAGGGGCCAAATTTTGGGAGTGAGCAATCCTGATTTAGAGATCCCCACTGAATTGGCAGTGCTCGAATTAGTTTAGAGATCAATTTTGGTCACATTCTGATCAGGTCAAACTTTGGGTGTCCAAGGGGCCAAATTTTGGGAATGAGCAATCCCGACTTAGAGATCCCCACTGACTTGGTGATACTCGAATTATTTTAGACATCAAGTTTGGTCAACTTCTGACGAGGTCAAATTTTTGCTGTCCACGGGGCCAAATTTTGGGAGTGAGCAGTCTCGATTTAGAGATCCCCACTAAATTGGCAACACTCAAATTAGTTTAGACATCAGATTTGGTCACATTCAGACCAGGTCTACTTTTCGGTGTCCATGGTGCTAAACTTTCGGAGTCAGCAATCCCGATTTACAGATCCCCACCGAATTGCCCACACTCGAATTTGTTCTGAGATCAATTTTGGTCACATTCTGACGAGGTCAAGTTTTTGGTGTCCGAGGGGACAAATTTTTGGAGTGAGCAATCCCGATTTAGAGATCCCCACTCAATTGGCCATACTCGAATTAGTTTAGACATCAAGTTTGGTCACATTCTGACGAGGTCAAATTTTCGGTGTCCGAGCGGCAAAATGTTTGGAGTGAGCAACCCCGACTTAGA
Source organism: Amblyomma maculatum (assembly GCF_055883805.1). NCBI lineage: Eukaryota > Metazoa > Arthropoda > Arachnida > Ixodida > Ixodidae > Amblyomma > Amblyomma maculatum. The sequence goes on from NC_139348.1 coordinate 28,438,544, forward strand.
AATCCCCACTGATTTGGCCATACTCGAATTAGTTTAGACATCAATTTTGGTCGCATTCTCATGAGGTCAAATATTCGGTGTCCAAGGGGCCAAGTTTTGGGAGTTAGAAGTCCCGAGTTAGAGATTCTAATAAACCGGCAATAGTCTAATTAGTTTAGACATTAATTTTGGTCATATTCTGACGAGGTCAAATTTTCGGTGTCCAAGGAGCCAAATTTGGTAGTGAGCAATCCCGATTGAGATATCCCCACTGATTTGGCCATACTCGAATTAGTTTTGACATCAATTTTGGTCGCATTCTGATGATGTCAAATTTTCGGTGTCCAAGGGGCCAAATTTAGGGAGTTAGCAATCCCGAATTAGAGATCGCACTAAATTGGCAATACTCGAATTATTGTAGACATCAGTTTTGGTCACATTCTGACGAGGTCAAACTTTCGGTGTCCACGGGGCCAAATTTAGGAGTGAGCAATCCCTACTTGAGAGATCCCCATTGAATTGGCCATACTGGAATTAGTTTAGACACCAATTTTGGTCATATTTTGATGAGGTAAAATTTTGGTTGTCCAAGGTAGCAAATTTTGAGAGTGAGCAATCCCGATTTAGAGATCCCCACTGAATTGGCCATACTCGAATTAGTTTACACATCAATTTTGGTCACATTCTGACGAGGTCAAATTTTCTGTGTCCAAGGGGCCAAATTTTGGGTGTGAGCTATCCCGATTTAGAGATCCGCACTGAATTGGCCACACGCGAATTAGTTTAGACATCAATTTTGGTCACATTCTGACGAGGTCAAATTTTCGGTGTCCAAGGGGCAAAATTTAGGGAGTTAGCAATCCTGAATTAGAGATGCCACTAAATTGGCAATAGTCGAATTAGATTAGACACCAATTTTGGTCATATTCTGATGAGATAAAATTTTGGTTGTCCAAGGTAGCAAATTTCGGGAGTTAGTAATCCCGAATCAGAGATACCACTAAATTGGCAATACTCGAATTAGTTTAGACTTCAGTTTTGGTCACATTCTGACGAGGTCAAACTTTTGGTGTCCACGGGGCCAAATTTGGGAGTGAGCAATCCCTACTTGAGAGATCCCCATTGAATTGGCCATACTCGAATTAGTTTAGACACCAATTTTAGTAACATTCTGACGAGGTCACATTTTCGGTGACCAAGGGGCCACATCTTGGGTGTGAGCAATCCCTACTTAGAGCTCCCTACTGAATTAGCCATACTCAAATTAGTTTAGACATCAATTTTAGTCACAATCTGTCGAGGTCAAATTTTCGGTGTCCAAGGGGCCAAATTATGGGAGTGAGCAATCCCTGCTCAGATATCCCCACTGAATTGGCCGAACTCGAATTAGTTTAGACATCAATTTTAGTTACATTCTGAAGAGGTAAAATTTTTGGTGTCCAAGGAGCCAAATGTTGGTAGTAAGCAATCCCGATTTAGAGGTCCCCACTGAATGCCACGCGAATTAGTTTAGACATCAATTTTGGTCACATTCTGACGAGGTCAAATTTTCGGTGTCCAAAGGGCCAAATTTTGGGAGTTTAGCAATCCCGATTCAGAGATCCCCACTAAATTGGCAATACTCGAATTATTTTAGACATCAATTTTGGTCACATTCTGACGAGGTCCAATTTTCGGTGTCCACGGGGCCAAATTATGGGAGTGAGCAATCCCTGCTTCGAGATTCCCATTGAATTGGTCATACTCGAATTAGTTTAGACATCAATTTTGGTCACATTCTGATGAGATAAAAGTTTGGTTGTGCAAGGTACCAAATTTTGGGAGTGAGCAATCCCGATTTAGAGATCCCCACTGAATTGGCAGTGCTCGAATTAGTTTAGAGATCAATTTTGGTCACAATTCTGATAAGGTCAAACTTTGGGTGTCCAAGGGGCCAAATTTTAGGAATGAGCAATGCGGACTTAGAGATCCCCACTGACTTGGTGATACTCAAATTATTTTAGACATCAAGTTTGGTCAACTTCTGACGAGGTCAAATTTTTGGTGTCCACGGGGCCAAATTTTGGGAGTGAGCAGTCTCGATTTAGAGATCCCCACTAAATTGGCAACACTCAAATTAGTTTAGACATCAATTTTGGTCGCATTCTGACGAGGTCAAATCTTTGCTGTCCAAGGGGCCAAATTTAGGGAGTTAGCAATCCTGAATTAGAGATCCCACTAAATTGGCAAAAGTCGAATTAGTTTAGACACCAATTTTGGTCATATTCTGAGGAGGTCAAACTTTCGGTGTGCACGGGCCAAATTTGGGAGTGAGCAATCCCTACTTGGGAGATCCCCACTGAATTGGCCATACTCGAATTAGTTTAGACACCAATTTTAGTAACATTCTGACGAGGTCACATTTTCGGTGACCAAGGGGCCACATCTTGGGTGTGAGCAATCCCTACTTAGAGCTCCCTACTGAATTGGCCATACTCGAATTAGTTTAGACATCCGTTTTAGTCACATTCTGATGAGGTCAAATTTTGGGTGTCCAAGTGGCCAAATTTTGCGAGTGAGCAATCCCGACATAAAGATCCCTACTGAATTGGCCGTACGCGAAATAGTTTAGATATCAATTTTAGTCACATTCTGATGAGGTCAAATGTTCGGTGTCCAAGGGGCCAAATTTTGGGAGTGAGCAATCCCGACATAAAGATCCCTACTGAATTGGCCGTACGCGAAATAGTTTAGACATCAATTTTAGTCACATTCTGATGAGGTCAAATGTTCGGTGTCCAAGGGGCCAAATTTTGGGAGTGAGCAATCCCGACATAAAGATCCCTACTGAATTGGCCGTACGCGAAATAGTTTAGACATCAATTTTAGTCACATTCTGATGAGGTCAAATGTTCGGTGTCCAAGGGGCCAAATTTTGGGAGTGAGCAATCCCGACATAAAGATCCCTACTGAATTGGCCGTACGCGAAATAGTTTAGACATCAATTTTAGTCACATTCTGATGAGGTCAAATGTTCGGTGTCCAAGGGGCCAAATTTTGGGAGTGAGCAATCCCGACATAAAGATCCCTACTGAATTGGCCGTACGCGAAATAGTTTAGACATCAATTTTAGTCACATTCTGATGAGGTCAAATTTTCGGTGTCCAAGGGGCCAAATTTTGGGTGTGAGCAATCCCGATTTAGAGATCCCCACTGAATTGGCCACACTCGAATTAGTTTAGACATCAAGTTTGGTCATATTCTGACGAGGTCTAATTTTCGGTGTCCAAGGAGCTAAATTTTGGGAGTGCGAAATTGCGATTAGAGATCCCCACTGAATTGGCCAAACTTGAATAAGTTTAGACAACAATTTTAGTCACATTCTGACGAAGTCAAATTTTCGGTGTCCAAGGGGCCACATTTTGGGTGTGAGCAATCCCGACATAGAGATCCCCACTGAATTGGCCATACTCGAATTAGTTTAGACACCAATTTTAGTAACATTCTGACGAGGTCACATTTTCGGTGACCAAGGGGCCACATCTTGGGTGTGAGCAATCCCTACTTAGAGCTCCCTACTGAATTAGCCATACTCAAATTAGTTTAGACATCAATTTTAGTCACAATCTGTCGAGGTCAAATTTTTTGTGTCCAAGGGGCCAAATTATGGGAGTGAGCAATCCCTGCTTAGATATCCCCACTGAATTGGCCAAACTCGAATTAGTTTAGACATCAATTTTAGTCATTCTGACGAGGTAAAATTTTTGGTGTCCAAGGAGCCAAATGTTGGTAGTAAGCAATCCCGATTTAGAGATCCCCACTGAATGCCACGCGAATTAGTTTAGACATCAATTTTGGTCACATTCTGACGAGGTCAAATTTTCGTTGCCCAAAGGGCCAAAATTTGGGAGTTTAGCAATCCCGATTCAGAGATCCCCACTAAATTGGCAAAACTCGAATTATTTATACATCAATTTTGGTCACATTCTGACGAGGTCCAATTTTTGGTGTCCACGGGGCCAAATTATGGGAGTGAGCAATCCCTACTTAGAGATCCCCATTGAATTGGCCATACTCGAGTTAGTTTAGACATCAATTTTGGTCACATTCTGATGAGATAAAAGTTTGGTTGTGCAAGGTACCAAATTTTGGGAGTGAGCAATTCTGATTTAGAGATCCCCACTGAATTGGCAGTGCTCGAATTAGTTTAGAGATAAATTTTGATCACATTCTGATCAGGTCAAACTTTGGATGTCCAAGGGGCCAAATTTTGGGAATGAGGAATCCCGACTTAGAGATCCCCACTGACTTGGTGATACTCGAATTATTTTAGACATCAAGTTTGGTCAACTTCTGACGAGGTGAAATTTTCGGTTTCCAAGTTGCCAAATTTTGTGAGTGAGCAATCCTGATTTAGAGATCCCCATTGATTTGGTCATGCTCGAATTATTTTAGACATCAGATTTGGTCACATTCAGACGAGGTCTACTTTTCGGTGTCCATGGTGCTAGACTTTCGGAGTCAGCAATCCCGATTTACAGATCCCCACTGAATTGCCCACACTCGAATTAGTTCTGAGATCAATTTTGGTCACATTCTGACGAGGTCAAGCTTTTGGTGTCCGAGGGGACAAATTTTTGGAGTGAGCAATCCCGATTTAGAGATCCCCACTCAATTGGCCATACTCGAATTAGTTTAGACATCAAGTTTGGTCACATTCTGACGAGGTCAAATTTTCGGTGTCCGAGGGGCAAAATGTTTGGAGTGAGCAACCCCGACTTAGAAATCCCCACTGATTTGGCCATACTCGAATTAGTTTAGACATCAATTTTGGTCGCATTCTCATGAGGTCAAATACTCGGTGTCCAAGGGGCCAAGTTTTGGGAGTTAGAAGTCCCGAGTTAGAGATTCTAATAAACCGGCAATAGTCTAATTAGTTTAGACATTAATTTTGGTCATATTCTGACGAGGTCAAATTTTCGGTGTCCAAGGAGCCAAACTTTGGTAGTGAGCAGTCCCTGCTTAGATATCCCCACTGAATTGGCCGAACTCGAATTAGTTTAGACATCAATTTTAGTCACATTCTGACGAGGTAAAATTTTTGGTGTCCAAGGAGCCAAATGTTGGTAGTAAGCAATCCCGATTTAGAGATCCCCACTGAATGCCACGCGAATTAGTTTAGACATCAATTTTGGTCACATTCTGACGAGGTCAAATTTTCGGTGCCCAAAGGGCCAAAATCTGGGAGTTTAGCAATCCCGATTCAGAGATCCCCACTAAATTGGCAAAACTCGAATTATTTATACATCAATTTTGGTCACATTCTGACGAGGTCCAATTTTCGGTGTCCACGGGGCCAAATTATGGGAGTGAGCAATCCCTACTTAGAGATCCCCATTGAATTGGCCATACTCGAATTAGTTTAGACATCAATTTTGGTCACATTCTGATGAGGTCAAATTTTCGGTGTCCAAGGGGCCAAATTTTGGGAGTGAGCAATCCTGATTTAGAGATCCCCACTGAATTGGCAGTGCTCGAATTAGTTTAGAGATCAATTTTGGTCACATTCTGATCAGGTCAAACTTTGGGTGTCCAAGGGGCCAAATTTTGGGAATGAGCAATCCCGACTTAGAGATCCCCACTGACTTGGTGATACTCGAATTATTTTAGACATCAAGTTTGGTCAACTTCTGACGAGGTCAAATTTTTGCTGTCCACGGGGCCAAATTTTGGGAGTGAGCAGTCTCGATTTAGAGATCCCCACTAAATTGGCAACACTCAAATTAGTTTAGACATCAGATTTGGTCACATTCAGACGAGGTCTACTTTTCGGTGTCCATGGTGCTAAACTTTCGGAGTCAGCAATCCCGATTTACAGATCCCCACCGAATTGCCCACACTCGAATTAGTTCTGAGATCAATTTTGGTCACATTCTGACGAGGTCAAGTTTTTGGTGTCCGAGGGGACAAATTTTTGGAGTGAGCAATCCCGATTTAAAGATCCCCACTGATTTGGCCATACTCGAATTAGTTTAGACATCAATTTTCTTCGCATTCTCATGAGGTCAAATATTCGGTGTCCAAGGGGCCAAGTTTTGGGAGTTAGAAGTCCCGAGTTAGAGATTCTAATAAACCGGCAATAGTCTAATTAGTTTAGACATTAATTTTGGTCATATTCTGACGAGGTCAAATTTTCGGTGTCCAAGGAGCCAAATTTTGGTAGTGAGCAATCCCGATTGAGATATCCCCACTGATTTGGCCATACTCGAATTAGTTTTGACATCAATTTTGGTCGCATTCTGATGATGTCAAATTTTCGGTGTCCAAGGGGCCAAATTTAGGGAGTTAGCAATCCCGAATTAGAGATCGCACTAAATTGGCAATACTCGAATTATTGTAGACATCAGTTTTGGTCACATTCTGACGAGGTCAAACTTTCGGTGTCCACGGGGCCAAATTTAGAAGTGAGCAATCCCTACTTGAGAGATCCCCATTGAATTGGCCATACTGGAATTAGTTTAGACACCACTTTTGGTCATATTTTGATGAGGTAAAATTTTGGTTGTCCAAGGTAGCAAATTTTGGGAGTGAGCAATCCCGATTTAGAGATCCCCACTGAATTGGCCATACTCGAATTAGTTTACACATCAATTTTGGTCACATTCTGACGAGGTCAAATTTTCTGTGTCCAAGGGGCCAAATTTTGGGTGTGAGCTATCCCGATTTAGAGATCCGCACTGAATTGGCCACACGCGAATTAGTTTAGACATCAATTTTGGTCACATTCTGACGAGGTCAAATTTTCGGTGTCCAAGGGGGAAAATTTAGGGAGTTAGCAATCCTGAATTAGAGATGCCACTAAATTGGCAATAGTCGAATTAGATTAGACACCAATTTTGGTCATATTCTGATGAGATAAAATTTTGGTTGTCCAAGGTAGCAAATTTTGGGAGTTAGTAATCCCGAATCAGAGATACCACTAAATTGGCAATACTCGAATTAGTTTAGACTTCAGTTTTGGTCACATTCTGACGAGGTCAAACTTTCGGTGTCCACGGGGCCAAATTTGGGAGTGAGCAATCCCTACTTGAGAGATCCCCATTGAATTGGCCATACTCGAAATAGTTTAGACACCAATTTTAGTAACATTCTGACGAGGTCACATTTTCGGTGACCAAGGGGCCACATCTTGGGTGTCAGCAATCCCTACTTAGAGCTCCCTACTGAATTAGCCATACTCAAATTAGTTTAGACATCAATTTTAGTCACAATCTGTCGAGGTCAAATTTTCGGTGTCCAAGGGGCCAAATTATGGGAGTGAGCAATCCCTGCTCAGATATCCCCACTGAATTGGCCGAACTCGAATTAGTTTAGACATCAATTTTAGTTACATTCTGAAGAGGTAAAATTTTTGGTGTCCAAGGAGCCAAATGTTGGTAGTAAGCAATCCCGATTTAGAGGTCCCCACTGAATGCCACGCGAATTAGTTTAGACATCAATTTTGGTCACATTCTGACGAGGTCAAATTTTCGGTGTCCAAAGGGCCAAATTTTGGGAGTTTAGCAATCCCGATTCAGAGATCCCCACTAAATTGGCAATACTCGAATTATTTTAGACATCAATTTTGGTCACATTCTGACGAGGTCCAATTTTCGGTGTCCACGGGGCCAAATTATGGGAGTGAGCAATCCCTGCTTAGAGATTCCCATTGAATTGGTCATACTCGAATTAGTTTAGACATCAATTTTGGTCACATTCTGATGAGATAAAAGTTTGGTTGTGCAAGGTACCAAATTTTGGGAGTGAGCAATCCCGATTTAGAGATCCCCACTGAATTGGCAGTGCTCGAATTAGTTTAGAGATCAATTTTGGTCACATTCTGATAAGGTCAAACTTTGGGTGTCCAAGGGGCCAAATTTTGGGAATGAGCAATGCCGACTTAGAGATCCCCACTGACTTGGTGATACTCAAATTATTTTAGACATCAAGTTTGGTCAACTTCTGACGAGGTCAAATTTTTGGTGTCCACGGGGCCAAATTTTGGGAGTGAGCAGTCTCGATTTAGAGATCCCCACTAAATTGGCAACACTCAAATTAGTTTAGACATCAATTTTGGTCGCATTCTGTCGAGGTCAAATCTTTGCTGTCCAAGGGGCCAAATTTAGGAAGTTAGCAATCCTGAATTAGAGATCCCACTAAATTGGCAAAAGTCGAATTAGTTTAGACACCAATTTTGGTCATATTCTGAGGAGGTCAAACTTTCGGTGTGCACGGGGCCAAATTTGGGAGTGAGCAATCCCTACTTGGGAGATCCCCACTGAATTGGCCATACTCGAATTAGTTTAGACACCAATTTTAGTAACATTCTGACGAGGTCACATTTTCGGTGACCAAGGGGCCACATCTTGGGTGTGAGCAATCCCTACTTAGAGCTCCCTACTGAATTGGCCCTACTCAAATTAGTTTAGACATCAACTTTAGTCACAATCTGTCGAGGTCAAATTTTTTGTGTCCAAGGGGCCAAATTATGGGAGTGAGCAATCCTGGCCGAACTCGAATTAGTTTAGACATCAATTTTAGTCACATCCTGACGAGGTAAAATTTTTGGTGTCCAAGGAGCCAAATGTTGGTAGTAAGCAATCCCGATTTAGAGATCCCCACTGAATTGGCCACACGCGAATTAGTTTAGACATCAATTTTGGTCGCATTCTGATGAGGTCAAATTTTCGGTGTCCAAGGGGCCAAATTTTGGGAGATTAGCAATCCCGATTCAGAGATCCCCACTAAATTGGCAATACTCGAATTATTTTAGACATCAATTTTGGTCACATTCTGACGAGGTCCAATTTTCGGTGTCCACGGGGCCAAATTATGGGAGTGAGCAATCCCTACTTAGAGATCCCCATTGAATTGGCCATACTCGAATTAGTTTAGACATCAAGTTTGGTCACATTCTGACGAGGTCAAATTTTCGGTGTCCGAGGGGCAAAATGTTTGGAGTGAGCAACCCCGACTTAGAAATCCCCACTGATTTGGCTATACTCGAATTACTTTAGACATCAATTTTGGTCGCATTCTCATGAGGTCAAATATTCGGTGTCCAAGGGGCTAAGTTTTGGGAGTTAGAAGTCCCGAGTTAGAGATTCTAATAAATCGGCAATAGTCTAATTAGTTTAGACATCAGTTTTGGTCATATTCTGACGAGGTCAAATTGTCGGTGTCCAAGGAGCCAAATTTTGGTAGTGAGCAAACCCGATTGAGAGATCCCCACTGATTTGGTCATACTCGAATTAGTTTTGACATCAATTTTGGTCGCATTCTGGTGATGTCAAATTTTCGGTGTCCAAGGGGCCAAATTTAGGGAGTTAGCAATCCCGAATTAGAGATCCCACTAAATTGGCAATACTCGAATTAGTGTAGACATCAGTTTTGGTCACATTCTGACGAGGTCAAACTTTCGGTGTCCACGGGGCCAAATTTAGGAGTGAGCAATCCCTACTTGAGAGATCCCCATTGAATTGGCCATACTCGAATTAGTTTAGACACCAATTTTGGTCATATTTTGATAAGATAAAATTTTGGTTGTCCAAGGTAGCAAATTTTGGGAGTGAGCAATCCCGATTTAGAGATCCCCACTGAATTGGCCATACTCGAATTAGTTTACACATCAATTTTGGTCACATTCTGACGAGGTCAAATTTTCTGTGTCCAAGGGGCCAAATTTTGGGTGTGAGCTATCCCGATTTAGAGATCCCCACTGAATTGGCCATGCTCGAATTAGTTTAGACATCAATTTTAGTCACATTCTGACGAGGTAAAATTTTCGGTGTCCAAGGAGCCAAATGTTGGTAGTAAGCAATCTCGATTTAGAGATCCCCACTGAATTGGCCACACGCGAATTAGTTTAGACATCAATTTTGGTCGCATTCTGATGAGGTCAAATTTTCGGTGTCCAAGGGGCCAAATTTTGGGTTTGAGCAATCCCGAGTTAGAGATCCCCACTGAATTGGCCATACTCGAATTAGTTTAGACATCAATTTTGGTCGCATTCTGATGAGGTCAAATTTTTGGTGTCCACGGGGCCGAATTTTTGGAGTGAGCAATCTCGATTTAGAGATCCCCACTAAATTGGCAATACTCGAATTAGTTTAGACATACATTTTGGTCACAATTTTTATCAATCAATCAATCAAAGTGATCTTTATTTGTAGGAAACGAAATACATAAAGAATATTCGGACCGATAGCCGCGGGGCTAGTAGACGGTCCAGTACAAAATAAACTTGGTCAGGCAGCCGTAAAGAGCGCATACAAACACACACACACACACACACACACAAAAAAAAAACGACTAAAACAGACAAGAAAAAAGAATCAACAGGCACGGAGGAAAATACTTTTCAGCAAGCAATTCATAGGCAATTAATACAAAACGCAAGCGCACACACAAAAAAAATGGGGGGAGGGGATCATAACTCTTCTTGGCTGTTAATAAAGAACATTTTACAACTCCTTTTAAAGGTACCTGCAAGTTTCACATTAATAAGAAACGTGTTCCAATGTTTTGCTCCAGATAATTGCACTAAACGTTCTCCGTACACACTGTGGCAGGCAGGGAGGTTGAAATTGCCATTTAATGCGTGTCTTGTATTGCGAGATGGCAACAAGAAAATATCAAGTGGCAAAGGAATACTAGTAATAATGATGTTATTTACCAATGCACAGATTTTGTATTTAAGCATGGATTCTAGAGAAACTACTCGATTTTATAGAACTAAATTATTGTTGCTGCAGTTGAAAGATACGCGGTATATTATACGCAAAGCTCTCTTCTGCAGTCTCTGTAAGGGAAATAGATAAGTTCTGTACGTTTGTCGCCAAGATTCACAGCAGTAGCTGATGTGGCAGTGAAATAACGAAAAATACAGGGAACCTAGTATGGTGTACGGGAAATACCTTTTCGCCTTGGTAAGCGCGTAGTAACTGAAAGCTAGCTTTTTAGATAGCTTATCTATCTGCTCTTGCCAGTGCAAGTGTTGGTCAAAGATGATACCAAGGTATTTGAAAGAACAAACTTGCTGAACACAATCGTTGTTTAGAGATATGTGAATTGTACTAGGGTCAGTGTTTCTTCTCTTGGAGTGGAATACTACATATTTAGTTTTATTTACATTTATTGTTAGTTTATTAGCTCGAAACCGTTCTGAAACATTAGACAGTTCGGACGTTATCGTATTTTCTAGGCCCAAGAGTGACTTAGATGTGAACAAAAGTGCAGTGTCATCTGCATACATAAAGACCTTTGAAAATTGAACGGCCTGCGGTAGGTCGTTCACGAAAATGGAAAACAAAATAGGACCCAATACAGATCCTTGCGGGACCCCGCAAGTCAGGTGTAGTAGTGTGGAGTGTCTGTCACTCAGCACTTCTTTTTGTTTTCTAGCGGAAAGGTAGCTATCAAAAAACTGGAGAGAGGCATTAGTAATACCACACGATTTTAATTTTTCCAATAACTCTGAGTGACAGACGCACTCAAATGCCTTTTTTATGTCGAGGAATATTACAATTGCAATTTGATTTTTGTGAAGAGCAGTGTGAATATGGTGAGAAAGTGATGTGACAGCAGTGGTTGTTGATTTGGCTGAGATAAAGCCATGCTGCTCAGCACAGATTACATTATTATCAAGCAGAAACTTGTTCAATTGTAAGGATATCAATTGCAAGGATATCTGACGAGGTCAAATCTTCGGTGTTCAAGGCGCCAAATTTTGGGAGTGAACATTCCCGATTTAGAGATCTCCACTGAATTGGCCATACTCGAATTAGTTTAGACATCCGTTTTAGTCACATTTTGATGAGGTCAAATTTTGGGTGTCCAAGTGGCCAAATTTTGGGAGTGAGCAATCCCGACATAAAGATCCCTACTGAATTGGCCGTACGCGAAATAGTTTTGATATCAATTTTAGTCACATTCTGATGAGGTCAAATGTTCGGTGTCCAAGGGGCCAAATTTTGGGAGTGAGCAATCCCGACATAAAGATCCCTACTGAATTGGCCGTACGCGAAATAGTTTAGACATCAATTTTAGTCACATTCTGATGAGGTCAAATGTTCGGTGTCCAAGGGGCCAAATTTTGGGAGTGAGCAATCCCGACATAAAGATCCCTACTGAATTGGCCGTACGCGAAATAGTTTAGACATCAATTTTAGTCACATTCTGTTGAGGTCAAATGTTCGGTGTCCAAGGGGCCAAATTTTGGGAGTGAGCAATCCCGACATAAAGATCCCTACTGAATTGGCCGTACGCGAAATAGTTTAGACATCAATTTTAGTCACATTCTGATGAGGTCAAATGTTCGGTGTCCAAGGGGCCAAATTTTGGGAGTGAGCAATCCCAACATAAAGATCCCTACTGAATTGGCCGTACGCGAAATAGTTTAGACATCAATTTTAGTCACATTCTGATGAGGTCAAATTTTCGGTGTCCAAGGGGCCAAATTTTGGGAGTGAGCAATCCCGATTTAGAGATCCCCACTGAATTGGCCACACTCGAATTAGTTTAGACATCAAGTTTGGTCATATTCTGACGAGGTCTAATTTTCGGTGTCCAAGGAGCTAAATTTTGGGAGTGCGCAATCCCGATTAGAGATCCCCACTGAATTGGCCAAACTTGAATAAGTTTAGACAACAATTTTAGTCACATTCTGACGAGGTCAAATTTTCGGTGTCCAAGGGGCCACATTTTGGGTGTGGGCAATCCCGACATAGAGATCCCCACTGAATTGGCCATACTCGAATTAGTTTAGACACCAATTTTAGTAACATTCTGATGAGGTCACATTTTCGGTGACCAAGGGGCCACATCTTGGGTGTGAGCAATCCCTACTTAGAGCTCCCTACTGAATTGGCCATACTCAAATTAGTTTAGACATCAATTTTAGTCACAATCTGTCGAGGTCAAATTTTTTGTGTCCAAGGGGCCAAATTATGGGAGTGAGCAATCCCTGCTTAGATATCCCCACTGAATTGGCCAAACTCGAATTAGTTTAGACATCAATTTTAGTCACATTCTGACGAGGTAAAATTTTTGGTGTCCAAGGAGCCAAATGTTGGTAGTAAGCAATCCCGATTTAGAGATCCCCACTGAATGCCACGCGAATTAGTTTAGACATCAATTTTGGTCACATTCTGACGAGGTCCAATTTTCGGTGTCCACGGGGCCAAATTATGGGAGTGAGCAATCCCTACTTAGAGATCCCCATTGAATTGGCCATACTCGAATTAGCTTAGACATCAATTTTGGTCACATTCTGATGAGATAAAAGTTTGGTTGTGCAAGGTACCAAATTTTGGGAGTGAGCAATTCTGATTTAGAGATCCCCACTGAATTGGCAGTGCTCGAATTAGTTTAGAGATAAATTTTGATCACATTCTGATCAGGTCAAACTTTGGGTGTCCAAGGGGCCAAATTTTGGGAATGAGCAATCCCGACTTAGAGATCCCCACTGACTTGGTGATACTCGAATTATTTTAGACATCAAGTTTGGTCAACTTCTGACGAGGTGAAATTTTCGGTTTCCAAGTTGCCAAATTTTGGGAGTGAGCAATCCCGATTTAGCGATCCCCATTGATTTGGTCATGCTCGAATTAGTTTAGACATCAGATTTGGTCACATTCAGACAAGGTCTACTTTTCGGTGTCCATGGTGCTAGACTTTCGGAGTCAGCAATCCCGATTTACAGATCCCCACTGAATTGCCCACACTCGAATTTGTTCTGAGATAAATTTTGGTCACATTCTGACGAGGTCAAGTTTTTGGTGTCCGAGGGGACAAATTTTTGGAGTGAGCAATCCCGATTTAGAGATCCCCACTCAATTGGCCATACTCGAATTAGTTTAGACATCAAGTTTGGTCACATTCTGACGAGGTCAAATTTTCGGTGTCCGAGGGGCAAAATGTTTGGAGTGAGCAACCCCGACTTAGAAATCCCCACTGATTTGGCCATACTCGAATTAGTTTAGACATCAATTTTGGTCGCATTCTCATGAGGTCAAATACTCGGTGTCCAAGGGGCCAAGTTTTGGGAGTTAGAAGTCCCGAGTTAGAGATTCTAATAAACCGGCAATAGTCTAATTAGTTTAGACATTAATTTTGGTCATATTCTGACGAGGTCAAATTTTCGGTGTCCAAGGAGCCAAACTTTGGTAGTGAGCAATCCCTGCTTAGATATCCCCACTGAATTGGCCGAACTCGAATTAGTTTAGACATCAATTTTAGTCACATTCTGACGAGGTAAAATTTTTGGTGTCCAAGGAGCCAAATGTTGGTAGTAAGCAATCCCGATTTAGAGATCCCCACTGAATGCCACGCGAATTAGTTTAGACATCAATTTTGGTCACATTCTGACGAGGTCAAATTTTCGGTGCCCAAAGGGCCAAAATTTGGGAGTTTAGCAATCCCGATTCAGAGATCCCCACTAAATTGGCAAAACTCGAATTATTTATACATCAATTTTGGTCACATTCTGACGAGGTCCAATTTTCGGTGTCCACAGGGCCAAATTATGGGAGTGAGCAATCCCTACTTAGAGATCCCCATTGAATTGGCCATACTCGAATTAGTTTAGACATCAATTTTGGTCACATTCTGATGAGGTCAAATTTTCGGTGTCCAAGGGGCCAAATTTTGGGAGTGAGCAATCCTGATTTAGAGATCCCCACTGAATTGGTGATACTCGAATTATTTTAGACATCAAGTTTGGTCAACTTCTGACGAGGTCAAATTTTTGGTGTCCACGGGGCCAAATTCTGGGAGTGAGCAGTCTCGATCTAGAGATCCCCATTGAATTGGCCATACTCGAATTAGTTTAGACATCAATTTTGGTCACATTCTGATGAGGTCAAACTTTGGGTGTCCAAGGGGCCAAATTTTGGGAATGAGCAATCCCGACTTAGAGATCCCCACTGACTTGGTGATACTCGAATTATTTTAGACATCAAGTTTGGTCAACTTCTGACGAGGTCAAATTTTTGGTGTCCACGGGGCCAAATTCTGGGAGTGAGCAGTCTCGATCTAGAGATCCCCACTAAATTGGCAACACTCAAATTAGTTTAGACATCAGATTTGGTCACATTCAGACGAGGTCTACTTTTCGGTGTCCATGGTGCTAAACTTTCGGAGTCAGCAAGCCCGATTTACAGATCCCCACCGAATTGCCCACACTCGAATTAGTTCTGAGATCAATTTTGGTCACATTCTGACGAGGTCAAGTTTTTGGTGTCCAAGGAGCCAAATGTTGGTAGTAAGCAGTCTCGATTTAGAGATCCCCACTGAATTGGCCATACTCGGATTAGTTTAGACATCAATTTTGGTCGCATTCTGATGAGGTCAAATTTTCGGTGTCCAAGGAGCCAAATTTTGGGAGTTTAGCAATCCCAATTCAGAGATCCCCACTAAATTGGCAGTATTCGAATTATTTTAGACATCAATTTTGGTCACGTTCTGACGAGGTCCAATTTTCGGTGTCCACTGGGCCAAATTATGGGAGTGAGCAATCCCTACTCAGAGATCCCCATTGAATTGGCCATACTCGAATTAGTTTAGACATCAATTTTGGTCACATTCTGATGAGATAAAATTTTGGTTGTGCAAGGTAACAAATTTTGGGAGTGAGCAATCCCGATTTAGAGATCCCCACGGAATTGGCAGTGCTCGAATTAGTGTAGACATCAATTTTGGTCACATTCTGATCAGGTCAAGCTTTGGGTGTCCAAGGGGCCAAATTTTGGGAATGAGCAATCCCGACTTAGAGATCCCCACTGACTTGGTGATACTCGAATTATTTTAGACATCAAGTTTGGTCAACTTCTGACGAGGTCAAATTTTTGGTGTCCACGGGGCCAAATTTTGGGAGTGAGCGGTCTCGATTTAGAGATCCCCACTAAATTGGCAATACTCGAATTAGTTTAGACATACATTTTGGTCACATGTTTTATCAATCAATCAATCAATCAAAGTGATCTTTATTTGTAGGAAACGAAATACATAAAGAATATTCGGACCGATAGCCGCGGGGCTAGTAGACGGTCCAGTACAAAATAAACTTGGTCAGGCAGCCGTAAAGAGCGCATACAAACACACACACACACACACAAAAAAAACGACTAAAACAGACAAGAAAAAAGAATCAACAGGCACGGAGGAAAATACTTTTCAGCAAGCAATTCATAGGCAATCAATACAAAACGCAAGCGCACACACAAAAAAAATGGGGGGGGAGGGGATCATAACTCTTCTTGGCTGTTAATAAAGAACATTTTACAACTCCTTTTAAAGGTACCTGTAAGTTTCACATTAATAAGAAACGTGTTCCAATGTTTTGCTCCAGAAAATTGCACTAAACGTTCTCCGTACACACTGTGGCAGGCAGGGAGGTTTAAATTGCCATTTAATGCGTGTCTTGTTTTGCGAGATGGCAACAAGAAAATATCAAGTGGCAAAGGAATACTAGTATTAATGATGTTATTTACCAATGCACAGATTTTGTATTTAAGCATGGATTCTAGAGAAACTACTCGATTTTATAGAAATAAATTATTGTTGCTGCAGTTGAAAGATACGCGGTATATTATACACAAAACTCTCTTCTGCAGTCTCTGTAAGGGAAATAGATAAGTTTTGTACGTTTGTCGCCAAGATTCACAGCAGTAGCTGATGTGGCAGTGGAATAACGAAAAATACAGGGAACCTAGTATGGTGTACGGGAAATACCTTTTCGCCTTGGTAAGCGCGTAGCAACTGAAAGCTAGCTTTTTAGATAGCTTATCTATCTGCTCTTGCCAGTGCAAGTGTTGGTCAAAGATGATACCAAGGTATTTGAAAGAACAAACTTGCTGAACACAATCGTTGTTTAGAGATATGTGAATTGTACTAGGGTCAGTGTTTCTTCTCTTGGAGTGGAATACTACATATTTAGTTTTATCTACATTTATTGTTAGTTTATTAGCTCTAAACCATTCTGAAACATTAGACAGTTCGGACGTTATCGTATTTTCTAGGCCCAAGAGTGACTTAGATGTGAACAAAAGTGCAGTGTCATCTGCATACATAAACACCTTTGAAAATTGAACGGCCTGCGGTAGGTCGTTCACGAAAATGGAAAACAAAACAGGACCCAATACAGATCCTTGCGGGACCCCGCAAGTCAGGGGTAGTAGTGTGGAGTGTCTGTCACTCAGCACTTTTTGTTTTCTAGCGGAAAGGTAGCTATCAAAAAACTGGAGAGAGGCATTAGTAATACCACACGATTTTAATTTTTCCAATAACTCTGAGTGACAGACGCACTCAAATGCCTTTTTTATGTCGAGGAATATTACTATTGCAATTTGATTTTTGTGAAGAGCAGTGTGAATATGGTGAGAAAGTGATGTGACAGCAGTGGTTGTTGATTTGGCTGAGATAAAGCCATGCTGCTCAGCACAGATTACATTATTATCAAGCAGAAACTTGTTCAATTGTAAGGATATCAATTGCAAGGATATCTGACGAGGTCAAATCTTCGGTGTTCAAGGCGCCAAATTTTGGGAGTGAACATTCCCGATTTAGAGATCTCCACTGAATTGGCCATACTCGAATTAGTTTAGACATCCGTTTTAGTCACATTCTGATGAGGTCAAATTTTGGGTGTCCAAGTGGCCAAATTTTGGGAGTGAGCAATCCCGACATAAAGATCCCTACTGAATTGGCCGTATGCGAAATAGTTTAGATATCAATTTTAGTCACATTCTGATGAGGTCAAATGTTCGGTGTCCAAGGGGCCAAATTTTGGGAGTGAGCAATCCCGACATAAAGATCCCTACTGAATTGGCCGGACGCGAAATAGTTTAGACATCAATTTGATTCACATTCTGATGAGGTCAAATGTTTGGTGTCCAAGGGGCCAAATTTTGGGAGTGAGCAATCCCGACATAAAGATCCCTACTGAATTGGCCGTACGCGAAATAGTTTAGACATCAATTTTAGTCACATTCTGATGAGGTCAAATGTTCGGTGTCCAAGGGGCCAAATTTTGGGAGTGAGCAATCCCGACATAAAGATCCCTACTGAATTGGCCGTACGCGAAATAGTTTAGACATCAATTTTAGTCACATTCTGATGAGGTCAAATTTTCGGTGTCCAAGGGGCCAAATTTTGGGAGTGAGCAATCCCGATTTAGAGATCCCCACTGAATTGGCCACACTCGAATTAGTTTAGACATCAAGTTTGGTCATATTCTGACGAGGTCTAATTTTCGGTGTCCAAGGAGCTAAATTTTGGGAGTGCGCAATCCCGATTAGAGATCCCCACTGAATTGGCCAAACTTGAATAAGTTTAGACAACAATTTTAGTCACATTCTGACGAGGTCAAATTTTCGGTGTCCAAGGGGCCACATTTTGGGTGTGAGCAATCCCGTCATAGAGATCCCCACTGAATTGGCCATAATCCAATTAGTCTAGACATCAATTTTAGTCACTTTCGGATAAGGTCAAATTTTTGGTGTCCAAGGGGTCAAATTTTGGGAGTGAGCAATCCCGATTTAGAGATCCCCACTCAATTGGCCATACTCGAATTAGTATAGACATCAAGTTTGGTCACATTCTGGCGAGGTCAAATTTTCGGTGTCCGAGGGGCAAAATTTTTAGAGTTAGCAACCCCGACTTAGAAATCCCCACTCATTTGGCCATACTCGAAATAGTTTAGACATCAATTTTGGTCACATTCTGATGAGGTCAAATATTCGGTGTATATTGGTCCAAATTATGGGAGTGAGCAATCCCTACTTAGAGATCCCCATTGAATTGGCCATACTCGAATTAGTTTAGCATCAATTTTGGTCACATCCTGATGAGATATAATTTTGGTTGTCCAAGGTACCAAATTTTGGCAGTTAGCAATCCCGATTTAGAGATCCCCACTGAATTGGCTGTACTCGAATTAGTTTAGGCATCAATTTTAGTCATATTCTGGTGAGGTCAAATTTTTTGTGTCCAAGGGGCCACATTTCGGGAGTGAGCAATCCAGACATAGAGATCCATACTGAATTGGCCATACTCGAATTAGTTTAGACTCCAATTTTAGTAACATTCTGACGCGGTCAAATTTTCGTTGTCCAATGGGCCACATTTTGGGTGTGAGCAATCCCAACTTGGAGATAGTCACTGAACTGGCCATACTCGAATTAGTTTAGACACCAATTTTGGTAACATTTTGACGAGGTCAAATTTTCGGCGCCCAAGGGGCCAAATTATGGGAGTGAGCAATCCCTGCTTAGATATCCCCACTGAATTGGCCGAACTCGAATTAGTTTAGACATAAATTTTAGTCACATTCTCACGAGGTAAAATTTTTGGTGTCCAAGGAACCAAATGTTGGTAGTAAGCAGTCCCGATTTAGAGATCCCCACTGAATTGGCCATACTCGGATTAGTTTAGACATCAATTTTGGTCGCATTCTGATGAGGTCAAATTTTCGGTGTCCAAGGAGCCAAATTTTGGGAGTTTAGCAATCCTGATTCAGAGATCCCCACTAAATTGGCAGTATTCGAATTATTTTAGACATCAATTTTGGTCACATTCTGATGAGGTCCAATTTTCGGTGTCCACGGGGCGAAATTATGGGAGTGAGCAATCCCTACTTAGAGATCCCCATTGAATTGGCCATACTCGAATTAGTTTAGACATCAATTTTGGTCACATTCTGATGAGATAAAAGTTTGGTTGTGCAAGGTACCAAATTTTGGGAGTGAGCAATCCTGATTTAGAGATCCCCACTGAATTGGCAGTGCTCGAATTAGTTTAGAGATAAATTTTGGTCACATTCTGATCAGGTCAAACTTTGGGTGTCCAAGGGGCCAAATTTTGGGAATGAGCAATACCGACTTAGAGATCCCCACTGACTTGGTGATACTCGAATTATTTTAGACGTCAAGTTTGGTCAACTTCTGACGAGGCGAAATTTTCGGTTTCCAAGTTGCCAAATTTTGGGAGTGAGCAATCCCGATTTAAAGATCCCCATTGATTTGGTCATGCTCGAATTAGTTTAGACATCAGTTTGGTCACATTCAGACGAGGTCTACTTTTCGGTGTCCATGGTGCTAAACTTTCGGAGTCAGCAATCGCGATTTACAGATCCCCACTAAATTGCCCACACTCGAATTAGTTCTGAGATCAATTTTGGTCACATTCTGACGAGGTCAAGTTTTTGGTGTCCGAGGGGACAAATTTTTGGAGTGAGCAATCCCGATTTAGAGATCCCCACTCAATTGGCCATACTCGAATTAGTTTAGACATCAAGTTTGGTCACATTCTGACGAGGTCAAATTTTCGCTGTCCGAGGGGCAAAATGTTTGGAGTGAGCAACCCCGACTTAGAAATCCCCACTGATTTGGCCATACTCGAATTAGTTTAGACATCAATTTTGGTCGCATTCTCATGAGGTCAAATATTCGGTGTCCAAGGGGCCAAGTTTTGGGAGTTAGAAGTCCCGAGTTAGAGATTCTAATAAACCGGCAATAGTCTAATTAGTTTAGACATCAATTTTGATCATATTCTGACGAGGTCAAATTTTCGGTGTCCAAGGAGCCAAATTCTGGTAGTGAGCAATCCCGATTGAGATATCCCCACTGATTTGGCCATACTTGAATTAGTTTTGACATCAATTTTGGTCGCATTCTGATGATGTCAAATTTTCGGTGTCCAAGGGGCCAAATTTAGGGAGTTAGCAATCCCGAATAAGAGATCGCACTAAATTGGCAATACTCGAATTAGTGTAGACATCAGTTTGGTCACATTCTGACGAGGTCAAACTTTCGGTGTCCACGGGGCCCAATTTAGGAGTGAGCAATCCCTACTTGAGAGATCCCCATTGAATTGGCCATACTCGAATTAGTTTAGACACCAATTTTGGTCATATTTTGATGAGATAAAATTTTGGTTGTCCAAGGTAGCAAATTTTGGGAGTGAGCAATCCTGATTTAGAGATCCCCACTGAATTGGCCATACTCGAATCAGTTTACACATCGATTTTGGTCACATTCTGACGAGGTCAAATTTTCTGTGTCCAAGGGGCCAAATTTTGGGTGTGAGCTATCCCGATTTAGAGATCCCCACTGAAATGGCCATATTCGAATTAGTTTAGACATCAATTTTAGTCACATTCTGACGAGGTAAAATTTTCGGTGACCAAGGAGCCAAATGTTGGTAGTAAGCAATCTCGATTTAGAGATCCCCACTGAATTGGCCACACGCGAATTAGTTTAGACATCAATTTTGGTCACATTCTGACGAGGCAAAATTTTCGGTGTCCAAGGGGCCAAAGTTTGGGTGTGAGCAATCCCGAGTTAGAGATCCCCACTGAATTGGCCATACTCGAACTAGTTTAGACATAAATTTTTGTCGCATTCTGATAGGTCAAATTTTTGGTGTCCACGGGGCCGAATTTTTGGAGTGAGCAATCTCGATTTAGAGATCCCCACTAAATTGGCAATACTCGAATTAGTTTAGACATACATTTTGGTCACATTTTTTATCAATCAATCAATCAAAGTGATCTTTATTTGTAGGAAACGAAATACATAAAGAATATTTGGACCGATAGCCGCGGGGCTAGTAGACGGTCCAGTACAAAATAAACTTGGTCAGGCAGCCGTAAAGAGCGCATACAACACACACACACACAAAAAAAACGACTAAAACAGACAAGAAAAAAGAATAAACAGGCATGGAGGAAAATACTTTTCAGCAAGCAATTCATAGGCAATTATTACAAAACGCAAGCGCACACACAAAAAAAAATGGGGGGGAGGGGATCATAACTCTTCTTGGCTGTTAATAAAGAACATTTTACAACTCCTTTTAAAGTTACCTGCAAGTTTCACATTAATAAGCAACGTGTTCCAATGTTTTGCTCCAGAAAATTGCACTAAACGTTCTCCGTACACACTGCGGCAGGCAGGGAGGTTGAAATTGCCATTTAATGCGTGTCTTGTATTGCGAGATGGCAACAAGAAAATATCAAGTGGCAAAGGAATACTAGTATTAATGATGTTATTTACCAATGCACAGATTTTGTATTTAAGCATGGATTCTAAAGAAACTACTTGATTTTATAGAAATAAATTATTGTTGCTGCAGTTGAAAGATACGCGGTATATTATACGCAAAGCTCTCTTCTGCAGTCTCTGTAAGGGAAATAGATAAGTTTTGTACGTTTGTCGCCAAGATTCACAGCAGTAGCTGATGTGGCAGTGAAATAACGAAAAATACAGGGAACGTAGTATGGTGTACGGGAAATACCTTTTCGCCTTGGTAAGCGCGTAGCAACTGAAAGCTAGCTTTTTAGATAGCTTATCTATCTGCTCTTGCCAGTGCAAGTGTTGGTCAAAGATGATACCAAGGTATTTGAAAGAACAAACTTGCTGAACACAATCGTTGTTTAGAGATATGTGAATCGTACTAGGGTCAGTGTTTCTTCTCTTGGAGTGGAATACTACATATTTAGTTTTATCTACATTTATTGTTAGTTTATTAGCACGAAACCATTCTGAAACATTAAACAGTTCGGACGTTATCGTATTTTCTAGGCCCAAGAGTGACTTAGATGTGAACAAAAGTGCAGTGTCATCTGCATACATAAAGACCTTTGAAAATTGAACGGCCTGCGGTAGGTCGTTCACGAAAATGGAAAACAAAACAGGACCCAATACAGATCCTTGCGGGACCCCGCAAGTCACGGGTGTAGTGTGGAGTGTCTGTCACTCAGCACTTCTTTTTGTTTTCTAGCGGAAAGGTAGCTATCAAAAAACTGGAGAGAGGCATTAGTAATACCACACGATTTTAATTTTTCCAATAACTCTGAGTGACAGATGCACTCAAATGCCTTTTTTATGTCGAGGAATATTACTATTCCAATTTGATTTTTGTGAAGAGCAGTGTGAATATGGTGTGAAAATGATGTGACAGCAGTGGTTGTTGATCTGGCTGAGATAAAGCCATGCTGCTCAGCACAGATTACATTATTATCAAGCAGAAACTTGTTCAATTGTAAGGATATCAATTGCGAGGATATCTGACGAGGTCAAATTTTCGGTGTTCAAGGCGCCAAATTTTGGGTTTGAGCAATCCCGACTTAGAGATCCCCACTGACTTGGTGATACTCGAATTATTTTAGACATCAAGTTTTGTCAACTTCTGACGAGGTCAAATTTTTGGTGTCCAAGTGGCCAAATTTTGGGAGTGAGCAATCCCGACATAAAGATCCCTACTGAATTGGCCGTACGCGAAATAGTTTAGACATCAATTTTGGTCATATTCTGATGAGATAAAATTTCGGTTGTCCAAGGTAGCAAATTTAGGGAGTTAGCAATCCTGAATTAGAGATCCCCCTAAATTGGCAATAGTCGAATTAGTTTAGACACCAATTTTGGTCATATTCTGATGAGGTCAAACTTTCGGTGTGCACGGGGCCAAATTTGGGAGTGAGCAATCCCTACTTGAGAGATCCCCACTGAATTGGCTGTACTCGAATTAGTTTAGACACCAATTTTAGTAACATTCTGACGAGGTCACATTTTCGGTGACCAAGGGGCCACTTCTTGGGTGTGAGCAATCCCTACTTAGAGCTCCCTACTGAATTGGCCATACTCAAATTAGTTTAGACATCAATTTTAGTCACAATCTGTCGAGGTCAAATTTTCGGTGTCCAAGGGGCCAAATTATGGGAGTGAGCAATCCCTGCTTAGATATCCCCACTGAATTGGACGAACTCGAATTAGTTTAGACACCAATTTTAGTCACATTCTGAAGAGGTAAAATTTTTTGTGTCCAAGGAGCCAAATGTTGGTAGTAAGCAATCCCGATTTAGAGATCCCCACTGAATGCCACGCGAATTAGTTTAGACATCAATTTTGGTCACATTCTGACGAGGTCAAATTTTCGGTGTCCAAAGGGCCAAATTTTGGGAGTTTAGCAATCCCGATTCAGAGATACCCACTAAATTGGCAATACTCGAAATATTTTAGACATCAATTTTGGTCACATTCTGATAAGGTCAAACTTTGGGTGTCCAAGGGGCCAAATTTTGGGAATGAGCAATCCCGACTTAGAGATCCCCACTGACTTGGTGATACTCGAATTATTTTAGACATCAAGTTTGGTCAACTTCTGACGAGGTCAAATTTTTGGTGTGTACGGGGCCAAATTTTGGGAGTGAGCAGTCTCGATTTAGAGATCCCCACTAAATTGGCAACACTCGAATTAGTTTAGACATCAATTTTGGTCGCATTCTTACGAGGTCATATCTTCGCTGTCTAAGGGGCCAAATTTAGGGAGTTAGCAATCCTGAATTAGAGATCCCACTAAATTGGCAATAGTCGAATTAGTTTAGACACCAATTTTGGTCATATTCTGACGAGGTCAAACTTTCGGTGTGCACGGGGCCAAATTTGGGAGTGAGCAATCCCTACTTGAGAGATCCCCACTGAATTGGCTGTACTCGAATTAGTTTAGACACCAATTTTAGTAACATTCTGACGAGGTCACATTTTCGGTGACCAAGGGGCCACTTCTTGGGTGTGAGCAATCCCTACTTAGAGCTCCCTACTGAATTGGCCATACTCAAATTAGTTTAGACATCAATTTTAGTCACAATCTGTCGAGGTCAAATTTTTGGTATCCAAGGGGCCAAATTATGGGAGTGAGCAATCCCTGCTTAGATATCCCCACTAAATTGGCCGAACTCGAATTAGTTTAGACATCAATTTCAGTCACATTCTGACGAGGTAAAATTTTTGGTGTCCAAGGAGCCAAATGTTGGTAGTAAGCAATCCCGATTTAGAGATCCCCACTGAATTCCACGCGAATTAGTTTAGACATCAATTTTGGTCACATTCTGACGAGGTCAAATTGTCGGTGTCCAAAGGGCCAAATTTTGGGAGATTAGCAATCCCGATTCAGAGATCCCCACTAAATTGGCAATACTCGAATTATTTTAGACATCAATTTTGGTCACATTCTGAGGAGGTCCAATTTTCGGTGTCCACGGGGCCAAATTATGGGACTGAGCAATCCCTACTTAGAGATCCCCATTGAATTGGCCATACTCGAATTAGTTTAGACATCAATTTTGGTCACATTCTGATGATATAAAAGTTTGGTTGTGTAAGGTACCAAATTTTGGGAGTGAGCAATCCTGATTTAGAGATCCCCACTGAATTGGCAGTGCTCGAATTTGTTTAGAGATCAATTTTGGTCACATTCTGATCAGGTCAAACTTTGGCTGTCCAAGGGGCCAAATTTTGGGAATGAGCAATCCCGACTTAGAGATCCCCACTGACTTGGTGATACTCGAATTATTTTAGACATCAAGTTTGGTCAACTTCTGACGAGGTGAAACTTTCGGTTTCCAAGTTGCCAAATTTTGGGAGTGAGCAATCCCGATTTAGAGATCCCCATTGATTTGGTCATGCTCGAATTAGTTTAGACATCAGGTTTGGTCACATTCAGACGAGGTCTACTTTTCGGTGTCCATGGTGCTAAACTTTCGGAGTCAGCAATCCCGATTTACAGATCCCCACTGAATTGCCCACACTCGAATTAGTTCTGAGATCAATTTTGGTCACATTCTGACGAGGTCAAGTTTTTGGTGTCCGAGGGGACAAATTTTTGGAGTGAGCAATCCCGATTTAGAGATCCCCACTCAATTGGCCATACTCGAATTAGTTTAGACATCAAGTTTGGTCACATTCTGACGAGGTCAAATTTTCGGTGTCAGAGGGGCAAAATGTTTGGAGTGAGCAACCCCGACTTAGAAATCCCCACTGATTTGGCCATACTCGAATTACTTTAGACATCAATTTTGGTCGCATTCTCATGAGGTCAAATATTCGGTGTCCAAGGGGCCAAGTTTTGGGAGTTAGAAGTCCCGAGTTAGAGATTCTAATAAATCGGCAATAGTCTAATTAGTTTAGAGATCAGTTTTGGTCATATTCTGACGAGGTCAAATTGTCGGTGTCCAAGGAGCCAAATTTTGGTAGTGAGCAAACCCGATTGAGAGATCCCCACTGATTTGGTCATACTCGAATTAGTTTTGACATCAATTTTGGTCGCATTCTGGTGATGTCAAATTTTCGGTGTCCAAGGGGCCAAATTTAGGGAGTTAGCAATCCCGAATTAGAGATCCCACTAAATTGGCAATACTCGAATTAGTGTAGACATCAGTTTTGGTCACATTCTGACGAGGTCAAACTTTCGGTGTCCACGGGGCCAAATTTAGGAGTGAGCAATCCCTACTTGAGAGATCCCCATTGAATTGGCCATACTCGAATTAGTTTAGACACCAATTTTTGTCATATTTTGATAAGATAAAATTTTGGTTGTCCAAGGTAGCAAATTTTGGGAGTGAGC
Source organism: Amblyomma maculatum (assembly GCF_055883805.1). Classification (NCBI taxonomy): domain Eukaryota; kingdom Metazoa; phylum Arthropoda; class Arachnida; order Ixodida; family Ixodidae; genus Amblyomma; species Amblyomma maculatum. Next base: position 28,464,941 of record NC_139348.1, read on the forward strand.
AATCCCGATTTAGAGATCCCCACTGAATTGGCCATACTCGAATTAGTTTACACATCAATTTTGGTCACATTCTGACGAGGTCAAATTTTCTGTGTCCAAGGGGCCAAATTTTGGGTGTGAGCTATCCCGATTTAGAGATCCCCACTGAATTGGCCATGCTCGAATTAGTTTAGACATCAATTTTAGTCACATTCTGACGAGGTAAAATTTTCGGTGTCCAAGGAGCCAAATGTTGGTAGTAAGCAATCTCGATTTAGAGATCCCCACTGAATTGGCCACACGCGAATTAGTTTAGACATCAATTTTGGTCACATTCTGATGAGGTCAAATTTTCGGTGTCCAAGGGGCCAAATTTTGGGTTTGAGCAATCCCGAGTTAGAGATCCCCACTGAATTGGCCATACTCGAATTAGTTTAGACATCAATTTTGGTCGCATTCTGATGAGGTCAAATTTTTGGTGTCCACGGGGCCGAATTTTTGGAGTGAGCAATCTCGATTTAGAGATCCCCACTAAATTGGCAATACTCGAAGTAGTTTAGACATACATTTTGGTCACATTTTTTATCAATCAATCAATCAAAGTGATCTTTATTTGTAGGAAACGAAATACATAAAGAATATTCGGACCGATAGCCGCGGGGCTAGTAGACGGTCCAGTACAAAATAAACTTGGTCAGGCAGCCATAAAGAGCGCATACAAACACACACACACACACACAAAAAACGACTAAAACAGACAAGAAAAAAGAATCAACAGGCACGGAGGAAAATACTTTTCAGCAAGCAATTCATAGGCAATTAATACAAAACGCAAGCGCACACACAAAAAAAATGGGGGGGAGGGGATCATAACTCTTCTTGGCTGTTAATAAAGAACATTTTACAACTCCTTTTAAAGGTACCTGCAAGTTTCACATTAATAAGAAACGTGTTCCAATGTTTTGCTCCAGAAAATTGCACTAAACGTTCTCCGTACACACTGTGGCAGGCAGGGAGGTTGAAATTGCCATTTAATGCGTGTCTTGTATTGCGAGATGGCAACAAGAAAATATCAAGTGGCAAAGGAATACTAGTATTAATGATGTTATTTACCAATGCACAGATTTTGTATTTAAGCATGGATTCTAGAGAAACTACTCGATTTTATAGAAATAAATTATTGTTGCTGCAGTTGAAAGATACGCGGTATATTATACGCAAAGCTCTCTTCTGCAGTCTCTGTAAGGGAAATAGATAAGTTCTGTACGTTTGTCGCCAAGATTCACAGCAGTAGCTGATGTGGCAGTGAAATAACGAAAAATACAGGGAACCTAGTATGGTGTACGGGAAATACCTTTTCGCCTTGGTAAGCGCGTAGCAACTGAAAGCTAGCTTTTTAGATAGCTTATCTATCTGCTCTTGCCAGTGCAAGTGTTGGTCAAAGATGATACCAAGGTATTTGAAAGAACAAACTTGCTGAACACAATCGTTGTTTAGAGATATGTGAATTGTACTAGGGTCAGTGTTTCTTCTCTTGGAGTGGAATACTACATATTTAGTTTTATCTACATTTATTGTTAGTTTATTAGCTCGAAACCGTTCTGAAACATTAGACAGTTCGGACGTTATCGTATTTTCTAGGCCCAAGAGTGACTTAGATGTGAACAAAAGTGCAGTGTCATCTGCATACATAAAGACCTTTGAAAATTGAACGGCCTGCGGTAGGTCGTTCACGAAAATGGAAAACAAAATAGGACCCAATACAGATCCTTGCGGGACCCCGCAAGTCAGGGGTAGTAGTGTGGAGTGTCTGTCACTCAGCACTTCTTTTTGTTTTCTAGCGGAAAGGTAGCTATCAAAAAACTGGAGAGAGGCATTAGTAATACCACACGATTTTAATTTTTCCAATAACTCTGAGTGACAGACGCACTCAAATGCCTTTTTTATGTCGAGGAATATTACAATTGCAATTTGATTTTTGTGAAGAGCAGTGTGAATATGGTGAGAAAGTGATGTGACAGCAGTGGTTGTTGATTTGGCTGAGATAAAGCCATGCTGCTCAGCACAGATTACATTATTATCAAGCAGAAACTTGTTCAATTGTAAGGATATCAATTGCAAGGATATCTGACGAGGTCAAATCTTCGGTGTTCAAGGCGCCAAATTTTGGGAGTGAACATTCCCGATTTAGAGATCTCCACTGAATTGGCCATACTCGAATTAGTTTAGACATCCGTTTTAGTCACATTCTGATGAGGTCAAATTTTGGGTGTCCAAGTGGCCAAATTTTGGGAGTGAGCAATCCCGACATAAAGATCCCTACTGAATTGGCCGTACGCGAAATAGTTTAGACATCAATCTTAGTCACATTCTGATGAGGTCAAATGTTCGGTGTCCAAGGGGCCAAATTTTGGGAGTGAGCAATCCCGACATAAAGATCCCTACTGAATTGGCCGTACGCGAAATAGTTTAGACATCAATTTTAGTCACATTCTGATGAGGTCAAATGTTCGGTGTCCAAGGGGCCAAATTTTGGGAGTGAGCAATCCCGACATAAAGATCCCTACTGAATTGGCCGTACGCGAAATAGTTTAGACATCAATTTTAGTCACATTCTGATGTCAAATTTTCGGTGTCCAAGGGGCCAAATTTTGGGAGTGAGCAATCCCGATTTAGAGATCCCCACTGAACTGGCCACACTCGAATTAGTTTAGACATCAAGTTTGGTCATATTCTGACGAGGTCTAATTTTCGGTGTCCAAGGAGCTAAATTTTGGGAGTGCGCAATCCCGATTAGAGATCCCCACTGAATTGGCCAAACTTGAATAAGTTTAGACAACAATTTTAGTCACATTCTGACGAGGTCAAATTTTCGGTGTCCAAGGGGCCACATTTTGGGTGTGAGCAATCCCGACATAGAGATCCCCACTGAATTGGCCATAATCCAATTAGTCTAGACATCAATTTTAGTCACTTTCGGATAAGGTCAAATTTTTGGTGTCCAAGGGGTCAAATTTTGGGAGTGAGCAATCCCGATTTAGAGATCCCCACTCAATTGGCCATACTCGAATTAGTTTAGACATCAATTTTGGTCACATTCTGACGAGGTCAAATTTTCGGTGTCCGAGGGGCAAACTTTTTGGAGTGAGCAACCCCGACTTAGAAATCCCCACTGATTTGGCCATACTCGAATTAGTTTAGACATCAATTTTGGTCACATTCTGATGAGGTCAAATATTCGGTGTCCATTGGTCCAAATTATGGGAGTGAGCAATCCCTACTTAGAGATCCCCATTGAATTGGCCATACTCGAATTAGTTTACCATCAATTTTGGTCACATCCTGATGAGATATAATTTTGGTTGTCCAAGGTACCCAATTTTGGCAGTTAGCAATCCCGATTTAGAGATCCCCACTGAATTGGCTGTACTCGAATTAGTTTAGGCATCAATTTTAGTCATATTCTGGTGAGGTCAAATTTTTTGTGTCCAAGGGGCCACATTTCGGGAGTGAGCAATCCAGACATAGAGATCCATACTGAATTGGCCATACTCGAATTAGTTTAGACTCCAATTTTAGTAACATTCTGACGCGGTCAAATTTTCGGTGTCCAATGCGCCACATTTTGGGTGTGAGCAATCCCAACTTGGAGATAGTCACTGAACTGGCCATACTCGAATTAGTTTAGACACCAATTTTGGTAACATTTTGACGAGGTCAAATTTCCGGCGCCCAAGGGGCCAAATTATGGGAGTGAGCAATCCCTGCTTAGATAACCCCACTGAATTGGCCGAACTCGAATTAGTTTAGACATAAATTTTAGTCACATTCTGACGAGGTAAAATTTTTGGTATCCAAGGAGCCAAATGTTGGTAGTAAGCAGTCCCGATTTAGAGATCCCCACTGAATTGGCCATACTCGGATTAGTTTAGACATCAATTTTGGTCGCATTCTGATGAGGTCAAATTTTCGGTGTCCAAGGAGCCAAATTTTGGGAGTTTAGCAATCCCGATTCAGAGATCCCCACTAAATTGGCAGTATTCGAATTATTTTAGACATCAATTTTGGTCACGTTCTGACGAGGTCCAATTCTCGGTGTCCACTGGGCCAAATTATGGGAGTGAGCAATCCCTACTCAGAGATCCCCATTGAATTGGCCATACTCGAATTAGTTTAGACATCAATTTTGGTCACATTCTGATGAGATAAAATTTTGGTTGTGCAAGGTACCAAATTTTGGGAGTGAGCAATCCCGATTTAGAGATCCCCACGGAATTGGCAGTGCTCGAATTAGTGTAGACATCAATTTTGGTCACATTCTGATCAGGTCAAGCTTTGGGTGTCCAAGGGGCCAAATTTTGGGAATGAGCAATCCCGACTTAGAGATCCCCACTGACTTGGTGATACTCGAATTATTTTAGACATCAAGTTTGGTCAACTTCTGACGATGTCAAATTTTTGGTGTCCACGGGGCCAAATTTTGGGAGTGAGCGGTCTCGATTTAGAGATCCCCACTAAATTGGCAATACTCGAATTAGTTTAGACATACATTTTGGTCACATGTTTTATCAATCAATCAATCAATCAAAGTGATCTTTATTTGTAGGAAACGAAATACATAAAGAATATTCGGACCGATAGCCGCGGGGCTAGTAGACGGTCCAGTACAAAATAAACTTGGTCAGGCAGCTGTAAAGAGCGCATACAAACACACACACACACACAAAAAAACGACTAAAACAGACAAGAAAAAAGAATCAACAGGCACGGAGGAAAATACTTTTCAGCAAGCAATTCATAGGCAATTAATACAATACGCAAGCGCACACACAAAAAAAAAATGGGGGGGAGGGGATCATAACTCTTCTTGGCTGTTAATAAAGAACATTTTACAACTCCTTTTAAAGTTACCTGCAAGTTTCACATTAATAAGCAACGTGTTCCAATGTTTTGCTCCAGAAAATTGCACTAAACGTTCTCCGTACACACTGTGGCAGGCAGGGAGGTTGAAATTGCCATTTAATGCGTGTCTTGTTTTGCGAGATGGCAACAAGAAAATATCAAGTGGCAAAGGAATACTAGTATTAATGATGTTATTTACCAATGCACAGATTTTGTATTTAAGCATGGATTCTAGAGAAACTACTCGATTTTATAGAAATAAATTATTGTTGCTGCAGTTGAAAGATACGCGGTATATTATACACAAAACTCTCTTCTGCAGTCTCTGTAAGGGAAATAGATAAGTTTTGTACGTTTGTCGCCAAGATTCACAGCAGTAGCTGATGTGGCAGTGGAATAACGAAAAATACAGGGAACCTAGTATGGTGTACGGGAAATACCTTTTCGCCTTGGTAAGCGCGTAGCAACTGAAAGCTAGCTTTTTAGATAGCTTATCTATCTGCTCTTGCCAGTGCAAGTGTTGGTCAAAGATGATACCAAGGTATTTGAAAGAACAAACTTGCTGAACACAATCGTTGTTTAGAGATATGTGAATTGTACTAGGGTCAGTGTTTCTTCTCTTGGAGTGGAATACTACATATTTAGTTTTATCTACATTTATTGTTAGTTTATTAGCTCTAAACCATTCTGAAACATTAGACAGTTCGGACGTTATCGTATTTTCTAGGCCCAAGAGTGACTTAGATGTGAACAAAAGTGCAGTGTCATATGCATACATAAACACCTTTGAAAATTGAACGGCCTGCGGTAGGTCGTTCACGAAAATGGAAAACAAAACAGGACCCAATACAGATCCTTGCGGGACCCCGCAAGTCAGGGGTAGTAGTGTGGAGTGTCTGTCACTCAGCACTTTTTGTTTTCTAGCGGAAAGGTAGCTATCAAAAAACTGGAGAGAGGCATTAGTAATACCACACGATTTTAATTTTTCCAATAACTCTGAGTGACAGACGCACTCAAATGCCTTTTTTATGTCGAGGAATATTACTATTGCAATTTGATTTTTGTGAAGAGCAGTGTGAATATGGTGAGAAAGTGATGTGACAGCAGTGGTTGTTGATTTGGCTGAGATAAAGCCATGCTGCTCAGCACAGATTACATTATTATCAAGCAGAAACTTGTTCAATTGTAAGGATATCAATTGCAAGGATATCTGACGAGGTCAAATCTTCGGTGTTCAAGGCGCCAAATTTTGGGAGTGAACATTCCCGATTTAGAGATCTCCACTGAATTGGCCATACTCGAATTAGTTTAGACATCCGTTTTAGTCACATTCTGATGAGGTCAAATTTTGGGTGTCCAAGTGGCCAAATTTTGGGAGTGAGCAATCCCGACATAAAGATCCCTACTGAATTGGCCGAACGCGAAATAGTTTAGATATCAATTTTAGTCACATTCTGATGAGGTCAAATGTTCGGTGTCCAAGGGGCCAAACTTTGGGCGTGAGCAATCCCGACATAAAGATCCCTACTGAATTGGCCGGACGCGAAATAGTTTAGACATCAATTTGAGTCACATTCTGATGAGGTCAAATGTTCGGTGTCCAAGGGGCCAAATTTTGGGAGTGAGCAATCCCGACATAAAGATCCCTACTGAATTGGCCGCACGCGAAATAGTTTAGACATCAATTTTAGTCACATTCTGATGAGGTCAAATGTTCGGTGTCCAAGGGGCCAAATTTTGGGAGTGAGCAATCCCGACATAAATATCCCTACTGAATTGGCCGTACGCGAAATAGTTCAGACATCAATTTTAGTCACATTCTGATGAGGTCAAATTTTCGGTGTCCAAGGGGCCAAATTTTGGGAGTGAGCAATCCCGATTTAGAGATCCCCACTGAATTGGCCACCCTCGAATTAGTTTAGACATCAAGTTTGGTCATATTCTGACGAGGTCTAATTTTCGGTGTCCAAGGAGCTAAATTTTGGGAGTGCGCAATCCCGATTAGAGATCCCCACTGAATTGGCCAAACTTGAATAAGTTTAGACAACAATTTTAGTCACATTCTGACGAGGTCAAATTTTCGGTGTCCAAGGGGCCACATTTTGGGTGTGAGCAATCCCGTCATAGAGATCCCCACTGAATTGGCCATAATCCAATTAGTCTAGACATCAATTTTAGTCACTTTCGGATAAGGTCAAATTTTTGGTGTCCAAGGGGTCAAATTTTGGGAGTGAGCAATCCCGATTTAGAGATCCCCACTCAATTGGCCATACTCGAATTAGTATAGACATCAAGTTTGGTCACATTCTGACGAGGTCAAATTTTCGGTGTCCGAGGGGCAAAATTTTTGCAGTGAGCAACCCCGACTTAGAAATCCCCACTGATTTGGCCATACTCGAAATAGTTTAGACATCAATTTTGGTCACATTCTGATGAGGTCAAATATTCGGTGTATATTGGTCCAAATTATGGGAGTGAGCAATCCCTACTTAGAGATCCCCATTGAATTGGCCATACTCGAATTAGTTTAGCATCAATTTTGGTCACATCCTGATGAGATATAATTTTGGTTGTCCAAGGTACCAAATTTTGGCAGTTAGCAATCCCGATTTAGAGATCCCCACTGAATTGGCTGTACTCGAATTAGTTTAGGCATCAATTTTTGTCATATTCTGGTGAGGTCAAATTTTTTGTGACCAAGGGGCCACATTTCGGGAGTGAGCAATCCAGACATAGAGATCCATACTGAATTGGCCATACTCGAATTAGTTTAGACTCCAATTTTAGTAACATTCTGACGCGGTCAAATTTTCGTTGTCCAATGGGCCACATTTTGGGTGTGAGCAATCCCAACTTGGAGATAGTCACTGAACTGGCCATACTCGAATTAGTTTAGACACCAATTTTGGTAACATTTTGACGAGGTCAAATTTTCGGCGCCCAAGGGGCCAAATTATGGGAGTGAGCAATCCCTGCTTAGATATCCCCACTGAATTGGCCGAACTCGAATTAGTTTAGACATAAATTTTAGTCACATTCTCACGAGGTAAAATTTTTGGTGTCCAAGGAACCAAATGTTGGTAGTAAGCAGTCCCGATTTAGAGATCCCCACTGAATTGGCCATACTCGGATTAGTTTAGACATCAATTTTGGTCGCATTCTGATGAGGTCAAATTTTCGGTGTCCAAGGAGCCAAATTTTGGGAGTTTAGCAATCCCGATTCAGAGATCCCCACTAAATTGGCAGTATTCGAATTATTTTAGACATCAATTTTGGTCACATTCTGATGAGGTCCAATTTTCGGTGTCCACGGGGCCAAATTATGGGAGTGAGCAATCCCTACTTAGAGATCCCCATTGAATTGGCCATACTCGAAATAGTTTAGACATCAATTTTGGTCACATTCTGATGAGATAAAAGTTTGGTTGTGCAAGGTACCAAATTTTGGGAGTGAGCAATCCTGATTTAGAGATCCCCACTGAATTGGCAGTGCTCGAATTAGTTTAGAGATAAATTTTGGTCACATTCTGATCAGGTCAAACTTTGGGTGTCCAAGGGGCCAAATTTTGGGAATGAGCAATACCGACTTAGAGATCCCCACTGACTTGGTGATACTCGAATTATTTTAGACATCAAGTTTGGTCAACTACTGACGAGGCGAAATTTTCGGTTTCCAAGTTGCCAAATTTTGGGAGTGAGCAATCCCGATTTAGAGATCCCCATTGATTTGGTCATGCTCGAATTAGTTTAGACATCAGTTTGGTCACATTCAGACGAGGTCTACTTTTCGGTGTCCATGGTGCTAAACTTTCGGAGTCAGCAATCGCGATTTACAGATCCCCACTAAATTGCCCACACTCGAATTAGTTCTGAGATCAATTTTGGTCACATTCTGACGAGGTCAAGTTTTTGGTGTCCGAGGGGACAAATTTTTGGAGTGAGCAATCGCGATTTAAAGATCCCCACTCAATTGGCCATACTCGAATTAGTTTAGACATCAAGTTTGGTCACATTCTGACGAGGTCAAATTTTCGCTGTCCGAGGGGCAAAATGTTTGGAGTGAGCAACCCCGACTTAGAAATCCCCACTGATTTGGCCATACTCGAATTAGTTTAGACATCAATTTTGGTCGCATTCTCATGAGGTCAAATATTCGGTGTCCAAGGGGCCAAGTTTTGGGAGTTAGAAGTCCCGAGTTAGAGATTCTAATAAACCGGCAATAGTCTAATTAGTTTAGACATCAATTTTGATCATATTCTGACGAGGTCAAATTTTCGGTGTCCAAGGAGCCAAATTCTGGTAGTGAGCAATCCCGATTGAGATATCCCCACTGATTTGGCCATACTTGAATTAGTTTTGACATCAATTTTGGTCGCATTCTGATGATGTCAAATTTTCGGTGTCCAAGGGGCCAAATTTAGGGAGTTAGCAATCCCAAATAAGAGATCGCACTAAATTGGCAATACTCGAATTAGTGTAGACATCAGTTTTGGTCACATTCTGACGAGGTCAAACTTTCGGTGTCCACGGGGCCCAATTTAGGAGTGAGCAATCCCTACTTGAGAGATCCCCATTGAATTGGCCATACTCGAATTAGTTTAGACACCAATTTTGGTCATATTTTGATGAGATAAAATTTTGGTTGTCCAAGGTAGCAAATTTTGGGAGTGAGCAATCCTGATTTAGAGATCCCCACTGAATTGGCCATACTCGAATCAGTTTACACATCGATTTTGGTCACATTCTGACGAGGTCAAATTTTCTGTGTCCAAGGGGCCAAATTTTGGGTGTGAGCTATCCCGATTTAGAGATCCCCACTGAATTGGCCATACTCGAATTAGTTTAGACATCAATTTTAGTCACATTCTGACGAGGTAAAATTTTCGGTGACCAAGGAGCCAAATGTTGGTAGTAAGCAATCTCGATTTAGAGATCCCCACTGAATTGGCCACACGCGAATTAGTTTAGACATCAATTTTGGTCACATTCTGACGAGGCAAAATTTTCGGTGTCCAAGGGGCCAAAGTTTGGGTGTGAGCAATCCCGAGTTAGAGATCCCCACTGAATTGGCCATACTCGAATTAGTTTAGACATAAATTTTTGTCGCATTCTGATGAGGTCAAATTTTTGGTGTCCACGGGGCCGAATTTTTGGAGTGAGCAATCTCGATTTAGAGATCCCCACTAAATTGGCAATAATCGAATTAGTTTAGACATACATTTTGGTCACATTTTTTATCAATCAATCAATCAAAGTGATCTTTATTTGTAGGAAACGAAATACATAAAGAATATTTGGACCGATAGCCGCGGGGCTAGTAGACGGTCCAGTACAAAATAAACTTGGTCAGGCAGCCATAAAGAGCGCATACAACACACACACACAAAAAAAACGACTAAAACAGACAAGAAAAAAGAATAAACAGGCACGGAGGAAAATACTTTTCAGCAAGCAATTCATAGGCAATTAATACAAAACGCAAGCGCACACACAAAAAAAAATGGGGGGGAGGGGATCATAACTCTTCTTGGCTGTTAATAAAGAACATTTTACAACTCCTTTTAAAGTTACCTGCAAGTTTCACATTAATAAGCAATGTGTTCCAATGTTTTGCTCCAGAAAATTGCACTAAACGTTCTCCGTACACACTGCGGCAGGCAGGGAGGTTGAAATTGCCATTTAATGCGTGTCTTGTATTGCGAGATGGCAACAAGAAAATATCAAGTGGCAAAGGAATACTAGTATTAATGATGTTATTTACCAATGCACAGATTTTGTATTTAAGCATGGATTCTAAAGAAACTACTCGATTTTATAGAAATAAATTATTGTTGCTGCAGTTGAAAGATACGCGGTATATTATACGCAAAGCTCTCTTCTGCAGTCTCTGTAAGGGAAATAGATAAGTTTTGTACGTTTGTCGCCAAGATTCACAGCAGTAGCTGATGTGGCAGTGAAATAACGAAAAATACAGGGAACGTAGTATGGTGTACGGGAAATACCTTTTCGCCTTGGTAAGCGCGTAGCAACTGAAAGCTAGCTTTTTAGATAGCTTATCTATCTGCTCTTGCCAGTGCAAGTGTTGGTCAAAGATGATACCAAGGTATTTGAAAGAACAAACTTGCTGAACACAATCGTTGTTTAGAGATATGTGAATCGTACTAGGGTCAGTGTTTCTTCTCTTGGAGTGGAATACTACATATTTAGTTTTATCTACATTTATTGTTAGTTTATTAGCACGAAACCATTCTGAAACATTAAACAGTTCGGACGTTATCGTATTTTCTAGGCCCAAGAGTGACTTAGATGTGAACAAAAGTGCAGTGTCATCTGCATACATAAAGACCTTTGAAAATTGAACGGCCTGCGGTAGGTCGTTCACGAAAATGGAAAACAAAACAGGACCCAATACAGATCCTTGCGGGACCCCGCAAGTCACGGGTGTAGTGTGGAGTGTCTGTCACTCAGCACTTCTTTTTGTTTTCTAGCGGAAAGGTAGCTATCAAAAAACTGGAGAGAGGCATTAGTAATACCACACGATTTTAATTTTTCCAATAACTCTGAGTGACAGATGCACTCAAATGCCTTTTTTATGTCGAGGAATATTACTATTCCAATTTGATTTTTGTGAAGAGCAGTGTGAATATGGTGAGAAAGTGATGTGACAGCAGTGGTTGTTGATCTGGCTGAGATAAAGCCATGCTGCTCAGCACAGATTACATTATTATCAAGCAGAAACTTGTTCAATTGTAAGGATATCAATTGCAAGGATATCTGACGAGGTCAAATTTTCGGTGTTCAAGGCGCCAAATTTTGGGTGTGAGCAATCCCGACTTAGAGATCCCCATTGACTTGGTGATACTCGAATTATTTTAGACATCAAGTTTGGTCAACTTCTGACGAGGTCAAATTTTTGGTGTCCACGGGGCCAAAATTGGGAGGAGCAGTCTCGATTTAGAGATCCCCTCTAAATTGGCAATACTCGAATTATTTTAGACATCAATTTTGGTCACATTCTGACGAGGTCAAATTTTCGGTGTCCAAGGGGCAAAATTTAGGGAGTTAGCAATCCTGAATTAGAGATCCCACTAAATTGGCAATAGTCGAATTAGTTTAGACACCAATTTTGGTCATATTCTGATGAGATAAAATTTCGGTTGTCCAAGGTAGCAAATTTTGGGAGTTAGCAATCCCGAATTAGAGATACCACTAAATTGGCAATACTCGAATTAGTTTAGGCTTCAGTTTTGGTCACATTCTGACGAGGTCAAACTTTCGGTGTCCACGGGGCCAAATTTGGGAGTGAGCAATCCCTACTTGAGAGATCCCCATTGAATTCGCCATACTCGAATTAGTTTTGACACCAATTTTAGTAACATTCTGACGAGGTCACATTTTCGGTGACCAAGGGGCCACATCTTGGGTGTGAGCAATCCCTACTTAGAGCTCCCTACTGAATTGGCCATACTCAAATTAGTTTAGACATCAATTTTAGTCACAATCTGTCGAGGTCAAATTTTCGGTGTCCAAGGGGCCAAATTATGGGAGTGAGCAATCCCTGCTTAGATATCCCCACTGAATTGGACGAACTCGAATTAGTTTAGACATCAATTTTAGTCACATTCTGAAGTGCTAAAATTTTTGGTGTCCAAGGAGCCAAATGTTGGTAGTAAGCAATCCCGATTTAGAGATCCCCACTGAATGCCACGCGAATTAGTTTAGACATCAATTTTGGTCACATTCTGACGAGGTCAAATTTTCGGTGTCCAAAGGGCCAAATTTTGGGAGTTTAGCAATCCCGATTCAGAGATACCCACTAAATTGGCAATACTCGAAATATTTTAGACATCAATTTTGGTCACATTCTGACGAGGTCCAATTTTCGGTGTCCACGGGGCCAAATTATGGGAGTGAGCAATCCCTACTTAGAGATCCCCATTGAATTGGTCATACTCGAATTAGTTTAGACATCAATTTTGGTCACATTCTGATGAGATAAAAGTTTGGCTGTGCAAGGTACCAAATTTTGGGAGTGAGCAATCCCGATTTAGAGATCCCCACTGAATTGGCAGTGCTCGAAATAGTTTAGAGATCAATTTTGGTCACATTCTGATAAGGTCAAACTTTGGGTGTCCAAGGGGCCAAATTTTGGGAATGAGCAATCCCGACTTACAGATCCCCACTGACTTGGTGATACTCGAATTATTTTAGACATCAAGTTTGGTCAACTTCTGACGAGGTCAAATTTTTGGTGTGTACGGGGCCAAATTTTGGGAGTGAGCAGTCTCGATTTAGAGATCCCCACTAAATTGGCAACACTCGAATTAGTTTAGACATCAATTTTGGTCGCATTCTGACGAGGTCATATCTTCGCTGTCCAAGGGGCCAAATTTAGGGAGTTAGCAATCCTGAATTAGAGATCCCACTAAATTGGCAATAGTCGAATTAGTTTAGACACCAATTTTGGTCATATTCTGACGAGGTCAAACTTTCGGTGTGCACGGGGCCAAATTTGGGAGTGAGCAATCCCTACTTGAGAGATCCCCACTGAATTGGCCGTACTCGAATTAGTTTAGACACCAATTTTAGTAACATTCTGACGAGGTCACATTTTCGGTGACCAAGGGGCCACTTCTTGGGTGTGAGCAATCCCTACTTAGAGCTCCCTACTGAATTGGCCATACTCAAATTAGTTTAGACATCAATTTTAGTCACAATCTGTCGAGGTCAAATTTTTGGTGTCCAAGGGGCCAAATTATGGGAGTGAGCAATCCCTGCTTAGATATCCCCACTAAATTGGCCGAACTCGAATTAGTTTAGACATCAATTTTAGTCACATTCTGACGAGGTAAAATTTTTGGTGTCCAAGGAGCCAAATGTTGGTAGTAAGCAATCCCGATTTAGAGATCCCCACTGAATGCCACGCGAATTAGTTTAGACATCAATTTTGGTCACATTCTGACGAGGTCAAATTGTCGGTGTCCAAAGGGCCAAATTTTGGGAGATTAGCAATCCCGATTCAGAGATCCCCACTAAATTGGCAATACTCGAATTATTTTAGATGTACTGTGATAGTCAGCACTTCAGCCATCGACATGAACCTGTGCGTTGTGCGACGAAGACAAAGAAGAAGTACGCTGGGCTCGCCGTTGCAAGGTCCTGCTCTCACAGCTCTCCATCTGAGCGTCAATAAACGCCCTACTGCAATTGGTGGAGGTGCTGGGTATGTACGTGAACACGTGAAGTTGCCGTGAAGTTGCCGAATTCCCACGCCCAAAATCACTGAAGCAGCTACGAAGTTTCATCGGCCTGTGCTCCTACTTTCGCCGCTTCATCTTAAATTTCGCCTCTATTATTGCTCCTCTCATCCAGCTCCTCTCCGGCAGCTCCGACCTCTGCGCATGGACACCTGCTTGTGATGACGCCTTCAACACTTTACGCCGTCTTTTAGTTTCGCCTCCCATCCTCCGCCACTTCGACCCGAATGCGCCAACTGAGATTCACACTGACGCTAGCGGTATTGGGATAGGCGCCGTTCTCACCCAACGCAAACCTGGTATCCGAGACTATGTGGTGGAGTACGCAAGCCGCACCTTGACCAAGGCAGAGTCCAATTATTCTGTTACGGAAAGAGAATGCTTGGCCATTATTTGGGCCATCGGAAAATTCCGTCCGTATGTCTATGGCCGACCATTTTATGTGGTCACTGATCATCACGCTCTGTGCTGGCTGGCGTCCCTCAAGGACCCGTCCGGCCGCCTTGCTCGCTGGGCTCTTCGCCTCCAAGAGTATGACATTCGTGTCATATATCGCTCAGGCCTCAAGCATACTGACGCAGACGCTCTTTCGCGCTCACCGCTGCCTCCCTCTTCGTTGTCTGATGAGATTTGCGCCTACGATTTGTCTTCGCTTGCCACTATCGACATGGCCACGGAACAGCGGCGCGACCCGTGGATATCTACACTTCTGGACTTTCTTTCAAGTCACTCTCCAGGTCGTTTGTCTCGGGCACTTGCTCGCCAAGCTCACCATTTTTCAATTCGTGACGGGCTGCTCTATCGCCGCAATTATCTTCACGACGGAAGGAAGTGGCTTTTAGTCATCCCCCGTCATCTCCGCGCCGAAATTTGTGCTGCTTTCCATACTGATCCCCAGTGCGCCCACGGCGGAGTGTTGAAAACCTACACGCGCTTGCGTCTACGCTTCTTCTGGCGTGGAATGTACCGCTTTGTCCGCCATTTTGTCCGCTCTTGCCAGTCTTGCCAACGCCGAAAAACTCCTCTCAAGTCCCCTGCTTCGTTGCAGCCGTTGCCATGTCCTGCCCGTCCGTTTGATCGTGTCGGCATAGATCTATACGGTCCCCTTCCTACAACTTCAGCTGGCAACCGCTGGATTATCGTGGCAGTAGATCATCTAACCCGCTACACTGAGACATCATCATTGCCCTCTGCTTCCGCACGCGACGTGGCTGCCTTTATTCTGAAAAACCTGGTTCTTCGCCATGGTGCCCCTCGCGAACTGCTCAGCGACCGCGGACGCGTTTTCTTATCAGACGCTCTTGAGGCTCTCCTGAAAGAATGCCGCATCATACACCGCACCGCTACCTCGTACCACCCTCAGACGAATGGACTGACAGAACGTTTTAACCGCACTCTCGGTGACATGCTGGCTATGTACGTGAACACCGACCATTCCAATTGGGACCAAGTTCTACCGTTTGTTACTTACGCATATAACACCGCGACACAGGCCACTACTGGATTCTCTCCTTTCTTTCTCCTTTACGGGCGCGAGCCGCCCTGTACTATGGACACACTTTTTCCCTACCGCCCTGACGTTTCCGAATCTTCCCCGCTATCCGATGCCGTCACGTACGCAGAAGAATGCCGTCAGCTCGCCCGCTCTCTCACAACAGAAAATCAGTGGCAACAAAAATACCTCCGTGATACCGGCGAAGCTTCGTCATATCTCCCGAACACACTGGTGTGGCTCTGGGTGCCCTCCACAACCCCTGGCCTTTCAAAGAAGTTTCTTGCTCGCTACCACGGGCCATATAGGGTCCTCCAGCAAACATCTGCAGTCAACTACGTGGTTGAGCCCGCCACGCCCTCTGCGGACTTGCGTCGCCGTGGTCGTGAAACAGTTCACGTGAACCGATTGAAGCCATTCTATGACCCCGCTGTGCTTTCCGCGCCATAAGTCGCCAGGATGGCTCCTTTTTTTTACCCGGGGGGAAAATGTACTGTGATAGTCAGCACTTCAGCCATCAACATGAACCTGTGCGTTGTGCGACGAAGACAAAGAAGAAGTACGCTGGGCTCGCCGTTTCAAGGTCCTGCTCTCACAGCTCTCCATCTGAGCGTCAATAAACGCCCTACTACATAGACATCAATTTTGGTCACATTCTGAGGAGGTCCAATTTTCGGTGTCCACGGGGCCAAATTATGGGACTGAGCAATCCCTACTTAGAGATCCCCATTGAATTGGCCATACTCGAATTAGTTTAGACATCAATTTTGGTCACATTCTGATGAGATAAAAGTTTGGTTGTGCAAGGTACCAAATTTTGGGAGTGAGCAATCCTGATTTAGAGATCCCCAATGAATTGGCAGTGCTCGAATTAGTTTAGAGATCAATTTTGGTCACATTCTGATCAGGTCAAACTTTGGCTGTCCAAGGGGCCAAATTTTGGGAATGAGCAATCCCGACTTAGAGATCCCCACTGACTTGGTGATACTCGAATTATTTTAGACATCAAGTTTGGTCAACTTCTGACGAGGTGAAATTTTCGGTTTCCAAGTTGCCAAATTTTGGGAGTGAGCAATCCCGATTTAGAGATCCCCATTGATTTGGTCATGCTCGAATTAGTTTAGACATCAGGTTTGGTCACATTCAGACGAGGTCTCACTTTTCGGTGCCCATGGTGCTAAACTTTCGGAGTCAGCAATCCCGATTTACAGATCCCCACTGAATTGCCCACACTCGAATTAGTTCTGAGATCAATTTTGGTCACATTCTGACGAGGTCAAGTTTTTGGTGTCCGAGGGGACAAATTTTTGGAGTGAGCAATCCCGATTTAGAGATCCCCACTCAATTGGCCATACTCGAATTAGTTTAGACATCAAGTTTGGTCACATTCTGACGAGGTCAAATTTTCGGTGTCCGAGGGGCAAAATGTTTGGAGTGAGCAACCCCGACTTAGAAATCTCCACTGATTTGGCCATACTCGAATTACTTTAGACATCAATTTTGGTCGCATTCTCATGAGGTCAAATATTCGGTGTCCAAGGGGCCAAGTTTTGGGAGTTAGAAGTCCCGAGTTAGAGATTCTAATAAATCGGCAATAGTCTAATTAGTTTAGACATCAATTTTGGTCATATTCTGACGAGGTCAAATTATCGGTGTCCAAGGAGCCAAATTTGGGAGTGAGCAATCCCTACTTGAGAGATCCCCACTGAATTGGCCGTACTCGAATTAGTTTAGACACCAATTTTAGTAACATTCTGACGAGGTCACATTTTCGGTGACCAAGGGGCCACTTCTTGGGTGTGAGCAATCCCTACTTAGAGCTCCCTACTGAATTGGCCATACTCAAATTAGTTTAGACATCAATTTTAGTCACAATCTGTCGAGGTCAAATTTTTGGTGTCCAAGGGGCCAAATTATGGGAGTGAGCAATCCCTGCTTAGATATCCCCACTAAATTGGCCGAACTCGAATTAGTTTAGACATCAATTTTAGTCACATTCTGACGAGGTAAAATTTTTGGTGTCCAAGGAGCCAAATGTTGGTAGTAAGCAATCCCGATTTAGAGATCCCCACTAAATTGGCAATACTCGAATTATTTTAGACATCAATTTTGGTCACATTCTGAGGAGGTCCAATTTTCGGTGTCCACGGGGCCAAATTATGGGACTGAGCAATCCCTACTTAGAGATCCCCATTGAATTGGCCATACTCGAATTAGTTTAGACATCAATTTTGGTCACATTCTGATGAGATAAAAGTTTGGTTGTGCAAGGTACCAAATTTTGGGAGTGAGCAATCCTGATTTAGAGATCCCCACTGAATTGGCAGTGCTCGAATTAGTTTAGAGATCAATTTTGGTCACATTCTGATCAGGTCAAACTTTGACTGTCCAAGGGGCCAAATTTTGGGAATGAGCAATCCCGACTTAGAGATCCCCACTGACTTGGTGATACTCGAATTATTTTAGACATCAAGTTTGGTCAACTTCTGACGAGGTGAAATTTTCGGTTTCCAAGTTGCCAAATTTTGGGAGTGAGCAATCCCGATTTAGAGATCCCCATTGATTTGGTCATGCTCGAATTAGTTTAGACATCAGGTTTGGTCACATTCAGACGAGGTCTACTTTTCGGTGCCCATGGTGCTAAACTTTCGGAGTCAGCAATCCCGATTTACAGATCCCCACTGAATTGCCCACACTCGAATTAGTTCTGAGATCAATTTTGGTCACATTCTGACGAGGTCAAGTTTTTGGTGTCCGAGGGGACAAATTTTTGGAGTGAGCAATCCCGATTTAGAGATCCCCACTCAATTGGCCATACTCGAATTAGTTTAGACATCAAGTTTGGTCACATTCTGACGAGGTCAAATTTTCGGTGTCCGAGGGGCAAAATGTTTGGAGTGAGCAACCCCGACTTAGAAATCCCCACTGATTTGGCCATACTCGAATTACTTTAGACATCAATTTTGGTCGCATTCTCATGAGGTCAAATATTCGGTGTCCAAGGGGCCAAGTTTTGGGAGTTAGAAGTCCCGAGTTAGAGATTCTAATAAATCGGCAATAGTCTAATTAGTTTAGACATCAATTTTGGTCATATTCTGACGAGGTCAAATTATCGGTGTCCAAGGAGCCAAATTTGGGAGTGAGCAATCCCTACTTGAGAGATCCCCACTGAATTGGCCGTACTCGAATTAGTTTAGACACCAATTTTAGTAACATTCTGACGAGGTCACATTTTCGGTGACCAAGGGGCCACTTCTTGGGTGTGAGCAATCCCTACTTAGAGCTCCCTACTGAATTGGCCATACTCAAATTAGTTTAGACATCAATTTTAGTCACAATCTGTCGAGGTCAAATTTTTGGTGTCCAAGGGGCCAAATTATGGGAGTGAGCAATCCCTGCTTAGATATCCCCACTAAATTGGCCGAACTCGAATTAGTTTAGACATCAATTTTAGTCACATTCTGACGAGGTAAAATTTTTGGTGTCCAAGGAGCCAAATGTTGGTAGTAAGCAATCCCGATTTAGAGATCCCCACTGAATGCCACGCGAATTAGTTTAGACATCAATTTTGGTCACATTCTGACGAGGTCAAATTGTCGGTGTCCAAAGGGCCAAATTTTGGGAGATTAGCAATCCCGATTCAGAGATCCCCACTAAATTGGCAATACTCGAATTATTTTAGACATCAATTTTGGTCACATTCTGAGGAGGTCCAATTTTCGGTGTCCACGGGGCCAAATTATGGGACTGAGCAATCCCTACTTAGAGATCCCCATTGAATTGGTCATACTCGAATTAGTTTAGACATCAATTTTGGTCACATTCTGATGAGATAAAAGTTTGGTTGTGCAAGGTACCAAATTTTGGGAGTGAGCAATCCTGATTTAGAGATCCCCACTGAATTGGCAGTGCTCGAATTAGTTTAGAGATCAATTTTGGTCACATTCTGATCAGGTCAAACTTTGGCTGTCCAAGGGGCCAAATTTTGGGAATGAGCAATCCCGACTTAGAGATCCCCGCTGACTTGGTGATAGTCGAATTATTTTAGACATCAAGTTTGGTCAACTTCTGACGAGGTGAAATTTTCGGTTTCCAAGTTGCCAAATTTTGGGAGTGAGCAATCCCGATTTAGAGATCCCCATTGATTTGGTCATGCTCGAATTAGTTTAGACATCAGGTTTGGTCACATTCAGACGAGGTCTACTTTTTGGTGTCCATGGTGCTAAACTTTCGGAGTCAGCAATCCCGATTTACAGATCCCCACTGAATTGCCCACACTCGAATTAGTTCTGAGATCAATTTTGGTCACATTCTGACGAGGTCAAGTTTTTGGTGTCCGAGGGGACAAATTTTTGGAGTGAGCAATACCGATTTAGAGATCCCCACTCAATTGGCCATACTCGAATTAGTTTAGACATCAAGTTTGGTCACATTCTGACGAGGTCAAATTTTCGGTGTCCGAGGGGCAAAATGTTTGGTGTGAGCAACCCCGACTTAGAAATCCCCACTGATTTGGCCATACTCGAATTACTTTAGACATCAATTTTGGTCGCATTCTCATGAGGTCAAATATTCGGTGTCCAAGGGGCCAAGTTTTGGGAGTTAGAAGTCCCGAGTTAGAGATTCTAATAAATCGGCAATAGTCTAATTAGTTTAGACATCAATTTTGGTCATATTCTGACGAGGTCAAATTATCGGTGTCCAAGGAGCCAAATTTTGGTAAGTGAGCAATCCCGATTGAGAGATCCCCACTGATTTGGTCATACTCGAATTAGTTTTGACATCAATTTTGGTCGCATTCTGATGTCAAATTTTCGGTGTCCAAGGGGCCAAATTTAGGGAGTTAGCAATCCCGAATTAGAGATCCCACTAAATTGGCAATACTCGAATTAGTGTAGACATCAGTTTTGGTCACATTCTGACGAGGTCAAACTTTCGGTGTCCACGGGGCCAAATTTAGGAGTGAGCAATCCCTACTTGAGAGATCCCCATTGAATTGACCATTCTCGAATTAGTTTAGACACCAATTTTGGTCATATTTTGATGAGATAAAATTTTGGTTGTCCAAGGTAGCAAATTTTGGGAGTGAGCAATCCCGATTTAGAGATCCCCACTGAATTGGCCATACTCGAATTAGTTTACACATCAATTTTGGTCACATTCTGACGAGGTCAAATTTTCTGTGTCCAAGGGGCCAAATTTTGGGTGTGAGCTATCCCGATTTAGAGATCCCCACTGAATTGGCCATACTCGAATTAGTTTAGACATCAATTTTAGTCACATTCTGACGAGGTAAAATTTTCGGTGTCCAAGGAGCCAAATGTTGGTAATAAGCAATCTCGATTTAGAGATCCCCACTGAATTGGCCACACGCGAATTAGTTTAGGCATCAATTTTGGTCACATTCTGACGAGGACAAATTTTCGGTGTCCAAGGGGCCAAATTTTGGGTGTGAGCAATCCCGAGTTAGAGATCCCCACTGAATTGGCCATACTCGAATTAGTTTAGACATCAATTTTGGTCGCATTCTGATGAGGTCAAATTTTTGGTGTCCACGGGGCCGCATTTTTGGAGTGAGCAATCTCGATTTAGAGATCCCCACTAAATTGGCAATACTCGAATTAGTTTAGACATACATTTTGGTCACATTTTTATCAATCAATCAATCAAAGTGATCTTTATTTGTAGGAAACGAAATACATAAAGAATATTTGGACCGATAGCCGCGGGGCTAGTAGACGGTCCAGTGCAAAATAAACTTGGTCAGGCAGCCGTAAAGAGCGCATACAGACACACACACACAAAAAAAACGAATAAAACAGACAAGAAAAAAGAATCAACAGGCACGGAGGAAAATACTTATCAGCAAGCAATTCATAGGCAATTAATACAAAACGCAAGCGCACACACAAAAAAAAATGGGGGGGAGGGGATCATTACTCTTCTTGGCTGTTAATAAAGAACATTTTACAACTCCTTTTAAAGTTACCTGCAAGTTTCACATTAATAAGCAACGTGTTCCAATGTTTTGCTCCAGAAAATTGCACTAAACGTTCTCCGTACACACTGTGGCAGGCAGGGAGGTTGAAATTGCCATTTAATGCGTGTCTTGTATTGCCAGATGGCAACAAGAAAATATCCAGTGGCAAAGGAATACTAGTATTAATGATGTTATTTACCAATGCACAGATTTTGTATTTAAGCATGGATTCTAAAGAAACTACTCGATTTTATAGAAATAAATTATTGTTGCTGCAGTTGAAAGATACGCGGTATATTATACGAAAAGCTCTCTTCTGCAGTCTCTGTAAGGGAAATAGATAAGTTTTGTACGTTTGTCGCCAAGATTCACAGCAGTAGCTGATGTGGCAGTGAAATAACGGAAAATACAGGGAACCTAGTATGGTGTACGGGAAATACCTTTTCGCCTTGGTAAGCGCGTAGCAACTGAAAGCTAGCTTTTTAGATAGCTTATCTATCTGCTCTTGCCAGTGCAAGTGTTGGTCAAAGATGATACCAAGGTGTTTGAAAGAACAAACTTGCTGAACACAATCGTTGTTTAGAGATATGTGAATCGTACTAGGGTCAGTGTTTCTTCTCTTGGAGTGGAATACTACATATTTAGTTTTATCTACATTTATTGTTAGTTTATTAGCACGAAACCATTCTGAAACATTAGACAGTTCGGACGTTATCGTATTTTCTAGGCCCAAGAGTGACTTAGATGTGAACAAAAGTGCAGTGTCATCTGCATACATAAAGACCTTTGAAAATTGAACGGCCTGCGGTAGGTCGTTCACGAAAATGGAAAACAAAACAGGACCCAATACAGATCCTTGCGGGACCCCGCAAGTCACGGGTGTAGTGTGGAGTGTCTGTCACTCAGCACTTCTTTTTGTTTTCTAGCGGAAAGGTAGCTATCAAAAAACTGGAGAGAGGCATTAGTAATACCACACGATTTTAATTTTTCCAATAACTCTGGGTGACAGATGCACTCAAATGCCTTTTTTATGTCGAGGAATATTACTATTGCAATTTGATTTTTGTGAAGAGCAGTGTGAATATGGTGAGAAAGTGATGTGACAGCAGTGGTTGTTGATCTGGCTGAGATAAAGCCATGCTGCTCAGCACAGATTACATTATTATCAAGCAGAAACTTGTTCAATTGTAAGGATATCAATTGCAAGGATATCTGACGAGGTCAAATTTTCGGTGTTCAAGGCGCCAAATTTTGGGAGTGAACATTCCCGATTTAGAGATCTCCACTGAATTGGCCATACTCGAATTAGTTTAGACATCCGTTTTAGTCACATTCTGATGAGGTCAAATTTTGGGTGTCCAAGTGGCCAAATTTTGGGAGTGAGCAATCCCGACATAAAGATCCCTACTGAATTGGCCATACGCGAAATAGTTTAGATATCAATTTTAGTCACATTCTGATGAGGTCAAATGTTCGGTGTCCAAGGGGCCAAATTTTGGGAGTGAGCAATCCCGATTTAGAGATCCCCACTGAATTGGCCACACTCGAATTAGTTTAGACATCACGTTTGGTTATATTCTGACGAGGTCTAATTTTCGGTGTCCAAGGAGCTAAATTTTGGGAGTGCGCAATCCGGATTAGAGATCCCCACTGAATTGGCCAAACTTGAATAAGTTTAGACAACAATTTTTGTCACATTCTGACGAGGTCAAATTTTCGGTGTCCAAGGGGCCACATTTTGGGTGTGAGCAATCCCGACATAGAGATCCCCACTGAATTGGCCATACTCGAATTAGTTTAGACATCAATTTTATTGACTTTCTGATGAGGTCAAATATTCGGTGTCCAAGGGGTCAAATTTTGGGAGTGAGCAATCCCGATTTAGAGATCACCACTCAATTGGCCATACTCGAATTAGTTTAGATATCAAGTTTGGTCACATTCTGACGAGGTCACATTTTCGGTGTCCAAGGAGCCAAATATTGGGAGTGAGCAATCCCGATTTAGAGATCCCCACTGAATTGGCCTAACTCGAATTAGTTTAGACATCAATTTTGGTCACATTCTGACCAGGTCAAATTTTCGGTGTTCAGGAGCGAAAATTTGGGAGTGAGCAATCCCGACATATAGATCCCCACTGAATTGGCCATATTCGAATTAGTTTAGACATCAATGTTAGTCACGTTCTGATGAGGTCAAATTTTCGGTGTCCAAGGGGTCAAACTTTGGGAGTGAGCAATCCTGATTTAGAGAACCCCACTTAATTGGCCATACTCGAATTAGTTTAGACATCATTTTGGTCACATTCTGACGAGGTCTAACTTTGGGTGTCCAAGGTGCCAAATTTTAGGAGTTAGCAATCCCTACTTAGAGATCGCCACTGAATTGGCGATACTCGAATTAGTTTAGACATCAATTTTGGTCACATTCAGACGAGGTCAAATTTTGGGTGTCCAAGATGCCAAATTATGGGAGTGAGCAATCCCTACTTAGAGATCCCCACTGAATTGGCGATACTCGAATTAGTATAGACATCAATTTTAGTCACAATTTGTCGAGGTCAAATTTTCGGAGTCCAAGGGGCCAAATTATGGGAGTGAGCAATCCCTGCTTAGATATCCCCACTGAATTGGCCGAACTCGAATTAGTTTAGACATCAATTTTAGTCACATTCTGAGGAGGTAAAATTTTTGGTGTCCAAGGAGCCAAATGTTGGTAGTAAGCAATCCCGATTTAGAGATCCCCACTGAATGCCACGCGAATTAGTTTAGACATCAATTTTGGTCACATTCTGTCGAGGTCAAATTTTCGGTGTCCACAGGGCCAAATTTTGGGAGTTTAGCAATCCCGATTCAGAGATCCCCACTAAATTGGCAATACTCGAATTATTTTAGACATCAATTTTGGTCACATTCTGACGAGGTCCAATTTTCGGTGTCCACGGGGCCAAATTATGGGAGTGGGCAATCCCTACTTAGAGATCCCCATTGAATTGGTCATACTCGAATTAGTTTAGACATCAATTTTGGTCACATTCTGATGAGATAAAAGTTTGGTTGTGCAAGGTACCAAATTTTGGGAGTGATCAATCCCAATTTAGAGATCCCCACTTAATTGGCAGTGCTCGAATTAGTTTAGAGATCAATTTTGGTCACATTCTGATAAGGTCAAACTTTGGGTGTCCAAGGGGCCAAATTTTGGGAATGAGCAATCCCGACTTAGAGATCCCCACTGACTTGGTGATACTCGAATTATTTTAGACATCAAGTTTGGTCAACTTCTGACGAGGTCAAATTTTTGGTGTCCACGGGGCCAAATTTAGGAGTGAGCAGTCTCGATTTAGAGATCCCCACTAAATTGGCAACACTCGAATTAGTTTAGATCATCAATTTTGGTCGCATTCTGAAGAGGTCAAATTTTCGCTGTCCAAGGGGCCAAATTTAGGGAGTTAGCACTCCTGAATTAGAGATCCCACTAAATTGGCAATAGTCGAATTAGTTTAGACACCAATTTTGGTCATATTCTGACGAGGTCAAACTTTCGGTGTGCACGGGGCCAAATTTGGGAGTGAGCAATCCCTACTTGAGAGATCCCCACTGAATTGGCCGTACTCGAATTAGTTTAGACACCAATTTTAGTAACATTCTGACGAGGTCACATTTTCGGTGACCAAGGGGCCACTTCTTGGGTGTGAGCAATCCCTACTTAGAGCTCCCTACTGAATTGGCCATACTCAAATTAGTTTAGACATTAATTTTAGTCACAATCTGTCGAGGTCAAATTTTCGGTGTCCAAGGGGCCAAATTATGGGAGTGAGCAATCCCTGCTTAGATATCCCCACTGAATTGGCCGAACTCGAATTAGTTTAGACATCAATTTTAGTCACATTCTGACGAGGTAAAATTTTTGGTGTCCAAGGAGCCAAATGTTGGTAGTAAGCAATTCCGATTTAGAGATCCCCACTGAATTCCACGCGAATTAGTTTAGACATAAATTTTGGTCACATTCTGACGAGGTCAAATTTTCGGTGTCCAAAGGGCCAAATTTTGGGAGTTTAGCAATCCCGATTCAGAGATCCCCACTAAATTGGCAATACTCGAATTATTTTAGACATCAATTTTGGTCACATTCTGACGAGGTTCCATTTTCGGTGTCCACGGGGCCAAATTATGGGAGTGAGCAATCCCTACTTAGAGATCCCCATTGAATTGGCCATACTCGAATTAGTTTAGACATCAATTTTGGTCACATTCTGATGAGATAAAAGTTTGGTTGTGCAAGGTACCAAATTTTGGGAGTGAGCAATCCTGATTTAAAGATCCCCACTGAATTGGCAGTGCTCGAATTACTTTAGAGATCAATTTTGGTCACATTCTGATCAGGTCAAACTTTGGGTGTCCAAGGGGCCAAATTTTGGGAATTAGCAGTCCCGACTTAGAGATCTCCACTGACTTGGTGATACTCGAAATATTTTAGACATCAAGTTTGGTCAACTTCTGACGAGGTGAAATTTTCGGTTTCGAAGTTGCCAAATTTTGGGAGTGAGCAATCCCGATTTAGAGATCCCCATTGATTTGGTCATGCTCGAATTAGTTTAGACATCAGGTTTGGTCACATTCAGACGAGGTCTACTTTTCGGTGTCCATGGTGCTAAACTTTCGGAGTCAGCAATCCCGATTTACATATCCCCACTGAATTGCCCACACTCGAATTAGTTCTGAGATCAATTTTGGTCACATTCTGACGAGGTCAAGTTTTTGGTGTCCGAGGGGACAAAATTTTGGAGTGAGCAATCCCGATTTAGATATCCCCACTCAATTGGCCGTACTCAAATTAGTTTAGACATCAAGTTTGGTCACATTCTGACGAGGTCAAATTTTCGGTGTCCGAGGGGCAAAATGTTTGGAGTGAGCAACACCGACTTAGAAATCCCCACTGATTTGGCCATACTCGAATTACTTTAGACATCAATTTTGGTCGCATTCTCATGAGGTCAAATATTCGGTGTCCAAGGGGCCAAGTTTTGGGAGTTAGAAGTCCAGAGTTAGAGATTCTAATAAATCGGCAATAGTCTAATTAGTTCAGACATCAATTTTGGTCATATTCTGACGAGGTCAAATTGTCGGTGTCCAAGGAGCCAAATTTTGGTAGTGAGCAATCCCGATTGAGGGATCCCCACTGATTTGGTCATACCCGAATTAGTTTTGACATCAATTTTGGTCGCATTCTGATGATGTCAAATTTTCGGTGTCCAAGGGGCCAAATTTAGGGAAATAGCAATCCCGAATTAGAGATCCCACTAAATTGGCAATACTCGAATTAGTGTAGACATCAGTTTTGGTCACATTCTGACGAGGTCAAACTTTCGGTGTCCACGGGGCCAAATTTAGGAGTGAGCAATCCCTACTTGAGAGATCCCCATTGAATTGGTCATACTCGAATTAGTTTAGACACCAATTTTGGTCATATTTTGATGAGATAAAATTTTGGTTGTCCAAGGTAGCAAATTTTGGGAGTGAGCAATCCCGATTTAGAGATCCCCACTGAATTGGCCATACTCGAATTAGTTTACACATCAATTTTGGTCACATTCTGACGAGGTCAAATTTTCTGTGTCCAAGGGGCCAAATTTTGGGTGTGAGCTATCCCGATTTAGAGATCCCCACTGAATTGGCCATACTCGAATTAGTTTAGACATCAATTTTAGTCACATTCTGACGAGGTAAAATTTTCGGTGTCCAAGGAGCCAAATGTTGGTAGTAAGCAATCTCTATTTAGAGATCCCCACTGAATTGGCCACACGCGAATAAGTTTAGACATCAATTTTATTGACTTTCTGATGAGGTCAAATATTCGGTGTCCAAGGGGTCAAATTTTGGGAGTGAGCAATCCCGATTTAGAGATCACCACTCAATTGGCCATACTCGAATTAGTTTAGATATCAAGTTTGGTCACATTCTGACGAGGTCAAATTTTCGTTGTCCAAGGAGCCAAATATTGGGAGTGAGCAATCCCGATTTAGAGATCCCCACTGAATTGGCCTAACTCGAATTATTTTAGACATCAATTTTGGTCACATTCTGACGAGGTCAAATTTTCGGTGTTCATTGGGCGAAATTTTGGGAGTGAGCAATCCCGACATATAGATCCCCACTGAATTGGCCATACTCGAATTAGTTTAGACATCAATGTTAGTCACTTTCTGATGAGGTCAAATTTTCGGTGTCCAAGGGGTCAAACTTTGGGAGTGAGCAATCCCGATTTAGAGAACCCCACTTAATTGGCCATACTCGAATTAGTTTAGACATCAATTTTGGTCACATTCTGACGAGGTCTAACTTTGGGTGTCCAAGGTGCCAAATTTTAGGAGTGAGCAATCTCTACTTAGAGATCCCCACTGAATTGGCGATACTCGAATTAGTTTAGACATCAATTTTGGTCACATTCAGACGAGGTCATATTTTGGGTGTCCAAGATGTCAAATTATGGGAGTGAGCAATCCCTACTTAGAGATCCCCACTGAATTGGCGATACTCGAATTAGTTTAGACATCCTTTTTAGTCACATTCTGATGAGCTCAAATTTTGGGTGTCCAAGATGCCAAATTATGGGATTGAGTGATCCCTACTTAGAGATCCCCACTGAAGTGGCAGCACTCGAACTAGATTAGACATCAATTTTAGTCACAATCTGACGAGGTCAAATTTTCGGTGTCCAAGGGGCCAAATTTTGGGATTGAGCAATCCCGATTTAGAGATCCCCACAGAATAGGCCGATTTCACAAGGCCAACTGCGCAAGCGCGGAAATTCCGGAAGTTGCTCAACCGCCATGTTGGTTGTGGTACAGCAGACGATTTCCCGGCGTCGCCGTCGTTTCCACGCGTGCTACCGCGGTTGAGGCTTACCCATCTTCTGCATTGTGTCCTACTACACCGAAGCTTCCCATCGTCAGCAGTGCCTCTCATGTGAGTATAGCAACCTATTTGCCATGTTCTGATATAGGACTTCGGAGACTTGCAAGGAAACAGTTTCATTCGCAATGGCCTCTGTTCCTGTGCTCGCGGCTTTTTCGATGCAATCCTGCTCTTGGTTTCCTTATTAGCGCTTTGGAAAAAAGAGAAAAAGCGTCACGACTGTGCTGCAGCTTCTCAGAAGTTCCATTTAGCCATGATACGAGTGTCGATACAGTTCGTTCAGGGAAAATAGCGACGGAAATATTCAGGGACCCCTCGCCAACGGAAAGCCTACTCACAAAGCTGTGTCAACACGTTTGAGTAAACTGCACAGTAATAGTGCCTGGAGGTGATCGCGAAACCTGACTTCCTTGATTTTGTGCACTGCTGTCACTCGATCATAAACGGAATAAGCTTAGAAGTGATTCACGTTTTAGATCGACGAAAAAAACGTGCGAAGGCTCGATTTGTTCCTTTTGCGCCCGTATTGGCACCGACAGAGCGGCGTTTGTTTCAAAAACTGTTACTTGCTCGGAATTCCCCAGTGAAAATTACGACCCCGTAATATGAGCATATGCGACAGTGAATGCCTGGTCAAAAAGTATTTTGCGTGTCATCAGGAAGGGCATGCCAGCTTTCGAGCGTGATTGCGGACTCTAGCTGTTGCGCGTATAGAGGTGTGCATTTTTATCTCAGACGTTCATGACAACTGTGGGGACCCTTGTACTGTGCAAAAACATGTGACAGGTTTGTGGGTTCAATCATGTTTCTCTGCAGGCCGTCGGGAAACCAATTATGGCTAGACTCGGCGAGTGCAATCAGCAGGGGTGGACTCGCGAAACGAGATCAGTGAACCCGTTTTTTGCGAAGGAGCACATATACAGGTAAGAAAATCATGACTCAGAGGCCCTAAGACGTCTTAGACGTTGCGCTCAACCATCTCCGATGTGTTAAAAAAAACCCAGCGTGCGTCATCGAAGGCTAAAATATTTTTGCCGCAAAAATTTATTTTTGCCGCAAAAATTTATTTTTGCGCTGAGCTCAGTTTGAACCTTCCGAAAACAGCGCGAAACCAAGCGCCGTTCAATAATTAATAAACATTCAAATTTTCTGAAAAAAAATAACGGCATTTGCACAGCTTGTGGCTTTCGGTGTGGTTCAAAGCAAACTGCGCACACCTCACGAATATATATATATATATATGTGTGTGTGTGTGTGTGTGTGAGTGTGTGTGTGTTTTGCAAAAATATTTTACGCTTTGATTATGAACATTAGGTATCCACAATTTTTTTTTAACAAATTGGAGGTGGTCGAACGAAACGTGTATGGCGTTTGGTGTGGAATAACCCTTTAAGCATATGGCAAAATAAATAAACAAAATTATACAACAAAGCTCAAATTACTGTTTGTTTACTAAACAAAGCAGCATGATAACATTACAGAATAAATTATAGCTTTTTAATCGAGTAGTTTGGTCAAACCATAATGGGTAGGGAGCCTAATGCTTTAATGCTTTGCATCTTAATTTAGTAAGGAACTCTTCTTACTCATATAAGAGGCAGTAGTTATTTGGGCACTTGTGACTCCTAACACTTCTTCATAGCGTCCA
The DNA here is from genome assembly GCF_055883805.1 of Amblyomma maculatum. Taxonomy (NCBI): domain Eukaryota; kingdom Metazoa; phylum Arthropoda; class Arachnida; order Ixodida; family Ixodidae; genus Amblyomma; species Amblyomma maculatum. Next base: position 28,495,113 of record NC_139348.1, read on the forward strand.
AAGAGTGGCTGTTTGATGCATCCTTACTGCTATTTTTCTCACGCAGGTACATCGAAAACAAAGGAGCAAGGAAGCACAGAGAAGACGGCCTGCGCCTGTTTACATCTGGCCATCTTCAAAAACTTGAGTTTTCTACCAAGGAATCCCCAGAAACTATTGTCCGTGCTGAAGTGCTGGCATCTATGTCAACACGAACAGTCTACAAAGTCGGTGCTGAAGTCTCGAAGTGTGATGGTGAGGTAATCACCGGCCACTGCTCATGTGTTGCAGGGAAGAGGGGGGCTGTGCAAACATCTCTGTTGTGTGCTCTAGTGACTTATGTATATTGCTCAGCATGATCTCAGTTGTGTACCAGATTCAGTTTCTTGTACAGAGAAAGAACGCCAGTGGTACCAGCCAAGGAATCCAAGGGCACTAAGCGAGGAGGTTAACAGCCTAATTTTCTGCAAGGACACATCACAAAGGATTAGTCACGCAATAACTCACCACAAAAGGCGAGTGGAATATTCAGCACTCGGGCGTGAAAACTTAAATGTTTACACCCCACAACTGGTGTACCTACACGGAAAACTTAAGGAAAGTGGCCTTCAGTGCTTTGCCGATGTGTATAAAGCAAATGTTTTTTTGCCCGTCCAAACAAAGAAAGCTGTGGACCCAGATACAGCCAGCGATTGTAAACTGCCTTCCCGGTGGTTGGAACGGGTGAAAGCGAAGTGTCGTTCAAAACTGTATACGCATGAGGAGGTCACGGTCATTGAGGTAGCCACACGCCTGCAAAGTACAAGTTCCTTGTAGCACTCTTACAGGGAAGGCTTAATCACAACCTCAATTGCACACAGGTTTTATGCATGGGTGCACACATGTAGGACAAAAATGGGGCCCGATGATGCATGGTCTCTCATTAGTGCAGTAATGGGCAAAAAACTTCGTCCGACATATGCAATGAAAAGAGAGAGGGCTGCTGCTTGAAGCCGAGGCACGAGCAGCTTTCATCAGTAAGAACGAGAGCCATGTTGACGTTCATGTCAGAGAATGTGGCCTTTTTCTCTCATGCCTCAAGCCATTTCTGTGTGCAAGTCCAGATGGTATTGTTTCATGCAGTTGCTGTGAGGCTCGCCTTCTTGAGTTCAAAATTCCAATGAATATGGAAGTGTTTACAAAGGGGGAGCTACACAATGGTAACCTGAAGCCCAGTAGCAAGTACTACACGCAAGTGCAAATGCAAATGGGTGTGGCTAAGATGAAGTCGTGTGTGCTGTTTGTTTACAGTAAAGGGAAGTGCTTGCAGGTTACAGTGCTGTTTAATGAATTGTTCTTCATTGAATTAGTGGACCGCTGCACATTTTTTATTAATGCTTACTTGCTGCCATTTATTTCAAACAAAAACTGAAGCAAGTGTTTTGAAAGAATAGCATTGATGTGCATGTCATTAATGTGCCTAATACAAGGAGGAACCAGACTCGAAAGTAGGACTAATTTAAAGGGAAAAGAGCACATGTATATGTTAATCTGGTTTGAAAAATTGTAATTGCTGGGTTTAATGTTGTAAAGTGACACATGGACTTCAGGTTCTGTATTAGGGGAGCCAAGTTTCACCACAGTGCACCCCCCTCCCTGTCTTTACAGCCAAAACATAGTGCCCAGATAAGGAATGGTTATAAAGCATTTATTTTGAGGTGATGAAATAGCGGTTAGGTGGGCGGATGAGATTAAGAAGTTAGCAGGGGTCAAGTGTATGTAGCTAGCACAGAACCGGGTTAAGTGGAGAAATATGGGAGAGGCCTTCGCCCTGCAGTGGGTATAATCAGGCTGAAGATGATGATGATGAAATAGCAACGCATACAAAATACTCTGCGCTTAAGAAACAAATCAAGCTTTGCCAAGGATTCAGAGTTGAAAACTACTCGACGACGCATTTCTCACAATGGAAATTCTTAATAGAGTTTCCGACTTTGCGGAGGAAAGGTGACTTGGAACGCTAAAGTATGAGTCCTCGGCCACCAATATAGTAAAAAACGACGGCACAGGTCCGACAGAGGGAGGCATAAGGGTGAACTTGGCGCCCCCTTAGAGTAATTGGAGAGGGGGGGGTATTTTTCTAGGTGAACTTGGCGCTTCCTTAGAGGAATCGTGGGGGGGAGAGCTATTCCTCTAAGGGGGCGCCAAGTTCACCCCTATACCTTTCTCTGTCAGACCTGTGCCATCGTTTTTAAAAGTATGGGGCTATGTCCATGCAGGCATTTACTATACTAATGGCCGAGGACTCGTACTTTTGTTCCAAGTCCCCTTTCCTCTGTGCACCTCTATGTACAGGTGTGTTTTTTATTTCAACCACATAGATACACAGCCACTATAGCTGGGATTAAACCCAAGTCTACCTAGTATGCAGCTTATCACTTTAACCACTGATTAATTTTCTGCAATGTGTTTTGTGCAAGCTATGCAAGAAACTTCTTGGAGTTTTCATGTGATGATACGTGAACTTCCTGCAGATGTGTACAGCACCAACTTCGGTGTGTTCAGCCGTGTAAAGGCTCCTCTTTGACACTCAAAAATATCTGTAGGTGACTGCTGGAGATTACCTAAATTGTAGTCTTGTTGGAGTTCATTCTCAGCTCCTGATCACCGTGAAGAGAAGTCAACGTTTGAACTGTATTAACATATTGTCCTTTGCTTGTTGATAAGAGTGCTTACAATTTATGTAATGTTCTAGTCATTTTCATACTTTCAGTTGCATGTTTCAATAGATCTGTGATGAACGGGTGCATAAAGAGCAATAAATTTTTGTTGTTTGTTCAAGTGTTGCTGAAAGAACCGTTGTACGACTATGGAAACAGCTTGTGATACATAAAGTTCTGGCTATTCCGTGAACAGTATTTTCAGAGCAGATCTGTGATATGTATGCAAAGAATTGCAAGATGCAGCTATGATTCTTCACTAAGATGCATCATTTACGACACGAATGTCTATTCTCTTTGCAATGCATTAGTTATATATGCACAAACAGAATGACTATTATGAGGTTCATGAAAGAATGTATCACCAGGAAAATTAAGTTCGCTGCTATATCTTGTGCACTTTACTGCTTTTTTTTGTTTCATTCTGAAAATTTGTCTAAAACATGCATTGAAAACACAGGACTATTAGTCTTTATAAAGTGTTTGAAAATGAAACAGTGCATGAATAATGCAGCTGTTGATGCACATCCAATATATTTCCAAAGCTTTTTTCAATAAGAATCTATAAAAATCACAAAGCCACAGTTAGACAGTTTTGTAAATTCAACTCCATGTCGTTTGGTTATTTATTTCAATACCTTTAGGGCCATATGGCCTTGAAGAGGGAAGCAGTTAAACATAGCATTACAATAAACATAACAATAAGAGCATAATCTTAGAAGATGTTGCTAGCTACATAATTGTAACTAATTCATTCATGGTATAAGCGTTTTGTTGTCATTTATTAGTGCCAGTGATCCAGGAAGGTGATTCCACTTACGGGGTATGGGGTAAAAGCAAATGAAAGCAGGTTTTTGTTCTGCAGAAATATACATCAACTTTGTGAGGGTTATCCGTCCGTGGTGATGCGTACTGTGGCAGTGAAATAAATTCTTCTCGCAGGTTGAGAATGGCGAAACATTTCATGGAAAATGCGAAGACAAAGTTTTCTACGACGAGGTGCAAGGGATGGCAGGCCGCGGCTGTCTTTCGTACTTGATATGCTTGCTGTTTTAAGTGGAGGATGAACCATACAAAATTATTTTGAACCATTTCCAATAAGTGTGCTAAGTTCTGCTGATAAGGACCCCATACTGATGCTGCATATTCAAGTTTAGGTAATAAGAGTAATTTATAGAGTAAAATTTTCAGAAAAGAAGGCGGATTGCAAAAGCCACGATGAAGATATCCAAGCATTTTGCTGGCATTGTTACGGGCATAAAATAAACAGTTCAGGTTATGTTGTTGGAGATGTGAGCACCAAGGTACTTATATGACAGCACTGAATCTAAAAGCATGCCATTAGTGTGATACGAGGATAAATTATTATTCATTCTAAACACATGCAGGAATTTCCACTTGTGAGCATTGAGGTCCATTAGCCATGATTTGCACCATGCCGAGATAGAATCGAGGTAAGATTGACGTTAGTATGTCGCCATCACATTTTCTTTCTCTGAATATTACAGTCATTATTATTATTAGATTATTATTATTATTATTATTATTATTATTATTATTATTATTATTATTATTATTATTATTATTATTATTATTATTATTATTATTATTATTATTATTATTATTATTATTATTATTATTATTATTATTATTATTATTATTATTATTAATATTATTATTATTATTATATATTATTATTATTATTATTATTAGAAGAAGAAGAAGAAATTTGGGAGGCTAAATCGTTAATATAGATAAGGAAAAGAAGCGGACCAAGCACAGATCCTTGAAGAACACCGTTATGAATCATGCTTGGATCTGATGCGAGGTCGCTAATCGAAACAAACTGATGGTAGCTTGTAAGAAAATCTTCTAGCCAGGTTAGAATCTTTTGAGTCCAGGTTAAGCTTTTGTAACTTGTATAGAAGTAAGCTATGGCAGCTTTATCAAACGCTTTGGCAATATCTATGAATACGTAGTTGGCTAGTGAGCTACGATGAAGAATAGCGTGTAACGTGTTAGTAAAAGATGCAAGTTGGGTTTTACATGAGCACGATTTTTGAAAACCGTGTTCAAATTGGGAGAAAAATGAGTTCGATTCTAATTAGGTGAGGAAACAGGATGTATTCAAGAAGTTTACAAAGAAAGCTGGTGAACGAAATTGATCGGGAATTTAGTGGAGAATTTGTTACCTCATTTGTGCAGCGGAATCACCTTCCCGACCTTCCATGTGGCAGGTAGCGAACTCTAGTCCAGTGACTGCTGGAAAAGTTTTGTTAATATAATGGAGGAGTAAGCACTTCTAAAATTTAGGAACTTGGTGCTGATCAGATTGGAACCCAAAGCAGTGAATATTTCTAGTGAGTTAATCAATTTCAGAATGCTGTGAAGGTTAATTGTGACTGGTTACATGGGCATATATAACAAAGACTCGACACTTGGAGGAGGGGGATTTGTGAAGATACAAAATTGCCATTGAAAACATATTTCAAAACTGCTGCCTGTAGTTCAGGAGGGGGGGGAGAGCATAATTCATTATGTTTATTAAGGACGCTACTGATGTTGGAAAGGAGAATTTGTGTGTCAAATAGGTGTGCTCCACTTCTCCTTCTCTTCTAGCTTTCATCTTATGAAGACTGTCTTTCATGGCAGGTATTAGTTTTCTGTGGTGTGTCTATATCTGTATAGTGCTGTCAGTAGACACACCGCATACATAGTTTTTTATTCACTGTTATAAAAGTGAACATATAATAGCTACAAAATGTATTTACAACTACGAAGAACTTTCTTCCCTGCAAGCGGGCAGTGGACTGTAAGAGTGCTGCAACCAAAGACACAACAAAAGTGGATAACAAAAACAGAAAATACACATGTCTGTAGTGTATGCACACACTGCAACACTATTTTTCATGACGGTTTGGCACACGTTGGCAAGGGTATTTAACTTTTGCTCGCTATAGTACTTGGTTCACGTACATTACTTGAGCAATGGCTCATCAACAAAGTTTGTTAAAAGTGCACACACATGCCAGACCTTGTTGAGCTGGTCAATCATGCTGTTGGCAAACACTTGAGAGAGGATTCTGAAGCTCTTCACCCTTACTATTACTCTTTCAACATGTATTCGAAGGCTTGCTATGCGTCTTGTCTCTGTTTCGTCGTCTTCTGATAATTGTGAGCGCCCATTCATGAATGGTGGGATGTTCAAGTGTAGCGAACGGTGCTTGCATTCTTCAGCTATGGTGAATCTTCTGTCTGCCATTATACTGCGCCCAGGTGAGAACTTGTCAAGGACGCCACGTGAAAGTGTTAAGGCCTTATCGGAGAGCCTTCCAGGTGCAAGATCTGAAACAAACATGATGAACCCGTTGGGACTGCATACTATCAGGCCTTTCGCGGTGTTATGTTTCTTGTAGAGTGAGCATGTTTCACTTTGAGCTGTGAAGGATGACGGGGTCTCTATAAATATTTCAGTACAATCCATGATGCCATCAACTGTGTCGTATCCCTTTTCAGAGAACACTTCAGATCGGTACTTATCACAGATGGCAGGTGGCATCCATGTTGGCACCTGCATAAAAAGTTGAAATTGGATGATTGCAGCCTTTCGATTTAAACATCATTTGACCATCTGCTAGAAATATTGTGCACTTTCCTCTTACCTGACATAACCTGTTGTTCAGGAAATCCAGCCAGGTGACCCAAATCCGTGACACTGTTGTCTGTGAAACACCAAACCTATTAAATAATTTAATTTTTATGAGCGTATTTTCCAGTATGGATTACACCAACACATTTTCTTGTAATACGGCATATACGATTAAAAGAACTCTACTTGATTATTTGTATTCATTCACAAGACAACTTTGTGTGTAGGTGATAGCACCTGCTTATTTCAATAGAGTCAGTGGCATTTTAACAGTGCTAGTAATAACACAAGACCAACTTGACCAAATCTTAATGCTCAGGTGACAGCACCTGCTTATTTCAATAGAGTAAATGGCATTTTAACAGTGCTAGTAATAACACAAGACCAACTTGACCAAATCTTAATGCTCCTGAGTCGTAGCTGCTCCTTAAGATTGTCTGCTACCCAAAATCGCAATCTACCTATATTTCCTTTTTCTCACTCCTTCATCAGAGCAAGAATCGTTTTAACTAGTGACATTCAGCTCAGTTTTTGTTACTGCACAATAGTTTTACCTTAATACACTACTTATCTGAGCTGTTGACGGGCAAAGTAAGAACCTTTTGTGCAATTCAGAGCATTAACTTTGATTTAAATCATAAATGTCCCAGGTATCGCTCCACACCACTGTTTGTGTATAATGCTCCTTTTGTTATACTTGGGAGCAAGAAATGTAGTGCCAAAAGGCACAAGTGCACACTGCTTACCTAATACTTCCTGTAATAAACTTCCTGTCTTCACCTTCTGCATTTGACATATGACAGAAGAGTAGCCTCTTGGCTTCCGGCTCTAGGAAAGACCAAAATGCCTCAAGACGCTCACGTGAGGTGAAGGCCGTATAGTACTTCAGCTTTTTCTGGTCTTGAATAAACACCTCAAATGCAAATTCATTTTTCTTTTGGCTTTAGCTTTCATGTCTTTGGCTTCATTGTGTAGCACTGATAATTCAATCTTTAGTAACCTGTTCTTCTGCTGCAAACGACTGCACAATTTTTTTGTTTCGGCTCGTTCTTGGTGCAATTTCTCTAGCTGTTTCTTAACTGTTTCCATCTCTGCCTTTGTGCTGTTCAGTTCATCTTGAAGCATTGAGATTATCTCCTTTTGTGCACGAATTTTGTCAAGGGCACTTCGGTCGCTTTCTTTCGGAAAACTGTAGTTATGATCTTCGGTTGCGCTGTGTGAAGGTGTACCATCAATGGTGGTGTTGTCAGCTTCATCTGTACCACTTGCACCACTTGCACCGGGCACCATTTGCATTGCACAGTTGTCTTGAGCGAGCTAGTTGAGGCAAGGAGAAAAACATCATTTATTTACAAAATAGTGTGGTTTTAGGAGCCAAAGTAAGCATATTAAAAGTCAATATAGCAAAAATGAATGGCAGAAATGCGTAAGAATAAGCCAAAACCTATGTACTGCATATCACACATCTAATGCGTGACTACCTGATTGTCCTATTTCTAAAATAAGCACCAAGCATTTTTGTTGAAAAGTTTGTTCACAATCAGCTCATGCGATCTGCAGCAGTACCTGTTACATAAGAGATTCATGCTATGACTAATTTGCAACTCGATACTAAGCACTTAGATACATTAACCTGCAGCTGACAGAAATATGTACAATATATAAATTTGAATGACAAGTTTCTCGGCTTAGAGTTAGTTGCTATACCTTTCGTATCAGGAGACGTCTCTCCCTCACCTTTTGCGGCTTTAGGGGAAAGACAATGGGAACTCGAACCATGTAGGTTTTTTTGCCTCCTTCGAAGTGGGCTCCACAGACCCTGTGGCCTGATGTTGGAATGAACCGGGAAAATCTGTAAACAGAATGATCATACAGTTCCATAAAACTGATGTGTTCACTATGACCACTTCTAAACAAGACTCGACTCATACCAATCATGCTGGGAGTAGGCCCATTTTTTTTGTGGGGGGGGGGGGGGGGCTTTCCGCTTGGAAGCAGCACATCAGGATTAATTAAGTCACCGGGGGGTTTCCTATAGTGCGTCAAGCACATTAACATTTTTGTGTTTCGCCTCTATCAAAAATACAGCTGCCGCGTTCAGGACAAAACCCGCGACCTTGAGATCAGCAACAAAATGTAAATGTCTTTGCGCCACCGCGGCGGTTCGCAAGTAGACTTCCTCCCAACAGCTGAATAAGGAAGCCAGGAATCCACAGTTTTAGCGAAGATTCGTATTTGCAGGTACGTCTGAGTAAAACACCAGCTGACTTAGCAGCAGCACTATTGTGAGTCCATACAGACATGACATGAGAATGTGACAAAGTTTCCGGCATTGCTGTCGTCGGCCTGCGCATCACTGAACTGAAAGCAACCGACATCTCTAATGCAGCTCGCGACATAGCACCCACGCTCTGAACGGGAAAAAATACGGGCTTAAAAGTAATAAAAAAAAAATATGCGCCAGCTAATGACCAGTTATGAAGCGGTATGGGTGCCGGCGGCGTCTCCTTTGAGCAGCTAGTCTGTTACGCGCGGACCACATTCCGTATAGAGCCTCCTTGACACACAATATATATCCCTCTTTCAAACATGCAGATATTCGCGCGTTATTTACCCCACAAAAGGCTAAGCGCACCGCTTTTATTTAACTTACCTCCCAGTCTGTCCGGCTCTGTTGATCTTTGCAATCCATTGCTCTCGGAGCTTCTTTTCCTTGGGAAAAACGTAAAATCCCAGGCCTTTATGCTTCCTGTTGTTGTTGTAGCAACCCGGAACACAACAAGTGTATCCCACCATCGCGAAACACCGCGTATTTGCTTCGTACGCCGTGTAGCAACCCGGAACACAACAAGTGTATCCCACCATCGCGAAACACCGCGTATTTGCTTCGTACGCCGTGTAGCACTGCGCTAGCCGCACGCAAGTTCCGCGCCAAAATCCGGCCGCAGTACCACAACTATCAGAATGCATCACGGCAGCGGTGGCGTAGCACAACTCCTTGTGAAATCAGTCTATTGGCGCACCGTGGTACTTGGTAGCGGCGACGACGCCTGGAACAACCGCTGAAAAGCCGTCCTGCTTTTTTTCGCAGATAACTACCGATGCAGCGATATTGAAGCCTGGAGTATCAACCAAGCGCACATGCCAGCACCGCTGACGCGTCATCTTACTGTGTACACCAGCACAAGCAGCGCATCTAGATCGCCCAACACCAGGCGGCATGACCGACAGCGCTCGGGGCTTATAAGGAGTCACAATTGGCACGCCGTGGTCACTTGGTAGCGGCGACGACGCCTGGAACAAGCGCTGAAAAGCCGTCCTGTTTTTTTTTCGCAGGTCAGTGTCTTGTGTGTCCTTTTTCATTAACCGTAGACCTGTCGTCGCTGCTGCCAAGTTTGACGTGTGAGTGTGTGCTTGGTGAGTGTCACCTCAATGGATAAGAAGCTGGCAAAACTTAGAGGAAGTAAAAGCAGATATCGCGAAGTTTAAAGATGAGCTCCGTCAAAAGCTGAAGTTGTTACGTGTGGCATCCGAGCGAGACCTTCGCACTGAACTACGCGAGGTGCAAAATGAACAAAGAAACTTCACCCAAAGGATGCAATTTGCGGATTCCACAATTGAAGAATTGAAAACGAAGTTAGATGCTGAAGTTGCCAAAAACATAGCCCTGCAGAACGAAAACCAAACACTTCGTGCAATGTGTGATCATCTCGAAAGTAAGGCAGGGGAATACGAAAAGAGAATCGTGAATTTAGAACAATACTCGAGGAACTTGAACATTGAAATCCAAGGTATCGAAAGACATGAAAACGAAAGTGTTCTTGACATTGTATCCAAAATAGGCAGCGCAATCGAATTCCCAATCACACCTGCTGATATTGAAGTTTGCCACCGAGAGCCAACTCGCAACCCAGACAAGTGAAGCATAATAGTGCAATTTAAATCACGCACAAAGCGAGATGAGGCACTTAGGAAAGGAAAAAAAGCAAGGCTCAAGAACGCAGATATAGGTCTCAATGACTCTCACAATGGCTCAGCACCTATATATATCAATGAGCATCTTTGTCCTGCACTCAAACGGCTGCTCGGATTGGCCAGCAAAAGGAAAACAGAGCATAAATGGAAATCAGTATGGTCGTTCAATGGAAAAATCTTCGCAAAGCAGACAGAGACCTCAAAGATAATACAGATCGCCGGAGAACACGAGCTTTCTAAACACATTGGCCATGGACTATCAAGCATTTGCACTACCTGAGTCCGTTTTCCGGCCATCTTTGCGGAGTGCACCTGTCCTATATATGAACACTCGCTCGGCAATAAGCAAGGATGACGCCATCAGTAGCTTTTTAAACCAATTTAGTTTTAAATTTAATACAATTATGTTGACTGAAACATGGTACTACGAGGGCTGTAATACCCTTAACATGCATGGGTACAGAGGTTTTTTTCTTAACCGTACAGATCGAACAGTTGGTGGTACTGCAATCTATACAGCTGCGTCTAAGAATTATGACATTTTGCCTGAATATAGCAAGTGACTGCAGACTATGAAATGTTGGTGGCACGAAGCAAGGATGAAATGCTCTCTGTTGTCTACCGCCCTCCCAGTGGCAACTTGTCATGCTTTCTTGAGATTTTCGAAGAATTTTTGGAATATGTATCTGAAACCAAAGTGAAACTAACATGTTCAGGGGATTTTAACATTGATATTTTAGAAAACAGAAACGCAGCTTTCGATTTCACTACTAGACTATCCGCAACTGGTTTTACCAACATAATCTGTACAGCCACTCGCGTCACGTTGTGAAGTACATCTGCACTATATCTTATTATCACTAACATTGAAACAACTATCCACCGTTCCGGTACAATTGCATGTAATGTAAGCGACCACTGCCCCGTGTTTGCGTTTTATTCCAAAACAACAAACGAGAGTATGAAGGCACGCTCACACTAACGGGAAAACGCGCAACGCTGGAGGTTCTCCGCGCGCCGCTTCCCGCAGAAACCGGTTCTTTTCCCGCAGGCTGACTTGTTTTACGTTCCGCGGAGCGATGGGGTCGGGAGCTATTTTTCCCGTCCCGCAGAACGGAGTAGCCGATCAGAGCGGAGCGCAGACCGTGACGTCAGTCCAAGTTCAATGACTCCCGGCGGCGGCTGCGCGGGCGACGGCAGCATCGCTGGTGTCGCTTGAGTAGCCCGCTCACTTGTGCACGAGAAAAGCGCGTGCTTTTCCTTCTCTCTTGTCACGTGACTACTCTTTCTCGCTCCGCTCGCCTTCGCCTTCTCTACATTCCACGACAAACGCAGCGGGAAAACGGGCGTAGTGTGAGCGTCCTTCCGAGGAGCTGCGACGCTGCGGCGCCATGAACGTTGCGCCGCTGCGGGAAGTTTCCCGCTAGTGTGAGCCTGGCTTGACAGTGCGCGATTCTTTCCTATTTCAGTGTATCACACAGCTTATTCAATGGAGTCATTTAAAAACCAAATTATTGCGCATGATTAGTCTTTTATTTTAAACAAAAAATGCGCAGTCGTTGCATATTCCGTTTTTCATGAAACATTTGTGCGCTTATATGAGCATTTCCCTTTCAAGAGAGGTACACGCTCTAAGAAAATAAAAAAGCCCTGGATCACGCGTTGTCACATGATAATGATAAGGCGTAAAAACCGCTTGTACCATTCATTCCTGAGCACGCGTTCGCCAGAGGCTTTGAAAGAATTCAAAGCGACACGAAATAAACTCAATGCCGATATTAGACGTGGAAAGCATACGCATTATCATCACATATTCACAGGTATATCTAGAGATCAATCTCATTTAGCTTGGTAAGTAGTAAACAGAGTATTGGGCCGCAGCAACTTCAACACAGCCCCAGATAAGATCATCGTTGACGATAAAGAACTCGCCAACAAGTGGCTTGCAGATTACTTCAATAATCATTTCGTCAGCATAGGTGCAACAGCCCAGCCTGAGTCACAGGATGAAAATACAGTTTACAGCCCGGTAAGCAGTTCTTTTATGGAACCCACCGATGAAACAGAAGTGTCCAGAACATTTATGAGTTAATTGTTGAATCTGGCGTCTTTCCTGCAGATATGAAACGTTCAAGAGTTTCGGTCATTTTCAAAGGCGGTGATAAGAACATCGCGACTAATTACAGGCCAATAAGAATTATTCCCGTTTTTTCGAAAGGCCTGGAAAAGCTTATGTTCACGCGTCTCATGAAATATTTTGTGCTAAACAATGTCTTTAGCGATGATTTACATGGTTTTAGATCTGGAAAATCAACCGAAACAGCGCTCATATCTCTTAAAGAAACTGTGTTGGATAATTTTGATAAAAACATTTTTACCCTTGGCCTTTTCGTAGATTTCGCGAAATCTTTTGACTGATTAAATCACAGAATTCTCATAACAAAGCTATTTCGGTACGGAGTACGTGGCACACCTCTGGAATAATTAAATCATACTTAAGTGACAGAAAACAAATGGTAAGCTTGGGAAATCACCGATCAAACTTTATAGCAGTCACTAAAAGGTTTCCGCATGGAAGCCTACTAGGACCGCTGTTATTTAATGTCTTTATCAACGATATTGTACACATTGACCCATCAATTAAATTTATCATTTACGCCGACGACTGTTCTATACTCATGCCCGGTCCAGATGCAAATGTGTTAAGAGAGCAGTGCCAAAACCTCCTTGTAAAGTTATCCTCATGGTCAAGGTCAAACGGTCTAAAAATCAATCCATCAAAAACGAAGATAATCATTTTCAGAGCCAAAAACAAAGCATATCATTTAGACCACCCTATCACCTATGAAGGCCTGACGATAGAAATAGTTGAGTCACATAAAATATTAGGTGTCACATTTAGCAGTAGTCTAAACTGGGACATGGATGTTGTTGACATATACAACAAAATTTCCAAGGCAGTTGGCGCTGCCTCACGTTGCCACGCAATTCTTCCAATGCACATTAAGCTCCAACTATATCATGCATTATTTGCTTCTACTACTGCCACCTTGTCTGGGGAACCACAACAAATAATAACATGCAGAAAATATTTATCCTACAGAAAAAAATCATCCGGTGCATTGCAAACCATGAACACCTCTCTCACTCCAGTCCCTTATTCGCGACCTATAATATCATCCCTGTGTTGTGCTCGTACAAATTTCGTATATTACGCTCATGTCATATTTCACGAGGCTCCTTCCACGACTTTTTGATTGGCACCGCGTTATTAAAACCTCACGAAATCATCATTTCAACAAGAAACTCTGAAATTTGGTTCATCCCGCGTTTCCGCACTAATTATAAAAAACAGTAACTAAAACATAAACACCCAACACTACTAAATAGGTACATCTATGATACAAAGCCTACGCTATACCAGTTGAGGAACCAATTTATTAACATGTAGAATAAAAATCACATGAGAATGTACTCTGCGTTGACCTGTTTCAGCACACTTGTTGCATCTCTATTTCTCTTGTATTTTGCTCTTGTATTTTATAACTTGATGGTTTTTCTTTAACTTTCATATGTGCTATAGAGTTTTAAATACTGTATAACGCACGAGTGTCTGACATTTCATCTGGTATTAGCGATTATCTATCTAAAATTGTTTATTTATAATCTGTTTTACATACTGTATATCTTGGTTGTTTGAACGCCTGTGCATCGCACGTGTGAACACGCCGGTTTTCGTTGTTCTGTTGTGTTTTAAACGAATTCTTTTCATGCTTACCACGGCCTACCTTGATTTTGTTTTCCTTTTAATTTTTTTTTTCTGAAATGGTCACCTAGGCCTCGTCAAGCTGCCTCGAGCAGCTTTTAGCCCAGGTGCTCCAACCAGCAAGCACCTGGTGAAAATAAACGATTTGATTTGATTTGATTTGATTTGATTTGGATTTCGTGTAATAAATTGACTGGCCCTGTTTTGGATTGATTCTATTATATCGACTAAGTATTTCTGATGGGGAGACCAAATGGAAGAGGCGCATTCTAGTTGAGATCTAACAAATGTTAGAAAGGCTTGTTTACGCACATTAGAAGGAGCGTTATGTAAGTTGCGGCGCAGGAAGCCTAATGACAGGGAAGCATTAGCTGAAATGGTAATTATGTGATTCGCCCACGAGAGATTTGGAATTAGGTGAACGCCTAAGTATGTATACTCATTTTTCCGCACCAATATGTTGTTACTAATGGTCTACGGAAAGTGAGAAGTAGCTGGCTTTCGAGTAAAAAACATTATGTTACCCTTGGAGACATTCAAGGTCATTAGCCTTGTGTTGCACCAATTGTTAATGATATCCAAGTCACATTGAAGTGCACTGGGGTCACCAGTACGTTTTATTACTCGATATATAGGGCAGTCATCAGCAATTCGCATTTTATATGAAATGTTGTTCGGTAAGTCGGTAATATTGTTACGGACGAAGGAGGAAAAAGAGGGATGTGGAGTGGGCAGGAGTGCGCACGCTAGGCCCGCACACAGATTCATTAAATGTCATCTCACTACCATCGAGCATCTTCTCTCTATCCTTTGTTCTCCTGTTGTCATCGCTTGCCGCCACGTAACATTTGGTTGGAGGTGCGGCATACGTCATCCCCATCCTCGCCTTGGAGCATCGACGCCATCTGTAAGCCGGGACCATTAGCCGAGGGCCCAGGGACATCGCCGATCAGCTTCGCCCCAGCCCTTCAAGCCCAGACCTGGCCAACTACCACCGCCCAGCACCCAGCCCGGACCTGAAGACCTGAAGACAAGGAGAACAAGCAGACCAATCAGAACTGAGACGAAGGACCCGAAAGACTCGAGTAACCCGTAGGAACCGATGGACACGAACACACAACCCCCGCCCAAGCTCCCCGACGTGACCTCGAGCCATCGGTCCCATGGACTCTGGTGACGGATGGTTGACAACTCCAGGGGAGGCGGATCACCCACGCATCAGGCATCGTACTGGCAAGCCGTTCTATTCTTACTTCTTCATCTTCTTCAAGCATCCAGACACGCCCATCATCATGCCATGGAATCATCATCGGTAAACTTCCTCGTCTACGATCGGGACGATCGGTCGGTGGCCCCGGGTCAGTTACGGACGGAGGAGGAAGAAGAAGGCAGTGGCGCGGGCAGGAGCGCGCGCTAGGCCCGCACACAGATTCATTAAATGTCATCTCACCACCATCGAGCATCTTCTCTCTGTCCCTTGTTTTCCTGTTGCCATCGCTTGCCGCCACGTAACATTATTGTTACGAAGAGTAACGGAATTAAGATGAGTAACGGACCAAGGACACTTCCTTGCGATAAACCCGACGTAACATCAGAGAGAGGAGAGGAGTAATTATTAACAACTGTGAATTGCTGGCGATTAGAAAGGAAGTTGCGAATCCATGACAAATTTAGGGAGTCTAAGCTTAGAGCAGAAAGCATCGATATTAGGCGACAGTGTGCTACGCGATCAAATGCTTTTGAGAAGTCAAGAAAGGCGCAGTCAGTTTGTAAGTTGCAGTTCATATTGGAATGAAGGTCATGCATAAAAAGCTGATGACTGTACTTTAGTCTGTAAGACCGTTTCTGAAGAATAGGAATGTCATTCGGCATTCAGTTTGCATAGTAACAGATAAGTCGTTTTACTAGCTTGTTCTGATATTCTTAAGCTATATTTTCAGTTTAACGAAGTAATAAGGAGCTTAGTAATAACTTATTCAATTAACACCTATACATTTCAAATTTACCTCTTTTTTTTTACTGCAGAATCAAGACTCTCCAGCTCTCGCCACGCTTTACTGTAAAGAGCTAGCGCCACATGGTGTCTGTAAGTCCCGGCACGAGGAAGAGAAGACGACGATGCAAGATGTGGCGCGTGCAGAGAGGTGCCACGCAACAAAGAGTGACACGTAGGAGAAAGGTCGGCGAAGCAGCGTTGCAGGAGGACAGGTGGTCAAGGAGCTGCGGATGATTGTGTCCCGCTTGGCCTACAACACGACACAGAATACCAGACCTGTTAGTGGTCAATGAGCTGCGGATCGCGTCCCACCTGTCCTATGACCCCGATGACCAGACCTGGGAGCGGCCAACTCCTGTTGTGCTCCTGGAGCACGTAGCCAGCACGCACGTTCAGCATCGTGATGGGTGCACTAAAAGACGCACTTGGAAATCTAGCGTCTCTGCTGCATGATGGCAGCCTCTGATCTCTCGCCTCGGCCGAGCGTCTCCCGGCGCCAAGCCACCTGCTGACCGGAACCAAGCGTTTGTGGACACTGGGCGTTCCGCACACTCCGAGCCCAAGTAACCGGGAGCGTCCGCATGGACTTCCTTATTCCAACGTTCCTTCTACCAGAGTTCGGTGAATGTTATGTTCATATTCGTATTTTTTTGTCTATAGGTAGTTATTTGCTATATCTTGCTTTTTGGCCTAGTCTAACGTGTTTGTATAAAAAAGATGTTCCTAGTTAGACCGGTATGATCGTATGTTTGTTTAATCCACCAAAATCAACCCCTTCATTGCTGGTTATTAAACAACCTCCTCGCATTTACGTAGTCTACTGTAGCGAGTGCGTTGAAGAAACACTTTTTTTACCTCTTCGTTAAGCACCAACGGCTATTATCTACGGACAATGCAGTAGAACATTGTTTGCTCGGAGAAAATTGACTCTTCAACATGCATTTTTAGCCTTAAACATTCAATGAGCTAGTTCAGCTGCAGCTCTTCTAGAAGATGAATTTTATACACCAGGAACAGTTGTGATGAAATTATGAACAAGATTGTGAAATAAAATGCATGAAGTGCTTGTGATTTCAATGTTCATAAGTGCAAAGTTTTTGTGGCACTTTTATACATTCCGGTTTATGTTAAAGCAGTGGGCACTACTTAGTTCTGAGGACCCTAATTTGAATAAATGGAAGCCAAGTATTCTAGTTTTGTTGATAGCGTGTGGGCAAGGAAAGGCGATATACATTTGTTAAGTGTCAATAAATGAAGTTTCTGACTGTTCTGCAAACGCCTTTTTATTACTGTGTTTTACAAATGGACTCTGACTTAGGAAGTTGTTGCCACAGCCTTGTTCTTGCCTAAACTTTCTTTTGGGTTGAAAGTGCATTGTTTCCGGTTGGTTATTCGAAGAAATGTTATCTCTGTGGACACATTCTTCAGATTAAGCCAGCTAAGGCATAGAGTACGCACATTTATGCTACAAGCTGGTCTGGTGCTTGGGGGCAGAGGATGTCTGACCAATGCTCTAGCTTGTAGAATGTAAACAGGTTTGCATTTTACATGCGTACGGGTCACGTTACCCATACACCACTTATGCTTTTATTTAATCCATTTCTTCACAACACTGCACATAAACACGCATCCCGTGCTCAAGCCTGCGCTTTACTTTATAAGTGACATACAATGTCATTTGGAAAGCTCAGGCCCTGATTTGCCGCACGAGCACGTGTACCTTGTGCAGCACCCTTCCTTGGGGGGGGGGGGGGGGGGTGGAGGGTGCCGCACATGGTGCTGCAAAACCCTTCTGCTGCAGCACCCTTCCTTGGGGAAGCGTGCTGCAGCAGAAGGGTGCTAAAATATATATGTTTTGGGGTGCTCCTCACGCGACAGGCCATTTACACCCTTAAGGATGTAAAATGTTTTACTGTTAGTTCAGTCGTTCAGTCGTGTCCGACTCTTCGTGACCCTATAGACCATGTCACGCCACGCTTTCCGGTCTCTCAGTATCTTCCTAACATCACATAACTTCATCTGCAGCGCCACGAGGATGCCATCTAACCATCGCGTTCGCTGCCTACCCCTTTTCCGGCGACCCTCAACCTTTCCCAACATCAAATCTTTCTCCAGCGACTCCTCTCTTCTCATCAGATGACCAAAGAATCTGAGCTTAAACTTTAGAATTTCACCCTCCAATGAGCAGTCAGGGATTATGGCAGACAATATCGACTGATTTGATCTTCTGACAGTCCAAGGAACTCTCAAGAGTCTCCGCCAGCACCAAAATTCAAACGCGTCAATTCTTTGGCGGTCAGCCTTCTTCACAGTCCCACTCTCGCATCCATACATAACAACTGGAAAGACCATAGCACGAGTTATACGGATCTTGGTTGACAGACTAATGTCTGCTCTTTACTAGGCGGTCAAGGCTAACCATGGCTCTCTTTCCCAGAAGCAGGCGTATCCAAATTTCATGGCTGCAGTCTCCTTCCGGGGTAATCTTGGAGCCCAAGAAGAGAAAATCTGTCACAGCTTCCACTTCTTGTCCCTTGATGCTCCAGGACTTGATAGGGTAAGACGCCATGATCTTTTTCTTTTTGATGTTCAGTTTAAGCCCAAACTTCTCACTCACTTCTTGTACGCGCATCAGAAGTCTTTTGAGTTCCACTTCACTTTCTGCCATTAAAGTGGTATCATCTGCATACCTAAGGTTGTTGATACGTTTTCCAGCAATCTGCACTCCAGCTGAAGACTCGTCCAGACCAGCCTTCCTCATGATGCACTCTGCATATAGATTAAATAGGCAGGGCGACAGTATGCAGCCTTGCCTCACTCCTTTCTCAATCGGAAACCAATCAGTAAGACCACGCCCAGTTCTGACTGCGGCCTCTTGCCCTCCATGCAGGTTCCTGAGGAGATAGATGAGGTGAATTGGAACTCCCATCTCTTGGAGAGCTTGCCACAATCTACTGTAATCTACGCAGTCAAACGCTTTCGCATAATCAATAAAGCAGAAGTAGATGGGTTTCTAGAACTCTCTTGCTTTTTCCATGATCCAGCGAAGGTTGACAATTTGGTCTCTAGTTCCCCTCCCCTTGCGAAACCCAGCTTGCACGTCTGGAAGCTCCCGATCCACATACTTCTGCAGCCCACCTTGGAGGATTTTCAACATCACCTTGCTACATGCAAAGCAAGCGCTATCGTGTGGTAGTTGGAACAGTCTTTGGCACTGCCTTTCCTTGGAACGAGGATGTAAACCGACGTCCCCCAATCCTGTGGCCACTGCAGGGTTGTCCAAATCTTCTGACATAATGTATGCAGAATGTTAACAGCGTCGTGGTTGAGGTTTTGGAGCAACTCAGCTGGAACACCATCAATTCCGCTAGCTTTGTTCTTAGCAAGGCTGGCTAAGGCCCATTCAACTTCACTTTTCAGGATGCCAGGCTCGAGATCAGTAATCACAAACATCTTATGTTGGATTTGCACATCCGGGTCCTTCTAGTACAGTTCTGTGTATTCCTGCCACCTCTTCTTTATTTCTGAGGCTTCAGTGAAGTCCTTGCCTCGTTTGTCCTTTATCCCGTCCAGCTTAGCACGGAAGCTTCCTTTGATATCTTTCATTGTCTTATACAGAGCTCTTGTGTTCCTTAATTGGCTGTTGTCCTCAACTGCTTGGCACTGTATGTTCAGGAAGGCATTCTTATCTCTCCTTGATATTTTCTGAAAATCCGCATGGAGAACCTTGTATCTTTCTCCTTCCCCCATAACTTTTGCCATCCTCCTTTCTTCAGCTATTTGCAAAGCCTCTTCAGATAGACAGTTTGCTTTCATGCATTTCTTTTGCTTTGGAACTACCTTAGTAGCAACTTCTTGTATTATTTCACGAAGATCAGTCCACATCTCTTCAGGCTCTCTATCTTCTAGATCTAATTCTTGAAATCGATTCCTCACTTCCACAGCATAATCTGATGGAATTTGATCCAGATCATACCTGAAAGGCCTTCTAGTTTTCTGCGTTTTCCTCAATCGAAGCTTAATTTTGGCGACAAGAAGCTAATGATCGGTGCCATAATCGGCCCCAGGCCTTGTTTTTACTGCTTGTATAGCGCGTCTCCTTCTCTGCCGGCAAAGAATATAATCGATCTGATTCCTGTACAGACCGTCCGGTGAAGTCGATATGTACAGGCGCCTCTTGAGCGGTTGCAAATGAGTATTCGCTATGGTCAGGTTGTTTCCTTGACAGAACCCTACTAGCCTCTGCCCAGCTTCATTTGGCTCACCAAGACCGAACTTGCCTGTAATTCCGGATATTTCTTCACTCCCGGCCTTAGCATTCCAATCTCCTATGAGAAAAACGACGTCTGATGATGGAGTGCGGTCTAAAAGGCATTGCAGTTCAGCATAAAATCTCTCAACATCAGCTTCTTCAGCAGTAGTGGTTGGAGCATAGACTTGGATAACTGTTATGTTGAAAGGGTGACCTTGGATCCGAAGTGAAATCATTCGGTCGTTTTTGGGGTTGTGCCCTAGCACTGCTCTGCCCATTCTGTTTACTATGAGAGCGACCCCATTCCTTCTCTTGAATTCGTGCCCACTGTAAAAGACATAATGGTCGCCGAAGTTAAATCTCCCATTCCGGTCCACTTGAGCTCGCTGATACCCAAGATATCAATGTTCAATCTGTCCATTTCTCGCTTGACGACATCCAGTTTGCCTTTCATCATAGATCTTACATTCCATGTTGCTACGTGATATATCTCCTTGCAACATCGGACTTTCCGGTCGCTTCCCGACACCTCCACAACTGAGCGTCCGTTTTGCTTTAGCCCAGCCGCTTCATTCGTCCTGGAGCTACTAGGAATCGCCCTTTGTTCATCCCCAGCAACATGTGGGCCGCCTTCCAACCTGGGGGGCTCATCTTCCGGCGTCATATCATTAATGCTATTGTGACTGGCCATAGGGTTTTCTTGGCAGGAAATATTGGAGTGGGTTGCCATTACCTTCTCCAGTGAATCACATTTTGTCAGAACTCTCTGCCGTGACCTGTCTATCTTGGGTGGCCCTACACAGCAGAGCTCACGACTTCAGCGAGTTTCGCAAGCGCCTCCGCCACGACAAGGCAGTGATCCATAATTGTGATTCACTGGAGAGGGTAATGGCAGCCCACTCCAGTATTTCCTGCCAAGAAAACCCTATGGCCAGTCACAATAGCATTAATGATATGACGCCGGAAGATGAGCCCCCCAGGCTGGAAGGCGTCCCACATGTTACTGGGGATGAACAAAGGGCGATTCCTAGTAGCTCCAGGACGAATGAAGCGGCTGGGCTAAAGCCAAAAGGACGCTCAGTTGTGCATGTGTCGGGAAGCGACCGGAAAGTCCGATGTTGCAAGGTTTTACTGTAGGGGCTGGTTATATATCGAGCACTTTTCTGTTACCTGGTTTATAGTGTGGATATGATCAATAGTAACGTACCCCTTCCGAAATCCTGCTTGACCCTTTGGTTGATTAAAATATAAAGTGGTCCTGATCTTGATCCTATCATTGTTAAATACCCTGTACGTAATTGATAGTAAGCTGATTGGTCTGTAATTTTTCAAGTACAATTAGCGTCGCCTTTCTTGTAAATTAGGATAATGTTGGCGTCCCTCCATGATTCTGGTACTTTCGATGTCTTCAGGCATTGAGTATACATGGTGGCCAGTTTTTCTGGCATTATATCCCTTCCGTCCTTCAACAAATATGTAGTTACCTGATCATCCCCAGCTGCTTTCCGTCTTTTCATGGATTCTAAGGCTTTCTTTACCTTGTTCTTCGTTACATGCGGGATGTCTGATTTGTCTTCATTACAGCCAATTTCATTCTTGCCTTGACTACTATAGTTGCTGTAGAGGTCCGTATAGAACTCCTCGGCTACCTTTATTATCCTGTCGATGGTAGTAATGGCATTGCCCGTAGCGCATACATATGATTTTTGATTAATGTCGCCCATCAGTACAGTATAATGGGTTTTTGCTTTCCCCATTGATGATTCTACATCTTCACAGAGGCTTTCTACTACCTGGTCATCATAACTTCATGTAGGTGCGTATGCTAGTACAAATGATCCTTCAGCTTATACCTCTTATTTAGCTTAATTACGATGCCGACTATCCTCTCATTAATGCTATAGAATTCATATACATTACCAGCTATATTCTTATTGATAAGGAAACCTGCTCCTAGTTCTCGTCTCTCCGGTAAGAATATAGAATATATGCCCGCCTTTCAGTACAGTATATGCCTCATTTGTCTTTCTCACCTCACTAAGCCCTAGATATCCCATATGGCATACCTTCTAGTTTCTCTACCAGAACTACTAAGCTAGCCTCACTAACTAGGGTTCTAGTATTAAACCTTGCCAGGGTCAGTTTTCCAATGGCGGCCTGTCCTCGGAGCCAGAAATTCTTAGCACCCCCTGCTGGGTCAGAAATCTGACCGCCGCCGTGATCAGCTGCTCCGCAGCCGCTGGTGACTGAGGGCCACAGTTTTGTAGGACTGATCACATGCCACATGCGCTCCATCAAAATCGTATTCTCCTAGTTATTTCCATTTCATGATCTGGATCTGTGGTTACTACCTGTCCTATGTTGCGTAGCGCTGCAAGAAGACAATGGACAGACACATGCACTAAACTTCCACGAATGCTTTATTTGCCGCTCACAGACGTTATAAATGAAGATAAAACGGTACGTGTTAGATCAGACAACATAATTTGTAAACGAAATGTAGAAACGTAAAAAAAAAGCATAATTACACGTTTTACGTTTCGCAAGCTGCTCTCAATCTAAAAATGCCGTGTTTTTTTGTCAGCGAAAACGACGGACTGTTGACACCTCTACGGTCCGACTCTTTCGATTTCTGCGGCCTCGATATTTTTTCTCCTTAATCTGCCGGCATTTCTACCAGTCACCTCGCATTCTTCAAAACAAAGCTTGCATTTAT
The DNA here is from genome assembly GCF_055883805.1 of Amblyomma maculatum. Classification (NCBI taxonomy): domain Eukaryota; kingdom Metazoa; phylum Arthropoda; class Arachnida; order Ixodida; family Ixodidae; genus Amblyomma; species Amblyomma maculatum. The sequence goes on from NC_139348.1 coordinate 28,518,145, forward strand.
GATAACGGCCGTGCCACGTCAAAGTGCTGGAACTGCCATCCCTGATGGTGCTCGCTTAAACGCTCATTATTACATCTGCATGACTGTCGTAGCTACGCCTTGTCGCAAGAAAGAAATATCTTGTAGATTATTTCCTCAGTGCACGGCACGAAGAGGTTTGTATGCCGAATCGCGCAATTATTCTGAACCTTGCTGTTAGGGCAGGTGGCCTTGCATATACATGCGGGACAGTCTTTCCGGTGCAGACATACACACCTTCACTTCCATGTTCTCTGCGACCTCTCGGAGGGAGTGTGATACCTTGTGGGTATATGGTATCACCACTATCTTGTTACCCCATTTGCCTTCGGTTTCACTCCTCGTGGCCTTTTCTCGCTGGAAGCAGGCCCTTAGTGAGAGAGACTGGTAAGTGTATCGGGAATCCTGCTGCCGCAAAGCACCTGCTTATCAAAACCTGGTTTTATAAGCTAATTTTCATCTGGCATGCAAAATACGTGCTTACCGCATTTGAGAGGTACGTCTCCATAATTCCTCTCTTGACCAGCTTTGTATGTGCTGACGAAAAGGGGCAAGAGAGGCTTCTCAGCTCTAGGCTCACACATCCCACAAACCTGCTTGAGAAAAACCAACTTTAGCTCATGAAATCGAATGCTGTCCGCAACAGGGAGCTCATTGGTGATCTTCAAAGGATGCAGACGCTCAGTTAAGTAGAAATAGTGTTTTCGGCTGTCAGGTAAATATCACTGTAAAGAAGATGAAGAAGAAACAACGCTGCGTTATCGCCATCACCATCGCTTCAGATCCGCTACAGCGGGATTTTTTTTAACATTCTGTGGACAGCGCGCTAGATCCGCGCCACCGCGAGCAACGTCTTGACCTTCTACACCAATTCCGCTCCTCCTTCAACATCCCGCAATCTTCCTTGGGCCGCACGACGACCGTTTCTCACCTCATTGACACTGGCGCTCACCCACCTCTCCATCAGCGGCCGTATCGGGTGTCCCCGACTGAGCGCCGTGTTATTGCCCAACAAGTCGATGACATGCTGCAACGCGGAGTAATTAGAGAATCCTATAGTCCATGGTCGTCTCCTGTGGGCCTAGTTAAGAAGAAGGATGGCTCCATACAATTTTGTGTTGATTCTCGCCGCCTAAACAAAATTACTCGTCGTGATGTGTATCCCCTCCCACGAATCGACGATGCTCTAGACTGCTTGCAAGGTGCAGAATTCTTGCGCTCTGGATATTGGTAGGTGCCCATGGCATAGGAGCATCACCCTAGGACCGCCTTTATTACTCCAGACGGACTATACGAATTTAATGTTATGCTGTTCGGACTCTGTAACGCCCCAGCCACATTTGAAAGAATGATGGACACTGTACTGCGTGGCCTGAAATGGAACATATGTTTATGCTACCTCGATGATATCGTCGTCTTTTCAACCGACTTCCCGACCCACCTCACTCGACCTCGCCAGGTCTTCACCTGCCTAACCCACGCCGGTCTTCAACTGAACCTCAAAAAGTGCCGCTTCGGTGCCCGCCAGCGCACAATACTCGGACATATTGTGTGCAAAGATGGAGTTCTGCCTGATCCTGAGAAACTCCTCGCCGTTGCTGACTTTCCGAAACCGACCACTTTGAAACAACTGCGAAGCTTCGTGGGCCTCTGCTCGTACTTTCGTCGTTTTGTTCCCAATTTCGCGACCATCATAGCCCCCCTTACACAGCTCTTGAAAGGCGCCGCTAACCTCACCTCTTGGTCGCCAGCCTGCGATGATGCATTCGCGACGCTGCGCAATGTTCTGACGTCACCGCCAATCCTTCGCCACTGCGACCCTACTTCACCTACAGAACTTCACACCGATGCCAGTGGTGTCGACCTCGGCGCCGTCCTCGCCCAGCGCAAGCCTGGCTTCTCCGAATACGTTGTCGCGTACGCAAGCCGTGCTCTTACCAAAGCCGAGACCAACTACTCCATTACCGAAAAGGAGTGCTTAGCAATCGTATGGGCTATAACGAAGTACCCCCCTTACTTGTATGGCCACTCCTTCGATGTAGTTACAGATCATCACGCTCTCTGCTGGCTCGCGTCTCTCAAGGATCCGTCTGCCCGTCTCGGGCGCTGGGCTCTCAGGCTTCAGGAATACGACATTCGTGTAGTGTACAGCTCTGGCCGCAAGCACTCTGACGCCGATGCTCTTTCTCGGTCACCGGTGCGTTCGCCTAACTCATCATCCCCTCCTCAAGCCTCTTTGTCAGCACTGACCATTGAGGATATGTCTTTCGAGCAATGACAAGATCCTTGGGTTTCTAACCTGCCAGATGTCCTTGGCACTACTTCCGCGGCTATGCATCCTCGGGCTCTCCGCCGACAGACCTCCCATTTTACCATTCGGGACGGTCTGCTCTACAGAAAGAACTACAACTCAGATGGCATAAAATGGCTTCTTGTCATTCCGCGCCACCACCGCTCCGAGGTTTTTGCCCACCATCACACTGACCCGCAAAGCGCTCATGCCGGCGTCCTGAAAACCTATGATCGAATTCGTCAGAGGTATTACTGGCGGGGAATGTACAATTTCGTACTTCGTTACATTCGCTCTTGTACCGCCTGTCAACAACGCAAGATTTCTCGCCACCCCGCTGACCCTCTCCAGCCTTTACCGTGTCCAGCTCGCCCGTTTGATCGCGTGGGAATCGACCTCTATTACCATGCAGTGTCGCCGGTAATCGATGAGTCATCGCCGCCGTCAACCACCTGACCCGTTATTCGGAGACTGCTGTACTTCCCGAGGTGACAGCCCGAGAGGTAGCCCATTTTCTCCTGCACCACTTGATTCTTCGACATGGCGCCGCTCGCGAACTACTGAGCGATAGAGGTCGTGTCTTTCTTTCCGAAGTAGTCGAAGAGCTCCTGTCGTCTTACAAATCGATACATCAGGCTACAACCGCGTACCACCCGCAAACCAACGGCCTCACGGAGCGTTTCAACCGTACGCTTGGGGACATGCTCGCAATGTATGTTACATCTGAATCTGGGAGCTCCAACTGGGACCAGGTACTGCCATTCATAACATTCGTGTACAACACTGCCACCCAAGCAACAACTGGTTTTTCGCCCTTCTTTCTCTTATACGGCCGTGAACCATCTTGTATTCTGGACAAAATTTTGTCATACCATCCAGATGCCTCTGAGTACAGTGCTTTGTCCGATATTGTACAGAAGGCTGAGGAATGCCGTCAGCTAGCTTGCACGTTTACCTCCAACACTCAAGGCTATCGCAAAGATCAGCATGATAGCGATACCCCTGCTCCGACGTTCCTGGCCGACAGCTTCGTTTGGCGATGCATTTCTGCCACCAGCAAACTAGAAACGAAATACCACGGACCTTATCGCGTCTTGGAACGCACATCCCCTGTTAACTACATCATAGAACCAGTCACCCCTTCTTCCGACCACCGCCGCCACGGCCGTGAGGTTGTCCATGTTAGCCGCCTCAAGCCGTATTACAACCCTCTGGTTGTCTCTTCTCCGTGAGTCGCCAGGAAGGCGACTTCTTCACGCGGGGGAATTGTAAGGAAGATGAAGAAGAAACAACGCTGCGGCATCGCCATCACCATCGCTTGTCTCCGGCGCCCATTTCTCTCGCGCTGAAGCTGTGCCCTGCGGCTGGTATTCCGATCCTGCTGCGCCCGAATTACTGCCAGCGCTAGACATTCCAATCAACTATTAAATCCACATTTCACGCTATGGCTCGTACGAAGTACTAATAAGTAGTCATCTACAAATCTAGAGGTTCGAACCAGTAGCGCACTATTAAAATTATTTTCAGTCGCCAGTCCAGGCTCGCAAGGTAGTCACTCAGCGCAGGGAAAATACACGAGCCGATACAGACACCATCCTTTTGCAGGAATACAACCTTATTACAACTAGCAAAGGTCGACTTCAGAAATACGGATAATAAACTCAACACACCGTAGATAGAAACGCCCGGTTCATCCTGGAAAGCAACAGCACCAATGCTATGGATGCAGTCTACGGTCCATTCCAAAATCTGCTGATGGGCTAAGGAGTAATATAGTTCCTTCACATTAGGCGCCGAACTGCCATGTTCATAACTGTAAGCCTTATTTTGAAGAGTGCCTGGTAATTAGTAGAAATGCAGACAGATTAACAAGAGAATTATCGAGGCCGCAACAATCGACAGAGCCGGACCTCACAGGTGTGTCAGCAGTCCGTCGTTTGTAGCTGCCAAGAAAAAGATATGACATTGTTAAATCAGTGTGCGAATCGGTGAAAAGTGTTTTCAGGTTTGAGCTTTTTACTTTTTGTTTGCTAAGTATGTTGCCTAATCTCCCATGTAGTTTTATCTTCATGTATACATTTTTGAGCATCTAACAAAAAAGCATTAGTGGAAGTTTAGCGCTTGTGTTTGTCCCTTGTCTTCTTGCTGCGGTTACTACCTGTCTTAAGTAGACCTATTCGCCTACGTCTCCGTGCTTCGCTACCTATTGCAAGCTGGTGTTCCTTCCTGAGGCTGTTGAACATTATCTTAGTCTTGTGCACATTAATTTTTACGCCTACCTACCTGCTTTGCCTGTCTAGGTCATCAATCATTCTTTGCAATTCATCCCCTTCGTTACTTAGTAACAAAATGTAATGAGCGAATCACAGATGACTGAGCTATTCTGCCTCCATTCCTATCCCGAACTGCACACATTCCAAATTTCTGAATACTGCCTCTAAGCAAGCAGTAAATAGTACTGGAGAGATCGCCTCTCTGTGCCTAACACCTTCCTTTATGCGAATATTGTTCCGTTCTTTATGCACAACTAAGGCTGCTGTGCAGCCACTATAAATGCCTTTCAGTACTTTCATATAAGGCTCGTCGGAGTCTGATTTTGCAATGCCTTCATGATTGGCGACTTTTCTACTGAATCAAATGCCTTTTCGTAATCAATTAATGCTGTGTATAAGGGCTGCTTCTATTACGAACATTTTTCTATCACCTGGTTTATGGTATGGATATGATCGACAGTAGATACCTTTTCCTAATACGTGCGTGCTTACCAATTAGGGAATGAAAGTACTGATGCGGAAGCCACGCTGGCTCCATACTCCTATCATTCTCAAAGAGTGACGCCGCAGCCTTACTGGCTCATTTGCGTGTACACTGGGATGTTACAAGCCATCAGTAGGACCGCATCTCTCGGCTAGATGCAGGCTCTAGACTTCACGTACCAACTAAAGTTATGCGACCTCAATAATTTTTCATATATTTGTGAGTGCCCTAACTATAGTGACGCGAGGAGGGCCGCTCTATATGCTAGGGCGAAACAAGCGGATAACTGATGCATGATGAAGGCACTGTTCGTTTTTTTAAATGAAACGGGCCTAGATTCCTGCCTGTGACATTTGCGTGTGTTGTGAAGGAAGTGATTATCACACATGCGCTTGCGCAGAATCTTGTGGCAGTGCACGTGTTTCCAGTTCGTTAAGTGTGAGCATGGGCTTCTCTATAACTCGGACCACAAGTGAAACCACACTGATCTATGACATCACCGCCCTTCGTTCACACCCTAACTCTCCTTTAACTTCCTCTTCCCCAGTGTGTAGTAGCAGGCCAGAGTCTGCCCGGAGCAGTTCAAGCACGCAGTCCTCTCCGAAATCTTACCACCTGACATCCTCTGCCGGCTTGCCTGCCCTGCCTCGAGTTCCCGGCCATACGATGAGCTGCGTGCTGCCGTCCTGGCGTGCTTCAGCGGGTCTGTCGCTCTACGATGCGGCAGACCCGCTTTCGCTGCCGGCAGCATCCGCAACCTCACCAGCATCACTCTCGTCTACGGCTACATCCTAGGGGCACAGCACGCCGCAGCTGTCTCCGGCCAGCTCTCTGCCCCTCCTGCCTAGCGCATCTGGCCCGGCTACTCTCCTACATGTATGTATCGTCTACGACACAGTAAGCGCAGCCTCAGCTGTTCCGTCCTCCTGTGCCGTCACTTACACTCCCATGATGGGAGTGGATTGAATTGCTGGCATGCGAGTCGTGTGAGGCAGCAGCACCGGACTTCAGCACGTGCCTCGATTTCTCGCACCAAGCGTCCTGCTCATCGTCTGCAATCGCCCTCCATCGCGATTGCGCATCACTGGGCTCCGCAGCCACCTCGCTCGAACACAACGCGTTATGCGACGCAACATCTCTGGTTCGTGTCACAGAGCCTATGGCCACTCAATTTGCATTTTTTGTGAGCTTCCCGCTTTTCCAAGCCCCTATCAGGCAGCAACACCATATCAGCTTATGCCTACCGCAAGTGACCCGTGCGTACGTACATCGCAGCCCTCAGACTCGCAGCCCTCAGACCCTGTCTTCATCACGGTTAATTTTGCCCTCTCGTGCTGCAAGCTTAGGACAGTACATAGCTCTTCGTCACGTTCCCTCCCCAAGACTGGCTCGCCTCAGTGCTTTGCACCATTCATTCGGCCAGTTCGTTGTGAGCACAAAGCCTGCCTTCAGCGCCGTCGCATGCACTACCGACACACTGGTGAACTTAGCACATTCCTCAACAGTCCCGCTTCCTCTACCGCCACGTTTTACTCAGCCGCGATCTCCTGAACAGCCATTGAAGAAATCTGCTTGCCCCTTGGACTACACCTTGGACACGAACTTAACATGTACTTACGTGTATAGCCTTCTTCATAGTTTTTTTTTATGTAGACAGCGAGTTTCTTTTCCTTTTTTTTCCGACCAATCGTCTGGGGGAGGAGCCCTGCAGCGACTCGCGTGGCATGCGCCCGGCACGTGCCGAAGAGAAGGAAGCAGCGCCGGGACGAGAGCTTAGGAATGCTAGCGACCTTCGCCTCGGCCGGACGCTACCGTCGTCACCTCTTCAGCTTCTCCTAAAATAAATGTGGCCGCGGTCGCCCCTGCCTGGCGATCTTTACAAGTGCTTCTCGTCATCATCTAATGTATGACAAACACCACTGGCCAAGCACCGCATTATAACGGACGAACACTCTCGACCTCTGCGCCAAAGCTCTTACCGCGAATCGCCGCGAGAACGTCAAGCCGTCCGCGAGCAAGTCGATGAAATGCTCCGTGACAACGTTATGCAGTCATCAAAGAGCACCTGGGCGGCACGCACTTATGGTGAAAAAGAAAGATGCGACACTTCCCTTCTGTGCCGATTACCGCCGCCTAAACAGCATAACAAAGAAGGATGGTTACCTCTTCCTCGCATCAACGACACTCTAGACCGGCTCTGCAATTGAAGGTATTTCTCATCGGTGGACCTGAAGAGCGGATATTGGGAAATTGACGTCGACAGAGGAGATCGCGAGAAGACCGCATTCATCACACTGGACAGCCTTTTCGAGATCAAGGTGATGCCATTTGGCCTGTAATCAGCATCAGCAATGTTTCAACAATGGACACAGTGCTGGCGGGCTTGAAGTGGCAGATTTGTTTGTTATACTTGAATGACGTCGTTGTCTTCTCTTCGACCTTTGAAGACCACCTAGAAAGGCTTCGGACAGTGCTAGAAGCTATCAAGTCATCAGGGCTAACTTTAAAAGCAGAAAAATTCCGCTTTGATACGCGAAATTGCGGTCTCTTGGCCATATCGTAAGCGCGGATGGTGTTCGCCCTGACCCTCAGAACACGGCTGCATTCGCGCACTTTCCACCGCCCGCCGGCAAGAAAGCCGTGCGCAGGTTCCTTGGGCTGTGCGATTATTATTGACGATCTGTCAGGAACGTTTAGCACACTGCCGAGCTGTTGACGCAGCTTACAAGACGTAACGTAGCATTTCGATGGGAAGCGCCGCAAGAAGAAGCCTTCGCCGAACTTATGCGCCGCCTACAGTCTCCTCCAGTCCTGGGCCACTTTTCTGAAAACACCGAGACCGAAATTCACACCGACACAAGCAAAATGGGCGTAGGCGCTGTCCTCGTTCAGAAGAGCCCTGGACAGGAGGAACTATCGCCTACGCTAGCCGTTCCCTGTCGAAAGCTAAATCTTACGACAGAGTAAGAATGTCTTGTCATCATTTGGGCCACAGCAAAATTTCGCCCATAATTGTACGGACGACCACTCAGGGTTGTGAGCGATCACCATGCTCTCTGCTGGCTCGCCAACTTAAAAGCGACATCAAGCCGCCATGCGCGATGAAGCCTGCGTCTTCAGGAATTCCGCATCACAGCCGTCTACAAATCCGGCCGCAAGCACTCCGATGCCGGCTGCTTGTCACGAGCCCCCGTTGATGCTCCGACGAAAGACGACGACGAAGACGTTTTTTTGGGACCGGCAAGAGTCAGCAGTTGCACAGAACAACAGCGATCAGACCCTGAGCTGAAAGCGCTAGTCGATTACTTAGAAGGAAACACCGTGTCCCCTCCTGCTGTGTTCAGGCGTCAGTTATCATTGTTCGCGTTAAACAATGGCCTCTTCGTGAAAAGAACTTCGCACCCAACAGGACCGCGCAGCTTCTTGGTGTGCCTAAGCGCCTCTGGCACGAAACTCTAGAGACGCACGATCAGCCCACAGCCAGGCATCTCGGGTTTGCACGCATGTCGCGGCGAATCCAGGAGTATTACTGGCCGCGACTGCCTGCCGAAGTTGCCCACTACGTAAAGTCATGTCGGGAATGCCAACGACGCAAGACACCGCCGATCAGACCAGCGGGACTACTGAACCCGATTCCGCTACCAACCCTGCTTCTTTAACAAATTGAGATGGATCTCTTTGGCCCCTTTCCAACTTCATATATGGGTAACAAGCGGATCATCGTGACCACTGACTATCTTACCTTATCATACCCAATGGTACCGCGGCGGAAGTCGCCACATTTTTTTGTCTAACAAATGCTCTTGCGACACGGTGCCTCAGAAATGCTCATCACGGACAGGGGAACGACGTTTACGGCAGAGTTGACGCAAGCCATCCTAGAATACAGTTATACAAGCCATCGACGAACAACTGCGTACCATCCCCAAACCAACAGACAAAATATCGCGGACATGATCGCCATGTACGTCGACTCTGAACGCGAGACCTGGAACGCCATCCTGCCGTACGTGATCTTCGCGTAAAACACGGCAGAAGACAACCAGAGCGACCCCGTTCAAACTTGTGTACTGCAGCTGAGTCTATGTAAATTCCATCCTTTTGGGACAGAACCACATCCTCAAATTAGACAAAAAGTGACTGAAGGTAGGCTTTCAGTATGTTCAGAAACCTATCCACAGCTACACCACACTTGTTCTGAAAGCGAACTGCCCCGTAGGCGTCAATTCATTTTTCGATAGCTATGAGCACCTCCGCGGAATGTTATAGAATAGGTCCTTGACATCTACTGAGAAGCTCAGCACCGGGCTAGGCACCCGCAGGAACAAAACGAAGTCTCTCGAGTCCCTAATTAACATGGGTTCTTCAACCTACAGAAGGTCCGAAGCGCTGTGCAAGAACTTTGCCGCGCACCTCTGCCAGGTATCCCGGTCCTCAACAATCACGCGCAATGGTGCTCCTTCATTGTGAGTCTTCACAAAAAAGAAGGGTCAGAGCGCAAGATTCTTGCTGATCTTTATGTCTTCAGCAAGGAAGTGCAGATAGAAGGGGGTGCAGAAGATAGAAAGAAGGCTTGATGCCACCTCCCTGGAGCTGAAACTGGAAGTGTTCGCATCCCCTCATGGGGGGAGGGGCGGGAGGTACTGCGACCGGTACCGCAAGAAGCTCCGCGATGTCTCTCCTTCGGATCTGAGCCACTTGTTGTGCCGGCCTTCGTGCCGTCCGCGTTGGGCGCTGCTGCTCCTTCCTCGCCCTCCAGCAGAGGATCCGGAATTGCTTCGTCTTGGCTGTTCGCGAAGCTTCTTAAGGCAGTTCTGGCACTCCTTTTCACCAGTAATGTGCGCCTCACCGCAAAGCACACACTTAAGCGAGCAGGTTTGTTCTTGAGGTGGGTCCAGAGTCCCGCACTGCCGGCACATCCGGACATTCGGCGTGGAGCACACATCCGATCGCTGTCCTAGTTGTAGGCAGACGTTGCAAACCTGCCTAGTGGGTCTTTACGGGTAGCAGGCTACCTCATCGCCCTATAGAGAATGTATTTTGGAACGACGGCACCCTCGAAGAGGTAGACAACAGTCCTAGATTTGTTCAGCATTCTAGACTGCAGAATAGTGACCCTATGAATTCGTACGCGCAGATTGTTCTTCTGTTTCTCGAGTAACGTGCCTGGGTCTCTGCTATGTATGACCCCATGTAAGATGCCTTCTGTGACTTCCAAGTTAAGTGTTTAATTAGTACGACTGTCCTCAGAGGCTTATGCGCGTGATATGCCGAATGAGCTGTGCCGTATGTTCATGCGGCGTGCTCACGGTAAGTATATTTGAGCCAGTGCGGCGCTGTAGGATGACATCATCTCCCTGGAACTGCTGGTGGTCGCCGCATGCATCTACCGTGGCGCGCGACACCTGGTGGGTGGTCAGCGTCCGCAGCTGCCAGGCCTTTGGTCGCATGATGATCTTGAAATCTTTTTTGGGGAGTGACAGCGGGTTGCTCCGCTATCCACGCCACCCCAGTGGTTCTTTCATGTTTCCAAGTGGGCCGGATCCGGGGCCAGCGGTCGGTGGTGTCTTGTATTCGCAGGGTGGAGTCGCACCCGCATTACCGCCACCTTTTCCTGCGCGCGATCCTCTCTTTTGAATCTTCCGCTGGCGTTCAGAAAGATCCAGCTCCCAGTTCTTTTTTTTTATTTGATACTGTGCATCCCATCAGGGATTGTAACAGGAAGGGCTGTGAGCATATTATACTACAGCATAAAAGCATACACATTAATACATGGTGTAGAGTGTTACATGCAGCTTACAACAATCGAATAACACAGATAATATCACTTATATTAATTACATGATTACGGATGATACAGCGAGGGGATCAGTATTAGTTGTAATTGACAGTCAAGGCACAATCAAGGTTTAAAATACTAAAAAAGTGAAAATCGACTATAATGAATTAACAACTTGAATCAGGCATAACAGGCAAGTAAAAATACCAGGAGAACAAGGAAGCATAAAAATAAGGAATACAATTGGTACTGCAATGGGTATAATTCATCAGCAACAAGGGAACAAAACTCCGCTAAGGACGTTGTGTTAGTAATGCGCGTGTGTAGAGTGTTCCATTCTCGTGTTGCCCTTGGAAAAAATGAGTATTTGAAAATATCAGTATGAAATGAGAATTCGTCTAATGTATGCGTAAGGTTATAACGGGTTAATCTGTTCGAGGACGTCGGCATGTACACCAATGACACCTTACCACCGGAATCCTTCCTTGGTTTTCCATATTCCCACAACTTCTTCCTAATGTTTCGAATACGCGGTGAAAAGTCCTGTGCTACTGTGCTACTTGTGCTACTTACAGTTTACTTAGAGGGCGTATTCAAAAACATTGAATAGGAGCAGTCGGTCATCAGGGTTGTTGAAAAATATCTCAGTAATCGGCAATTCGCTGATGACATTGCTTTGTTAAGTTACTCAAGAGACCTTGCAATGAATGATTAATGGCCTAGACAGAAGAAGCAGACAGGTAGGCCTAAAGATTAATATGCAGAAGACTAAGGAAATAGTGGACAGCCTGGAAAAGGAACAGCAGTTTAAATTAAGTAGCGATGCGCTGCAGGTGCTTATGTCTATATTGTACTGGTAAAAACCGCAAATCCGGACCTCAAAATTCATAAGATAAGGGATAAGATAGGAGGATAAGATTGAGATGGAGCGCATTTCGAACACACAGATTATGCCTAGCAGCTAATCGGTATTTTAAATAATACTTGCATCAACCGGCCCTCAGATATATGGGGCTGAAACATGGAACCTGACAAAAAGGAGTCACTTGAGTTGAGTACAACGCTGAGGATTATGGAACGGAAAGTGTTTGCTCTAACGTTAAAGAATCAGAAGCCTATCGAGTGGGTCAGAGAAATAACTCGAGTTACTGACATTCTAGTAGAAACCAAGAAGAAATGGACACAAACAGTATACATTTAGTTCGAAGAGTAGGAAACTGATGGTTGCTATGAGTAACCAATTGGATTCCAAGGGATGGAACGTTCAGAACGGAGCTGCAGATTTTTGGGTAGGCGGATAAGGTTGAGAAGCTCGCAGTTATCAAACGGGCGCAGATCGGACGTAATCTGCGGTCGCAGATAGAACAGGACCGGGTTAGTTCGAGGAAAATGGGAGAGGCCATCGCCCTGTCGCGGGTGTAGTTTTGCTGATGGCGATGGTGATCAGTCTAAGCAGGCGCCAACAGCCATCTGCGAGTGAAACCTATGCAAGATGTGTCTCTTTATTTGAGCAACGTTCTTATTGCCAATACAATAATGAGTTGACCAAGCGGGGGAGCTTGGAGTAGATTGGCGGAACAGATGTGGACGCCGAAAACGTGGGTCCATTTTATTGTGGGAGCGGCGACTGGGCCTTCTCAAGATCCACCTACGGAAGGGCACGTCTGTTTGCTGTACAGAGTGTAACCCTGCGTGCCGCATTTGTTTTCAAACTCCTTGACACAGTCATCCGGCACCGAATCCTTGTACTCGGTCTTCACAAAGGCCACGCAGTCTGCAAAGAAATAAAGAAAATAAATGTCTTCTACGAGGGACCTTTGCATCCTAATTATGATCGTGATAATCATCAGGTTGACTACGCCAACTTGGGAGGAGGGCGGGGGGATCAGTAACCTATAGTACCTCAGAGCCGTGCTTGCTCAAGCCACGTAATACCTGCAATACGCGTCCGCTCTCCTAAGTTTCTCCTAAGAACCGAATTAGTTACTTTTAACAGCAACCAGGGATTTGGCCTTCTTATTCCACATTTGCTCATGCCCGTTTCTTGTTTTCGTTTGACTAAATTGCCACTAGCTCATATTTACTCACAGGTCTGATTGGTTTGTTCATCGTATCTTTTGACCAATTATTTTCCTATCCGTTCACCACTGCGTTGCCATTCTTTTTATGAATTCCGCTCTTTTCTTTAGCGCCTATGTGCCGGTAAAGTACAGTTGTTATATGCATCTTCTCCTTTCTTAGGGTCATGGTAAACTGTCATTGATGCCCTCAAAATCAAACGCACATCACACCTTTATTTTCTTCCTCATCCTGACCGGAACAGCGCGCACTAAGACACAGACAAGAAGAGAGACACGACACACACGAGTTCTCGTGTGTGTCGTGTCTCTCTTCTTGTCTGTCTTAGTGCGCGCTGTTGCGGTCAAAATGAGTTACCAACTTGCCCAAGCATCTGTTCTTCCTCATCCGCCGCTATGAAAGAGGGTGGCGCTGTCGAACACTCTAAATGTTCGGTAACAGGAGACTTTATTACCCCAAAAAGTCGAAACTTTGGCAGCCGTCGATGTAGTTCAGTTGATAAAAGCATCGGACGCGATATTCGGAGGCGGTGGCTCCGCTCCAATAATTGGGGTGTTGGTTTTCCTTCTACTTTGTGGTTAATTATATTTCTCCCCAAATCAATACAGTACTAATTTTGGTACTTATCAACTGCAAAAGTAAAGAAAAAAAGATATACCTTACGCTTTCCTTGGCCTCGCAAACTGTCCGCGTCTTTCATTCTTTTATCATAACGAGCCGCTTATTTCCCTTTCCATTTTCTGCTTTATTTTCTTCTAGTTATTTCACCATTGAGATGCCAATCCGCGGGCGCTAAACAGCAGCCCTGAGAAGATGGATTTCCTTACTGCAGTGCATCGCAACATTAATGTAAGCTGTTCCTTTCCGAAAATAACAGAAATTACTTTTCTTTGTTCTAATTTTATAACCACCTTCCTACGTGAAGAACGGACCAATAAGCATTGACACTTAATAAGACTTACTTAAAAATAGAAGTTTCTTCATCGTAGCACCGCGGGCACATGATCCCACCCTTGTCACGGAGCTCATAGCGAATGCTGATTTCATCACCACCGGCAGGCTTGAAGCATGCAGCTCGCAGATTCTACACTTTTACCCGACGAGACATCGACGAGGGTGTGTCGACTTCATGATATGCTGCGTTGTATAGTGCCATCGTAAAGGAAGCGCGCTTCAGAAGTGCGAGATGCCGGGCTAGTTGATACTGCATAATGAAATAAAATAGCGCAAAGAACGGGACGAGACACGAAGGGTGTCTTTGTCTCCTTTCCTTCGTGTTTCGTCCCGTTCCTTGCGTTTTTTTATTCCATTATGAAGCACGCTTACCGGTCGCTACCTCGGAGAGTCATGTCGAGGCATGCTCGGAGGAGCGGGAAGATCCCGTAAGTTCAGTTCTATATGTGAGGCAGGAGATCCTGTAACTTCTGCTCTATATGCGAGGCAGCTTGTGGCAAGCAGACATAGCCCAGCGAAATTAGAAAGAATGTCACACAACTTTCCCGCTTCACTTTTACCCTGAAGAAGGACGGTACAATGTCTGAAACTCTCGGTAGAATACGATAGGATAATCAGGAAAGGTTTGCGATAGCCGTCATATGCTTAATGCAGTAAAATGGAAATCTTGGGCACGGTCAATTGTAGTAAAAACAAAGACCAACCTGTGAAGCAATTTACTGGTTTTCGGCTGTGGTGCAGGCCTTCCCTTTCTCTCTCTCTCTCTCTCTCTCTCTCTCTCTATATATATATATATATATATATATATATATATATATATATATATATATATATATATATATATTATTTATTTATACATGTATATTAGATGAGGTAGGGGCGCACAAACGAAAACAATGGTTTATTTCCGTTTGTGCGCCCCTACCTCATCTTACACATAGTTCTGGGTCCTGGACGACTTATGAAATATATATATATATCGCGCGGCGAAGAGGATAAAGTGGCGAAGCCGACGAAGCGGACGACGCTCGAGCGGTCGCTGTGAACGCTGGCTTTCGTAGCGGCTACGAGAAGGCCAACATATTGCTGTGCGAGCCATCTAAACCGCTTCATTACACTTGGTGAAGGTGTTGCCGGCTCCCAAGCTGGAGCTCTGCAATCGCACCTTGCCCGGCTCTATCATCATGACAGACGCCACAACTCAGTGTTGCCAGCTTGTTCCAAGCGCCATCATCTGTTCTGGAATGTGCGGCAGCGCGGACCCACCTATCTTCACCGGCACAGACGACACCGGCACAGACGACACCGACGCAGAGGACTGGCTGACTTCATACGGGCGTGTGAGTGCTTATAATAAATTTGATGACCATGTTAAGCACACCAACGTCATCTTCTACTTAAGTGTTGTCACTAGATTGTGGTTCTGAAACCACGAAGCTAATATCTCAACTTTGGCAGCACTCAAAACCAGTCTCAAGGAGGTGTTCGGCCGCCCCACTTTTCGAAAACTTCGCGCCGAACAACGGTTAATTTCTCGCATCCAGAAGAAAGGGGAACATTTCACAAGCTATATTGAGGATATTGTCGACCTGTGCAAACGTCTTGATCCATCTATAACTGAAGCACAGAATATCAAGCATGTCTTCAAAGGAATTGAATTGGACGCATTCCACATGCTCGTCGCCAAAGCCCCCCAAATCGTTTCTGACATTTCTTTGTGCCAGAGTTATGACGCGCTCCACAAACAGCGTATCATTACGCACCGTACCATTTTATCGGATGAAGAACTATCGGCACTGGATCTTCCCGGTTACCCTCAGGATCACCCAGTGCTTCTCCACCAAATAAAACAGTTTCTGCGGAAGAGGTGGCTCGACATATCCTTGGTTACCTGCCGGCCCAATTGTTCATGTCTGTCGCCTTCTCTACAGCGTGGCATCCAACAGCAGGTTGCCGAGATCCTGCCAAGTACCAAACCACCCCCTATGGTGGCCGCTCCGCTGACGAACGCCGAAATTTCAAGCCGCCTACCGCTTTCACCCGAAACGCCCACGTACGCACCCTCATACCACGGCTTCAATAAATCGCTGCCCGTGCGTCTAGTGCCACCTACGCATCCTGCTCAGCCTCGCACGTCTTCCCGTAATCCAAATCTGTTGCGCACACAATGTAACCGACCTGCTATGTCTGCGGTGTAGCTGGCCATGTGGCACGGCGGTACCGTGCACGGGGATCCCGTTTTTATATGGCTACGGGCGCGCTCCAGCCTACGACGTACCGTTTTCCGAACCTGAGTCCGATCGTCCGCCGTCGCATCACTCTCCGACACGTTCCGCTTCATAAGCCCACCGGTCACCATCTCTTCGCCCTCGGTCACGCTCTCCTATGCCCCGCCAATCACCAGCACTTCAGCCGGAAAACTCGACGCCGCAGTTCCGGAGGCAAGAACTACGTCCTCAGTAACTGTGTCAAGCCCTGTTAACGTTATTCAGGTTTTCATCGAAGGGGTTGCTGTTGATGCGCTTGTTGACACTGGTCCTGCGGTGTCCGTGACTAGTTGCAACCTGTGCCGCAAACTTAAAAAAGTGACGACGCCGATCCCCGATATTTCAATGCGAACCGCGAGAGCCGAAAAAATTCGACCAGTTGCTGCAAGCACCGCACGGCTCATCATACAAGGCCTCTCTTACGTTATTGAATTCATTGTTCTCGCTAACTCTTCTCATGAAATCATCCTCGGCTAGGGTTTTTTGTCCGAGAATCATGCCATCATCGACTGCACATTTGCTCATATTGATTTGTTGCCGCTTTGTGACACTCTCGTAGACACAACCCCTGCTCCAGCTGCACCCATCTTCACTGCCGATGACGTCGCTGCGCCTGCTTCTTCTTCTGTTCTTGTGCCTGTGAAATGTGACGTCATCAATGGCGCCACAGCAATGTACACACCGTATGTCCATTGTGCTAATCGCAAATATGTGTTGCGCTTGCATGCCGTGTGACAATTTCCGGTTGCATTAGCGCTCTGTACGTCGCCAACCCGTTGCCCTTTCCAACGAAATTACTTCGAGGAGAATCACTTTGCACTGTCGATATCATAGATCCCGCCGACGGCCCTAGTGTTATTGCAGACCCTATAGTGCATCACGTTACTGCCCTCACTCCTCCCACTGGAGTCACCGACTCGACCACATCTGACATTTTCGAGCGTTCTGTCGGCGCATCTTTGCAGCCTTCCCAGCGCAACGAGCTCGTTGCCTTGCTTCAAGAACTCAGCGCGTCTTTCGACTCTCATCAGACTTCATTGGGACGTACCATCGCCGTTTGCCATCATATCGACACCGGCCTCCACGCACCACTGCGCCAGCGCCCCTACCGAGTCTCAGTCTCTGAACGGCGCGTCATCGATGACCAAGTGAGTCACATGCTCAAGCGCGGAGTGATCCAGCCATTCTCACAGCTTCACCCGTCGTGCTAGTCAAGAAAAAGGACGGATATATTCGGTTCTGCGTCGACTACCGTCGGCTCAATAAGATTACTCGGAAGAACGTGTATCACCTAGCTCCCACGCATCGACGACGCCCTTGACTGTTTGCAGGGAGCTGAACACTTTTCTTCGCTGGACCTTCGCTTTGGCTGTTGACAGGTGCCAATGGCTGAAGCCGATCGCCACATAACTGCATTTATAACACCAGACGGTCTATATGAATTTAATGTCATGACTTTTGGTTTGTGCAACGCTCCAGCCACATTTGAGCGCATGATGGACAACATCCTTTGCGGGCTGAAGTGGCAGATATGTCTCTGCTACCTAGATGATGTTGTTATCTTCTCGAAGGACTTTCCATCTCATCTTCGCCTCGAGAGTGTTCTTCGATGTCTGAGCAACGCAGGCTTGCAGCTAAACTTGAAGTGTCGATTTGGTGATACTCGGCCACGTCATGTCCAAGGACGGAGTCCTGTCGGACACTGCCAAACTTCGTGCAGTGGCAGAATTTCCAAGGCCCGTCTCACTGAAAGAACAGCGCAGCTTTATAGGGCTTTGCTCGTATTTCCACCACTTCATCAGAAATTTTGCCGAAATTATTGCCCCGTTGGCCCAGCTTCTTGCTGGAAGCCCTGACTTGTCGGTCTGGTCCCATAAATGTGATGACGCTTTTACTACGCTCCGGCGACTTGTGACATCCCCACCAATACTACGTCGCTTCGATCCGTGCGCTCCTACCGAGCTCCACACGGACGCCAGCGGCATCGGTATCGGTGCCGTTCTCGCTAAGAGCAAACCTGGTTTCATTAAGTATGTCGTAGCTTACGCCAGTCTAGCCCTGACCAAAGCAGAGACCAACTATACAGTAACAAAGAAAGAATGTCTGGCGATTGTTTGGGCCATCACTAAGTTTCCTCCTGACTTATATGGTCGGCCATTCAATGTCATCACCGTTCATCATGTTCTGTGCTGGCAGTCGTCCCTCAAAGGCCTTCCAGCCGCTTCGTCCGCTTGGCTCTCCGTTTACAAGAATATGACATTCGTGTCCTATATCGCTCTGGTCGCAAGCACTCCGATCAGATGCCCTTTCACGCTCCACTGTGACCTCTGACCCTGAACCACACGCTGTCTGCGGCCTCACTCCTTCGATATGGTATCTGAGCAGCGCAAAGATTCCCGGATTCTTTCACTCATGAACGTTCTGGCCAACCAATCACAGCGCCACCTTTCTCGAGCTCTCCTACGACAAGCCCATCACTTCACTATCCGTGACAACCTCCTTTACCGCAGAAACTACCTCCCTGATGGCCGAAAATGGCTGCTCGTTTTTCCCCGACATCTGCGACCAGTCATTTGCGCGAGCTTTCCCAATGATCCACCGTGCGCCCATGTTGGATTCCGGAAAACATATACTCGTCTACGTCATTGCTACTACAGGCAGGGCATGTATCTTTTTGTCCGCTAGTACGCCCGCTCTTGTATCAACTGTCAGCGTCGCAAGACCCCACTACGCCCTCCAGCTCCCCTGCAGCCTCTACCTTGTCAACTTCGGCCATTTGCACGTGTTGGAATCAACATTTACAGGCCTCTTCCCTGCTATTCTGCAAGCAACAGATGGATCATTGTTGCCATCGACCACCTCACCAGATACGCTGAAACTGCCGCTTTACCAGTTGCGACCGCTCGTGACGTTGCTGGTGTCATCCTTGAGAACCTTATCCTGCATCACGGTGCACCACAGGAATTACTTAGCGACCGTGGTCGCGTATTTTTGTCTGATGTTGTAGAAGCCCTTCTTCAAGCGTGCAGTGTTGTTCATCATACGACGTCTTCCTACCATCCGCAGACAAATGGAATAGTCGAGCGATTTAATCGGACCCTTGGGGACATGATGGCTATGTATGTTTCATCTACCCTCTCAAATTGGGACCGTCTGTTACCATTTATAACCTACGCCTAAAATTCTGCTACGCAAGCGACTACCGGGTTCTTGCCCTATTTCCTTCTGTACGGCCGCGAACCTTTTTGCACAATGAACACGATCCTACCCTACCGTCCTGACTTTTCCGAATGGACACCCATTTCTCAAGCCGCTGCCTATGCCAAAGAGTGCCGTCAGATCACCTGTCAAATCACAGCTGGAAACCAGTTCCACCAGACAAATCACCACGCCGGATCCTCATGTCTGCCGGCTACTTATCGTCCAGTCTCGTTGGTGTTGCTATGGGTGCCATATTCTACTTCAGGCCAGTCGCCCATGTTTCTGAGTCGATACCAGGGACCCTTAGCGTGCTTAAGCAAACTTCTCCGGTTAATTACCTTGTCGGGCACCACACGGCATCAACATACCACCGCCGACGAGGACGTGGAATCGTCCACCTTGACCGCCTCAAACCGTACCATGACCCTTCCATCGTGACCTCCGCCTAATCCGCGGACCAGGATGGTGTCTTTTCACAGGGGGAGTACTGTGAGAGAGATGCCTAACCTGCGATAAAGCAGAAAGAAGAGGAAGATAGAGACGTCGTGCGCCGAAGAGAATGAAGTGGTGAAGACGGCAAAGCGGACGACGCTCGAGCTGTCGCTGTGAACGCTGGCCTTCGTAGCAGTTTCGAGAAGACCAATATATTTCTGTGCGGGCCATCTAAACCACTTAATTACACTATATATATATTGTGGAAGAAGGGCAGGTCGAGACGGCAAGGCCGAGAGGGCAAGGCAAGGGATGCCGTGTCTCGCGTTTATTCCGATGGACTACCGAGGCATGTGCCACCGGTGGCGCCGCGGGATAATGAAGATGATGGTATGTACACATGAAAGAAGAAGATGCTTGGAAGGCTCACAAAATTTTCCCAAGGGGTCGGAAGCGGCCAGCCTGGCCGCTCTTTAGCACTGCTGTATCGCGGCGCACAAATGGCTTCAAACGAGACACATGAACTATCTCAGTGCCACGGTGACGTCGATCGGCTGAGGGATCAATTGGTGTCACTTTGTAGTTCACTGGGGACGTTTGGGCGATGATCGTGTATGGACCAAGGTAGCGGTGATGAAATTTATCACTAAGGCCGGGGGTGCGGAGAGGTGCATAAAGTAGTACTTCGTCACCAGGACGGAAGGAGACCTTACGATGTGTAGAATCGTAGTGATTCTTGCGATCTTTGTGGCAGGCTTCTGTGTCGAGGCGAGCAAGGTGACGGCATCTGGCCACGCGGGATACGAACTGGGCAGGTACTGATGTGGAGGAACAGTCGGACGTAGAGAAGAATGAACTGTCGAGAAATGTTGTGGGAGGGCGGCCATAAACGCGGAAAAATGGAGAGTAACTATAATCCGCTCTACTGCTATATTATAGGCGAATGTGACGAATGGTAAAATAGTGTCCCAATTTCGATGATCCGGTGTGATGTACATTGAGATCATATCTGATAAGGTGCGATGAAATTGTTCCGTCAGACCGTTAGTCTGAGGATGATAGCTTCGGTTGTCACTTAGGAGCACCCGTGGAGCGCCATCCCGCAATGCAATATATCGCAAAAAGAAATTTGCAACCTCTTGAGCCGAGCCAGTGGGCACAGGTGCTGTCTCCGCGTAGCCCATAAGGTGATCTACAGCCGTAATGATCCAATGGTTGCCGCGATCGGAGAGAGGCAGGGGACCATATAAGTCAATGCCGACTACGTCGAATGGTGTGGCTGGACAGGGAAGGGGTTGTAGGAAGCCACCGGGTGGAGAAGTCAGCCGTTTGCGACGTGGCACAGGGGGCAGGAAGCGATGCATTTAGCTACACTGGAGGACAGCCCAGGCCAGAGGAACCATCTCTTCACGTGGTCGTAGGTGTTGTGAAAACCTAGGTGACCTGCCGTAGCGTCATCGTGTAGAGCCGCTAAGATACTTGGGCGAAGCACAGGCGGGAGGACTGGGATCCAGCGGGTTCCTTCAGGGCAACACACGTAGCAGAGTAGGATGCCATCTTCGAGCTTGAAGTTACGTAACTGTCGGCGGAGCCTAGCATTGGGTGGGTTCAAAGCGCCTTTAGGGCGGTCGGTGATGGGACGGAAGTAGGCGTCCGCTAGTGGCTGCGACTGGAGAGCATGTTGGTTGTCAGAGGCAACAAACGAAACTGCTATGATATGCGTCGGAGGAAGAGAAAATCGACTCTGGTCAGAGGAGGAAATACATTGCGGAGAAAAACTGCAGGCTGATGGCGAAAGTGGCCAGCGAGAAAGCGCGTCGGCATCTTGGTGGTGGCGACCCGATTTATAAACGACGTCGAACTGGTACTCTTGTAGGCGTAGAATCCAACGACCAAGTGGACTTATCAAATGTTTCGGCGAGAACAACCAGCAAAGAACATGGTGATTGGTCACAACTGCGAAGTGGCGACTGTATAGATAAGGACGAAATTTCTGAACCACCTAGACGACGGCAAGACATTCCTGCTCGGTAATTGTATAATTTTTCTCAGCTGGAGTCATGGTGCGGCTGGAGAAGGCAGTCACTTTCTCACGGGAAGTTGCGCCGCGCTGTAGAAGTACAGCACCGAGACCACGACCACTGGTATCAGTATGCAGGTTGGTCGGAGCGGTGTCACTAAAGTGGCCAAGAACAGGATCTGATGTCAGGGCGTGCTTGAGGTTCTTGAATGCAGTTGCGCACTGTGCAGTCCACACGAAAGCGCTGCGCGCTTTAATTAGTTCATGAAGGTTGGCTGGTTTGGTTGGTTTGTGGGGTTTAACGTCCCAAAGCCACTAAGGCTATGAGAGACGCCGTAGTGGAGGACTCCGGAAATTTCGACCACCTAGGGTTCTTTAACGTGCACTGGGAGCAGCAATAGTTGCAAAATGTCTAATAAAATGGCAAGCCGAGAAAACTGCGCAAATCTGGAGTCCGTTGAGGAAGAGCAAAATTCAGGACCCCCATAATGTTTTCAGAGTCTGGACGAATGCCGTCAAGACTAACTAGATGTCCCAATATTTTAATTTTATTCTGTGCAAAGTGGCACTTCTTGGTGTTGAGTTGAAGGCCTGCTGAAGCGAGACCTGTGAGGACTTCATTCAGGCGCGTAGGATGGTTGCTAAAAGTTGATGAAAAGATAACAATGTCGTCCAAGTAACATAAAAAGGTTCTCCATCTTAGTCCACGAAGTAGTGTATCGATTATTATTTCAAATGTTGCTGGTGCGTTACAAAGGCCGAAGGGCAAAACATTAAATTCGCAAAGTCCATCGGGAGTTGCGAAATGGCTTTTTCTTTGTCATCTTCGTGCATAGCTATTTGCCAATAACCAGAACGAAGGTCCAAGGTCGAGAAATATTCGGCGCCTTGGAGATAGTCAAGGGCGTCATCGATTCGCGGCATCGGGTATACATCTCTGCGGGTAATTTTGTTGAGTGCATGGTAATCAACACAAAAGCGATCCGACCCGTCCTTTTTTTAATTAACACTATTGGAGAGGACTATGGGCTTGTTGAGGGACGAATGATATTGCGACGTGGCATGTCATTTACCTTTTCTTCAATAACAATTCTTTCAGGGAGAGAAACCCGATAAGGCTGTCGGCGAACGATAGAGTTACCTTCAGTAAAGATGCGATGCTGTTCAACACTAGTCCGTTCCAGTGGTGGGGAAGTGGCATCAAAAATGGCTTGGTGATGTCGAAGCAATGTCAGCAGTTTTTGGCGTTGGTTAGGCGTGAGGTTCGGGTTAATAGTATTTGAGAGAACAGGAAGAGAGACGTCTGTCTAAACTCACTGCTGAGGCAGACGGGCGGTGAGCACCATCAGGGACAAAGATTGAACATCCACCATGCAAGGCAGAGAAGCTCCTTTTGGGAGCATCAGGGATTCACGTGAGGTGATAGCGGCCGCTACTGCCGCTGAACCACGATAAGTAGTTCTTCGCACTGAGGAGGCAAAACAGCATCAGCGGCGGCAATGAGGGGATAATGTCGTTCAGAAAAATCTGATGCAAAATCACTGTCTGTCATATGGATGACATGGTCGCCACAGGAAATTAACGCTGAAGCAGTTGACAAAAAATCCCATCCAAAAATCATCAGATGCGCACAAGGTGAGAGCACAGCAAACTGCACACGGTGGCGGACGCCGTCGATAACAACTCGCACAGTGCACTTTGCTGAAGGGCGCAGAGGAACGTCATTGTCTCCACGTAGTTGAGGTCCATCATATGGTGTCGTCACTTTTCGTAACCGGTAGCGCAAATCAGAGTGAATAACAGAAATTGCAGCCCCTGTATCAATCAAAGCTTCGAACAATAATCCTTCAACGAAAACACAAATCATATTGTACGGGCGATCAGGAGGACTTTTAGTAAGTTCGCAGACTGCAGTTTGACCTCCGGTAACTGCATCACTTTGTTTTCCGAATGGCGGACAGGAAGAGCTGTTGCGGGACGGAGAGGAGAAACTGAGCGGCGGTATGGGGATAGGGAGCGGCGTCGAGATGCATGGGCTTCACTAGGCTCAGACGAGGACACTGAAGGCGAGAGGACCGACGAGGCGGGCTGGGAATAGACCGGCGTTGATAATATGAAATTGAATGGAGATCAGTTTCGAAGGCGTCGTAACCACGGCGTTTGTTCTGAAGACGGCGGAGACAGAAGCGGGATATGTGTCCTCTAATGCCAGAATAGTAGCAGACTGGTCGGGAGGGGCGCCAAGGTGCGTAATAGGGTGATGCAGGTTGAGCCATTGCCATTGCATTGATGGGATTGTAGGGTGGTGCCAGTCGGGGCGGCGGAACAAAAGGAGGCGGATGCTGCGACGTGCGCGTAAGTCGGTGCTGGGCGGGGTGCAGGAGGGTCGGATGCCATAGGTCGGGTGATTGTTGCCAGCTCATCTTTAATGATGCTGCGGAGACCGGCGTCATTAGAAGGTACGGAAGAATTATCGCACCCGTACTGACAGACAGGCACGAGGGCCTGGAGCTCCTCCAGGATGATGGCTCGAATCAGTGCCCGCAGATCGAGGTCAGCAGAGGTCGGGCCAGTAGCAATATCGGGCTGCAATCGGAAGGACTGCAGCTGGTCGTAATAATGGTGTCAACAGTACAAGGATTCTGGGCAATTAGGGTGTTATAAGACACAGAATTATTTCCTTTCAAGACGTGGTGTAAGCGTTCAGGTTCCGTCATGGTAGGACTAATACGGCGGCAAAGTGCAAGTACTGCCTCTATGTAAGACGCGTAAGACTCATCGGGACCTTGGAGGCGGGAAGCGAGCTTGTTCTTCGCGATCTCAGTCCGAACTGCCAGGTCCGCGAAGTATTGGCGGAACTGCTGTTTGAATTGGTCCACTTAGTGGTGTGGGGTTTACGGTTAATAAACGAGGTTCTGGAGACCTCAATGAGGTAGAAAGAAACGTTCAGAAGTTTTAGAGCATCGTCCAACCGGTTGTAGTTACTGCAGCGTTCATAGGTGTCCAGCCAGTCATCGACGTCTTCATCGCGACGAACAGCGAACAGTGGCGGGTAACGTTGTCGTGTGGGCACAGTCGGAGGGGGTGGTGCAGTCGAGGTAGAGGGTCCTGCCGGATCGTGGGTACTCTCGGTAGACATAACGATGGCGGCAGGCGGTAAACAGAGACCGGAATGTAGCTCCAGCGAGAGGCAGGGCACAAAACAGCAAGGGGATCAAGTCACCTCCACCACTTGTGGAAGAAGGCCAGGTCGAGACGGCAAGGTCGAGATGGCAAGGCAAGGGATGCCGTGTCTGGCGTTTATTCCGATGGACTACCGAGGCGGGTGCCACCGGTGGCGCCGCGGGATGATGAAGATGATGATGGTATGTACACGTGAAAGAAGAAGATCCTTGGAAAGCTCACAATATGTATGTGTGTGTGTGCGTGTGTGTGTTTGTGTGTTTGTGTGTGCGTGTGTGCGTGTGTGCGTGCGTGTGTGCGTGCGTGCGTGTGTGCGTGTGCGAGTGTGCGAGTGTGTGTGTGTGTGTGTGTGTGTGTGTGTGTGTGTGTGTGTGTGTGTGTGTGTGTGTGTGTGTGTGTGTGTGTGTGTGTGTGTGTGTGTGTGTGTGTGTGTGTGTGTGTGTGTGTGTGTGTGTGTGTGTGTGTGTGTGTGTGTGTGTGTGTGTGTGTGTGTGTGTGTGTGTGTGTGTGTGTGTGTGTGTGTGTGTGTGTGTGTGTGTGTGTGTGTGTGTGTGTGTGTGTGTGTGTGTGTGTGTGTGTGTGTGTGTGTGTGTGTGTGTGTGTGTGTAGTGACAGCACTACAACCACAGCTCTGCATAACAAATGAACAAAATTCCCATAATGAAAGGTGTTAGACAAGGAGACAAGATCTCAGTACTTCTCACAGCTTGCTTAGAGGAAGTATTGAGGGCCTTAGAATCTTACTTTGGGAGCCAGTAAGGGATAAGGACTGATGGAGACTACTTCAGTAATCTGCGACTTGCTGATGACATTGTCTTGCTAAGTAACTCTGGATAAATTGAGAGGAATGATTGGTGACCTAGACAGGAAAATCAGAAAGATAGGCCTAAAATTATTATGTAAGAGACTGGTAACGTTCAACAGACTATAGGGGAGGAAGAGCAGTTTACAATACGTAGCGAAAGGACACGTATTGACCGAGATCCGGAGCATGAAAGGGACATAACCAGGAGAATAAGATTACGAGGGAGCGCATTTCGCAATTGCTCTCTGATTATGACTAGTACCTCACTGGCATCGCTAAAGATGATTACAGTTGAATCATATCTATTCTCAGCTATAAGGATAAAACGTGGAGGCTAATGGAAATGGTTGAACTTAGGCCGGGGACAATGCAGAGAGCTATGCAAGGAAAAATTGTAGGTGTAAGGTTAGTGATAGGAAACGTTCAGAGTGGTTCCGAGAAATAACTAAAGTAATGCTATTCGAGTGGAAATCACGAAGAAATATGTGTGGTCAGGTCATGTAGTGCGAAGAGATGATAACCGATGGTTTCGAAGTGCAACAAATTGAATTCCAAGGGGAAGGAAAACGTCGTACGGGAAGGCAGAAAGTAAGTTTGGCGTATGAAGCCAAGTTCGCAGGGGTCGAGAGGTTGCAATTAGCACAGGGCCGCGTTAGTTTAAGCAATATGGCAGAGGCCTTCGCCTTGCAGTGGATACAATCCGGCTGATGATGATGGTGACGGATAACAAAAAGACACATGCACACCAGGGCTGGTTCAGCACTTATCCTTCTTGCATCCTTCACTTTATCCATCTTTTTCGCAATAAGATGCGCGATGCATCGTGCTGCGTAACCAACTGACCCAAAAAAGAGGGCTGCAGCCCTTAGCGGGAACTTCCACTCATGGGCAGCGATCAATGCCAGTCACTGAGCAAGCTGGAGCATTGCGACCTTCCGAGAAATTTCGGAGGCAGATGAGACCCCGTCAGTGTCATCGGGGTGAAGAATGCAGTCCTCATCCCCCTCCCACCTATTTCAGCTGTCCTTTCGCGTTCTTTTGCTTGGAGTGCACGAGACATGGGCATCCTTACGAATGTCTTATAGGTAAAATGCTGAAAATCCTGCGTTCCCACCAGCAGCTCCTGTACACCTTAAATGCATATCTTAGGTGAGCTGAAAATCCTGCGTTCCCACCAGCAGCTCTTGCACACCTTAAATGCATATCTGAGGCGTGCCACTGTGCTACCCTGAGAATTGTGTTTCCTAAGTTTCGGATACAAGGAAAGGCACTATGAAAGTACAGCACACGACCAAACAGTATAAAAAACAGCGCAGTGGCACAATAACCTAGAGAAATAAAAACTGTATTGTGACAGAATAACACAGGTATTAAACAAACGCATCAAAGCAGAACAAGCTGTAAAACAGCATGTAAGAAACAACATACAACTAAACAGCGCAGCGCAGTACGGTGCAGCGAAGCGAGGGCGGTGAATAAAGAGTCATAACCGCGAATGTTAAAGGACAATGCAAGGAAAAACACAGCGAAATTTGGAGCTTTCTCTATCGATTTCGCTATGCCGCAAAGACGCCTCAAGAAGCTTTCAAATTGGTATTTCTAACCTTCAATATTTTGAACGGCGCTGCCGAATAAAATTGTATAAAGGGATGACGCACGGCTTTGATGTTGACTGCCAACAATGTCCCATTATATTATTGCTTCTTAGAAAATTATAAGCACCTAATTTTTGGGTTCGCCCTTTTTTGCTTTGTAATGATTTGTAAGACATTACTGTACACGAATCGCTATGTGATGTTAGCCTACAACCGTCGAATGATTTGCAATTGAATTTCTTTTCACAACTGCTTCGGTTTCAACAGCCTAGCAATGGCTGTGACGTGAAAGCCGTTTGCGTCGCGTAAGCGATGTAAAAACGCTTATATAATCGCTTCTGATTCGTCTCAATTCACAGCAACGCTAGAGCCGTCCTGCCTCAAGAACAAGGATCACAAGTGAAGAATCGGAAATTATATCGCTCGTTTTTTTATTCTGCGTGTGAACAGGGCCTATTCTCAAAATATGACCGCTGCTTTGTGCCATATTCTTTTTCATATTGTGAGCACTGTGTGGCGCTTCATCTTCCACACGGCTGAACATGCTGCTTCATCTTCATCCTGCTCCCTCTTGTAGATACCACTCGTCATCGCGGAGTGTGGTTGGCTGCAGTGTGCGACCAAGGCTTCAGGTCTCCAATAAAACCTGATCCCCCAAATCCAACCTTCGCATTATCTTACACGTGGTGGAGGTGCGCCTTGATTTCCCCGCTGCTTCGTCACCTGAATCCACCTGGAGCTCCGTTCTGGCCGCCGTTTGACCCCGACCACCATCGTCATGACTCAAGAGGGCCACTTCGCTATTCCGGCTTCTACCAACTCGACCCCAGCTCGCCTTGCCACTTGGACTGTCAGTAGCCGTCAGCGCGACCCGCAGATGTTCGCCGGTCTCCGCGGCGACGACGATAATGACTGGCTCGACAGCTACGACCGGGTCAGTGCTTTCAACCGGTGGGACGATTCTCCTAAACAAATTAATGTGTCCTTTTATTTGACGGATGTCGTCAAAACGTAGTTCTTAAATCATGAATCGACGATTCAGGACTGGGCTACCTTTAAACAAAAGTTACGCCAGATTTTCTGCGCCCCTACTGTTCGCACGGAGTCCGCCAAGAAAAAGCTAGAAGCCCGGCTTCAGCGGTCCAATGAGACCTATACCTCTTATGTAGAAGATGATCTTGCACTTTGCCGGCACATAAATGACACCATGCCAGCGGCCAAGCAGATTCGGCACGTCCTTAAAGGTATTGGGTCACTTGCCTTTAACGCCCTGGTTGTGCAAAACCCTACCACTATCGACGTCACCATATAGACTTTTCAGTGCCTTGACGAACTACAATCAATACGCCTGCAGCCTGACCCCACTTTCTTTGGTTTCACTGCCGACGCTGACCTCCATACGCTTATTCGCGGATTAATTCGTGAAGAGCTCTCGGCTCAGGGTAATTTGCACCGCCCTGCATCAGAGCCACATCCTTCAGGTGCCGGCCTATGTACCATTGTCAAAGAAGAGCTGGCCTCAATGACCTCATCCCCCCAACACCGGTCGCTCCTACCTTCAAGTGCCAACGTGCGCCCAGGTCACGTCCTTGCCGCTTGCAGTTGGAACGCCTACGCCACCGGTGCCTACCACTGCTCATGTCGCCGCATTGGCACCACCTGCCGCGGCGCCGACATACTACCCCACCTGGCGCCCAGCCCGCCCTGTTTGTTATTACTGCGGGTACCGAGGCCATATTTCCCGTTTCTGTCCTTGCAGGCTCCAAAATGAACGCCGCGGCTACGACTCATTTGAAGCAGACTACCATCCTCGCTTCTCCGGGTCTAACCACCGTTCATTCCCTGATTATCCTCGACGTTCATCCCCCCGCCAGAAAGTCCCGCTCTGCCTGGTAGTTAAAGGCCTTCAAGACGCCGTTCTCCTTCGCCTTTTCTCCGCTCAACCTCGCCTCTCCGCCAAGCTTCTCTGACGAGCCACCTCCTATCGGAAAACGGACCACTGCAGTTTTAGGAGGAAAACCTGCACGCTTCGGCCATCCCAAAGCCCTCCCGAACGTCCCTCGAATATTATTTTATTTTGGGTTGAAGGTTTATCCGTTGAGGCTTTGGTTGACACGGGCGCCGCTGTTTCTGTGATACACACTGACTTGTGCTCCCGCTTGCGAAAAGTGAAAACGCCTTACGATGGATCTGAACTCCGTGGAGCTAATGGTGCAATAATTCAGCCTTTTGCTAAGTGTAATGTGCCAGTTTTGTTGACGGTGTCCGCCACCATGTACAATTTGACGTGATGTCACCGTGCGCTCACCCAATTATTTTAGGCTGGGATTTTCTGTCTGCCGCATAAGCCAGCATTTCGTGTCGTGACTGGGTCATTTACATGAACGAGAGCGATCCGTCTTCTGAACCTCCCAAGCCTCGTCATCGCCTGCTTGCCGCTACTGACTCAGTGTTGCCCCCTGGATGCGAACTTGTCGCGCTTACTTCGACTGACATTGATAACGGAGATGTGCTAATCGTGTCTTCTGATCGCCATCTAACCCGTGGAATCGCGTTACCATCAAGTCGTGTAGGGTTTGAGCATGGCACAGCGCTTGTCACTGCTGCGAACGCTTCCCCAAAGCACATTGTACTGACTAAAGGGACATATTTTTCTTATGCCCTGGACATGCATCCGGTGTCCCTCACCACCCTTACCGCCCCCTCTTCCTCATCAGCAGCTTCTTCCGATACCTCTCTCTGTGTTCTCTTCGTCATCATCAATCCTGACCCTCCTGCAACTCACCAAGCTTTGCAGGAATTACTTCGAAAACACCAAGCCTCCTTTGATGTCACTTCTCCGCCCTTGGGCCGAATTTCTTCTGCACAGCACTGCATTATTACAGAAGATACTTCTACTGTTAGCCGCCGCCCTTACCGTGTTTCCTTATCAAAACGTAAAATTATAGCAGATAATGTGAATTATATGCTCCGACGAGACATTATTCGGCCCTCAGCTATCCCCTGGTGATCTCCGGTCGTCTTGGTCAAAAAAAGGATGGTTCCATGCGTTTTTGCGTTGATTACCGCTCACTTAACAGTCACTCGCAAAGATGTTTACCCTATGCCACGAATTGACGACTCCCTCGACTGTCTTCAGGGTGCCGAATATTTCTCCACTTTGGATTTGCGTTCCAGTTACTGGCAGATTCCGCTGCACGAAGCCGACAAAGAACAAACCGCATTTGCTATTCCCGATGGGCTTTACGAATTCAATGTCATGCCTTTTGGAATTTGTAATGCCCCCGCTACGTTTGAGCGCATGATTGACACTGTTCTTAGAGGACTTAAGTCGAAAACATGCTTGTGCTACCTGGACGACATAGTTATTTTCTCTGCGACTTTTTCTGATCATTTATGCCGCCTTGATCAGGTATTAACGTGCCTGATATCCACCGGTCTCCAGCTGAACACAAAAAAGTGTAATTTTGCCAAGAAAGAAATCAAGATCCTGGGCCACCTCGTCAGCCGCGGTGGCATTCGACCCGACCCTGAGAAGCTTGCTGCAGTTTTGAACTCCTCAGCGGACTAAACATCTACGCAGTTTTCTTGGCCTATCTTCCTACTTTCGCCGTTTCATTCGCAATTTCGCTATCATTGCTGCACCGCGCCACCACCTCCTTACCGACCGTACTACTTTCAATTGGTTCGAAGAATGCGAAAAAGCTTTTCAAAACCTGAAGAATGCCCTCACTTCGGAACCTGTTTTCGCGCACTTCGACGACACTGCTGCCACCATTCTCCACACCGATGCCAGCAGCCTCGGTATCGGCGCCATACTTCTGCAACGTGATACCGCTTCTCGGGAAAAGGTAATTTCGTTTGCCAGTTGAACTCTAACACCAGCGGAACGCAAATACACCATCACTGAGCAAGAGTGCCTCGCCGTCGTTCGGGCAGTTCAGAAATTCCGCCCCTACCTCTACGGCCGCCATTTCACAATCGTTACCGATCACCACGCTCTGTGTTGGTTATCAACCCTCAAAATTTGACTGGATGCCTGGGCCGTTGGATTCTGCGTTTGCATGAATACCACTTCGATGTCACATACAAATAAGGTTACAAATATCGAGATGTCGATGCTCTTTCCCGTTGCCCGCTCCCAGAATCACCACCTAGTGTTTTTTCGCGTCTTCCTGCGTGCACCCTCGACGTCCCAATGTCGTCCAGAGCTCCAAACATCACCTGTGTTACTCATGCCGCTGCTTCAGATCGCTACGCCATTTTTTTACACCAGCGAGCAGATCCCTACTCCCTTTCCCTAATCGACCTTCTCACCCTCCTGCCGCTAGGATGCGCACGCAACTCCAAAAGTTCAAACTTGACAACGGCGTGCTCTCCCGTTATATTTATTGATTTGAAGGCACCCGTTGGGTCCCCGTTATTGCGAGAGCGCTTCAGTTCAGTTCAGTTCAGTTTATTACCTTAAGGACCCCCGTGGGGGTATTACATAAGGGGTGGATTATACAAAAAAAATAAGTACAATGGTTGCCATGCGGGTTCAACATACAATATGATCTGTTAGTGCTTTGGAAAAGTTGGATGGGCAGGTGATAGCGGCGATGCTGTGGGAAAGGCCGTTCCAATCTAATGCTGCTCGGGGGAAGAAGGAGGCAGCGAACGTGGTCGTATGGGTCCGAGGCCGGGCAACTTGAAGAATGTGACCAGTGCGATGCGATATGCGAGCTGGTGATGTGATATAGCCTGCGTAACCGTGGGTGCTGTAAAAGAACTTATGAAACAGGTTTAGGCTGGCAATGCGGCGACGAATAACAAGGGTTGATAAGGCGGATTCTGCTTTTAAAGACGACACGCTGACTTGGTATGAATAGGTATTGTGGATGAATCTAGTGGCACGGTTCTGGACGGATTCGAGGGCATCTATGAGGTATATTTGATGTGGATTCCATATGGGGGATGCATATTCTAGTTTCGGTCTGATTAGCGATTGGTAAGCCAGGAGTTTAACTTGTTGGGGAGCGTGACGTAAGTGGCGTTTTAAAAAGCCTAGTGTTTTATTCGCGGATGATATTACATTAGAAATATGTGTGCGCCAAGATAAATCATGAGATAGCGTGACTCCTAAGTACTTAATTGAGTTAACTGCTTCTATTGGGATTTGAGCTATATTGTACGAAAAAATAAATGGTTTAGTGCGACGGGTGAAGGATACAATCTTGCATTTCTGAGGGTTAAGTGTCATCATCCACAGGTCGCTCCATTGCTGAACGTTAGTTAGGTCAGTCTGGAGGGCTTCTTGGTGGGAAGAGTTATTAATAGTACGATAAATGACGCAATCATCTGCGAACATACGAATGTGACATGATACGTGAAGGGGCAAGTCATTAATGTATATTAAGAATAATAACGGTCCGAGCACTGATCCTTGGGGGACGCCTGAGGTTACTGGAATGTAATCAGAAAATTCGTTATTAACTATGACTAATTGGGTTCGATTTGTTAAAAATTCCTCAATCCAGTTTAGAATGCTAGGGTGAATATTTAGGTAAGAGAGCTTAAGTAGTAATCTCTGGTGTGGTACTTTGTCAAAGGCTTTTGCGTAATCTAAAAAAATAGCATCAGTCTGTTGGTTGCAGTCAAGGTTGGCATGTAAGTCATGAACAAATGTAGCCAGTTGTGTCTCACAGGAAAGGTTTTTACGGAAGCCATGTTGTGATGAATGAAAGAAATTGTTGGAATCGAGAAAGTTCATGACTTGAGAATAAATTACATGCTCCATGATTTTACAAGGAATGCTTGTTAGGGAAATGGGTCGATAATTTAAGGGCGAGTTTTTGTTACCGGACTTGAAGATTGGGACGACCTTTCCCACTTTCCAGTCATGCGGTATGTTACCTGAAGAGAGAGACTGAGAGTACAATAGTGATAAGTAGGCCGCGGAAATGTGCTTAGTATTTTTCAGAAATTTCGAGTTAATTTCATCGATCCCGGCTGATGACGTTAGCTTGATGTTTTCGATACGAGATGATATACCATCTGCGAAGAAAGAAACTGGATCCATGGTTGACGCTGTGAAGGAACTTATGAAGGCGTTAGCAGGTAAATCACACTCTTTCGCAAAAACAGTTGAAAAGGCTCTATTGAAAATGTCAGCACATTCACAATCGCTGATGGTTTGACCCATATCGTTAGTAAGAATAATTGTACGTGTATCCTTCGGGTTTACTACGTGCCAGAATTTTTTAGGGTTGTGTATTAGCATTTTTGGCAAGTCAGAGTGGAAAAAGGTGTGTTTTGCGTTGCGGATAGCAGCAAGGTAATCAGCTTCGGCAGTGTAGTACTTTTCCCATGATGCTTGGCTTGGGTTCCGCTTTGCTGCCCGATAGTGACGCTTTTTCTTGTTTTCCAGGCGTTTCAGGGCCGTAGTAAACCACGGTTTTTGCTGGTTAGCACGGAAACTAGCTACCGGAATGTACTTGTTTGTTAGTTCGTGAACTTTGTCCCTGAAAATAGTCCAATTTTCGTTAAAAGACTTTGTGTGGAAATCGGTTTCATAAGTTGTAAAAAAAGCAGTTAGTTCTTCATTTATTGCTTGAAAATCACCTCTTTCATAAAGACGAATTGTTTTCCTGGAAACTTGACGAAGCATGGGTGTAAAACTGAAGGTAGCATGAATGACTTTATGATCACTTATTTCCCTTAGGTATGTAATACTTGTTGCGCTATCAGGGCTGTTGGTTATTATCAGATCTAGAGTGTTGGCGGAATTCTGCGCAATGCGCGTTGGCTCTAATATTAGCTGGGTAAGGTTGAAGTTAAGACAGACCTCGACAAAATTTTTTGCTTCTGAAGAATTTGTCATGGAGGTGTAGTTACGCCAGTCAATAGTGGGAAAATTGAAATCACCAAAAAGAACAATATCTGCGTTAGGATACGATGATGTCAGTTCACTCAGCACATTGTTTAGTTTGTAGGAAAAGTCCGGATCATTTTGCGGTGGCCTGTAACAGACTCCTACCAGCACAGTTCGGGGGGCAGCGTGGCAGAGCAGCAATAGCAGCTCTAAGTTAGAATCTACATTGATTAAGGATGCTGAAAACTGCTGATGTACGGCTATGAGCACGCCACCGCCACGGGCTATTTCCCGGTCTTTACGGTAAACTTTAAAGTTGGGCAGCGCAGCTAAAATTTCGGTATCACTGATATTGTCTGTTAACCACGTTTCTGTAAGAATGAGAAGGGTGCTGTTGGTTGATAAGACAAGACTAGATACGATTTCCCGTTTCGGTAAAAAGCTTCGTATGTTAGTAAATACTGCAGATAAGGTAAGATTAGTTCGGGGGGTGTGCTGTCGGGGAGTTGCTTTAGAGCGAGCAGAGTGTGATTGCTATGGCACTTCTTTTACCGTTTCCGTCAAGTCGTCGAATATATACTGCTTGGGGCCTATGTACAGTGTTTTAAAGCGCAGTGCGTACTTATCAGATGTTTCTTTCGCGAAACGTAGTAAATGTTTGCGTGCCTTACGGACAGAATGTGAAAAGTCTTCTCCTATGCTGTAGTCGGTGTCTTTTAGTTTCCGGGCGTTTTTTAGGATGGATTCTTTTGTCTTATGGAAAGTGAATTTAACGATAATGGGTCGACATCGTTCACTTGAGTGACGGCCAAGACGATGTGCTCTTTCTATTTCTTTTGGGTCTATGGTGATGTCCAAATTTTCACTGCAAAGGCGGGTGACCAGTTCTTCAGACTCAGAGGACGTTTCCTTTGAGCTAGTATCAGGTAAGCCATAAAATAGCAGGTTGTTACGGCGCGACCGGTTTTCGGCATCGTCTACTCTGGATTCGAGGTTACTGATTTGGCTCGCCGACGTGGCGGCATCAGTCTTAATGGATTCAACTTCTGTTTTAAGTGATGCGAGGTCCTGATAGTGGGTTTCTAATTCGGTAATGCGCTTACTTAATTCGGTGATCGATTTGTCTGTCGCTACTAACCTGCTGCTGAGGTCTTTTACTTCGCTGATTAACGTGCTTTGGCCCGATGTTAGTGTCTGTAGTTCTGCAAGTATGGCGGCAGTGTCAGGACCAGGGTTAGTTTCTATGTCACCGGATTGCATAAGCAACGAATGGACAACAGCAAAGCACTCAACGACAATACAAGTACAACACTGCGGGCCCGGCAGCTGAATTAAGAAGTAGTTGCTCGATTTCTTTGCAAAAAGAGAGTATGATTTTCTAACCTGCATGGCGAAGACAAGAGGGTTACTCGTCCGCGCAGTGGCACAGCTGCCGAGCCCACAAGGCGCCGCGGTCCACGGGCGATCTTTTATAGGTGGCGAAAAACATGATGTCTGCGGCGATTGTATTTCCCACGACGAACGGATGGTCCCAGAGCCAGGTGGTGGCGAAATCCAGGTAAACGTGACGTCAGCCGCTGTTACGTAATTGGTATCAGCTTCATGACTGCCGTAGTGATGACGATAACGTGGCCGCACGTCAACGCAGGCAGCAGCCAGAACAGGCAACAGCACATGTGTGAACACAGGAAGGAGCACCTGCATGGCGAAGACAAGAGGGTTACTCGTCCGCGCAGTGGCACAGCTGCCGAGCCCACAAGGCGCCGCGGTCCACGGGCGATCTTTTATAGGTGGCGAAAAACATGATGTCTGCGGCGATTGTATTTCCCACGACGAACGGATGGTCCCAGAGCCAGGTGGTGGCGAAATCCAGGTAAACGTGACGTCAGCCGCTGTTACGGAATTGGTATCAGCTTCATGACTGCCGTAGTGATGACGATAACGTGGCCGCACGTCAACGCAGGCAGCAGCCAGAACAGGCAACAGCACATGTGTGAACACAGGAAGGAGCACCTGCATGGCGAAGACAAGAGGGTTACTCGTCCGCGCAGTGGCACAGCTGCCGAGCCCACCTAGCTACCCACCGAGCCCACCGAGCCCACCGAGCCCACCGACCTATCACACCCGTATCATGGCGGCTTTCCACGATGATGTTACAGCCGGTCACTTAGGCTTTCATAAAACTTAACACCGCGTGAAAAACCGTTTCTACTGGCCAGGCATCGCCTTAAGCGTCGCAAAATGTGTCGCCTCTTGTATGCCATGCCACAGACGCAAACGGCCGACTTCTTCTCCTGCTGGCCTACTACAGCCGCTACCTTGCCCTGCTACTCCTTTCGTCGTTGTTGGCATAGACTTATACGGGACACTTCCATTGTCCGCACGAGGTAATCGCTGGATCGTCACCGCTGTCGACCACCTAACACGCTACGCTGAGACCACTGACCTGCGATTCCAAAAAGAAGGTCGCGACCTTCTTTTTGGAATCGCTCGTACTGCGTCATGGGGCCCCTCAAGTGCTTCTCAGCGATCGTGGTCGGACATTTCTGACGACGATTGTAGCCGAAGTTCTTGTGGCCTCAACCACACATCACAAATTGACCTCCAGCTATCACCCGCAGACCAATGGGTTGACTGAGCGATTCCACCGCACGCTTTCTGACAGGTTTTCCATGTACGTCTACCAGGACCACCTAAACTGGGACGTAATCCTTCCTTTTGTTACGTTCGCCTACAATACAGCTGTACAGCGGACCACAGGTTACACTCTGTTGTTCCTCGTTTACGGCCCTTCTCCCGCTACCTTTCTTGATATCCCTCTTTCCTTTCTACGCATGCGAGTTCCTCATCCTCTCTTCCTGACCAGTTCCTTTCCCGAGTGGCCAAATATCGCCGGCTTGCTCGCGTTAACATGGAAGCTAGCCAGGAAGACCGGAAGTGCCGCTATGATGCAACCCATCGCCAAGTTTCGTTCCGTTCCGGCGACGAGGTGTTACTTTGGACCCCATTACGCACTCCTGCTTATCATAGGAGGTATTATCATCATGAATACCTTCTTCAGCAAACGGAAGAACCGGAAATGGACATGGAAAAGTCCTAACGGAGAGACTAAAAATGAAATTGACTTCATAATGTGTTCAACCCCCGCCATTGTGCAGGACGTAGAGGTAATCGGGAAAGTGCGATGCAGTGACCACAGGATGGTGAGGTCCCGAATTAGCCTAAATCTGAAGAAGGAACGCAACAGATTAGTAAGAAAGAAACCCATCAACGAATTAGCGGTGAGGGGGAGGGCAGAAGAGTTCAGGATCTCGCTACAGAATAGGTATTCAGCTCTAACTGAGGATGGCGACATTACCCTAGAGGCAAGGAACAATAATTTCAGAGATATCATTACTGAGTGCGCGGTAGAAGTAGGCGGTAGGATAGTTAGAGAGGATACCGGTAAGCTGTCTAAGGAGACGAAAGATTTGATTAAGAAACGCCAGAGTATGAAAGCTTCCAATCCAACAGACCAGATCGAATTGGCCGAGATATCAAAGCTAATTAATAAGCGCAAGGTGGCCGATATAAGGAAGTATAACATGGAGAAAATTGAGCATGCTGTAAAGAACGGGGGAAGCCTTAAAGCGGTAAAGAAGAAATTGGGCATAGGCAAAAACCAGATGTATGCGATAAGGGACAAGGCGGGCAACGTCATCACTAATATGGACAAGATAGTCAAAGTAGCCGAGGAGTTCTATACAGATCTCTACAGCAGCCAAAGTAGTCAGGACCGTAATGAGATTGGCGGTAGGGAAAAACAGTCAGACGTTCCACCAGTGACGAAAGACGAGGTCAAGAAAGCATTAGAAACTATGAAAAGGGGGAAATCAGCTGGAGAGGATCAGATAACTACAGATTTGCTGAAGGACGGGGGGGATATCGTGCTAGAAAAACTGGCCACCCTGTATACGCAGTGCCTGGTGTCATCGACGGTACCGGAACCATGGAAGATTGCAAACATTATCCTCATTCACAAGAAAGGGGACTCTAAGGACCTTAAAAATTACAGACCAATCAGCTTACTGTCTGTTACGTATAAGGTATTTACTAAGGTAATCGCTAATAGAATCAGGACAACCTTAGACTGCAATCAATCAAAGGATCAAGCAGGGTTTCGGAAACGGTACTCTACTATCGATCATATCCATACCATCAACCAGGTGATAGAAAAATGCTCGGAATATAACCAGCCCTTATACATAGCATTCATTGATTACGAAAAAGCATTTGACTCAGTTGAAACCTCGGCGGTGATGCAGGCATTGCGAAATCAGGGGGTAGACGAGCCGTACGTGAAAGTGCTGGAAGATATATATAGTGGCTGCACAGCAACCATAGTTCTGCGTAAAGAAAGTAACAAAATTCCCATAAAGAAAGGTGTTAGGCAAGGAGACACAATCTCCCCAGTACTATTCACAGCTTGTTTAGAGGAAGTATTCAGAGACTTGGAATGGGAGCAGTTAGGGATAAGGGTAGATGGAGAATACCTCAGTAATCTGCGATTTTCTGATGACATTGCCTTGCTAAGCAACTCGGGGGATGAACTGCAAATAATGATTGATGACCTAGACAGAAAAAGTAGAAAGGTAGGCTTGAAAATCAATATGCAGAAGACTAAGGTAATGTTCAACAGCCTCGGGAAGGAACAGCAGTTTACATTAGGTTGCGAAATACTGGAAGTAGTAGGCGAATATGTCTACTTAGGACAGGTAGTAACCGCAGATCCGGGCCATGAAAAGGAAATAACAAGAAGAATAAGATTGGGATGGTGCGCATTTGGCAAGCACTCGCAGATTATGACTAGCAGCTTACCGGTATCGCTCAAGAGGAAAGTATACAACAGTTGCATCTTGCCTGTACTCACCTATGGGGCTGAAACGTGGAGGCTAACCAAGAGAGTTCTACTTAAGTTGAGGACAACCCAGAGGGCTATGGAACGAAAAATGGTAGGGATAACATTAAGAGATAGAAAGCGTGCAGAGTGGGTCAGAGAAATAACTCAAGTTACCGACATTCTAGTGGAAATTAAGAAGAAGAAATGGACATGGGCAGGGCATGTAGGGCGAAGAGAGGATAACCGATGGTCGCTGAGGGTAACAAACTGGATTCCAAGGGAAGGAAAGCGTAGCAGGGGGCGGCAGAAAGTTAGGTGGGCGGATGAGATTAAGAAGTTCGCAGGGGTCAAGTGGATGCAGCTAGCACAGAACCGGGTTAAGTGGAGAAATATGGGAGAGGCCTTCGCCCTGCAGTGGGTATAATCAGGCTGATGATGATGATGACGCACTCCTGGCCTTTGTGACAAGTTCCAGCACCGTTATATTGGTTCTTATACAGTTCTTGAAAAAACCTCGCCGGTCAACTATCGCGTCACTCCGGTTTAACCGCCTCCGGACAGTCGTTAGTCTCGTAAACCGTGGCACTGAAGTTGTCCACGTTTCACGCATGAAGCCTTTTATTCGGCGCTATCCTGCGGACTAATTGCGGCCAGGTTGGCCGCTTAAACTGCGCGGGCGGATATAGTGTGAGCACTGTGTGGCGCGTAACCTTGCAATATTTGTTCTGAGCTCTGTCACGTGTTTCAAATTTATAGGGAGAAATTTTGAGCTGCCGAAATCGACTTTTGCGGTGACTTAAAAATGACATGGCCTTGCAAATTGATTTTTAGCAGAGCTTTTAATGCTGCCTGGATAGTATAACTACAAGTAATTGTGGAGGGAAAAAGAAGGTATAGATAGAGATGAAAGTATTTGTGCTTGCATTACGAATGGGGTGAAATTCATCGCCTGCTGTCAAAGGGCGCCTCCTGAAATTTAATTGGGTGACGTTGTGCAGCGGGAAATAGGTCATGCATACGCATCCTACGAGGATGTCAAAATGACGTTTCATGATGTAATGGATATGCTGTCATTACCGTAAATGCCGAAATTGGGCGCCATGTTTGGGACCACGTTGAGGTGAGCGCAGTTTGGCAAAAATTACTCTTGGTGGCGGAGTATGCTGACACATCTTGTTGTCATCGCAGAAATCAATGAGACAGCGTCATAAGCTGCGGAACCTTTTAAAGTACTGCAAAGAAAGATGCAAATTTACAGCCGCGCTAGACACTAGCTGTCCTCCTGTTGCAAACTATTTGCCCTCATAGTGAAACCATCGACTAGCGAGGTTGTCAAGCGCAGCAATGGCAGTCTGCTAACTCAAGCCGCTAATTTGCGTGAGCCGAGGCACTTCAGAGAGCAATGCAATGCTTTTGAACTATCTGTCTGGACGTTTGGTCAGTGCGACAACGTGAGGCGTGACATGGTGAGGTGGCTGTGCAAGGAAGTCCGCTGCGACATGCATCAAGGGATCACCAAAGACTGCCTTAAGCATCGGCCCTTTTGGATAGCACTATGCATTCAGTTCAATGTTAATGGGGTGAAGAGCCTACCCACGATAAAAGAAGCAAGCAAATTTATTGACAGCATCATTTTTTAAGTACAATAATGTACGTGCCATGAACTGCCTATTGTTATGGGTTTTCATGTAAAGTTTTGTTCACGAATGCGGGCCGGCTCACCATTTCCTTATTTGTTTTAGAAAACAAAAATCAGTACTACAGAGCACGTTATGACGATATGCTCCAATGATATGGTGTCGCTAATTGACTTTGTGTTGATTGCTTTGTTTTAATTGAGCCAAAACGTAAGCTCCCTTTATTACTTTGCATTTACCGTTTCGACACAAAAGGATATACGCCGCACACGGCGTCGCCCCAGCTTCATGCCGCGATTTCCTGAGTCATCCTTCGCTTTCGATGCCTTTTCTCCGTTTGTCCCACTCTTCACGCGCACGGTAGCCTAGTGGGTGTCGCCTAGTAACGTCCCTGCTATTCCGTTCCTCTGTTTGTCTTTCTCAGATATCCTTCGCGTTTTGCAAGAACCTTTCTCGCGCGAGTGCATGAAAATTTAACCGACTAAGAGTAAGACCCAGCGTAGGCCTTCCCTTCCACCTATTCGGATATATGTGTGGGGGGAAGGCATGCATGCATGGACACACACACACACACACACACACGCAAGCACGCGCGCACACACACACACACACACACACATGTGGAAGGCACATACTGGGCCGTACTCATAGTCTGCAAAATTCTCATGCGCTGGCGCGCGAAAGGCTCCTGTGAAGCGAGAAAAATATCTAAGGTGTGTGTGTAGAAGCACACACTGGGCTACTTTCCGTGCTCTACACACTGAGTCCTACGCAGGATGTTAGAAACTTAAGCAGACCTGCTGACCTTTCTTTCTTTATTCTATACTGCGAACCTTGTACAGCTCCAAGCAGGGTGGTAACACTAACATGGCAACAAAACAATAATAACAATGGTCATAAACATCAAAGTGGGGGGAGGGGAAGGATATAATGAATCATTCCTGTCGGTTACTGTAAAAGGAAAAAATGAAAACTTGAACAAATCAATTCGTGACCACATACCTGAGGGTATCTGGTCACAATGCGGCTATTAAATAAATAAGGTGGGCAGCCCAGCCAGTAGCTAACACTGATTGATACTCTGAGACTGCGCGAGCTTTGTCATTGGGCATGGACCATGACGGCTGCGCGGGTGCCTCTTCGCCGGGCATAGAGGTACTTGCAAACCAGTCGATTTCTTTCGTTTACGACGATTTCCCTAAATGTTTTAGTTACTGCATTCAAACGTCGCTGATAAGTGAATGTGAGAGCCCATTGGCGCTTATGAGGAGCAATCTCGTTTTCCGCTCACCCCCCAAGCTGCGCAAAGCCACTACTAATATTGCCGCGAAACCTTCAAAACTGTATTTGTTGTTTTTTAACAGCCGGCATGCGGCCTTATCACTCTGATTCCGGACCGAGAATCCGTTCTGTATTCTTTTGTTTTTAATGCTCGATATCGCGAGATGCACCTTCATCAGTTTCATTGTAGCGCAAGATGCACCGAGATCAATCTCGAAGATTCCGGCCACTCGTGTGTCTTTCTACAATGTTCCAGCTTTTGTTAGTAGCAGTTTGCGACGTTATCTAGATTGTTCTGAGCAGCCTTTAAATTGAGCACTGACGAGTCCGACGGACATTCTTTTTTCGACGATCTAAGAGCACGTACGCTTGTTGATAAATCGCCGCCGCCGTGTTGCTTAGTTCTTTTGCGGGCGCACGTCAGCCAGACTCTTCATTTGTGTCATCGACGTTGTCACCACCACGGGACATCTGGTGGAGGTGCTACCTTTGATCCTTAAAGCGAAGACCCCAGCCTTGTTCCTGTCACCCTGGGGGACCAGCCTACAGGTCACCAAACCAGCCGCCGACT
Organism: Amblyomma maculatum; assembly: GCF_055883805.1. Lineage (NCBI taxonomy): Eukaryota > Metazoa > Arthropoda > Arachnida > Ixodida > Ixodidae > Amblyomma > Amblyomma maculatum. The sequence continues at coordinate 28,560,746 of NC_139348.1, forward strand.
TCAAGGGCTCGAACCCGAACACGGTCTGCTCCCTGACCCCGATCGACACCGAACAACATCAACTTTAGAAATGACCCAGTCAACAGCACCGGTTGTCTTCGTGCAGCCCCGGGAGCCCCACTGAGGATGCGGAAGACTGGATAGAACATTTCGACCATGTGGCAGATTTCAACGGCCGGAACGACGCTGCGAAACTCAGGCAAGGGTACTTTGTTCTTCAAGGCCATGCCCGAGTTTGGTTCGAAAATCATGCGACTTCTTTAAAGGATTGGGATACATTCAAAGCAGAGTTTTTGATGGCATTTGCAAGTTCTGTCCGAAAAAAAAGAGCTCAGGCCCTCCTCCAAACAAGACTTCAACTGCCTAACAAGCCTGTCCTGGTCTGCGTAAAGATGATGAAGCGCCTGTTTCGCCGTGCCGACCCTTAGATGACCGAAGGTGAGAAAGTGAAATTTTTAATGCGAGGCGTTAAAGGCTCGTTTTTTGCAGGACTTGCTTGGAAACCACTCAAAACTGTGGACGAATTTGAAAGTGAAGCATCGACCATCGAGAAGACTTTGGACACCCGGATGCGCCACTACGAGCGCCTACTTCAACCGGACTACTCAAGCCACTACCCCAGCGCATCTACAAGCGGAGTGAACTGCGGAAACACATCCGGGAGATCGTGAAGAGGAGTTCCGCCGATTGCTGCCGTCATAACAAGAACCTCAGGTGGCGACGCTCGCGGACGTCGTACGTCAAGAAGTACAGCAGGCACTGGGCGTTCCTCAAGCGATGACTCCGACGGCTCCAGTGCATGAATCAGCAGCGATGACCGATGCTGCTGCATTCCGACGCGACCCCCCAAGCCTTCGTGGCTACCATCCTGCCCCCGAAAGCCGCCCCTTGTCCCCCGCCCGCCAAGTCTACCAACGATCTCCAAGCCCCAGGAATTGTGACGCCTGGAGGACATCTAACAACCGACAGCTCTGCTTCCATTGTGGTGAGGCAGGAGACATCTTCCGTCACTACTCGTAAAGGCGGATCGGCCTCCGTGGTTTCGCTGTCGACGTCCCACGACCCCGTCCTGGCGAGGGACCACAGGAAATCAACGACTTCCTGCGCAGCGGAGAGCACTTATCGCCAAGGCGTCTATCGCGCTCCCATTCGCCGTACACTGCTCGATTTGCGTTGCCGGGCCGCGGTAGGTGCAAGGACGGTCTCCTGGCCCCGTAGGGGAAACTGAGGGCAGCAACCTTTGGAGGTGAGGTTGCTCAAACGACGAACGTTCTCCGCCGCCGACGACCACTAATGACGACACAGCCATTTCTCCGCCGCTCCACACGACGACATCGACAACACGACCAGAGTGCTAGCCGACAGCGCCGCCCAGCGAAGTAACAATGGTATGCCCCGGCCATGACTTGAAGAAACGACGGAGCCAAGATCGGACACCAAGGCCCACGTGCAATGCGAGGACGCGAATAAGTGACTTTGAAGCTGATGTCGATGGTCGCAGAGCCACTGCCCTAGTAGACACCGGAGCTGACTATTCAGTCATCAGTGGACCGTTAGCCTCCCAGCTCAGGAAAGTTACGACCGCTTGGGATGGCCCGCTGATTCGCACCGCAGGTGGCAACCTGATTACTCCATCGGGACGATATACTGCAAGAATAACCGTAAATGGGCGTACTTACCCCACCAGCGTTGTGGTCTTGCAGCCATGTTTCCGCGACGTGATATTAGGCATGTTCTTCCTAAATGAAACTAGGGCTATCATCGACATCCGATCTAAGCTCATCAAGCTCTCTGCAGACAAAGCCATACCTGCTACGACGACTTCAACGCAACACGTCGCTCTAAACGTCCTCGACGGAGAATTGACCGTGCCGCCCCGATCAAGCGTAGCAGTCAGCGTAGGTAGCACAGACATCGAAACCGCTGAAGGTATCGTCGAAGGAAATATCCAATTGCTCTTGGAACGAGGTGTCGACATCGCAGAAGGCATCTCGAAATTCCGGAGAGGACAAGCTCAGGTGCTGGTTACAAACTTCACTGAAGAATACCGGCATCTCAACAAGGGCACGACCATCGCTTTTCTCGACGAATTAGAAGACCTCAAAGATGTATTCGCCCTCCACGGACAACTCCTGGAAGACGAACCGCACCAATTCCATCAGTCCACATTTGACATCAACCCGGCACTAACCCACAGCAGGAAAGATAAGATGCGCAGTCTTCTTCGAAGCTACAGGGAGTGCTTCTCGTCATCATCGAAGGTAGGACAAACACCACTGACCAAGTGCCGAAATTATAACGGACGAACATGTCCGACCTCTGCGCCAAAGCTCCTATTGTGTATCGCCGCGCGAACGCCAGGCCATACGCGATCAAGTTGAGGGAATGCTGCGTGATGACGTAATCAAGCCATCGAACAGGCCCTGGGTGGCACCACTCTTTTCGGTGAAGAAGAAAGACGGTACACTTCGCTTGTGCGTTGAGTACCGGCGCTTGAATAGCACAAGAAGGATGTCTACCCGCTTCCCCGCATCGACGATACTCTCGACCGGCTCTGCAATGCATAGTACTTTTCATCGATTTACCTGAAGATCGGCTATTCGCTAATTGAGAACGACAAAAGAGATCGCGAGAAGACCGCATTCATCACACCGGAAGGCCTTTTTGAGTTCAATGTGATGCCATTTGGCCTCTGCTCCGCACCAGCCACGTTTCAACGAATAATGGACACAGTCCTGGCAGGCTTGAAGTGGCAAATTTGTTTTGTATATTTTGACGACGTTGTTGTCTTCTCGTCAAACTTTGAAGACCACCTAAAACGACTGCAAACAGTGCTGGAAGCCATCAAGTCATCGGGACCAACGCTAAAAGTAGAGAAGTGGCACTTCACCTAGGAAGCACTACGGTTCCTAGGTCACATCTTTAGCAAGGACGGTGTTTTCCCAGACCCGGTGAAAACAGCTGAAATCGCAAAATTCCCACCACCTGTCGACAAGAAAGCTGTGCGCCGATTCCTCGGACTGTGCGCATATTACCCACGATTCGTCAAGAACTTTTCGCGTATCGCCGAACCGTTGACGCAGCTTACAAAGGCTGACATACCGTTTAAAAGGGAAGCGCCGCAAGGAGAAGCCTTCGGCGAACTTAAGCGCCGCCTGCAGTGCCCTCCTCTATTTGGCCACTTCGTTGAAAACGTCGAGACCGAAATTCACACCGACGCGGGCAGTGTGGTCCTAGTAGCCGTACTCGTCAAGAAGAGTGCCGGACAGGAGAAAGTAATCGCATACGCTAGCAGGTCCCTCACAACAGCCGAAGTCAATTACTCGACGACCGAGAAGGGGTGCCACGCGATCATCTGGGCCACTTCTAAGTTTCGTCCATACTTATACGGCCGACTATTCAAGGTGGTAAGCGACCATCACGCGCTCTGCTGGCGGGCTAATTTCAAAGATGCCTCCGTCTGCCTTGCCAGACGGAGCCTACGACTTCAAGAATTTGACTAGACTGTAGTGTTTCAGTCGGACCGGAAGCATTCCGACGCAGACTGCTTACCCGCGCTCCCGTCGACGATCCCCCGCAGGAGGATGACGACGACGCCTTTTTGGGACGGGTAAGCGCCAGCAGTTTCGCAGAACAACAGCGATCAGACCCTGAAATGAAAGCGCTAGCCAATTAGTCGGAAGGACCGCTTCCCCTCATGGTGTGTTGAGGCGGCATTTATCATCGTTCGCGTTAAGCAATGGCAACCTCGTTAAGAACAACTTCGCACCCAACAGGACCGGGAAGCTTCCTGTAGTGCCTAAAAACCTCCGTCGGGAAATTCTGCAAGCGTTGCAGGATGCGCCTACAGCAGGCCATCTCGGATTTGCGCCCACGTTGAGTCGAATCCAGGAGAAGTACTACTGGCCGCGACCCCCTGCCGAAGTTGCCCACTACGAGAAGACGTGTCGTGAGTGCCAACAATGTAAGACGCCGCCGATCAGACCAGCAGGACTACTAAACCCGATTCCGCCCCCAGTCCTGCACTTTCAAGAAACTGGAAAGGATCTCCTCGGCCCTTTCCATTTTCGTCTATGGGTAACAAGTGGATCATCGTGGCCACTGACTAGCTTGCACGTTACGCTGAAGCAAAAGCATTACCCAATGGTACCGCGGCAGAAGTCACCAAATTTTTTGTCGAACAAATTCTTTTGCGACGCGGCGCCCCCGAAGTGCTCATCACGGAAAGGGGAACGGCGTTTAAGGCAGAGTTGACGCAAGCCATCCTGGAATACAGTCATACAAGCCATCGATGAACAACTGCGTATCATCCCCAGACCAACGGCCTTACGGAGCGCCTGAAAAAAACGATCGCGGACATGATCGCCATGTACGTCGACGCTGAACACAAGATCTGGGATGCCATCTTGCCATACGTGATCTTCGCGTATAACACGGCAGTCCAGGACACGACTAGAGAGCCGTACACCGCTTGTTCAAGCATGTGTACGGCAGGCAGCCCACGACGACGCTCGATGCAATGCTGCCGCACGTGGCCAACGAGGACAACCTTGACGTCGCCGCCTGCCTGCAGCGTGCATAGGAAGTCCGACGTCTCGCACGGTTTCGTATTAAAGACCAACAGCGCGCCAACAGCTGACGAAACAACGTACGACTACGCCACTCAGAGTACAATCCAGGAGACCAAGTGTGGGTTTGGTCACCAATTCGCCGTCGCGGACTAAGTGAAAAGTTGTTGCGTGGATCCTTTGGCCCGTACAGTCGAGCGCGATTTGAAGGTTATCGCGCGAGCGTCGACCAGTCTAGCACCCCAGGCACCTGGCGACCAGTTTTGGAACAGGAAAAATCATGATTTCGCACTCTTCTTATGGTGCTAGCCACCATACTCTTCTCTTCCTCGTTCGCTGTTCACAACAACCATCGCCCCGCGACAAACTCAATGCCCTTTCTCTCTATTCTAAGCTTTCCATTTATTGCGGTAAAGTGTCCAATTTCAGATAATGCCTAGAATACGTCGTGCGCACTACGATAACTGCCTGTTGGCAGAATAAAACAAAAGAAACTGATAGCTCAGCAGGGAGTGACGGCTGCTGAAGGAACAGCAAAAAGAGTGAGGGAAGCTGGCCTGATGCCTCCCTCGCCTCGGCAGAGAATTCTTGGCCATGGCGCTGTTCATGTTTTTGGTCGACGCCGCGCAATAACCTTCAAATCGCGCTCGATGTACAGTCATGCGCCGCGTCGGACCACAGGACTATAAAGTCCTTCCCGACGGATCGTCAGCATCACAGCGGCGACGCGCACGCCAGGAATTGTACATGATGTAAGACTGGAGCCATATTACGCGCGTCAAAGAATTTGTGGTGTTTAAACTTTGTAGTGTATAAGTTACTTTGTTTCGAGACATCGAGGCGATGTTTGTTTAAGGGGGGAGTAATGCTGCGAAAGCTTCAAATCGGTATTTGTTTTTTTACAGCCGCCGGCATGCGGCCTTATCACTCTGATTCTGGATCACATAACAGTTCTGTATTCTGTGTTTATCAATGCTCGATGTCGCGAGACGCACCATTATCAGTTTCGTTGAATCGCAAGATGCACCGAGATCTGTCTCGAAGATTCCGGCCACTCGTGTGTCTTTCTACAATGTTCCAGCTGTGCTAGTAGCAGTTCGCGATGTTATCAAGATTGTTCTGAGCAGCCTTTAAAATGAGCGCGGACGAGTGCGACGGGCATTCTTTGTTCGACGATCAACGAGCACGTTTATTGCTATCGCCGCCGCCGAGTTGCTTAGTTCTTTTGCGGGCGCAAGTAAACCCAAAAAAGAATTTCTTCCCTGCAGTCCAAGACTCTTCAAATGTGTCATTCACCTTGTCACCACCACGTGACAATATCCTATTGGTTCGCGGCCCCCCGCCTCCCCCCCCCACCAAAAAAAAAGAAAACAATGCCTCACTTACGGTCAGTACCGGACATGGAAAATCGGGAAATGAAGCAAGTCGTGATGTCAGTGTAGAGTAGCTGGGCTGTCTGATTTGGGTCACCTGAATAGAAAAAGAAACGCCAGCTGAAATTTTTCCTGCCAGCCAAAATTTGACCGCTGCATTTTTCAAGCATAAGCTCTCGAGGATATTATGCGCCAAGTAAGCTTTAATGACTCATGGCCTTTGACTAATTTTGACTAATGGAAGCAAAACATGCGCATTATTTGGATTCGTCGCCCGAAAGAAAACTTTACGTCGCGCACAGATTGTGAATGGAAACAAGGTAGATGCTTTGACATGTTAGAGGTTATTGGTGCAGCGCATAAGACGAGGACGAGAGGAAACGCAGACACAGCGCCGGACCTACAGCTGATGTTTATTGACCACGGACATTAAAAAAATGCATGAAAGGTATGCAAGACACTTCAGCCGTGGCAACAGGATTTCGTCATCGATGGTTGAGTGGCGTACTTATTTTTCGGAGAGAGCGATTAATTCTGTGCTCACACATTCGCTTAGGTGTTTCTGAACTTTGTATGATTTCTCTGGTAGTCTGAATGCGGCTATCAGTCAAAACTTCGCACTCACTGAAAATTAGAAAACATGGTTCTTTCTCTTCATTCCTCATTGTGTGCAGTACCTGCAATGAATGCTAACATGACCGTCTAGAGTGTTTTCCATTTTGTTTTTCTGTTCCATCAACCCGTCATTGAGACATCTATCAGTTTGGCCCGTGTATTGTTTTCCATCGGAAAACGGAAGCCTGTACACAACATTGTTAATGCAGCCTAGAAATCTGTTCTTATGATACTTGGCGCAGCCCGCCTTGCTTGTGTTGCAACAATTGACCAATTGACAAAGCTCAGATACCTTATCAAGCGCGGAAAGAGACTCATTCACATTGGAAAGTGAGCCTATCACCTGGAAAGAGTGCGAGATGTTATTTAAATAGGAGACAACAGCGACACTAGTTTTTTCTTCATTTTTCTTTCAATTCGTTTCCTTTTGAGCCAAGGAACGTGAATTGCATCACGCCATTCCAGTTTGCGCACTCGAAGCTCGCTTCGGCAACGCCCCGGAGAAATCGTGCTGTCACGCAATGGAAGACAGCTTTCAAAATCCAATAACGCACTTAGAAGCGGTAGCACTTGCCTGTAAACTTCCGTCTCTGAAAACCTGTTAAGAGACATCTTGAGTTCAGTCCACATTGGAGTCATTGAAAGGAAAAAAACAAGCAAAAAGGAATGCCGGTTACCCGGCCCTTACTTACATAAGCTAACGCTGTCTTAATTCATAAGAAAGGGGACGCTAAGGACTTGAAAATATACAGACTAATAAGCTTACTATCTGTTACGTATAAGTTATTTACTAAGGTAATCACACAATCTTAGACATCAATCAAGCAAGAGATCAAGCAGGTTTTCGGAAATGCTATTCTACTATCGATTATCCATACCGTCAAACAGGTGCATGGAAAGAAATGCTCGGAATATAACCAGCCCCTATACATCACAATCATTGACTACGAGAAAGCATTTGAGTAAGTCGAAACTGCAGTAGCTTTGCAGGCATTGCAAGGCTGTAGATTAGCCATAAATAAAGATACTGAATAGCATATTAATGCATGGCTACACATCATGGTTTTAAGTAGTTATAGGGGGTTTAATAGCGCAAAAAATATAGTTCTAAATGAAGAAACAATATTCCAATTAAGAAATGTATTACGCATGGAAACGCGATCTACCCAGTGCTATTTACAGCCTACTAAGCGGGCGTATTAAAAACCTTGGAAGGGGAGCAGTTAGTCGTCATGGTTGTTGGAGAATATTTCAGTAATCTTCAATACGCTGATAGACTTGCTTTCTTTAGTAACTCAGAGGACCCTGCAGCGAATGATTAATGACCTAGACAGAAGGAGCAGAGAGGTAGACCCTTAAGATTGATATGCAGAAGAGGAAGGTAATGTTGAACAGTCTGAAAAAGGAAGTTCAGTTTAAATTAAGTAACGAGGCGCTGGAGGTGCTTATGCCTACATTGGACTGGTAGTAAGCGCAGATCCCAGACCATGAAAAGGAAATAACTAGTTGAATAAGACTGAGATGGAGCGCATTTGGCAAGTTCTCGCAGATTATGGCTATCGGCTTACCGGTATCGCTCAAGAAGAAAACATGGAACAGTTGCAGTGTGCCTGTACTCACCTATGGGGCTGAAACGGGGAGGCTAACGAAAACTTTCTACGTATATAAATTGCGGGCAGCACAGAGGGCTATAGAATGAAAAATGTTGGGTGTAACATTAAGAAACAGCAAGCGAGCTGAGTGATACAAACAGCTGGAGCTAATGACATTGTAGTGGAAATGAAGAAGAAACGACCAAGTGCAAAAACAGGATAAGCGATGTCGCGTATAGAGTAAAATTGGATTCCAAGGGAAGGAAAGCGTAGTAGTAGGGGGTAGAATTAAAGATAGGTGGGCGGATGAGTTTAATAAGTACGCATGGATCAAGTGAATGCAGCTAGTGCACGACCGGGTTAATGGGAGGAATTGAGGAATATGGGAGAGGCCTTCGCCTTGCAATCCGGCCGATGACGGTGATGACTTACATAAACTCTTACAGAATCAAAAGATGGTGGGCTTGCGTGTCAATATAAATGTGTTTTTTTCCGCGTCTGTATAGCTCTCTAACTAGATGATAGAAAATGGCATCGCTATCGATACAAGCATGAAGAAAAGGAAACGCGCACGCAAACAGAGTTTTAACTATATGATTACAATAGTCTCCAGCTTCGGATTGATCCCCAATTTCATTACTTCTGTTCTTTAGCGAGTACGCCAATTTTCATGCCTCTACTCTGATCAGCTGTGCAGACATTTCAGAAGAGTTAAGACATCATCAGTCCAAATAACCACTGCGCCGTGAAGCGTCCTGGCCAGACATCAAATGAGATGAACACGTCAGCTCGGGCTGCACTGCCGCACCCAAAAATCGGTATGGCATTGATTCCGGACTTTTTCACCGCCTAAAAACCAGGCACCACATCCTTGGCCCGATGTGGGAGTTGAGAAGGCAAACGTAGAGGAAATGTTAATTCAAAGACATCTCTGGTGCTACATATATTCGAGATCATAATATTTGCGGTAGGCTTCCGGACCATCCGTAGTACAGTGATTCTTTAAGAAAGACGTTCAGTCTTCTTGGTAGTCCAGACTTTGAGCTGTACGTTTGGCAGGCGCCTATACGCAGTATTCTTTTCCTTAACGTACAACCACCTTTTCACCACTAGTAATTATGAGGATAACGTTTTGCTTCAGAACATGACATAGTCGGATGCCACAAAGTGAAATGAAAGAGACACTGCTATGCCGGCTACTAGCAGCGGGCAGAGATTACTATGCACGGAGCAGACAGGACGACCGTTGCTAGGAGACTAAACTAGGTTGATTCTCTTGGCCAAGGTACAAAGAACACGTATACATGATGACGTAATGGCTGAGCACGAAGCACTCACATGCCCGTCGCAGTCAGGGCGGGCGCTGCATATAAAGACAATACGATGCGCGGCGCTCACTCCCAAAGGATTACTTGTCTTGGCACGGGCCGTTCGCCGAAGTTTCGGAACGGTGTTGTCCAAAGGATCGCTTTGTCCCCGAGGGTGCTTTCTGCAGATGGCGTGTAGTTGCTATGTTTCATACGGTTGTTGCTTGCTCGCTAAAGCTTCACGTGTGCGAAGCGGATCCCGATGTTGCTGTAATTCTCCAGCTGGCTTGTCAATATCGACCATTCGTGAACCCTTTGTCTCTTTCACAATTTCTGGAATCCACGTTTCGTCTTCATCCAAGTTCTTTGCCCAAATGAAATCACGAGTACACAGCTTGCTCTCTGTCTCTTCCTGCGAACGTGACGGAAAGCAAACAGTTGGTGGCAGGCAAGCCTCCAGATGAGATCATATCTGGTAACCCATGAGTCACTGTAAGGGAGATCTTCCGTAATCCAGCGGCATTTTTCGGTAGTTGCGGAGCAGTCTTGTAAGGTGGGTGTGCAGATTGTCTTCTTGAATCTCCTTAAGGCCGTCTTTGGTCATTTGAACTGCCCTCTCTGCAAGTGCGTTTGTGTACGGATGATGCAGTACTGTGATGGTTTACGTTGTTTCCCGCGAGACATTTTGCAAACGCATCTGTCGTAAACCGACTCTCTTTCTTATTGACTATTGTTTTAGGGTTTGCCTAGTCTACTGATCATCTCGCGGAGCGCCGTTATCGATTCCGCAGTGGCATGTTTATAGTGAATGCTTCTATTCACTTGAAATGAGAATACACAATAATCAAAATTATAGCGCAATTTGCCGGACCAGCATAATCCGGACTGACACGCTACTAGTTCTCTTGCATCAACGGTCAGTTTACCGGTATCTTTTACCGGATCTCCCTGATGTGTCTCGTGCTGGTTGCATTGGTCTAGCTTACGCGCAAGCAGGGCAGGTTTTTGCAAGGAGTTCAATGTCACTGCCCAGTCCGGGCCGCCAGACAACTGCACGGGGACTGCCTGTGTGTCCCCAGTAGATGCTCTCCTCGTATAGGGTTAGCTTTAGGTGACTTGTGAAAGGGGGTGTAAACGCGGATCAGAAACCTTTCGCTCGCATGGCCACCCACAAGTTACGAAGGAATTTACCTCAACGAGTGCCTCGTCTTCTACAGTCATCTAGAGGAGAACCCGCAATGGAACCCCAAATTGCTGTATGCTCCGCCGGGGTGGTGCAGTGATTACAGCGCTCGACTACTGTTCCCAAGGAAGCGGGATCGAATCCCGGCCTCGGTGGCCGCTTTTCAATGCAGGCTTAAAGGAAGGCGCCCGCGTGCTATGTGATGTCAGTGCACGTTAAGGAACCCCAGGTGGTCGAAATTTCCGGAGGCTTTCACCACGGCGTCTCTCATAACCTGAGGCTCTTTGGGACGTTATACCCACGAACCAAAATGTTGTATGGAGTGTGCATGTTCTGGCACTCATCTGAGGCTTCCTGTAGCATTTTTACTCTAAGTCGGTTCTTTTCCCCTTGTTTGTACTCGGTCTTGTAACTATAAACTCCCAGCAGCACAGAGCAGTGCTGTATCCTGGCTGCAGTGAAGTGAGTTGGACGGTCCTTTCCAATTGTCTGATCAGAGATCTGTCACCAAAACAAACCTGATGCCGAGAACAAGCTGCGCAATTTAGTCGCTCCGAACACCAGTTCTCTGCTTATGCAGCGCTAAGCTAAACGCGGTTGGCCGGTCGACATCTCCAACCCGACTTGGAAGAACTGCCCCAATTCCTTGTGGCGAGGCATCGCATTCTAAACGCAAAGGCTTGGCGGAATCAAAGTGCGTCAGCACTCTCGCCTGCCATAGTACTGTCTGCGACCTTTCAAATGACTCGCGCTGCTCTGGACCCCATACCCATCGATGATCGTTTCTTAAAAGGCCATCTCACTAAAGTAGCCATATTTGGCAGGAACATGCTATACCATTTCAAAAGACCAAGGTAGCAACGTAGCTCAGGCACATTCGTAGGGCTTGGAGCCTTCATTACAGTATCCCTGTTCTCCTCCAGTGTTGCTGTTCGTCACATATAATATTTTGCCCCAAATGAGACTACGGGCATAAGGAAACTGCACTTGTTCTTTCTCAGCTTGACACCGAGCACCCAGAAACCTTGCAAAATTGCCTTAGGACATTCGCCTCCGTCTTTTTTCTCTGAATCAAAACGTCGTCTAGTATGCTGGGACAGCTGGTAAGCCGGTTACGGGTAGCACCATTTCCATGGTACGTTGAAATATAGTTGGAGCTGACGATAGTCGCAACGGCTGGCGGTTGTAAGAAAACAGTCCTCAATGGGTGACAACAAACACTTCTCTCTTATGCGGCGCAGCAAAAAGGTCGTCGATCACAGGTAGCGGACAATGCACAATGCGTTGATAGCTTGTAATCACTACAGATCCTGACCGATTTTCTTTTTCCTTCACTGGGACAAACGTGCTGACCCATCTGAATGCGTTACCGGTGGCAGCATGCCAATTTTCACAAGTATGTCCAGCTCATCTGCCAACTGATCTCTCATCGCGTAAAAAAGCATTTACCATTTTAGGAACAGCTTCCTTCTTTATGTACAGGTGCGCTGGCGCTACCTTGAAATGCTCAAGCTCTAGCCCGAACACGTCTGCGTACCCTGAGAGAATAGCATGCAGATTGTTCTCTTCTGTCTGCTGCACCGAAGCTGGCAAGAACAAAGCTTCGAATGCTTTTAAGAGCTCCAATGAGGTCTCTACTGCAAAGACGCGCTCCGCTACTGCGATAAAAGCTCCTGCGACCAGTGAAGCGATAGCAGTCTTGCAATCGCAGCAGACTAGAAACGTGAGCTCACCGACGATGAGGAGTGGTTTCGGGTAATATAACAGCTTTATATTTGACTGTTCTTGAGCTGACCATATTTCACGATTCTTGCGGTATATTTCCCAAGGTATCACGCACACATGTGAATCGGTGTCAATCTTCATGTTGGTATTGACTCTTCCCCAGTGGAAGTTGCTTCGAGTGGGGGCAACCAACTTGTCTAGGGTGGGGGGGGGGGGAGCATTGTTTTTTTATTTGAAGGCTTGCTATTGTGGCATAAAATGAAGCTGTCTTTTAACCTAAAACAAGTCATGAAATCAGTTTTCTTCAAGGAACCGGAGCCAGCTGCGGCTCTTAGTGCTGCCCATTAGCCGCAAGTGTAAATGTTCCTGCTTCGTGGCCGACAGTCCAACTTCTTGTAGTCGTCCTATTCTTGACAGCTGCATGACGGGGTACTGTTGCTTCAGCGTTTGCAACTCTGAAATGCACCCTTGCCCTTCGTCACCATCGTTTGAAGTTCTCCCGGTTAAGGCAAACGTGTTTAGCGTCTGTTTGCTCTTTCAACGGCACACAGACGCAAGGTGCCCTTTTTTCTACACTGTAAACATTTAGCCTTTTTGAAGCTGCAGATTGCTTGGTTGTCTTCCTTGCTTAGAATCGATAGCACGCTGCTGTCTGTACTTTTACAGCGCTGCCGTTCCTTGCTGACGTTTTCTGCTGACCACTCATTTTGTGCAGGCCAGGCTCTGTCTTGTCCTCGGGAGAGCTCGTAATATTCACTACCTGTCCCGCAGTTTCTGCCACCAAAACGAAGTCTTCCAATTGCTTCAGGTTGAACTTAGACCATGAGAGTAATGGGTTTTGAACCTCAATATTTCGGATACCACGCACCATTTTGTCCTTTAGCATGCGGCCAAGGCTATCACCAAAATAGCAAACGCTGGCAATTCTTCAAAGTTCCACAGTGAACTGCTATGCCGATTATTCTTCGTTTTGAACGCGAGTAAAGAATTTGGAAGCTCTTCGCTATCTCATTAGGCTCTGATGCATTGTTTTCAAGTTCTTGTACAGACTCGGCGTTGGTCATTTCTTGAAGTTTTCTCGGCGCGCAACGCCCATTAACACGTCGATGGTTCTGAAACGAGTGCTGAAACGAGGAATGGTTGTTTCTTCGCGTCATCTTCGATACTGTTCGCTTCAAGTTATGATTTCATAATAATAATGAACGGAGGCCATGATGAAAACAAGACGAGAGCTGCCGAGAGACTGCGAAAAGTTTATTCTCGGCCAGGGTACAAGGAACACGTATACAGGATGATATAATGCCTGAGGATGAAGCACTCACATCGCCATCGGCGTCATGGGGGGGGACTTCGTAAAAACACAACACGAAGCGCGGCGCATAGTGCAGAAGAATCGCATGACGGTATGGAACAGCACACATTATATATCACGCACTTTCAATGTCGTAGATGCCGTTCTCTACTTACGACGCAGCACCTACATATAAGAAAACAATGGCTCGGTAGCAGGTGTTAGTCGTAATGTCCAACTTCCCCTACAGGGCCCAGTGCCTTATTTTACATGTCATTCAAATGAGCTGTTTATTTTGCTTGAACTGAAAAGACCCCCTAAAATGAATGACGGTAGGCTGCAGTCGTTTGAAAGTTCAGGGTGAAGAGTTGCTTACTTTATAAAATTGCGCCTCTGGCCACGCGATGTAAACATGAGATGGACACTCACTCCCACAGAGGTAGTCCGGGAAGTAACCCTGATCCGTAGCATTGAGCACCGTGCAATGACCTTCTTCTTTGGGTCTCCTGGGCATAAAGCAAAGACATAAGCGCCACACGCAAATAGGTAAGTTCCTTTAGGTGAATATGACATGACCTAAAATGCGTATTTGAAGAAAACAGCACTCTTCAATATAATAAAGGAAACGAATATTATACACAGCATAAAAAATTGAAGTTTCTGCACTGCTACGGGGGTCTAGTTCACAATGAATATGAAACAAGATGAGCCGTTGCTTATGAAGCGCAAATACTGCGTACAGAGTGGGTGTATAGCTCGGTTAGATTTCCACGCGTCCTATTTATCGCTTCTCTCTTTATTCGTATATGTAATGATCCTTGAATATGCGGGTAGATAACAGTTTTTCTTTTTCAAGCTTTCGTGCAAAATGCGAGTCAAACAGATGGCCCGTGATTTGTTGGCTGGAACGTTACATGTCGCTTTTATGTTCTTGACGTCGCGATGGTGTTCTTCCAAGCGCCTTCTGAAATCTCCAGTGTCGCCTTGTAAGAAGTGCCGAAATCGTTGCCAGAAATTTTGTAAACGACGCTAGGCAGCTTGTCTTCTCCAAGGGGCCTTTCACCATACCAGATGGTCCTGGAGCTTTCCAGATGGCACGTGGGTAACTTGGATGTCGTAGCCATAGAATATTTGGCATAATATTTCGCTGGCATCCCGAGCATTGGAGGTCTCGGCACTCATATTCTTGTTTTTCTTTCTTGTTCCGTCTCCAGGGGTTGCTGCGAGTCATTGCATCCCTGAAGAAAGTGTCCATTTTGTGCACGTAGTGGACGTGGTCCAACATGACAGCAGCGTTATCAGCAGGTATGCTCAAGCCGTTCTTACCTTTTGAAATCTTAGAATCTGCTTCAAAGGCCCTTGAGCGAGCTTCGTTTTGCAAGCTGGGGGCGACCTTGCGTACGGCATCTTCAACAGCATATGTCATGTGGACAACATATCGATTAGCGTCGACATTCAAGTCGATGCACCTGGCTTCGTTCACCTGCGTCAAGCTGGCATAAATGCAGGTTTCAGGCTCCAGATGTGCCTCAAGTATTTGGTGTTCTGCAAAAACATAGCTTGAATTTGTCACCTTGAGCCACCTGTCATTTTTCTGACTTTGGCGGCTTTACTGTTGTTCGTGTAGCAGGAAAGTAAACGAATCCATGGGAATGAGCAGCTCAAGACACTGCCGGGCAGTAAATACTGTTTTCTATTTGAATAATCTCCCTTAAAGGCACATATCTTGCACAGCAATTGGTGGTTCCATCTCCGTGGTGAGTGGGCCTTATAATATAGAAACGGTCCAGAACCGAGCGCTCATAATATTAGACTCTCCACCAAGGCTTTTTCTTCGGTATGTTGACGACTGTTTCTGTCTCATCTGTTGAGCGCCGAGAGGACACCGAGAGATTTCTGCGGAACCTGAAATCGCTCTATGCAAGCTTACAGTTCACAATAGAAGAAAACATCAAGGTGCGGCTCCACTTCCTTATCGTCCTCGTTCGAAGAAGAGTAAACAGCTTTACGACGAATGTGTACAGGAAGCCTACACAAACGGGAAAGTACCTGAAGTTAGACTCAGCGCGCCCAATAACACAAAAACGATAGTTTACTCGGTGCCACTTTCAAGTGTCTCTGAATCGACGTTCATTCGAGAGAATAGCTTCTCTAGTTTTGAAGGACGAAAACTTGACAATTATAGGGCGAGGTCGATCATCAGTGTGCTTTCCAAGACGGTGCACGCATTCGATGTGAGCAGGGTCAACCGTAACCTCCAAGGTGGCAGAACAGGCGGATAACGGCTTCTTCTGAGTCGGCATAAGTTTCAGAAGGATTAGTACCAGCGAGGCCATAGAATATGAGATTATTGCGTCGCGCGCGGTTTTCTGAGTCTTCCATACGGGAGTCCAAGTCCTGTAACGAGCGAGATGTTTGGATGGTAGTGGTCTGTATTCTTTCAATGTCTTTTTTCAGAGTTAGAAGATCTTATCTTTGTGCTGGGATTTCAGGTCTGCTAGTCGTCTTGCCAGCTCTGAAATGGTATTATGAGTAACGTCTAATTTGTATATAAGCGATATCACATCCGATAGTATTTCCGCCTGACCAGCAGAGAGTGTTTGCAACTCAGCGAGAATGTCGGGTCCTGCATTTGTTTCGACGTCAACAAACAACAGTAGCAACGTGAATTACACTCGGACATTCCGCAACCAGGCAAAAGCAGCACTGTGGGCTCGGCAGCTGCACCAAGAAAAAGTACTGGTTCTCCTAACAAACAAGTTGTAAGAGCTGCTTACCTGCATTGCAAGCGCGAACTGATTAGTGATCCGCGCTATGGCGCAGCCGCAGAGCCCTCTGAGGGCAGATGACACTCCTGTGCTTTTATCCCTGGTGTTTCAGCAGTGGTTGATGACGATGGGGCTTCCCACGTTTTATGCATGGTCCCCTGGCAGGGAGATAGCGCCAGAAAACATTTGGGGGTTGAACACAGTGCCAGAAAGTTCAGGGCACAGTGACGAATGTCGCCAACGCCAACATAGAACAATGGTTTGCATATTACCGTGCAGCTCTACGAGCCAGCCGACAGGAGGGTAGCTTCTAGTTGGACGACAAGGAAGGAAATGACCTACATTGCAAGAGCGAAGTGATTAGCGATCCGTGCCATGGTACAGCCGCAGAGCCCACAGCACGTTGTACGTTTTGAAAACTTTTGGGTAGTGTAGAGAGTTTAAAATAGCCGACCAATGCTCGCATAGATTATCTGCCTGTTTCTGTAACTTTGTTTCAGTGCCAGTAGATGTTAGAAATGAAATTGTGTTAGGGAAGAAGTTGCCATCCAGTTTGTGAACTAGCTCCCACATTTTTTTAGATGTGACTGAGCTATTTATTGATATGTAATTTTGCCAAGAAGCCTTCTCGGTGTTGCGGCGGACATACCGTCCTTTAGCTATCGCCTATATGAATTTCGTGGTTTTCGTTTGCTCGGTACCTGCGGAAGGTTTCCCAAGCTTTGTTTTGTTTCTGTTTTCTTTCTCTGCACTCGCAAGAATACCACACTTCACGATTTTTCAGTACCCCTCCTGAAGACTACAGGATAGCTACAAGCGCTGCGTCAACGGTGGAGGCAATAAAGTTTTCATTTAACTTGTCAACACTGAGTTTTTCGGAAAAGACCTTTTCCAGGCTGGCTTCAGACTGGAATAGAGTACAGTTCGCAAGGTGAAGCTTCCACCGCCTGGGTTTCTTTAGAGGGATGCAAGGTGAGTGTGTTAGGCTGATAATGACAGGCAAATGATCACTTCCAAGATGATTGTCAAGGACACCCATTTAAAATCAGCAACAATTGATGGAGAGCTAAACGGCAAATCTAAAACGCTCATTCTCCCCGTGATTGGGAAGCAGTATGTATGCTGTCCTGTATTTTGCAGGCAGACATCATTGCCTAATGTGAAATCCTAAAAAATACGGCCTCTAGTGTCTGTTTGATCGCTTCTCCAAAAAGTGGAGTGGGCATTAAAATCTCCAACAACCAGATATGGTTCTGGCAGTTATTCTAAAAGCTCTTCCAGATCATGAAGGGTTAAAATTAGGTGCGGTTGGAGATACAGTGAGCATATAGTTATTGTTTTATAATGAATGAAAGAGACGGCAAGAGCTTCAAACTTAGGTTTGAACTCCATTGTGCACTACAATAGCGACACCTCCAGATAGTCTATTTGCTCCTTGTCGGTAACACCGAAAGACATGTCCTTTCAAATGTTTGGATGGGGTCCTAAGTTAGTTTCCTGTAGGCAAAGGACTACAGGAGGAAATGAGTGTAAAATGTATTTTAAATCATAGTAATAATTGATAAGACCTCAGCAGTTCCAGTGTATCAGCAACGCCATTTTTTTAAGAATGCCCCTCACCCTAACTTTCATGTCTGTGGTCCTGTTATAGGAATTTTTGCCCTCCGTTTTCTTTCCAGAGAGTTATGCCACCGCTGCAGCGGGGACAAAGAAGGGGTTGTGTCCGTCAATTGCTTCCTCGAGGGCTTTGAACGTTTGGGGAGAATCGATATTTTGGCTGCAAGCTTCTCCTGTGGGAGAGAAGCCTTTTGAGCTGCTGGCTGCGGGGCCAGTGTGCCCTGTTTCTGCAATAGCAGGGCAGCCTTCGCTAACCCTCGGCGGAGGCCAAATCCTGCTTTGGTGTGCCGCCCGTCCGTTCCACCACATTGGCATTGTTTGGTTTGGCTGTGAACACAAAAGTGCCCTGTCCAGTAAGATATCGAGGTCGTGCCTCTTTAAATGTTATCCTTTCCTTTACTTTTATTGTACTGATGTCCTTTTGCTCCTTCCAAGAAGGACATGAGCGTGAGAATGCGGCTGTTCACTTGCACAGTTTTCACAGTGTTGTGCAGCTTCACACTCGTAGGCATTATGTTCGTTTGAGGCACCTTTTGTGCATATTTGTCAGCCATGGCATGTCTTGGAGCCATGACCTAATATTTGGCAGTTGAAGCAACGTCTGGGGTTTGGTATATAGGGTCGGATGTCTACATTGCTACTGCCAACTTTAATGGGTTCAGGGAGTTTGCTAGAGTTGAAAGTCAGAACTGTGTTTTTTTTTTGTATTTCTTGGTTGTTCTTTCGGACTTTGATCCTGTGCACACCGATTACGTTTTGCTCGGAAAGGCCCTGTAGAAAATCTTTGTCGGTGAGTGACAGAATGTCGTTCTCTGAGATCACGCCTTGGACTGTGTTCAAGGATCTGTGTGCAGAGACATTTATTGCTAGGTTCCCAAATGTGGCAAGCCGTTGAAGGTTGAAGTACTGGTGTGTGCTTTGGAGCTCAAGCAGGAGGTCCCCGCTAGCCAGTTTACTAACTTTGTACTCGGGGCCTAGTATGGTTGTAAGAGACTTGACTGCAAAAGCATGATATTTCGGGAAGCACAGCATGATATCTCGGGAAGGTTTCATGCTTCGGTGCAAAGAACTGAGCTGCTACACCGGTCTGTCGTTTCTTGGAAAGGCAATCAGTTTGTTTGGAAGAAGAAGCTATAAATAATGTATGATGTTTGGCCGCGGTTCCAGCCACCCACCATGGAGCCCAACGAAGGGACGGGACAGTAATTTGCAGGCAAGTCCTATCCACGTCAGCAGTACACCGTAACTATAACTTAATATGCTTAACTCACGGTAGTCAGCCACACAAGGTGAACCCTTGCCTCCTGGAAGTAAGAAAGAGAGAAGAGGACAGGAGAGCTGTAGGATAGAAGATAGGAAAGGGAACGATGGAGGGGAGGATAGGAAAAGGCATCTGTTTTGCCCTGGGTGGGTCAGCCGGAGGTGCCGTCTATGGGAAGCGTGGGCCAACGTAGTGTGTTGCCTCCGCCAAAGGGGCCTTAAAGGTCCAAAAACTCGGCATCGGCTCAAATAAAGTCAGTCGAGAGTCTGCGCTTGTCGTGGTACCTTCAGGTCTGTGTCTCTTTGTGCGCAGAGTCCCGCTTTTATTTACTGGCACGTCGTAGCCCGCGAGTATCCTGCATGAGTTTTCGCTGAAACTTCGGGCATATGGAGTCGCATCACGCTTTCTCTTCTTTTCTTTTCTGGCTCTGGCTGTAGAGGCTGCAGCGCGTCGTTCTTGTGAACGGAGCACTTGAGGAAGGTATTCGTTTTCTTTGAGGTCTTTCGCTATGCGGATTAGTTCATAAGCTTAATTTCCTGGGCTTGAGCAAAACATCAAGGCAGGCTACAGCGTTGGCGATGATTTTTCTCGCCGAGTTGGATATGTCCATAATCCCCCGGCACTTATAGACCCATAGCTCTCACAAGTTAACTTGCAAAGCATTTTTGAAAGAGTTCTTAATACCAGATTAGCCCTTGTTCTTCACTCCTGAGAACTCCTAGACATTGGCCAATGTGGGTTCAAAAGAACATGTTTTACAACGGATCACCTAGTACGCCTTGAAAACACTGCCCCTAAAGCATTTATAAGGAAGGAGCCCTGCCTTGCCGTCTTCTTTGATATGGAGAAGGCATATAATACTACATGGAGATTTGGCAACCTCCGTGACCTAGCAGATTTAGGCATACGTGTAAACCTGTCCGAAGAACTTCTTGTCTAATCGTTCATTTCGTGTGCGCCTGGGCTCAACATTTTCAAAGAGCTTAGTGCAGGAGAATGACATACCACAGGGTTGTTTCTTATATTACAACTCTTTATTGTAAAAATGAATTCCATAAGCACAGTTATCCCAAAATCCATAATGTATTCAGTTCATGTTGACGACCTACAGATTGCATACACATCCTCTAACGTATGGACATGTGAGAGACGAGTACAGTTGACCACAAATAAACTAACAACATGAGCAGACACAAACGGATTTCAGTTCTCACCTCAAAAAACAGTAGCTGTTCTATTCGCTCTCAAACGGGGCTTACAGACAGATCCTACGTTGCACCTAAACAAAACGAAACTTCCAGTAAGAAATGAACACAAACTTCTATGCGTAACTTTTGACAAAACTCACCTTTCTTCCTCACGTAAATGCCCTGAAGAAAAGGGCTTACTTTTTTCAAACATACTAAAAGTTCTTTCACGTATGCACTGGGGTGCTGACAGGACATACCTTAAACAAATTTAAAGATCTGTCGTACGCTCCTCCTTAGATTATTACTGCGTAGAGTATGGGTCAACTAGACCATCATATTTAAAGATATTAGACCCGGTACATAACTCAGGACTTCGACTCTCATATGGAGCATACCGAACTTCTCCTATATTCAGACTGCTTGTGGAAACAAATAAACCTGCTCTGTAAATCAGAAGAACTTCACTTACATGTCCCTATGTTTTTAGAATCAGATCTCTGCCAAGGCATGTCTCATATTTCCTAGTAACAAAACGTCCTTCTAGAAAACTATTCACCAACAAACCTAATGCAGTGAGACCCGTGCTCCTAAGGTTTGAGCAAATGTTTGAGCTACCGGATTGTTTACCTGGTATTGCCAAAAGGCCTAAGCCTCTACCTCCTTGGTACCAGTTTCCTGCAGTCTGCGACATCGCTCTCTCTCTCAGCTCCAAACCACAATAAATCCGCAAGAACTTGTCATACAAGAATTCTTTTAACTGAAAGAAAAATACAGTAGCTTTACGGGCTTCACACGGATGGCTCGAAAACAGATCAATATTTTGAAAGCGCTGTAGGTCACGGCGAATGGGAGAAAATAATAATATTTCGACAGTGCGCGTCAATCTTTAAGGCTGAATGTTATGCTGTCCTTGTTGCCATGGAGAAAATAACAAACGAAAATCTCAGAAAAAGTATTATTTACCAACATTTCTAAGTATAGTCACAGCACGTGATTCAATAAATGCAGCCATACCATTACTGAGAAACATCCTACACAGCAAAGTAACCATTACAGATAAAGGACGAAACATAAAAACTTGCTGGGTCCCCAGTCATGTAGGAATCCAAGGTAATGAGAAAGCAGACATGTACGCTGACAAAGTTCGAGACAAGAAAGTGAAATCTATCGTTTTCTCAGCGCGTAGCCGGACAACAAAGCACGGAGGAACAAGTAGTACACACAGACGCTGTGTGTACTACTTGTTCCTCCGTGCTTGATCCTTGTCCGGCTACACGCAGTGCGAAAACGATGAAAAATAAACCAGCCCGACAGCTTGTCCTCTTCCGGAAAGTGAAACAAGTGCAGATACCATCAAAAGACTGCATGAAATTGGTACAATAATAAACTGATGTAAACATGGTAGTCCACATAGAACTCTGAAAGGAATAACAAACTACACCTCATAAAGCCTGTGATAGAAGAGTGGTAGACGAGTACCCACCATGAACGTTCCAAAGAAGTGGCTCTATGCCGTCTTCGCATAGGACACACATTTTTAACACACAGCTTCATTTTAACAAAACAAACTAAGCCCTCGTGCTATTCATGTGGACACGAGCTAACAGTCATCCACATTTTACTCTCGTGCAGAGAACTCGAACAACTGAGGAAAACCATTTTACGCGGTTTTACTAAGAACATATTCCTCTTCATCCAGCGTTGCTTTTAATTGAAGATGCTCTCGTTGATTTGCCCTGTGTTTTTAGGTTTTTAATAAAAGCGAATGTATGCAACACTCTTAACCTTGTGGTTGGCACATGATAGCCTATGTGCTTATGTGGCACTAAACCAAACACAACACTTTATTTGAAGACCACTGGATGTTCTATTGCTTGAAATTGTCGTATTACACACATGCGCAGTCAAAAAACCTGCCTTTATTCAGATGCAGTTTGATGAATGGGTCACATACGCGATCTTACCCCTCTTTCTTAATACACAGAACGCCTCAGCCAACGCACGTGCCATCTGGTATGGCTCCTCCTCAGGATTTGGGTATTTGCCAAAAAAGATAGGCATGGCTTATCGAGTTGAAGCTGACGCTATCCAAAGTAAACACCTAAGCTTCAGAGTTCTATGAGGACCTTGCTTCAGATGCTTTCTGGAGCCGTTATTAACAGCAAGCACGATAGCTTAGAAGTGATTTTTTTAATCCAAAGAAATCGTAAGGCTGTCTAGCCCTTTAGGTGTATAGAAAGTGAAAAAGGCACATGACAGCGGGAAATAAGCGAGTTTCAAAACTGTCTAAAATTGGTGATGGTAGAGGAACCGTTGGTGACTAGGAACTCGAGAGATATAGTTACATGCCTACAGGGTACTCCGTCTATAATGTATGCTTTTTCAATTGACGTTGAAAACCAGTTGTTTTCGTACCCCACAATGCCCTCTTCTTCGCCGTAAGGCCTTGCCGTAAGGTCTGGCGAGTTGCTAGGACAGAAGGTTCACTCGAACTTGTGACGGCGGTGTGGCCCAGAGTTCGACGTAGAGACGATGTTACACCACTAAAAGTCGTCTACACCCGAATGAGAATGGTCAACGACGAGAGGCAATGGGTGCTCATACGTAAAGTGCTTCCCCTATGGCATAAATAAAGCTGGAAGCATAGAGTAAACTACTATGCGCAATAGCCATGTTTTTACTTTCAAGCCGAACTTATGCGTAGCCATGCAGATTGTTTTTGCGTAACTCCAAGTTTAACCACAAGCTAAACCACTGCTATTTTTCTCCCGCTGCCACACAATGACGGCAGCATCCACAATGGATTTTCAACAGAACAAGTTCTGTTACACGACGGCTGCTTATGATATCACGTAACGCGCACTGCTCGAACAGCTTGGGTTTACGCACCCGTTAGTGCCCTCCTGGTTGGGGTAATGGTAGATATAGACGGCGAACTGCTGCTCCGGCAGGAACACTGATCGCGTGACGTACAGACACCGCATGCTGGCGTCCTCCACCGAGTCCAGGATGCCCACGTAGCTGTCGAAAGCTGCCACCGCCGCGAACAGCTCTCGAGTCTTCTCGTTCTACAAAAAAGGGGGAGCTCAGGCCCACGTCTCCGCAGTTACTATAAGAAGCGTCATGGCCATACAAGGAAACATTTCATGCTCTTCTTACCACTGGGTATCCATACCAAAACGTTCGAAGATTATATTTTTACTTCTGCATAAAACCCCGAGCCAACTGCTGAAAAAATTTCATACCAATACTTTTGCAAGATAAGTGCATACAGAGCGCGAACAGAGCGCAGTTCAATTTGCGCAGAACAGGTGGCGCTAGTAATGCAGCCACCATTTCGAGTATCTCAGCCGGAAACCGCTGCTGCACTGCTGGTGTCGCATGTGAAGTGCGACAGGTAGCTCAGTGTCCGGCGATATGGTTGTGTATGATCTGCTTTCAGCTGCAACGCACGTGTGGCGAATTCGATAAAGAAAATATAGCTCCTGGCCTCGCACGCGGCGCCAGTTCGTGCTCGCGTCCAATGAAAGAACAAAGCTCCTTGTTTTGTAATTTCCACCATACCTGCAGCACCTCGCTGGTGCTTGTTTTCCTCTTTCTTGGTTCCGTAACACAACAACATGCAAAAAATACCAAGAACAAGAATTCTTTCGAAAGCGGCTCGTGCCCTTACCGCGCTTTGAAAGAACAGTCTACTTTCTCTGTTATGTAGCTGAAAACCACTCAAAATTTGGAATATTCGCACTCAGCGAGCAGTGAATTTGATTGGTGAATAACCACTGCCAACACCACCATCATCCTCAGCATGACTAGATGAACTGAAGAGCAAAGGCCGCTCTCATATTCGTTTAATTGAAACGGGTCCTCTTCCTCCTCACCCTCGATGATGACGAGAAGCATTCGCTGCAGTTTGAAAGACTGCGAATGTGACCATTTCTGCTTTGGGTTAAGCTGGGCTGATGTCGAACGTAGGCTGACGACCTTGGTTGGGTGTGTCTTTTCGGAGTAGATCGGGGAGCGCGAAGATAAGTTATATGTCTGCAAATTTGTCGACGGCAGCGGTCATTGTGCCCTTATTGAGATGCCGGTATTTTTCGGCGAAGTTCGTTACCAGAACCTGAGTTTACCCTCTCCAGAAACTGGCGATGCCTTGTGCGATGCCGAGACTTCCTTCCAAAGGCAACTGGGTGTTTTCTCTGATGACGCCTTCGGCGGTTTCGATGTCTTTGCTGCCCGCGCGGACTACAATTTTTGATAGGGGCTGCACGTTCATTTCTTCGTCGAGTACGTTTATAACATGATGCGCCAAAGTCTGCGTAGTAGTTCAGGCGTTGTCCATCGATAGCTCAATGAGGATTGAAAAAAGCTCGATGACCGCACGATGTTCACTGATAAAATTCAGGCCCAAGCTCAAGTCTCGCAAGCAGCTCAGCGAGACCATAGTAGAGGCTCTTTTTCCTTCGTTTTCTTAATTGATTGGCGTCGCGCACGAAGGATGACGAAAAGACCGATATTTTTTAATAATTAACAACTTTATAAATCAGAATAAAATGATTAGAGTTAAAACGGGTAAAAGTTTACAGTACGAATGACATGAAGTCGCCTGAGTCTGTCAGAAGATCATGACGAGAACTCTGAGATTCCCGACGAGGTTTCTTAATCTCTCCGCTTGTCACCGATTAGGAAGGTCCGTTCATGGCACACTGTAGACGTTTTGAACCTTTTGGGTGCAAAAAGGGTGCTGCAGTGTTCCCGGTCTAACATTCCTTTATAAACAGTAAGGCAGGGGTAAGGCATGGCGGTTAGCAATCGAGGTTTCCTGTTGGCTGTCATGCGGTATGTAAAATAGAAGAGGCGATTAAATAAAAAGCTAAAGAAAGAAATGCTATCTGAACGCCAAAAACCGTTGCAGAAGTGTCCTGAGCACTGTGAGGGCAGCCGCGCCCCGTGGCTTCAAAAGAACACATCATAGGATTTTCGACACCCAACAAATAAGATTTGCAAAAAGAACGATGTTGCACAGTGAAGCATCCCAGCTCTACTCATAGCATGTTAGGTCGAGGATAGCATTACACCTCTAAACATGTAAAACGATTGAGTGTGCAGGCCTTCTCTTGATGCAAGAATAGCCTGTCACCGCTTAGATAGGTTGCCCAACGTTCTTCCAATGGATCCCACGTGACCCGCTATTGCACACACCAAGAAAAGCACTAAACTGCATACAACGCAGATATCACATGACAAGACAAAATACAAAAAAGAAAAACTAACAATAAAATTCGTGTCGGCGCTAGCACACGTGAACTCGCAAAACACAGGGCAAGAAAAGCGAAAACAAATCACAGATGCGTACAGACTTCACGCGATCCAACGCAACTACTGGAAGTACAAACGAACTCCGATGACTGCCTCTACCCTCTGCATCTCGTCGCGGCGCAGCCTAACCGAAGACGAAGTACACGCACACAAACAGAGTCGCTCTTTTCCCTCCGTTTCCAAGAAATGGCGTTGCCCGACCGAAACTTCGCGCGAAGTCTTCGCGCCGGAATTTCGATCCTTTAGCTCAGGCCAATAACGTTCGAAGATTTAGGTCTTTCCGGCTCAGTGCATTACTAATGGGACGGCATCGACCAAACCGTAAGCTTGCGAAAGAGACAACGAAGAGAGTTGGTCACTCGGTAAGCGCGGCGTTTACTCACAATCGGTCACGTGGTTTAGTTTCGCTCGCGAGAGCCAAGTGTGCCGTTTCTAACGCGTTGCCTTTGTTGGATTTCTGCCCCCAACCGTTCAGTAACGTACGTATTTGGTGAACGGGGAAGAGGGGGGGGGGGGGGGGGACACAGGAACTAGACAATTCTCGCGAAATGGCTATTTAGCCTAAAAGCCTATTTAGCCTAACATTCTAAATGCAGCTGACGGCAGACCTCTTTTGACGCACGTTGCATTTAATTATCAACCCGCCTCACAAATCGTCGATGCTGCAAAGGCGGGAAGGGACTACTAGTACGCTGTTGCTGCGCCGTTGGTCGGTACACGAAGGTTGACGCTGCCGATTTTATGGGCTGGTCCTGAAATATGATCTGAAGCAGAAGAATCGGACCAGCTCGTGCTCTTTTCGCACTCCGGCGCCGACGCACACTTTCAGTCAGACGCCACCAGCTTCCCGGGTAACATCGCGAACCGAAGCACCAGGCTCAGGGGTTCACGCATTCAGTGCATGCAGCGCTCGGGCAGACGACTTTCGAAGAAATCGGAAGTGTGTCCGTGACGTAGTGGCCGTCGCAGCTGTAGCCAATGTCAGCCTGTCGTGGCCTGTCACTCTCGGTAGTTGTGACGTAGGTATACTTCAGGCCGAATAGTTTCAAATCTTACGGCCACGCGAGAACCGAGTAGCCCACGAATTTCAAAATGCGCGGTATTTAAAAATTAATAATAAATGGGTGCCTTTGCTTCGAGGACTTATATTTTTGGGGAACGCTCGGAAGCATTCGTTCTACACATTCAAAGCGTTATTCAGTGGCTTTTGCAGGTATTCTGTAGTCCCTTTAAAGTTGTTCTAAATGTACACGCGCCTGGAGGATGGCTGTGAGCAGGCATAAATTAATAAATATATATTGTAATAATTTAACTCATTTTAGATGTTAGTCGAACGGATATTTCTCGATAGCGTATACAAGTGAATAGCATCCAAATTGAGACGTATCGGTTCTTTATGCACGTTAAGGTGGTGTCTCTCGCCACTTAGGATGGAATGCAGTTCTGCGATAGGGATTCGAACTGGCGACGTATGCACCTTTAGTCGTATGACGGGGAAGAAAAACCGAGAAATGAGATGGATAGTACCATTTCCCTGCCAGAAAAACTAACGTAAATTAATAAAAAGGCGCTGTTTAATGTATTTCGCCCCTGCTTATTAGTAGGGGCGAAATACATGTCCCAAATCAAATATGGAGGTCATACAACAATTTAATATCTAAACGATCTCAACCAACTCCAGTAGAAATTGTAGTAGATGGCGTCCACCTCAGAGGTCGTCCCTTATCAGACATGTTCAACGAACACTTCTTGACGGTTGGTGAAAATCAGGCCGCACAAACGACGTGCACTGATCCAATGTCATTTCTTCAAGTCAGTCCAAAATGTTCAATGTTTCTCTCCCCAACAACAACAGCCGAAATGTCTAGGTATATCATGTGTCTAAAAAATTGTTCCCTTGGTGCTGATAACATTAAGGGTGAGATAGTGAAAGCTGTATCCGATATTATCGCACCTTTGTTGTCACATATATGCAACCAAATGCTCAAAGAAGGCAAGTTTACAGAGAAATTAAAGATTGCGACAGTTTGCGTAATACATAAGACAGGAAGCTATAATGATCCTAATAATTATCGCCCAATATCCGTTCTGCCTGTCTTCGCGAAAATTGCCGAACAAGTTATCAACACCCGCCTTATTTTGTACCTCGCTAAGAGCAGAGCTATTGCCAAAGAACAGTTTGGATTTCAGAAGGACAAATCTACGGAAAAAGCTTTACTTCTCATAAAAGACAAAATAATCTATAACATCGAAAACAGAATGTTTACACTTGGGCTATTTTTAGACTTCAGAAAAGCCTTCGACCCAGTCTGTCACGAAATGTTACTACGCAAATTAGAATTCTACGGGGTACGAGGCTCAGCCCTCAGTCTTCTTGAGAGCTACTTGTCATCCAGAGTGCAATTTACAATGACCAACGACATACCTTCCAGCTACGGCCTTATGCGCACTGGTTTGCCACAGGGCTAAATACTGGGTCCCATTCTATTCCTAGTTCATATAAATGATATTATTAATATCCCTCCTTGCTCCGAAACAGTTTTATACGCCGACGACAGAAATATTTTCTTTACTGACGCGAGTTTACAAACTATAGAGAGTAAAGCAAATGCCTGGTTAGAAAATCTCTCATTATGGTTGCGGGCCAATAGGTTAGAATTAAACATCACGAAGACGAAGTATGTAATATTCAGAGCTAAAAAAAAAATAAAATAAAGTCATAGGAGATGAGCCAACTATACTATGCAATTCAAATGTTATACAGCGTGTAAAGTCAATAAAATGTCTTGGGGTTATATTTAATGAATACCTGCTGTGGACTGACCATATTAATCAAGTAAGAAAAAATATTTCGCAATCTGTGGGCCTTCTAAACAAATTTAGGCTTCTATTATCAATATGGCTAAAGAAACAACATTATTTCAGTTAATTCAATCGCATCTTCACTGTTGTCTGCTGGTATGGGGCGATACAACACAGGCTAATTTCAATGCTTTGTTTCTGCTACAGAAATAGGCCATTAGAGCAACTGCTAGCCTAGCTTACTTAGAAAGCACGGACCAGTGGTGGAACAGCTTAGGACTATTAACCATTTTTCAGTTAAAAACTCTTCGGCTAGCGCTTGAAACGTATAATACAATTCATTCTGAACCTGTTTTTTGTAACACCAGAACTACCTCAAAATCCATATCACCTCCGGCATATGGAAATCAGAACACCAAAAGCAAGAACGAATTACGGGTTTAAAACTACTAGATATCAAATGACTGCCCTTTTAAATGAAAACAGAAATATCCATGACCTCTTGTACCAATGTAAAAGTAAAACAATTTACAAGAGAAAAATGATTGCACTGCTGACTGCATGACCTTTTTTTATATGTTGTGATATACTGTGTATTCATACCAGTGAACATGATTCTTTTTCTTTCTTTCCTTTCATATCTTCCTGTATTTCATCATTGCTTCTTTTCAAGAAATCTTAGTTTACTGTAACATGCTCTGTACAGTTTTTCCTTCTTGTATGTTCATAGTAGATTGCTGTACCAGCAGTCGTGGCTTGTGATGGTTTCATGTTGTTGTTTTTCTTATTTATTCAGAACACCTTAGGTTCAGATATTGTTATTTTAATGGATTTTGTTTCATGTGCTTGTGGAAATTGATGTCATGATGACCGCTACACATATTGTATTTGCTTGTTTTGTATACATGTGCCAAATGCATTTTGCTTTCCCCAAGGAGGAAGGCCCACGTCAGGCGTCGTGCCTTTTGGCCTCCTTCCTGATGTGTAAAAAATAAAATACACTTCAAATAAATAAATACTACTACTATTTTCGCACCTGAAATGCCCTCCAGATTTTTAATATTTTGCTCAGAACAGGAAAATCGCATTTGTATACGCAACAGGGGGCTGCTGTCGTGTGACTTTTAATGACCTTCACCTGACACGTGGTAAATTCACTTTCACTCCCTTAACTTCCGTGCCACATGTTATAAGATAGGCTGAAAAACACTTGTTCGGGAGCTCGTGAAAGCTGATCACAAATTTTACCCTCTTGTGTTCATGCAAAATTACCACGTTGCTCAGCTGAGATAAACTGCGTGGCAATGAGGATTACGCAATTATTCTTCTTGCTGTTAAGGTTCGCGATGCTAGGCGTTATAACAAAAAACCTAAGACCCCCGTGCTTTCAAGATTCAGCAGGCGACGTTTCTTTTTTTTTTTTTTATCTCATAGTTAACTTCAAAAAATTTCAGAATTGCTGGTCGAGCTAGTTGGCAGTTCTTGCTTTCTCTAGTTCTTCCCTAAGGAAGCTGCTTTGGGTTCAGTTTTCCTCTGCAAATCTTTGAAACGTCGCGAGCGTGCACTTGAGACTGACTTACCGGCGATGCGCCTCCATGCGTGAGCGAAGCGGCCAGGACGAGTAGCAGCGCAGAGGTAGGATTGAGAGCCATCGCTAGAATGTACGAAGCAGAACTGCAGGACCACAGCGACCTATAAATACTTGCTCAAAACATCACGCAACCCTGCACTTTTATGGCGCACATATTTACTGGCGTGCGCAGAAAAAGAAACACAAAATAAAACGGCCTTAATTGGTTCTGAACAAGTGTGCTGTCCACGTTGCGCCAGAAAAGCACGTCACATAAATTGCACTTTCCCGTAGCAACGTAAAGTTTCTGCGAAGAACGCGTAGTAAACAAAAATCTAATCCAACCCAATATAGCAGCTGCGTATTCTATTTTAGAACGGATTAGTGTTTTATAAAGTAATAATATAAGAGACGACGGAGTTTTCATAAAGTTTCGCGGTACGTAGCCCAGCACACGGTTACTGTTGTTAATAATGCACTCGATATGACGTAACCAGGTGAGGCCTGCAAAAATGTGGACACCCAAGTATTTGTATCTAGAAACAGATTCAAGGGGTACGTTATTTAGGCAGCATCTGGAGGGGGTGTTAGCGTGTCGGGATACTCTCATAACTTTACATTTGCCAATGCTTAGGTCCATGCGCCAATCGTTGCATCACGAATAAATGTGAGAAAAATCGCTCTGAAGAAGTTTAGCACCGTCAGGGGATTTTATTTCATGAAAAACAACACAATCGTCAGCGATCAGATGAATGTTAGATGCTATTTTGGGAGGAAGATCGTTGATGTAAATGAGAAACAAATGTGGTCGAATAACTGACCCTTGAGATAAGCCCGAATAAACATCACTGAGTTATAACTGTTAGCACAAAGTGATAAAGATAAGCTTTATTCTCCGTAAACAATGAAAGGACGCGAGGCTAAAAGCTGCGACCGCAGCTTGAGTGGACCGCACTCCCTTGCATGTGAACAACAGGTGGAACTTGACAGTGGAGCATACAATACAAAAGAAAAGTACCGCTTACACAGAAATGTTGGCGTGGACAGTACACAAGGCGACAGCATTATGCAGTGTCAAACAGAAATTCTGTGGACTGTAGTGGATTCTACGGAATCAAAAACATTCGTATCCATGAAAAAGAATGGTCTATACAACTCTCTTGCATTTGAAATCACAGTTAAGTGAAATGCACACACGACATCCGAAAGAGGAGTTTACTAATGTACCAGAAATGATATCGCTAAAACGAAAAAAAAACAACAAAGGAACGCCGCGAGAAAATGATGTCATCTCAAAACGTTATACAATATTAATACTAGTAGTGTACGTCTTAAGCTTGAAGGCTCCACCTTCCAGAATACGGGTACGCGAGCGATGGTCTCACCCTACGAGTGAAAGCCCAAGGCATTCTTAAAAACACCGGTTTATTCCGGATCAACAGAAAAGTATAAAATAGAAAAGAAACAGCATTGGTCAAAACTGCACTGGAAACATGCCGTCGAAGTGCGTGACAATGGACTGTGCAGAATAAAACGGAACATTGGTCAGGGCTTCACCGCGGCAACACAAAACACACTGCGGCGCGGACAGGGTGAGTAATAGAGCCAAAGCGTTGGCGACTGTACAAAAGCATTGCTTCTCGCGTGGCAGCACTCACGCTAGCACTCCGAAGGCAATAGAGAGTTTTAGAATAGGGGGCCCCAAGCTTTGGGGCCCCCAAGGAGCTTCGGGCGCCGAAATGCGCATGCGCAGAACATAAGGCGCGCTTGGGGTCATGGGTTAACGCTAGGGGCGGCCCCTATTTTTCGGAAATAGCGTTCACCCCAAGCCGCCGTTGGGTCGCTTGGGTTACGGCAACATGGCGGCGTTCCCCAAGTGGCGGCCGCTCGCCTCGGCACACATTCGTCGACACCGCTCCATGGTGTCACGCGTTCATGGAAAACGAAAGGCCAACGAAGCTTATGCTATGCATCATGATGCCCGCACAACCAAATTTTAGCGATAAAACGCACTATATTTTCAGATTGCTTCCGGATTTACCGAGCTGCTAGGCTTAGCGAGTTCGCCACCTTTGGTTGCCATGGGGCCAGACGGCGGAGACCGCGGAAGGTTCAAATGAGGTTTCCCGGTCTCGGCCTGTATTGACAATTGGCCGATTTCGTTTTGTCTGACGAAAACGGTTTATATAACTGGTAGTCTTAAGATAGGTCTTGCATAATAATAGTACTTTTTGATGAATAAGATAGCGTTGCTGGCTTTTATATATTAAAATTCTTTTCCTTGACTACCGTCGTGGGGCTGCAATCGACGAACGCAAGCCCGGCTTCGCTGCGTCGGGAAAACCCCTATTCTAAAACTCGCCGCTCGGCCAGTACGGTGCGCTGCCGCGCGCTATTTCCTTGGGGGACCCAAGCCTTGGGTCCCCCTATTCTAAAACTCACTATTCTTGTAGGCGCCGCTTCCGTCTTTGTCTCGCAGGACTCCGCTCCGTCGTCCGTGTACATCCCGCCGGCCTGAGACGCTGCCTCGCCGCCCTTCGTTGGCCGGCCGTCCGGCGCAAAAGCCCCGAGCCATGCTTCCGACGCGCTTATCTACCCTCTGTCTCGCGCCGATAACATGCCGCCCCCGATCCAGGCTGCTCGCTCATGCGTACTCGCGCTGCCCGGGTAGACACCAACACAAACAGAAAAAAGCGCGCGCGGTTTGAAACACTAAAAGGGGATGTGGGGCCCCACAAGCTTATTAGCATTCAGCTGTAAAATGTCGATATTATTAGGCAAATAAGTATTTAAAGGCAATGGAATAGAGTATTTTAGTGTTTGCGCCCCGTAATTTGCTCTGCTGAAGTCAACTTTTCAGATTTAGGGTTTCCGCGTGAAACAACCTGAAGAAACTTTGGGAGTTAGTTTTCCTAAATTTGTTAGGACATCACTGTTCTTCTTCCTTTCTGTGAGTAATGCGAGACAGATTGTAATTGCATTGTCTTCCACATGCAATAGATCCAGCTCATGAAACGATGATTGCAGATTAGTGTCGCACATGGAGTTTGTAATTATTCTGGCCACCTTTCTCTGAAGCCTACGGAGTCCCGGCATATTAGTGCCTGTGACAGTACCCCACACGAGAATGCAATTATTTATACGACAAAATGAGAGAGTATTATAAAAACATCAGATCCATCGGAGGAAAAGGGGGCAGGGCTGCAGCGCAGCAAGTGTGGCCTCGAGCTCCGTGGACAGATAATGTGTGATATTTTTAGATTGAATGGCACGGATAGCAGCCTTGGCGTCAGTGTATATAATATACTGAGTCACAGGTTGGAGAGAATGATGCAGAGGACCTTAAGCGAGATATCCGGAGGGTGCGGAAAGGGGCCGCTTGTGTGAGTGGCAGGGGTAGATAGATGAGAATGAAAGAGAGCCCGGCTGCCGGATCCACGAGGAGCTACATACGAGGCGTACGTGGACACTCGGGGATTAACGGCAATGAGCTGGAGAACCAGCTCGTCCATGAAACTTGTAACCGGGCACCGTTCATCCCCTGGCCAAGATCCTTGGAGGCTGGGTCGAGAATGTCTCTTTGCACCACCATCATCGAATATTACCATGCTGCTTGCTTAGACCGCAAACTCTACCCCGATCGAACCTCATGGTAATCTCTTCGTTCGGGAAGTTCATGTCCTTCGGCAGGTACAACTGAATACGCTCACAACCCCTGCCCGGCAATATCTGTACAAATTCTGTCCTGATCCATCATGCCCCAACTGCCCCTCCTCTTATGCCAACCTTTCACACTGCCTATTTTCATGTCCCGTTGCATTGCAATCGGTATTCTTTCCAACCCCTCTTATACTATCTGGACCTGGGTGGACTGGCTTGTATACTGAGTGTGAAGAAGAACAGTGCCTACTCGTCCAGCCGTCCATTGATGTATTAGGCGCCTAAGTGTTGCGCCTCAATAAAGTCTTCTACTACTACTACTACTAACGTTCTTGGGTAAGAAAGCCTTTTTTCTATGCAGAATAGTAATTACTGCCGGAAGTCTGATCATACGACATTGCATTTGTAAAAACGACTTCTAATGTTCTAAATTCGCTACGATATTTGTTCCCGAGCTGTTTAACTTAACTCCCATGGAACCAGTCTTGTCTTCCCACGGTAAACGGTCGCTTGTGTCTTGCCGTTGTTGATTACCAAACTATGCTCTATTACTTATTCACCTAGATTTAGATGACACCACGTTTGCCTTGGTAAATAGTTCTCTATAGTCTTCCGAGACACAAAAAAAGGCTGTCATCTGCGAAGATGACGTGCGTAGCCTGCGCGTCCACATTGATGATGTCGTTTTAGAATGCATTGTGGGCGATGCCTCTACCCGAGGGACATGCAAGACACAGACTCAGGGGG
Source organism: Amblyomma maculatum (assembly GCF_055883805.1). NCBI lineage: Eukaryota > Metazoa > Arthropoda > Arachnida > Ixodida > Ixodidae > Amblyomma > Amblyomma maculatum. Next base: position 28,595,331 of record NC_139348.1, read on the forward strand.
CCGTGAAATAAACATCTTTATCTCACTGAGGTAAGACTAAGGATAGGCAGGTCCGTCGAGGCAGATCCGAGGGGGTCATGCCATTGTCAGGTCGGGAGAGCACCCCGGGAGCGTACAGCAAGCGGGCAGCAGGAAACCGAAGAGCAAATAGAGAGCGAGACCCCAGCGCGCCTTGTTTTATGGGTCGGAGCAGGGACCGATCGGGGACCGCTTTTCCCTCTGCAGTTGATGGAAGGGGATGCCGGGAGGCAGCGCGCCCTTCAAATACGATGCGGCGCGCCGCTGCCTTTAAAGGTCCGTGGAGAAGGGCCCACAACATTAATAGAAATGGTCCTAAAATTCTTTCTTGTGTGATCCCCGAGTGTATACAAGTTAAACGTGAGGTACAGCCATTGAGCTCAACATTTTGCACGCACTGTGAAAATTATAATTTGATTAGGTCTAATGGTAATCCGCGAACACCGTACTATTTTAGTTTTTCGAGAAGCAGCTTACGAGTCAGATAATCAACTGCCTTGATGAAGTCTAGGTAAATTCCTAGTACACGCATTTTGTTGTCTGCGTTTGTTAGATTTGTTAGAGTAAGTTCTATTCTAGGTCGCCGTTTCTACCGAGCGCTCGGCTAGCAAGCCAGTCTCTTGTGTCCTCCTCTTTTGTATGTCGTCTTCGTTACACCACACACCTTTTACCTAGGTTTGCCTTCTTCCACAACTTCTTCAGTCACCATGCGTTGGTGGTACACTACAAGTACCCCTCTGGAGAAAATTGAGGTATCCTGCAGAAGGAGTTTGCGGGCGTTTGTGGTATATGACAAAGCTAGACATGTCGGTGCGCGAAAGAACGTCTGGTGACTCTGGTTCCGAGCTGTAAATGGCCGGGAAAGCTGGCGACATTCTTCTTTATATGGGGCATGCTTGAGATAGTGTGGTCAATTCGGAAGTATCAGGGCTATGAGGGAGGACCAATTCCATAGTAGAGGTGGGCTTACGGCCGTAGAAAAGGAAAAAGGGGGAGAGGCCGGTCATACTTTGGTTGGTAGTATTGTAGACGTACGCGACGAACGGGAGATGTCGGTCCCAGTTCGAGTGGTCGGACTATACACGTCCAGCATATACCTCAAGGTTCAGTTAAAACGTTCCGTCATGGAATTTGTTTGCGGGTGATAGGCCGAGGTAGATGTGTGAACAACAATGCGGCATTGCTAAAAGGGGGCTTCGGTGGTCTCGGAAAGAAAAACACAGCCACGGTCACTGAAAATTTTTTTTAATGAAGTGTGGCTCAGAACGAGATGGTGAAGGACGAAAGATGCAACGTCTTGCGCCGACGCAGAAGGCAAAAAAAGATGTTTCTGCCACGATGACCCAACGGTTACCAGCTAGAGTGATCAATGCCCACATGGTCGAATGGCCTGCTGGAACAGGCCAAGGGCTGCAGCGGAGCTGTGGATCGTCGTGGAAGGCTTTTGCGACGTTGACATTAGTGGCATGCGCGGATGTAACGGCGCACGAAGCGGTACATATACCCCGCCAGTAAAGCGGGGAAGAAGACGAGTTTATATCATCAACACTCCGGGGTGCGTACTTTAGCCTTCAGAATTTGTGTCGATGATTTGTGTCAGTTCGTTGTGTCAGCTTGGGCTAGTTTAAGAATATGCTGTTCCATTTCAAGAAGTGGACCGTTGTCTGGAAGGCTATGGACTTCACCAGTAATTCTAAATCCAGCATCAATGTGCGCATTGGGAAAGAAATACCAGGACAATAGAAAAGGTATAATTATCAAAGTAATTACAATGAACACGACCAAGCGCGCCTACTGCACAATCAGAGACACGCCATTCGCAAGCAGGAAAATCGCATGCGAGTTCAAGAACGTAGATTGTTGGGCCAGTTGGTGCTTAGTTGAAAGTTAAAACCAGCAAAAAGAGGACGCGTGCACTAGGAGGGAGTGCATAAAGCTTACGCTGGACGCTCCAGCGTCTTCCTGCGTCATCCTTGTGCACTCCTTCCTTGTGAATGCGTCCTCTTTTTGCTGGTGTTCACCTTCAATCGCATGCGAGGTACGCACGACTAAGACTGCTCGATGAGCTAATACACTCTAATACACTAATACACTCATAGCTACCGCTGTCTGCAAAAGACGCGATTACTAACAGCAAATACGCTGGGGCAGAGCTTTTATCTCTTATTTCGGTTGTCCTCTACACGCTCCATAAAACACGTTGCTGGGCTAGTTGGTGAAGCATGGTTTCTTAAGTTATTCATGGTATCCGCGGCAGAACGAAATAAGATGTCTACAGGATAAGAGCACTGAACAAGGGTAGAGGGGGGAGCCTCAGTTCGCAATTTAAGCCAACGTTTCGACAAGTGGACTTGTCTTAGTATGGGCAGCGCGATCATCGCTGGCAGGGATTTTAATACGCTTTTTTTTTCGAAGAAGGAAAGCTGGAAAGGGGGAGAGATAGTGATGGTGGAGAGGAACGTAACAATCTACAAAGCGGGGAGAAAGTTGAATCAGCACTAAAGCACGTTCAATGCTGACACACCTTTCTTGAAATGGGACAGGTATTCCAAAAGGGTCCTCATAAAGAATACATGTTTAAGGGAACAGTTCCCAAAGGTATTCGGCTCGGAGGGAAGAAGGACGCAAAAAACCGAAAAATAACAAGTTAAATGAACCACACCTGCCACGCCGTGGAAACAAAAGGCTTCAAGTGCCAAGAAAAGTAGGAAGTGACAATGACGAAACATGTTTAGAATAACACCTGCAGCTTATGCTATTTTGGAGGGGCATAGTGTGTACACCTGCTGTGAATAAAGTACAATCAACGCTATATGGGATTGCTTTCCCGATTAGTTATGGCACAGAGGGAATATATTTAAGGGATTCGAACGTTCCTTTCGAGATATTTACACCTGTTGGTTCCAATGTTCTAAATATGGGGAATAGATATGCCTTTCTATATTTACAGTCCCTTGAAGATTTAAATTAGGCCTGCCTAGAGAATATATATTGAATTTCTTCGAATTTATGGTCTTTCTGATTTAAATGCTGAGAAACCGCTTTCAAGAGGTTTCTCCGATGTACTGTTTATGAAAGAATGAGCATTCTAGAGCGTAGAAATTACGTTTTGAAGATGTGCAATTATACCGAGATTTTGTGTGAAAAGTGCAATCGCTTGCAGTACATTTAAGCAATTATCTTTTTGTATATGACTGCATGGCTTGGATCTGGTTCAAGAAAAAGAATGTGGTTGTGTTGGATGCTTGTTGTCGAGTTTAGAATGCACTATAATATCTCTGAGGTTTGTGTGACGTTTGTATGTTACCCTTGGTGCCTACGGGAATATTTCCTTCAAGCATTCATTACGCGTCAGCATGCATTGGTATTTCCGCAATATATTGTTTGTTTGGAAGGGCATTAGAGTATTTCTTTACAGAAGAAGGCTGGCGTTCTGTGTTGGCCTTTGGTCGTTTCGTGAGCTCATAGTTGCGGTTTAAAGTGGTTGCTTTTCAAGGATTTAACGGGGTAGTTTCTTTGAATTAGCGTTATTTTCAATTAAGGTAGTTCGCTTGCGTAGTCATTATCTTCGCTACATATTTTGCTAAGCCGTGTCGGCTGTCCTACAAATATTTCTTGCTAACAATATCTCGGACGATGACTTTTAAAATGTAGGCATTGCTGCTTATCCGTTGGTTTTCTGTACAAGGAAGTAATAAGTTTTCCATTTACCACCACACTGTGATGTCAAGGAAGTCTACTTTCAATTGTGAGAAATGCAAAGTAAATTTAAAGCTCCTGTGATGAATATTAAGATGAGAGACAAACGATTATAGTGATTCTGATCCATGCTGCCATATTATGAAGATGTCAATGTAGCGAAGGTATATGAGGGGTTTTTAGAGAAATGAATTGAGTATATTAGATTCTATAACTCCCATGAATATGTTCGCGTTAGTCGGCGCAAATAGAGTGCCAATGCAGGTTCCGAATGTCTGTAGATTGGAGGATAAATTCAACCACAAATAATTTACAGTTCGGACCAGACTAGAAGCGGTAGATGAACTTCAGACGCCTCCTTGAAGTTGTTGATGAATATATGAGAGAGGGCGTCGACACCTTCATCGATAGAAATATTATTGTAGAGTGCCGTATCATCAAGTGTGACAAGTACACAGTCATCTGAAAGGTTAGCCGTGTTATTAAGAAAGCCAAATACTCGGAGAAAGTGAGATGTGTCCAGCACAAACAAAGGAATCTGGGTTGGGAGATCTCCTAGGGTTGGATTAGGACTATTGACAGGTTATCTTTGGGAGTGTTATTGTCATAAACAGTTGGCCTTCCAGTACGCCTGTGGTAAACAATGCTTCTGTGGAAACCTTGTGAATCTTGGGCAGTAGGTATAATAAACTTGCTTTTCTGTTTAATGGCTCCAGAAATATATAGTCAATCTCTGTAGTTGGTTTCCTGGCAAATAGATCTTCCATATTACTCTGTATGACTTCAGTGAAATGTTCGGTCGGATCGGTATTTAACGTTTCATGGTGGCAAGTGTTGTGAAGCTGTCTACAGGCCTCTTTTTTATAATTTTCGACTAGAACAACTTTGTTGCCATATTTATCTGCAGGCTAGTTATCTATATCAGTTCTACGAGCTAGGTTATCAAGAGTTGTTCTTTCATTTCTAGAGAGGATTTTTCGCTTTCGGCTTTCTTTCTTTTGAGGAGAATTTAATGTAGTAGCAGAGTTAATGGATGTGAACGAGGATCTGTAAGAGGAGTTGGCAAGCGGGAACCATTAAACCTGTTGCGTCATACCATTAAACTCCGAGCTAGAGTGCCGCCCTCCCGCCCCCATCCTTTTTTAGTCAGCCTAGTTGGGAGTCGATGTCACAAGAGGCATACAAAAGCAGTGAAGTAATAGCTGCTTGTTCGTTATCTGCACGATAGCCATCAATCGACTGCTGAAACTGATGACATGGTAGCCAAAATTGAATTATACGTTATTTCGCAGGCAGTGCTCGATTCCGTGCGGTGGCTTATTATAGTAATATGTTATGAATCATTGAAATAACAAAACGTATAGCTCCAAATTTGATGTCTACACTTTCTTAAATTAATATAAGCATGAACGCTCATGCAATGGTACAGCCTCTATAGCTGTCTAATGCCCCAGTTAAGTACTCTTTTTCATATCTATGAAAATATAACAGATTTGCCTACACAACAAAGGAATGTAGAAAGCTGTTACACAAACAGTGGGGCTTCGATTGCCGTTCACTGAGCTGTGGTGCATATAAGGATATACTGTACGAGAGAATATTCACTCCATATAGCTACGGGCAGCAGGCCAAGTAAAGAAAAATTCCGGCCGGCAGGCTGAATGGCTGGACATCTTGGCGAGTGACACTAGCACTACCTGCCGCCAGAAAATGTAAAACTAGGCAAAGCAATCTTCATGCTGCCGCTTGCTGGTGGACACGGGAAAAGTGAACAGCAGGTGCGAACATGCAGACGGATCCAGTGGACGGGGTCGGCCGACAGAATGCAAACTTCATTGAGCACTTGCCGCCACTTCTCTTGTCCCTGCATGTACTTTTTTGTTGCTCTTTGGTTTCACCATCGGGCATGCTAGGAACCTGGATATGATAAGGATCAGCTACAGGTGCACATTCTGTTGGAAGTGCCGAGCTAGAAGAAACTTTATGACTTGTTTCATTAAATAATTCTTCAGTTGATGGTAAATAAAGGATTTCTTTCGTAAGACATGCTTACAGTGATCTATTTCATGCAATAGGGTGATCTGCGCATGGCTTTTATAATGACGTGATCTGTATTATAAATGATTTTCGAGGTCGAAAGAACCACATATTATAATGGCACTTGATAGCAGTAGTAATACATTTACCGGATGCATGACTATAGACATTTTCAGTTCTGGCTGCTTTTAGTGACATATAAATAAGTTTATTTCTGCACTTTCATAAAGCTTTCAGCAAGATTTCAATAAACTGACGTCCTGGAGCGGCTGCTGTGTGGTTAAAGCACTGGACTGTTGAACCACAGGACCCAGTGTCGAATCCTTACCACCACAGCCGCTTTTCGACAGTGGCAAAAAGGCGCCATTGTACTGTGCGATTTCAGTGTATCGACAGGAACCTCAAGTGGCTGAAATTTCCAGAGCTCTCCACTATGCAATGTCTCACAGCTCTGTTCATTTTGGGGCATTAAACCACATAATAGATTTTGAAGGAATAACAGCGCGGAGACACATAATAGAGACTAACCAGTAAAGCGATATTAATCCTGCTTGGAAATCTTGCTATGAATGCTATGAATCTTTAAGAAAGATGGAACTATTCAGTCCAGACTTGAGCAGCTACCTGCAGTGCTCATCGATCTAAAATTTCCTTTTCAATCCGCGTAGCTGTGGCATGCTATTTCAAAGTGTGATTCTAGTGAGCCTTCTCTTGGCACTCTATCATGCCTGCTGACTTTGTAACTGCGTATGCAGATTACAGCGTGCCATAGTATGATGCACCAGTTTGTAAATATGTTGTGACTATTGGATCGTGTATGAGCCATATAATGGTGTTTTGTACAGAAACGTATATCGTACAACACATGGCACCCAAGAACGGTCTTGTTTTTGTAAGAGTACGAATTTATTAATGGAGCGGCATGAGGCAAAGTAGACTTAGTGACTCAATTAGGCACAGCACTCGCATCATTGCAGTCAACACTCTGATATATTGTGCCAAGAATTCATGATTCTTAGAAAAAATGGCTCCAGTGCAGCTGGTATCTCAATTTATCGGTGCCTGTAGGGGGTCTGCGCCTTTATACCGATTGCTGCGCATTTAAATTTGCGCATTGTAGGGTCTTAGTACATCTGCCTAAAATGACTCTCGTTCACTACAAAGTTGAGGTGGCTTGGAGCAATAGGATTTGATTATTGTTTAACTGTAGTGCAGACCTCTTTTTGTTATGTTGTGCACTTATCTTTCCTTAATGACGTGGCCATTCTCCTAAATAAATTCGTCAATCCGTGCATTTGCTATCATTAGTAAGTTCTATACATATGCATTGCTGGTCTGAAGAGAATGTGCACGCTTTTTCCTATGGCCTTCTCACTCACTGTGAAACCAATGGGAGCTGTTTACTTTTAATTACAGTCTCTGCCATCGCAAGTGGCAAGATCAGCTCATCGTTCGCTCTGCGCCTGCTGCAGCAGCTGCGGGCGATTCTTGCCTCGTTTCGCGCTGTCATCCACTGGTTTGTAGGACGCGCAACACCAAATTGAAAGACAAATAGCGTAGTTGGTTTAGCAGCACGTCTCCAGTGTTTTCTACATGTGAATGAACTCTTTATAACAATGTCTGCCAGGTAGAATCTTCAGAAATTGTATTTCTTCAAGATTATGAGGTGTATATATGACAGATACTGCTGTCTTAAATGAAGAAAGTGGTGTATTGATCCATTCTTTGCAAATCTTTATACTGGACGGACAAGTACTATAAGTCCTGGTGTCCCTCAAGGGGCCGGGTTATCACCATTACTCTTCTTAATATATATCAACGACCTGCCCTCTAATATTCAATGCAAATTGCGACTCTTCGCGGACGATTGTGTCATCTATAATGCAATAAGTAGCTCAACCGATAACCTCACTTTGCAACAGGACCTTGACGTTATTGCATCATGGTGTGAAAAGTGGCAGATGCCTTTAAATCTTACTAAGTGCAAATCGTTGTCCTTCACTCACAAACACACCTTGACGAATCACACTTACAGCATTTCATCCGTCCCTATAACCGTTGCAAAATCTTATAAATATCTAGGTGTACATCTCACATCAACACTTTCTTGGGTCACCCACATTAGAACCATTTGCTCCGACACTTCACGCACACTTGGCTACCTGAGAAGAAATCTGAAATCTGCATCACCTAACATAAAACAACTCGCGTATGAAACATTTGTGCGGCCAAAATTAGAGTATGCATCATCCATCTGGCACCCATGGCAATCGTATCTCACCATCGAACTGGAATCAATCCAAAATCGTGCAGCTCGGTTCATCACTTCATGCTACTCAAGAGAAGCCAGTGTCACCGCCCTCAAGCAGTCCCTCCGTCTCTCAACACTAGAATCACGCCGAGTCGTTTCCCGCCTATGCTTACTTCATACATTTTATCATAACACAAGATCACGGCACGCTCTATTAACCGCCCCACTACGAACGTCCTCCCGGCTAAGTCACGGTAACCCGATAGCACGCATCAGTGGCCACACGTCTGCTTACAACAACTCATTTTTCCCCAACGCAATAGCACTATGGAGTTCACTGCCTAACGACATCGCTGCATGCACTGATCACAAAACATTCCGCGAGAAAATAAAAATTCACCTCGCATAGATCTTGATCACTTCTGCGCTCTTTGTAGCGAGTATTCCTTGACATATCTTTAATAAATGATGTATCATTTGCTGGGAAACCCTGATATGACTACAACCCCCTTTATGTTTGTTTCTATGTTTGTTCTTTTTATTGTTTTGCACGTTCCCATCATCGCCGTTGTAAACCAATAAGCCCCCCCTTATGTAATGCCTTCGGGCCTTTAAGGGATCAATAAATGAAATGAAATGAAATGAAAGTAAGCTTGTTATGGCAAGATTAGTTTGGTGGCGTGCATATGCGGTTTTATGCCCCGAAGAACGTGGGTCTATGATAGGCGCCGAGGTTGTGGAGTTCGATGGACGACACTTCACAGAGGGTTTCTGCGTGGCCGCCCCTCGACCAGGCCTCAGGGAACAAGCCCCCCTTTATTGCAACATGACAAATATATACACAGACGCCTAGTACCTCACGCACGCGCCCGGCATTGCAAACGTACACGTGCACTTGTTAAGATAGCTACTATCACACAAGTAGCAATAATGCCACAGAGGTCCCGGAAATTTCAATTACTTGGTGTCCTTTAATCTGCACAGCATTGTGCAGAAGACGAATGCCTTGACGGTATCACTTCCATTGAGATGTGGCCGCCGCTGCCGGGATCGAATTCTAGAAAAATAAAAGCTGAAGCTTTTCAAGTTTCAAACGTCTAAGACGACTACGGCCAACAAATTTCGATTTTACTTACGCGCTCGTAATTTTATATTCTGTAATATGCATGCTGGAAATTGCTGGCAAATTTGGCTTAATATTCGTGGACACCACAAGTTTTGCAATTTGCGCATAGCTAATTCGAAAATTCCTTTTTCGTGTAACCTGTAGAAATAGCAAATTATAATTTAGAAAATGAAGTGCCTCAGAGACAGCTAAATTCAAAAGGGGCTCCGTCGAACGATGAGCACCCAGCTCCTTCGTCCTCTAGTCCGTGTATTCGTAGCGAGTTGGAGCAGACTTCTTGAATAAAGGTTGTTTATTGAGGACAGGCTAACTGCAGGGCAGATGAATAAAAGGCAGTTGCAAATATGGCAGTCCACCGGCGGCCGCGACCCGGTGCGCTCTCCTCATCTCGTGTCACAACGTCCCTTTAAATCAGTTTCCCTGGATATTGGGGCACATCCTACACATCAATCACGGTCCACCTTGTGGTGGTCAATCCCGACAATTTTAGACCAAGTTAAATTTGCCTATGGCGTGTCGAGGCTAATGAAGTTGCTTTTATTTTGCCGCACCACGCGTTTCCTCGAAACCGTTGAGCGTCTCACTACATGGCTACAGCACCGCGGACCATCACGAAAAAGCACTCAAATAACAAAAGCAGCACGCAGCAGGAGCCACACTTGCGGTCCGAGGAGCAGTAGTGGTAATAGCGGTCCCAATCACGTCTCCATTTCTGGGGCATCTTCGCGCCGCATCTTCGAAAGGCTATAAAACACAATTTTCAGAAACATAAGGGCTCGCGAGGACGGCTAGCTTGTCTTCGTCCGAGTCGCACACCTCGACACAACAGACTCAGAGCTCCGGTGATGGCCATTCTTGTGTGTCCCGACGGACGCACATAACAGAGGGGGACCAAGACAGCGGCGAACGGGGGGGGGGGGGGGGGGGGGACCTGAGAGCCCGGCAAGCTGTTTGGCGGTGCCGGAGGCTCCTAACCTAACAGAGACTAACATGGTCTCCTGTTTAGAACTGGAAATGCGGTCCCTCCCGTGGCGGTTGCGTTTATTTACAGGTTTTAGGTTCAATAAATCCCTTATACCCATATGGAGATGCTATTGGCACGTTAAATGCTCTCCACCGCGGTCAGGTGCTCGGCGCCGAGAATCCCCGCAGGCGGTCTGCTTTCGAACCACGATATAATTAGTTGTGATTGCGACAACGCTAGAAGCAATCATCCCGTCCCCCCGGAAAGCACGCAGACACACGCTGAGCTCCTGCCATGGATCATACTTAGGTGAAATAATGGACGTAGGTATAATGGAATGTTCTGTTTTTTTTTTTTTTAAGGTGAATATAATTTTCTCCGTTAAGTTTCCTTAAAAAAGAGTCATCGTTAAATCAGAATTATAGTTTCTTGTCGGCTGCTCTATTCACTTCTGCAGAACAAATATTCGTTTCTAACGTCTTGATCAAAAGTGGTTTGAGTCCGTCGCGAGAATACATACTCTCCAACATCTTGGCATTGTTCTAAACGTAATGTATGCGGAACTCAGAGAAACGTTCACTGCATTGGACAGCCGCAATTTCAACACTGAATAAATTTTTTCTTCATAATCTCAGTCTGCGAAGCGCCAGGAATGATTGTTAATGCCCGCTTTTTAGCTAGCTGAATGAGAACAGCATCGATTGAGATTCCAGGATATTATTTGAACTTCAGAATATCCGTTCCTCACGTTTGCCAATCAAACGCTTCGAGTAAGTAATTCGACACACTGCACACTGCATGACATAAAAAGTTTGTGTTTCCTTAAAATTTAGGGGCAGAAAGCTGTAATGACAGTAGACCAAGAGGTTCATGCGACCATGCTGTCGCACTGAGGGGGCGCCTTTGCACGGGATTTATCAGCATTTTATATCTGAAAGATCATAAATCTCTCAACACTGGCTGCACAGTCTTTGTATGAAAAATAAAGATTGAAATGTGAGGCCCCGCAGGTTGGAGGTGAAGCGGGTGGGGCGTGGAGCAGGTGAGTGCTTTCCTTGCACGTGAACGGCGCTTGCAGAAGCGGTGAGGCGGTGGCGACCCTACCGAGATGTGGCGGTAGGTGGAAAGAGACCCCATTAGAAAGGCCGCAAGAAGAAGCGCCCTTTACTTCGAGGCAGGCCATGACTTGTGTTGCTGCGTGGGCAAACGGCCTGGTCTTAATAGAAAGGGCAGTGTATGCACATTTTAGAGCGCAACGTTTTGGCGCCCTTTCCTGCGTTCCATGTCGTCGTTGCCATCGTCGTTGTCCCTCGTAACCACCTCCACAGCCAAAGAAGCGCGTGTCGTGCCGACCCCGTTCGCCCCTGCGTGTACCCTCATCCCTTTCGTGTTCTCCGGTTGCTACATCCTCTCCTGCTGTAACCGTTCGCCGCTGCGTATACCCCCCTCCTCTACCAGGGTTGCGGCGACGGTGTTCTCCGGTTCTCGAAGCGCTGGCTCGGCATTAGCGGATCACGGTGCGTGCATCGCCAACCAACACGAAGAGCCACGTTCACTTGATTCGCTAGCGGCGTCAGCGGCATCAGTCATTCGCCATATCTCATCGCCCCGTAACATTTCTATCAGCCATCGCGCTGCCTCCCGCGACCTCCCGTTAATTTAATTGCTCTCCTCTCTCCTCCTACAAAGCCACCCTTGTGCGGCCGCGATCAGAGTGCCGGATCTTTGGTAGCTGATATCTATATGTGTACCGCCCGAGCCGTAACGCAAAACCGCTTTCGAACAGCTGATGAGCTGCGTTCAAATTTCGCGTCAACAAGTAACACATTCGCGGACACTTTCTGAGCTTAAAGAAAGCTTGAATAAATTTTCATTTGAAAGTTTACATTCATGGCACAATTCTCCATCTTCGTCTTGTTTTTCACTGTGGTGTTTTCCTGAAGTTAAAGGAGTGACAGCTGAATAGTGACTCCGGTGACGGATGAGCTTTCAGTCAATGTGTTGCTTTTGTTGCCCTACGGCAAACGATGTTGTATATCACACTTCCTAGGAGTGAGTATGGCTGTATCAAGTCCAGGTTTACGTGCCAGCCATATTGGTTTATACACTATATAATACAGCCAATGTCAATGTTGCATGTGAGTTAACGGCATAGCCCTACCAATGTTCTACTGCAAAAATCAACATCTGGAATCGCAAGCGATATTCTCGCATGTGAAAGAATTACTCGTTTAAAAAAAGGTTTATAAAACATGTCTTCTTCTGATGTGTATTCGTGCATTCACAATACACTAATGAGCATACAACTAGCTTTAAACAATAATCTAGGTATCCTACAGACGGCGCCTAATCATAATCGTGTCACTGTTGACACTGGCCCACTGCTGGAGACTACACAAGGGACAGCGTTAACTGGCTAGGCCAACGTTTCCCGAGGTAGAGACGAGCCGAGGATAAGAAAACTGATTTATTAATGCAATAGCGTACAGTCCATATGAACAGAAAAAAGTGGTATTGGCAGAAACTGTCTTGCTTGGTTGAGAGGTCAGGTCATGCTTATGACCAAGCGCTGATTGGTTGGGGAGGAGTGTGATGTCACAAAACTATGTGACGTGATCTTTCCAGATTGGGTGGAATCTCCTATAATTCAAAAACCTTCCGTGCCGGTTTTAATTGTTATGATTTTGACTCTGCTCTTTTTTATGCGTTGTGCAAAGTGGTGCAGGCAAACTGTCAGCGAGGTACTTCGAGAAGCTAACCGCAGAATCCAGGACAGCTTGTGTGCGTTAAGGCTGTTGCTGTTCCCATCCAAAATGTGCCATCAGTTGCTTGTCAATTAAAACGAGTTATCATGACTTTTAAAGTCGACAACTTGGGCTCTCTGTTGGCAAGCAGAGGTTGAAGAGTGATTGTCAGAGATTTGCTGGCAGGCATAGGCAGACTAACTGGCCAAGGTATAGGCTGATTAGCATTCTTAAAACAAATTGCTACTCTACGTGGAGGTGCCACTGATGCTAATGCGTGGACGCCTTGCTAAAAGAAATGGGTCTCCGCAAATTGTATCACAGACAAAAAAGAAAGCAGTTCCTATTGTCTGCTACACAACCACACTTAGCCTTGCTACATGTGACCATCATCTAGCAGATCGACATTGTGGCAGAAAACACGGGAAACGCTTTTACTTCAATAAGCATGACAACAGAGTAGTCTTCGATGGAATACGTCAAGCAGATATTTACAGGAAAACTATACTTGTAGGGACGGAGGTGCAGAAGAATTTGTGCAGCATGGTGTCATAATGGAAGTGCAGATGGCGCAAAGTCGCATTGACAAATTGTACTTGAGAATTCTTTCAACTGGTGCAGAAAGCGCAACGTAATGGAGCGCTTTGGCCAAATTTACAGGTGTGCTGGTCAAGTCTCATGGCCAACAGCAGTGGCTGGCTCTGTGGCAGTTGGCAACTGTGCAGTGCGGGCATGTCTAGACAGCTCCGTGTGTCATATTCGAATAGAGTCACCTTCAATGCTGCCGATGTCTGCTGTAGTAGAAAAACAACAAACTCCATGTCCACAATTAACCTACTATAAGTGGCAATTTTTTTTTTAAATTAGAGCATCAATGAGCATGCGAAGCTCAAATGACACAAACCTGTTGCAGCAACGTTGCTTCGAATGCTTTCTCATTCTATTCTTAAGGTGACTTCAGAATCCAAATAATTTTTCATGGTGGCAGAAAATGAAGATGAGCTTTTATTTAGGACACCTAGTGCTAATGCTTTGTATGCTGTGCGTTGACTAGGGGAGTCCTCTATTCCTTATGGGGACTGGCATTATTCATTGGCGCACGAAGCCTTGCCGCTTCATACGCTGACAGCCTGCGCCCGTTCAGGCCGCATGTAAAACAGCTGCCCCTGGTAATTGGCGCTACAGATTCCTTGGCTTCATGGTTGTCCAGCTGGGCGCAGGAGAAGGCCCCAGGCTTAGCGCAGTAGCTCCACTTTGCTTAGAAGGCCAAATTTACATAACTTTCTCGTGGACGTTTTTGTGAAATTCTGTCAGTTGGCCTATGGTAAGTTTTGGTGTGGAAATATGCTAGCTGGCAGATGGGAATATGAAAAATTTGAATTTTAACAGGCTATACTTCTACAGAGTGCATGTGATGCAGCAGATGCTAACATTTACCAATTTATGCGAAAGTGTTAAAGGCCTTGTTACTCAGAAAATTCTAAATTACAGTCTCAGGGCTCACAGGCTGAACTAGCTGGCAGCTCACATGGCCTAGCACTGATACTTAGATGGCGAGTGCAACTTAACTAGATCACGTATCGGAAAGATTGAAGGAGCGGCTAGCTCTGGCTTCTCCTTTGGGGTGGGAAAGAGGAATAAGAATCAACCTTCCAATGTTTCTGGACGATAAGTCAGGCACGTTCATACGGCTTGGTTAAAGCGGGGGTTACGTCTGGATGGTCGCCTACAAACGGTTGAGGATGATGTGATAGTTTAGTACTTTATGCTAATAAGGATGTATGATATATTAAAGGCACAGATTAAGAGATTAGTAAATATGCAAGTAAAGACTATATGTATGCCATTGAACTGTAATGGGAGCTGCAGATGCTATATAGTCATAAGCTTAAAGGAAGAGCTTAAGTGTCCCCAGAACTTGCTACCTTCTACATATGATTATAGATAAATTTGTTCTATAACAATCTGCCAACAAACAATTGCATCCAAATATTCCTTATGACAATGTTTTGCCAGCAGCCGAAAAACATTCATAAATTGGATATACAAATTTCCTCCACACTCAACCAAAGCCACACTGATGACTCCACGATCACCATATTGTAACAGTACAGAAGAAGATGAAGTTTAGAACACAAGTGAAGGAGAAAGACGTTGGAAAAAGACTCTCGTGCCGGACGCGCTGCCGTTGACCAGCTGAGCTCCCTGCCCTATCATCGTGTTGTTCAGCGCTCCGACGTCTTACCCCCGTCGTAACAAATTGGTGGTCAGGTGCTGGGTACGACTACCCTCAAGACGCATCCTCAACCGCTGGAGCTTCTTCGGAGCCGTCGCCTCGCTGGTCTCCCACCCTTTTCAACAAGAATGCAGCAGACTACCGAGCAGCCCCAAACAGCAACATGGGACCCTCTACCCCCGTCCCGCGATGTGCCGCCAACCACCACGAATGCGACGCTACCGTTTCGCGAGCCTCGTTCCTTTGCCGGCCAAGCAGGGGAAGATGTTGATGACTGGCTCACTCATTATGAACCTGTGAGCCACTATAACCGCTGGGATTTAGTGGCTAAACTAGCCAATGTAGTTTTTTTTACGCAAACCGCCTTGATGTGGTATGAGAACCAAGAGGACTCCCTGACAACTTGGGAATGTTTTGTCGAAGCAATCAAGGAATGCTTCGGTGACCTAGCTGCAAAGAAGAAACAGGCCGAGCAGACACTTGCTCAGAGGGCCCAGGCAGCCAGAGAAACTTGCACCAACTACATAGAGGCCATACTCAAGTTGTGCAAGACCGTCGACAGCAGGATGACTGAAGACGATAAAGTAGGCCATCTGTTCAAGGGAATCGCGGAAGATGTCTACCACTTCCTCCTTGCCAAGGAAAACTTGAGTTCGGTCTGTGACGTTATCCGGCACTGCCGAACATTCTAGGCCCTAAAGACTCGCCGCATTGCACCGAAACTTGGACGGATCGCAAATGTGACTACAGTGGCTAGTATTGAAGAATCGCCATCTCAAAGCCTCCTGTGCGCCATCCGTGAAATTGTTCGAGATGAGATGTCACGACGTGAGCAGCTTGCCCGGCCCAATGGCTTCGGAGGGGACGTATATGCTCATCCAACCTATGGGGTTGCGTGCCCGCCGATGTCCGCGAATGTCACCGACTTTGCCTGCCGCGAAGATCTATACACTCCGCGACCAAGACCGGAAGACAGTTTCCAACAATTCTCTTGCCATCAGCGTAGAGATCCTCGCCCTTACTCCAGTCGTACATCGCGCCGACCGCCGGACAACTACATCATCCCGGAACTACCATCTAGATATCCGTCGCGGTCTACCATGCAGGATCCAGCTTACACGCCACATTTTGACCGACCTCTTCCAGTGTGCTACCGGTGTCGTGCCGCGGGTCACATTTCCCGCTACTGCAATCGGCGCACATCGTTCCGGAATCCCCCGACGGCATCGAACCGACGCATCGTCCAGCGATACATTGACAGCTATCGGCCAGAACACCCCTCCCGGAGGGGCCGTTTTCAAAACGAAGGGCCCCGCAGCCATTCGCCAGCGTCTGACCGTAGTGTGACACCACCTCCGTCATTTCGCGTGCGCCGCTCCCCGTCTCCACAGCGCCGATCTCCGGCTACCAATGACGGAAAACTAGCCAGCGCGGCCAATGGAGGTGAGGTAGCTGGACAATGTGCGCTGATACCTATTATTCCTCCGTCTGTGTGCATGTTAAAGAACAAGGTCAATGTGATTGTTGATGGTTTGCCAACGCTGGCGTTGGTAGACACTGGTGCTACAGTTTCGGTAATGAGTTTAGATTTTAAGAACCTTTGGAAGAACAAAGTTATGTTTGTTTGGGACAAAACTGTAAATTTTTATGGGGTAAGTGGAGAGTTGTTGTATCCGGTTGGGGTATGCAGTGTTAAAGGTTCTTTGGGGGCACAGTATTTCCGGCGGAGTTTACAGTACTTCCTCGATCTACACACGACGTAATCCTGGGAACTGACTTCCTGCGTATGTGCGGCGTTACAGTTGACTGTCGAACGGGAGAGCTAAGTGTTAGTGGTTCTCTTCCTCGTGAACTTTTGGAACAGACGTCAAATTGTGAACACGTGTTGTGTGTGTGTGATGAAGTCGTGATACCGCCACATTCTGTAGTGTGTGTCCAGGTGTCTTGCTCCCGTGCTATTAACGACTTTTTTGAGGCTACTGTGGCGCCTCTTAATTTACAGTGCGTAAAGAAAAATGCGTTAGTGCCGCATTGTTTGGTTCATGTGAAAGAGGCCCGTACCGGACTGTGGACTGTAAATTGCTCATCGGAACCAGTTATCTTTCCAGCGGGCTCCAAACTAGCTTCATGTAGCACAACTCTCCCGAATTGTATAGCTGTCGTTTACTCCTTCCCTAGACAACCCCGCTACTAAATTACCTGCTAACGAAAAGCTTCTTCCGATAAACAGCGCATCGTTGAACACCTCACAGCGACAGATATTGAAAATCTCTTGTCCCAGCACCCATCCGTCTTTGATTTCGCGCAGTCCGACGGCTCGTAACGTTTTCCGCTGTCGCGCGCACGCCACAGGATTGACATGGGATCTGCCCATCCGATCCGTCAATAGCCGTATCATGCGTCACCATCAGAGCGTAAGATCATCACCGAGCAAGTCCAATACATATTGAACAGCAATCCTCCAGTTCTTGGGCTGCTCCCGTGATATTGGTGAAGAAAAAAGACGGAACATGGAGGTTCTGCATTGACTATCGTCGCCACAACTCCATCACTAAAAAGGATGTGTATTCTCTCCCGCGCATCGACGATGCCATAGATTGCCATTTCTCCGCGTCTTATTTCTCTTAGGTTGATTTGCGATCGGGGTATTGGCAAATTCCGATGGACCCTGCTGACAAGGAAAAAACTGCATTTGTTACGCCGGACGGCCTACTTGAATTTAACGTGATGCCCTCCGGCCTATGTAATGCCGAAGGGCATCACGTTTGAAAGATTTATGGAGAAAATACTTCGTGGCCTCAAGGGGGAAATCTGGATGTGCTATTTAGACGATGTTGTTATTTTTGGCTGGACGTTTACTGAACATAACACGCGACTCGCTTTTGTTTTAGATTGCCTACAGAAGGCTGGCCTTGTCCTGAATTCCAAAAAGTGCCGTTTTGATTTACGTCAAGCGCTGGTACTCGGGCATCTCGTCGACCAAGATGGAGTGCGGCCAGATCCACAGAAGACAGCAGCAGTTGCAGCATTCCAACGACCACAGACTCAAAAGGAGCTCCACAGTTTTCTGGGGCTGTGTTGCTACTTCCGACGATTCACCCCAAGGTTTGCCGACGTCGCCTACCCTCTAACATCCCTCCGACAAACGGACGTCCCTTTCGACTGGACCTCAGATTGTGACGCGTCTTTCCTCCAACTAAAGTTTCTGCTTACGTCACATCCCATACTACGGCACTTCAACCCCTCCGCTCCGACTGAAGTCCACACTGATGCAAGTGGGATTGTTGTGGGCGCTTAGCTTATGCAACGTTCGACA
Organism: Amblyomma maculatum; assembly: GCF_055883805.1. Lineage (NCBI taxonomy): Eukaryota > Metazoa > Arthropoda > Arachnida > Ixodida > Ixodidae > Amblyomma > Amblyomma maculatum. The sequence continues at coordinate 28,613,722 of NC_139348.1, forward strand.
ACAGGCCAGCATGTAATTGAGTATGCAAGCCGTTCCCTCAGCAAACCTGAGCGTAACTACAGTGTTATGGAGCAGGAGTGTCTTGCTGTAGTTATCGCTGTTCAGCGGTTTCGATGCTACCTATATGGACGCCATTTCACGGTTGTGACGGACCATCATGCCCTGTGTTGGCTCGTCAACCTTCGTGATCCATCTAGTCGTCTGGCACGCTGGGCCCTTCGTCTGCAGGAGTACGACTTCACTGTTTCGTACAAGAGTGGCCGCAAACACGCCGGTGCAGACTGTCATGTCTTCCTCTTCCTACGACCGAATGTGACTCTGGTGATTTCGATCATTACATCGCCTCCGTCGTGCCCGAGTTTCCCGACGCCTCGGCTCTGCGAACTGCGCAAGAGACCGACAAAAGCCTCGAGCCACTGCTTGCGGAGGCGCGGGATTCCACTGCTTCCAGCCCATTTTGTCTCCGTGATGGCCTTTTGTACAAAAAGGCCTACTCAAGCATCGGCACAAATTTTCTGCTTGTGGTTCCAGAGAGCTACTGCTCGTCCATCTTACGTGCCATGCACACGACGACCCCACTTCCGGTCACCTGGGCTCTGCACGAACGCTCCATCGTGCCCGCGACCGATTTTATTGGCCAAAAATGCGCAAGACGACTGAGCGATATGTGGCGAGCTGCACTGAATGCCAACGACACAAACGTCCTACGTCTATGCCACAGGGCCTGCTACATCCTGTGAGTCCGCCACGTGGCGCATTTGAGAAAATCGGAATCGACCTTATGGGTCCCTTCCCGGAGTCATCCGACGAAAATTGTTGGATCGTGGTTTGTGCCGACTACCTCACCCGCTACTGCGAAACGGCAGCTCTTCCTTCAGCCACCGCTCACCACGTGTACCTGTTCTTGCTCCGTTCTGTGATCCTCCGCCATGGACCTCCGCGAGTGATCATCAGTGACTGAGGTCACCAGTTTATGGCAGACGTTGTGGAAGAGCTTCGTTTGTGTGCGTCGCCTTTTCGGCATTCCACAACATATCACCCTTAAACCAACGGCTTGACGGAGCGCACAAACCGCACACTTACAAACATGCTATCTTTCTGCTATATGCCCGTCCTCCTCGGTATTGTCTAGACACCATTCTTCCTTACTACGTCCATGACGAACCGTGCATCGCGGAAACTCTTTGTCGAGCCGAAGAAGCTTGCCGTCTCGCCCGTTTGCAAATTCTCGCTTCGCAAGAGCGTTCAAACTCTCGGTGCGAAAGCCGGCATAACCATGTGTCTTACGCCCCTGGAGATTTAGTGTGGCTTTACCGACCTCTCCGGAAGCGTGGCTTAGCCCAAAAAATGTTGGCGCAATAGGCTGGCCCTTACGTTGTGCTTGAACGGTTCAGTGAAGTGAACTACCAAATAGCACGTATGCCAGCAAGTGGTCGTCGTTCAGTCAGAACCGAAGCTGCCCATGTCGCCCGGATTAAGCCGTGTCACTCTCGTGGAAACAAATAAATACCTCGCCCGGGGGGCTTTGTCTGCCCAAGGGTAACATGTAACAGTACAGAAGAAGATGAAGTTAGAAAACAAGTGAAGGAGAAAGACGTTGGAAAAAGACTCTCGTGTCGGACGCGCTGTCATTGACCAGCTGAGCTCCCTGCCCTATCATTGTGTTGTTCAGCGCTCCGACGTCTTACCCCCGTCGTAACATATATGAATGTGAAAGGTGGTGTACCCTAGCATCAAATGTGTATGAAGAGTTCTTGTGGCTTACATAGGCCGTTGTGCTGCTAAGAAAGGGCCGCAAACGGGCTTTATAGCATGATGTAGATTCAATTTGAAAGTGAAACAGTATAAGGCCCTTTCCAAACCCACCTCACCCAAAAAGGAGTTGCGCGCCAACATGAGAAAAACTTTGCCCTCAGAGAAAAGCAGTTGGTACCCAGCTGCACCAGGGACTGAAATCTGCAGCTTCTGCACGTAAGGCATATTCTTGAACCACTAGGCAATCACTGATTTTTTTTTTTTTTGCATGGAAATATTTCAAGTCCGATTTAACCAATCGCATCCCGTAACCTGTCATGCACTGTCGCACTCTGCGCCTTAGTTTACTTACACGATTGGCCAGTAATGGGGACTGCCGTATTTCATTTGTAGAGATTTTCTAGCTTATAAAACCTTAATTCAGGAGAATAAGCATCTATTGATATGGGGCTCTGAAACAAAGAACTGCTAAGCTAAGCTCTTGCTTAATCTACTAAACAGTGTTCAGGAGCAGAATTCTAAATAATCCATAAAATTGCCATTGTGTTGTATAGCCCAGACTGAGATCTCAGTGCTTTAGGGCCTTGATCACACCATGCATTCAATCATGTATTCTGCAGAACAGCGGTGGTTCTCATTCCAAGTGCCATTTATTGGCAAGAATGTGATCATCAGTTCAATACTAAATCCAATATAGAAAATGTACTTAGGTCTGCACGTTGCTAGGTGCGCAGGATCTCATGAAATAGGCAGTTTCCTAAAGTATCCAACTCACCTTGCTGGAGATGGGTGCTTTTCAACTACAGCTAATCCACTTTTAGCAGGCAATATTAAGGATCGATACAGTGAGTTTAAATATAATGAAAAGCCGAGGCCAATACTTACCATGTTAGTGACTTGTGCTTCAAAACTGTGCTTATATCAAATAGGTGGCAGCCATTTTCTACGCTACATACCAGGCTGTGCCAGCTGTATCAAGCATACTGAACTGAACCTGTGCTTTTGGGTATGGAAAAAACACTACAGCGAGCAATGCCAAGTTTCCAATATGCAGGGATTGTGGCACAGAACAATCCTCATGCCAACAATTTCTGTAAGGTTCCTTGAGTCTAGTTTCATGTGATAACTGCGGTTTTGCATTGCAACATGGAGAGACGAAGCGAGTGGTCATGTGTACAACACTACTTATTTTCTTGAGTACATTTCACAAATGCGTTTCCTCCAAATGTTGGAAGCCTGAGCATATTTTGCATTAAGCTGGTACCTAGGAGCATTTTCAAGTGACGGGCAACTCAGTGCAGCTCCCTGCAGGTGTGCTTCTGCTGTAAACTGAAAGCATTTCATTTTTAGCCAACAACCCATACACCTGCATCAGTATGACTAACCAGAAGAGCCGACACTCTGGTGGTATCTGCAGAGTACTACTACAGGATATGGGCCTGCCCAAAATGTATTTCTGTGCATTCCCCAGATGGACGGAAGGGCAAGGCAGCCCATGGTTATATAAATGCTCAAGACTGTAAGCTTCAAATGGCACTGCATTATGAGACAAATGCAGCGCCCTCTCTTTCTTAAAACTCGCTCCACACCAACGGCGCCCACGGTGCAATCAAATTCAATGGAAGGGATGGTAAACTACGGTCACCAAGGTGCCCTCAGTCTCCTGCAATGAGAAAGCATGTGTCGTTCATGGTAGTTTCATAGCATGAACAACAGCAAACCACATCACTCACTACTGCTATTGCATGGAATACTTAAAGCCTGCATAAATTGCATGAACTGACCATAGAGTTCTCTGCTTAGGCTTACTATCTGTAGCAAACTATTGGCAGTGTTGCAGAAGCAAGCAACTAACGCTTAAAACCGACAACGTTCACATGCGTATCAGAAAATCTGCCAATCGACGCTGGTGTCGCGACCTCGAACTCTACCCGTCCTTGGTTGTGACCATACATAAAGCGACTGAATGAGAGCCGAGGCTGATCACTGTTTCTGCTGCGCTGATGCTGTTCGTTAATATGCCTTGGTACCCCAAACCAGAGCAAACAGAAGCGCTGCGCCGTATCTGGCCTGCAGCGACTGATAATACATAGAATACGAAGGTAAACCAACGCTGAACTGTTGCAGCAGTCATCATCAGCCTGACTATACCCACTGCAGGGCGAAAGCCTCTCCCATATTTCTCCACTTAACCCGGTTCTGTGCTAGCTGCATCCCCTTGACCCCTGCGAACTTCTTAATCTCATTCGCCCACCTAACTTTCTGCCGCCCCCTGCTAAGCTTTTCTTCCCTTGGAATCCAGTTTGTTACCCTAAGCGACCATCGGTTATCCTCTCTTCGCACTACATGTCCTGCCCATGTCCATTTTTTCTTCTTAATTTCCACTAGAATGTCGGTAACTTGAGTTATTTCTCGGACCCACTCTGCACGCTTCCTATCTCTTAATGTTACCCCTATCATTTTTCGTTCCATATCCCTCTGGGTTGTCCTCAACTTAAGTAGAACTCTCTTGGTTAGCCTCCACGTTTCAACGCCATAGGTGAGTACAGGTAAGATTCAACTGTTATATACTTTCCTCTTTAGCGATACCGGTAAATTGCTAGTCATAATCTGCGAGTGCTTGCCAAATGCGCTCCATCTTAATCTTATTCTTCTTGTTATTTCCTTTTCATGGTCCGGATCTGCGGGTACTACCTGTCCTAAGTAGATATATTCGCCTACTACTTCCAGTACTTCGCTACCTAATGTAAACTGCTGTTCCTTCCCGAGGCTGTTGAACATTACCTTAGTTTTCTGCATATTGATTTTCAAGCCTACCTTTCTACTTTTCCTGTCTAGGTCATCAATCATTATTCGCAGTTCATCCCCCGAGTTGCTCAGCAAGGCAATGTCATCAGCAAATCGCAGATTACTGAGGTATTCTCCATCTACCCTTATCCCTAACTAGCAGCAGTGCAGCAGAGCTGCGCGGCAAACAAAGCTGCGCCTAAAAGTGGCCACTCTGCTCATTTTAGTGCCTTTCTTGATATTGTATGCACGTCTTTTGCAACGTTCACTATATCCTGAAGCATGAATAGAACATCAGAAGTTTGTTTACTATGCCGCCCAAAACAGTTTAATTAATTAAACAGAATTCTAACTAACTCACGGGAGTCTGCCCTTTCGATGGTGCATAAGAGAAGTACACTGTTTCTGAAGATGCATTTAATTAAAATCGAAGTAGGTAGGGGAAAAACGAGCAGCAGGCGCATCTAAAGCATTGTTTCAAGAATGATCGGAAGCTTCTGACATGCACTAAGTGGACATTCCGGCACAAATTTATGTTGTGAACCTAAAGACATATATATATATATATATATATATATATATATATATAGCATAAGTAAATAGACGTACTTGGTTGCCAGAGGTTACATAAAAGTGAAAAATTGCTTCATACTGTTTCCAAGTTTATTTGTAGTCGACGTTTCGGCAGGAGCCCTGCCTTTCTCAAGACTGATGGTACATGATTCTTGTTTGTCTTCTTATAGGGTTGGCCAGAGGTGATACAAACAATATGGGCACACACAGGTGAGTCAGCTGGACACGCACAACACACACATACACACACAGCTGCGGAGAGCAGGCTAGGCCCAATGGGCCATCAACCCAAGGCACCGGCCGGCGCGAGTCATCTGTATACAGTACAAGACACAATACAGGCAACCGCGGAACAACCTTGGAAGGGGAAAAAAGAAAAAAAAAAAGAAGACGAAAACAGGTGGAGGAAGGATAAGAAATACTGTGCAATAACACCGATGTTTGGGCCAGTTGGTAATGATCCATATTGAAACCCATTCGCAGCACGAATAAAACAACGACATGAAGAAAACATGCGCCGAGTAAGCTTTCAAAAATTTGTCCTATGATGGTGAGAAAAGAAAAGCCGATTTGTTCGATCAAGCACCACCCTTGGTTCACTCGGTGCACTACTAAGATAGTGTACAGCATTCCACTCACCTGTAATCGTGTGTACATAGGTCAAACGGGACGCTGTTTTAATCAGAGAGCAAAAGAACACCACGATCAGGTGAAATAAGGAAAAGGCAGCAATCTCGCAATTCACTGCCGAGACTGTAAGTGCAAACCCATTTTTCGGAAAACTAAGTTTCTTGGGCGGGGAAGAGATCAGGTAGAAAGAGAAATAATTGAGGCATTTCACATCAGAAAAGCAGGCGATCAATGTGTCAGCACCCCATCCCTCTATCTACATGATAATGAAGTTGCTTTTTTAGACACACATGTTTGACTGTCAGAAGGTGATAGTAGCTCTGTACTTAAGCTTGGTTTTTTCATAATAAACTTTAGTTGGAAGTGCAGCATTCGTCCTGTCGTGCGTGTTTTCTTCATGTCGTTGTTTTATTCGTGCTGCGAATGGGTTTCAATAAGGATAAGAAGACAAACAAGAATCATGTACCATCAGTCTTGAGAAAGGCAGGGCTCTTGCCGAAACGTCGACTACAAATAAACTTGGAAACAGTATGAAGCAATTTTTCACTTATATATATATATATATATATATATATATATATATATATATATATATATATATATATATATATATATATATATACATATATATGTATAGAATATATACAATATGTATATATATATATATATATATATATATATATATATATATATATATATATATATATATATTCTTAGCGTCTACAAAAACTGCGGGTTCCGTCGTGTGCGGCCAACTAGCTCAATAATTCACCACAGAACAATTTCACCATATTAGTGTCACAAAACCTCGGTTAGAGTCAAGAGCACACGTTTTTGTTACTTCTCACCTTGCGATGCTCCCCGAGATATGCTAGCATGCTGTTTGTGCTGCGCGCATCAATGTTGGCACGCCGACTCCAAATGAGCCCCATCCTCCAGCTGAGGCAACTGACGCACGACCGTGGGCACAATGGAGAGCTCTGGGCAACCTGCGTGACGCCATATGCATTTTGGAGTGTGTCTGATGCCACAGCAACCAGCGGTAACCAAGAACGAAACAACTGACGTCATGTAACGTCTTGGCGATGGTGACGACGAAGATAGTGTCTGCTCTCACCAGGGCTTGAAACCTAATATCGTCGCCGGGCTCTCGTGGTATGTCCCCCCTGTCTAAGCGAAGCGATCGAGGGTCAAGACCCCCTGACCCTCTGGAATTTTACGTTTCTGTGGGATAGCGTTTTGCTGTTGCTTGAATTAGATTACATTGTTCAGTTGTCTGGTATGCCATATACGCCTCATGCCTTCCGTCTGCGGCTGGTTACAAGTTCGAACCTCTTCCTTTATCATGCGGTGTGGGGTACTTCTCCGCTCTACCTCCTTCAATTAAATGAAGTGTTCACTTGTGGGCTGGTTTGCCCGGTTAACTATGTCAGTGGTCACCTTCCTTCCTCCTCGACGTTTCGCCTTAGACTGGCTGCTTAGTGCACTGTCAGAATTGTTCCTTGTACTTTTCACAGCCCCTGGTTTTCCTGCGGAGTCCATAGCTCATCGTCAGTAGCTGTCGGAACAAGTACCAGATGGCTCTTGCCAGTGATTCGCCACGTCATGATCGCAGCCCCTGTCGTTTCTTAAAGTCAGTTGTTAGCTTCTTGAAATTTGGATTGCTAAACCTAAATGATCATCACGGCTTGACGCCACCGAAACAAGACGCAGACAAGAATAGCTTGAGCCATCTTCAACTCAATAAAATTGTTTTATATATATGTCGAAAATAATAAAAATAACTGGAATAATAAAGCTGCTGAAAACGTGGTTGAGGGTGAGGGACAGCATACGAAATGAGAGTGAGAGTGAGGCACGGCAATTTTTTGAAAGTGAGGGTCAGGGCGAGGGAGGGCCAGGCAATTTTTTTATAAAATGAGAGTGAGGGAGGGCCACTAATTGAAAAGTGAGGGGGAGGTAGGAAATTCCAAAATGAAGACAGTTGCCCACCTCTGCAAACAGCTGGGTAAAAATGCACTATTTTTGTAGTCTTTCACAGGCGTCACATCTCACACATGTATTGCAGCCTCACTGCTTGCTCAACATTCAACCAGAAAGAGTGGAATAAGTCTTGCACATCAGTTATGATTTCGGCACACACATACCCATTATTCTTTCAGCAACTTTGAGAGCATACTGTTTCCTTTATGTCTTTTTGTGAACTGCAAATTTATCGTCTCGGTTGATTGAGGTAGTTTATTGCCGTGCATCCATCCACTGATTTAGGATGTCGCTGTATTATCGGTTTCATAGACGTCAGGATCTTCCATGTGGTGTATCATAGATGTAATTGGCAAAACGATAATTCGTAGCTTGTGGTAAGAATTTTCGTCGCGAGCGCACGGGGCTCGGCGGCAGTAGCAGACGACCTCCGTAGGGCGCACCCTCTGTGGTGGTTAAGCTGAGTTGGCTTGAGCGCCAATGCCTTGAAACTTTTCGCAGCCGGTATTGACATTTTTAGTTCCTTTTTACTGGAAAGATAATGCTGAACTTTTTGTGCTCATTGTATGCTTACAAAGTTTCAAAACAAGCAAACGTCTTGTGCACAGTGATTATCAACATCAGCTCAGCTTTGTATGTCATGGCGCTGTTCTGAAAAGGTGAATCGTGTTTGTGTCCATAAATTGTGCCGAATTTAGCTGCTTCGGCCGCGTACACATCTTCTCCACAGGTTTAATGCAAGGTTAAGTCGCTTCAGAATGTTTTGCAGATCAATAATTGAAAACCAAGGAATGGCATAACTAAAGTGATGACGGTATGTTGCGCCTTCAAAGAAGTTCCAAGCGTTTCAGCCTAGTAGGGATCGATGCGGTTCTAAGCTTTGACCACAGTTTGCCTGACTGTTGTTGCTGCTGTAAATGATAGAATAAGGGGCCGGATAGAACTTTGATGATGTTTCGCAATGCCTATTCTCAAGCACACTGGAGCAAGATTACGTGGCTACCTCGGCGGCAGCCATTCCCAGCCTTCTATGCATAAGGTCGCGATGCTGGTATCCTCTCGTGATATGATTTGCCTCACTTGCACTAAACGGCTTGTCTTGCATATCTCTGTTCAGGTTTTCGGCCGCCCAGAGCTTGATGGCACTTATGATGCGGCGCTAGTTCACCACGCATTGTACATTACGTTCTACAAGCGCGACCTAGGAACGCTATTCATATAAGTGCTGTTGTTGTTTCCCTCAAAATTGCTGCATACCAACATATTAGTAGATTGCATCTGGAAGAAATGAGATGAAATGAAAACTTTGAGCAAACTCATTTTTATTAATAGAGATGGTTAAGGCAGGACAGAGGACTAATGAACAAAACTTTATGAGATGTAAATATCAAAACCGGAAACTTTTACAAAGATATCAGAAACAGAAGGTCTAAATTATGCATGAAGAGTTTTTCGCTGCAACAAAGTAATGTAAAGCGCACGGCTTCCTTTTCCTTGCTCTCTCTAGCATGCGAACGGCTCGTAACTTGGTTGCTATAACAGCAGTAAAGGAGTGAGCGATGATTTTTAGTAGGGACAGAAACATCGCTTATAAAGCAACGCCTAGGATCTATGGGGCTGCCAATTAGTGAGAGTGAGTGCCAGGAACTCGATTGTGCATCCCAATATCAAAGAGGCCTTTCAGTCACTGTACGGGCCATTGCGTCAAACAAGCATCACGGTACCACCTGATTTCAGCAGCCGTCTGCAGTTTTAGTGCATGAACGGTTACTTCCATTATCAAAGGTAATACATTATGAGCATTCCGTAAACGAACGCTTCATAGTAATAAATTTTCTCCTGCGTTCTTGGCAATCATGCTCTGCCCATATTACATGCAAAATATGTTCTCAGTTTGGTAACGAAATAGCAGACTGTTTTCGTGCCTTATTATGCTATGACGGAGATGAAGGACGTCTCCTATCGCCCGGCTTCCAGGGCCTCCTTTTTCACGGTTCTGGACACCTCAGGGTCATCCTCGCGACCACCTCGGGTGACCTGCGGGATCCGGATCAGGTTTTTAACCGGGTGTTTTCCACCGCCGATCTTGGTTCGCGGCCAAAAGCTGCGGCCATTGTCTGCGCCCGTCACCACCGGGCCGGGCTCTCGGATCCGACCTACTAAACGCAGGCAAGCGTTACTCCTGCGGACTCCCAGGCGGGTTCCTGCCGCCTGCAGCCTGTTTGTCGCCGCATTTTGGAGCTCCGGAATCTTGGAGCCGCGGGGCGCGGCGGCCTTGCCTTGGCATATCGAGTCATGATGAGGGTTTGGGCTGAAGAGTTTGGGGTGCGTCCTGATACCGGTGAACACCTCTGGCAACGCACTCCCTCACCAGAACAGGAATTGGCCACCCTGGTTAAGTAATTGGCCACAACCTCCCATAATTAGTCCTACAAATCCCCAAACCCCGGCTCTCAATCACCAACGGCGGTCAGACCTGTGACGTAGCGGGGGGTGCTAAGAATCTCTGGCTCCGCTGGACAGGCCTCCATTGAACACTGACTTTGGCAACATTTAATGCTAGAACACTAGCTAGTGAAACTAGTTTAGCAGTGCTGTTAGAAGAACTATAGAGTTTGAAATGGGTTGTCATAGGGCTTAGTGAGGTTAGGAGGCCAAATGAGGCATATAATGTACTGTAGGAGGGGAATGTACTGTGTTATCGAGGTTTACCGGAGAAGCGAAGACTAGGAGTAGGTTTCCTTGTCAATACGTATATAGCTGGTAATATAGATGAATTCTATAGCATTAATGACAGGGTGGCAGGCCTCGTAATTAAGCCTAATAAGCCGTATATACTGAAGGTTGTACAGGCCTACGCACCTACATGTTGTTATGATGACCAGGCAGTCGAAAACTTCTATGAAGATGTAGAACTGGTAACGCGGAAAGGAAAGACGTAGTATATTGCACTAATGCACTAATGGGCAACTTCAATGCCAAAGTAGAGAAAAAGCAGGCAGGACATCAGGCACTGGGTGATTATGGCATTGGTTCGAGGAATAGCAGGGAGGAGTTACTAGTTTCAATAACAAGCAACAGGAAGAACCGGAAGTGGACATGGAAAAGCCTTAACGGGGAGACTAAAATGAAATTGGCTTTATAATGTGTTCTAACCCCGCCGTTGTACAGGACGTAGAGGTAATCGGGAAGGTGCGATGCAGTGAACACAGTAATATCTCGATTTACTTTAAATCTGAAAAGGGAACGAAACAGATGAGTAAGAAAAAAGTTCATGAACGAATTTGCTGAGAGGGGGAAGGCAGAAGAATTAAGGATCTCGTTACAGAATATAAATTTAGCTCTTACCGAGGATGACGACATTAGCCTAGAAGCAATGAACAATAATTTTAGAGATATCATTACTGAGTGCGGTGTAGAAGCAGGCGGTAGGATGGTTAGAAAGGATACCGGTAAGCTGTCTAAGGAGACGAAAGATTTGATTAAGAAACGCCAGAGTATGAAAGCTTCCAATCCAACGGACCAGATACAATTGCCGAGATATCAAAACTGATCAATAAGCGCAAGGTGGTCTATATAAGGAAGTATAACGTGGAGAAAACTGCATGAGCATGCTGTAAAGAACGGGGGAAGCCTTAAAGCGGTAAAAAAAAAATGGCATAGGCAAAAACCAAATGTATGCGATAAGGGACAAGGCGGGCAACGTCATCACGATTATGGACAAGATAGTCAAAGTAGCCGAGGAGTTCAACGCTGATCTCTACAACAGCCAATGAAGTCACGACAATAATTAGATTGGCGGTAGGGAAATGCAGTCAGACGTTCCGCCAGTGACAAAGGACGAAGTTAAGAAAGCATTACAAACTATGAAAAGGGGGAAAGCAGCTAGAGGGGATCAGGTAACTATATATTTGTTGAAGGACGGGGGGAATATCGTGCTGGAAAAACTGGCCACCCTCTGTGTCCAAACTCTGGTGTCATCGACGATACCGGAACCATAGAAGGACGCAAACATTATCTTAATTCATAAGAAATGGGACGTCAGAAACCTAGGCGGTCATACAGGCATTGCAAAATCAGGGTGTAGACGAGCCGTACCTGAAAGTTCTGCAAGATATATATAGACGGTGCACAGCAACCATAGTGCTGCATAAAGAAAGTAACAAAATTCCTGTAAAGAAAGGTGTTAGGCAAAGAGACACGATCACCCGAGTACTATTCACAGCATGCTTAGAAGAAGTATTCAGAGACTCGGAATGGGAGCTGTTAGGGATAAGAGTAGATCGAGAGTACATCAGTAATCAGAGATTTGCTGATGACATTGCCTTGCTAAGCACCTCAGGGGATGAATTACAAAGTATGATTGATCACCTAGACAGGAAAAGTAAAAACGTAGGCTTGAAAATTAATATGCAGAAGACTAAGGTAATGTTCAATAGCCTAGGGAAAGAACAGCAGTTTACGTTAGGTAGCGAAGCACTGGAAGTAGTAGGCGAATATATCCATTCAGGACAGGTAGTAACCGCAAATCCGGAGCATGAAAGGGAAATAACAATGAGAATAAGACTAGAATGGAGCGCAATTGGCAAGCATTCCCAGATTACGAGTAGCCGCTTACCGGTATCGCTCAAGAGGAAAGTGCACAACAGTTGCATCTTGCCTGTACTCACCTATGGGGCTGAATCGTGGAGGCTAACCAAGAGAGGTCTACTTAAGTTGAGGACAACGCAGAGGGCTATGGAAAGAAAAATGGTAGGGACAACGTTAAGACATAGGAAGCGTGCAGAGTGGGTCAGAGAAATAACTCAAGTTACTGACATTTTAATGGAAATTAAGAAGAAATGGACATGGGCAGGACATGTACTGCGAAAAGAGGATAACCGATGGTCGCTGAGGGTAACAAACTGGATTCCAAGAGAAGGAACACGTAGCAGGGGCGGCAGAAAGTTAGGTGGGCGGATGAGATTAAGAAGTTCGCAGGGGTCAAGTGGATGCAGCTAGCACAGGACCGGATTAACTGGAGGAATATGAGAGAGGCCTTCGCCCTGCAGTGGGTATAGACAGGCTAAGGATGATGATGATGATGATGATGCTACCTGAGCATTTGCAACATTTTGAGATTTGCATGATAATAAAATTTTATATTGCATAAGTATTACGTTTCTCGCCAGGTGTGGCGCAATCCTTGCTCGGAATATTCCTAATTTAAAATTATCCACCAAACAAAGCTCCTAGTCCTTGCCCTAACAAGCTTTTCACGTAACTGTGGAATTATAAAGGAGTAGCCTTTTGTGTGTAAAATAGAAGCACCAATTGTTGTTCGCTCAATGAAAATGATTTTGGCCGCAGCCACAAGCATCATGAGAGGATATAATAGGCACAATCTTTAGAATTTAGGGCTAGGGAGTTGTAAAATCGCTTATTCTTTTAATCTACAAATCGTTCACTTCAGCTATCATTGCAATGGCACTTTAGTTAGAGCATAGCCGTGGCCATGAAAACGATCTTCTGTTCCTCGGACAGATGTGGTCCAAAATTGAACACCTTGCAAGACAAGTGAGCAGACAGAGAACCAGCATCCATGGCTTATGGGGTGATCCTAATGATACCGCTTAAAGATCGGATGCTAGTGCTGACCAATGCTGACCACTACGTTTAATTCTTTTTAACAATGTTTAAATGGAAAAATGTATTGCAAGAGGCGGAGATTTAGTGATTTGTAAGTCCTGTAAACTTCTTTATCTGTGGTTTTTAGTGTTCCTACAATTTTTGTTTAAAATAGTCGCTGTTCTTTAAAATACTATTCATCTCTGCAGAGAAACGTCGCAGCGGGAGTGTGGTCACTGCGATGTGAAGGTGGCGAAGCTTTGCCCAATACGTTTTTAATTGGTTTTTTCGGCATTTCTAAGTCAAAAGTATAGTCTGCTGTCGCCGAGCTTTCGGTCCGAGGAACTGGAAACTGTGAGGTTTCTTCAGACGTTTAGAAAAAGACGGCTGGAGGACTGTCAATACTGGGATTTTTAAAATGCAAATAAGCATTATTTGTTTAGGTACAGAATCGTCAGTGCCCGTAGTGGGAATAGTTCCACGTCAAAAAATCGCTGCCTGTCTAACTGCAATAGATACTCTCATCAGCTAGAACAGACATGGCAGCTGGGCGTTGTTTGGTCCTTTGCATACTTTGCATACTTTGACATCCTCCGTACTTCTTATCCATTCCCACGTAATTTCTACTTTGTTATCCCGGTATATTTCCTGTAGGAACTCTATTATCTCATAACCGATACCTTCTTCTTTTAGTATGTTCCACAGGAGTTCCCTGCTTACGTTGTCGTACGCCCCGTTTATGTCCAGGAAGGCAAATACAAAGCTCTATTTTCCACTCTAGATATTTCAATGCATTGGGTAAGCACGAACAGGCTATCATCTAAGCGCCTACCATTTCTAAAGCCGTTCTGAAGTTCTCCGAGTATCTTGTTACTTTCTACCCATGCTTGCGCCTTTAATTTCACCGCCTGCATGGCTAACCTGTACATAACAGATGTTATGGTAACTGGCCTGTAGGATTTTATGTGCATCCTGTCTCCTTTCCCTTTATAAATCCCATTCATTTTACTCTTCCGCCAGCTGTCCGGAATTTGCTTATTCGGTATGACTGTTTCCAGAGCTTTTAACAACGTTTCCTTACTTTTTGGACCGAGTTCATTAATCAGCTTGATCGGAATTCCATCTATTCCTGTAGACGTGTTTTTAGGAATATTTTTTTCTGCCTTTTTCCAGTTTAGATTGGTCAGTTCTAAGCTGCTTTGTATTCTGCTAACTTGTGTTGCTTCCTGATTTGCGGAGATTGCCCTATCGTCGCTCTTAAATGGCTCGGCTATAACCGATGTAATGTAGTTCACTGCATTATCTCCCTTGACGCAATTTCTCTCGTTATCTTGAATCCGATCCTGCTTTCTTTGATTCTTCTTCCCTAGCCAGCTTATATGGTTCCAGAATTTTCTTGCTCCGCCTCTAGAGGCATCGTGTATAGCAGCCATCCAGCGATCGGTGGATTGTCTTATTTTACTTTGGACGAGGGCCTGTACCTCAAGTTTCATTTGTCGATATGATTCCCATTTTTGGTCGATTTTCTCCTGAGATACCTGTGCTTTCTTTGCCATTCGGTGTTCTCTTGAGGCAGCCCGTCGTTGTTCAATAGCTTCCCTGATTTCCTTATTCCTCCAGCTCCGTGGCTTCCTCTTTCCAGTCCAGCGGTTTGCTACTTTAACCTCCTGAATTTTCCTCCTTATGAGTAGTTCTACCTGTTCATAATCCCAGTCTTCCATGGGGCATTTCTCTATTGCTTCCTCTATGTCTGCTGGTATCTGCGCTATTTGATCGTCGTTTAATTTTGCGTTTACGTTTTGTCTAAGTTCCATTTCTCTTTTCATCAAAGGCCCCATCTGCAGACTAATACGTTAATGATCACTTCCCAGACTACACTCCCCTTCTTCGTCTATTTCCATTTTTGTGACCTTGCTATAAATTTCCTGCCACATTAGACAATAGTCAATGGTCGTCTGCCTGTTGCGGAATTCCCACTTGACTTGGCCTTGACATTTTGTTTCTCTATTTACTATAACTAGATCGTGTCGCTCACAGAAATCTAGCATTAGCTTGCCGTTACAATCCGTGTATCCATCCAGATCGTCGACGTGGCCGTTCATGTCCCACAGTAGAATAATATTGGCCCCGTTTCCAAACTGGCTTATATCATCACTGAGATATTCACCAAGATCCCTCTTTTCTTTGCCTGCATTGATGTCCTGTTCCTAAATAAACTGCCCCTAGCCATGTCCTTATGCCGGCAATTGTTCCTGAAACACAGATATATTATTAACAAGATGATTTAATTATTTGCCAATTTGTTCCCTGGTGTATCAACATACCTACCCCTCCACCCTTTTTTTCCGTTCTCGTTGTGTTGCACCCTTCCCAGACGTAGCCTTCTATAAACGGCGGATATTCTAGATCCCTGAGATGAGTCTCGCAAAGAGCGTACACACATATTTTGTCATCCTTCAACTGCTGTTCTATCTCTAGCCATTTCGCTCTTTTTCTACCTCCTTGCATGTTTATGCAGCTGATCCTAGTGTTAAAATTCTTTTTTGTACTTTTCTTTCTCGACTTCCTCTTTGCCATTTTTGGGGGTTCAGCCTTCGTTATTACACTCTCTTCTGCTTCACTTCTAACTACCTCTGTGCACGGAGTCCTCGCAGACCCCCTAAAAATGCTACAGCCCTGCCTGCCAGGCGCCAGCCGATCTCTGCTCTCACTCTTCTGTTAAAATGAATGCCATCTCGCTGAAAAGCCCTACCAAAACCTGCTTTATGTACTTCCCTGTTTACCTCAACCACTTCGAAACGCTTCTCCAGGCTTAACTTTCTTATGTCCTGAGTAACTATCACCACGTCCATTTCCATCTTTCCATTCAATCCTAGCACCTCTGGTACTGTGCATACAACTATCTGCGTCTGCTGTACTATCTCCCTGATCTCGTCAACTCCCTTAGCTAAACTTTCCACCACTCCTGCAGCGTCACCATTTAGGACATCGTTTAGCCCCGCGGCTGCTATTACCATACTGCGCTCTTCGGAATTCTTCAACAGCCTATTTTTACTCTCTTTTAGCACTGCACTCATTGATCTCCCTGGGAAGGCTCCAACCAACACTCTCTTATCACCCCTTACACGTTCCAAGATATCTCGCTTGCACCTGTTCATGTTAGAATCTCCGGCGATAAGCATCTCGGCCTTCTCTCTCCCTCTCCCAACTGTTGGCTCCTGTTTTCGGTTATCTGTGTCCTTATGTCTGGGATTTTCCTTCTTCCTTACTTCTTCCTTTTTTTCCGGCATCTTAGCTGCTTCTAAATAACTCTGACGGTTCGGATCCGCCTGACCTACTTTGCTTATGCCTTCCATGCCAGTGCTGGCCCCAACCACGTGGCCCGCATTGGAATGTTCGTCCTCGTTGGTTCCAAGGATAAAGTCGGCCCTTTTTTTTTTTTTCAATTTGAGTAAGCAGTCCAAGCAGTTTCTGATGTTCCGCTCTTAACAAACTTACTTCATTTTCTAAATCATCCACACGAGACACTAAACTGCCCCTTTTTTGATCAAATCTATCTAGACGCGCACTCAGTACGCAACACCGACACAAAAAGTCGCTGCCTTCCGCTTCACCAACAGAGTCAAAACGCGTTTCCTTGAGATTAACCTGCGCCTCAAACTTAGTACACTTTACCTTCTTTTGGTTGCACATCTTAAGCGCTCATCGACTGAACTATATCTATTACGAATTTTCAGAATATACAAATTGCCAAAAGAAGACACAAGAAACGACTAGCAAACACGTGTTAAAAACCAATTCTGCGAATGCCAATAGCCTAGAAAAAAAATATTTATCTAAACAAGATAGCTATATAATGAACGCCAAGAAAACCTAGCTGCCGGCACGAAAAAACCAGGCCGCTAGGACCAAGGGCTAAAATCTATTCTTTTGGCTGCACCTAACCTAACTAGCTGAAAACGAAATAAAATTAAGCTGCCATTTTGTGTATGTGGCACCATCTAGCGGCCGAGTTGTGAACAACCACCATGCTGGTATGTGGGCTCCCATCCGCGGAACAGGCGACAAGTAGCGGAAAACGGCATTTTGGAGCTTTCGCGTGCAAATTTTTGCTTTCTGGAAGTACCTAGCTGAAAGAAAAAAACGTTTTCAGTAGCAGCGAAGCCATTCGGTCCGAAATGACAAAATATTATGCTCCTGATCAGGTCGGCGGAAGGCTACAAGCCTGATTACAATTAGTGTGTAACTTTTATGTGGCTCAGAGAAGCGGCGGCGCACCACTGGTAGTGATGGCAGCTTTCGATCTACTTTTTATTCTTAAATGATTTCTAGAGACGGCTTACCATAACAATTTGAGGCAAGAAAAAAGCGAATGTAGCCGTTTCATGTCACGTTTAGAAGCAACGCTAATCGCGCTAGATTTGTTCGGTCAACCGATCATTCATATACTCTTTACTGCTTGAGCGGCTACTGCGGAAGTTCCCACACCTCCACTGGGGTTCTATTCTTAAGTATCCATTATCTATTTCGGATCCATTTACTCTACCCTGGCTACTTTTGTTGGGTGACAATCAGGCAGGGTGTTCAAGCGTCCACTACTAGGCAATCGCATTTCAGCCTTGCCTACATGACTCAACCACCTGTTTGCCGGTATGTGCGGGGAGTGGCGATGACTTGTCGACAGCAGAAGCTACTATCCTGCAATTTCTCTGACTGGGCGTTAGTTGAGTTTGTCTGAAGCTGCCGTCATGCTGACATTAAAATACAAGGTAAAATAGACAAATGATACCTATGGAATAGGGACCTTAAATTATGTCCCATAATGACCTCCTCGAAAGTTGTTTTTGTCAGCAATTATATAGTCCATTTATCGTCGCAAGGTTTACTTACTGCAAGCAATCGCTGCTATTCCTATGATCATATTCCCATTTATTATCGGCAGCAAAATTTTACGAGATGCATGTTTAAAAAAATATTGTAGCGCTATTTCACTAAATAAGTTGACAACCAGTTTATTAGTATATCGTTGTCTTCAAGTGGGACAGGTTCTTTCATACTTGCATTAACCTCAGGTGATTGAATCGAAATAGTTCTTCTTTACCTGGCAGCATCTCGTAAATATTTGCCGCAAGGAATATCATCCGCTTGTTGCCCAACGTCTGCCGTTGTTGCACGGGTATTCAGTTTTTCCTGTCCCTACACTACAAACACACTGTTCGGAACTCGCACGAAAGGCTGTCAAAGCGAAACATTTTTGGTTGGGGCTTGAAATTCAGAAGCTGCTCGTCTTCGCCCAATTGAGTGAGTTGCAAGTGGAACAGTGTGGAGTAACACACGCCCATACCCCCAATGTTAATCTTTTATCTTCTGTTAATCATCTCCTTTTGGTTGTTATTTTTTTTGGTCAATGCAAACAACTGAGTAAAAAAAAGATTGCATTAACCGCGGCAGCTCTTAGCAGCTAAACGGCGGCCGGCGGAAATGAAACGATCAGGGAAATGAAGGAAAGAAAGGGGCGAAAGAAGAAAGAACAGGGAAACAAAGCACGTTGCTCACATCAGCTAATCGGCTTAGATACTTTGCGGCTATTCAAGACACTCTGTGTACAAAAGACTGCAACATGTGCGCTTTCTCCGTAGAATGCCCTGCCGCCCCCGCTGCTATCCCCGCGTCCCCACATACCAGACAGGAGGAGCCGCGCAGCGCGTTCCGGTTCGAGGCTATTTTCCTCCTCGCCGCGAAAACGGTCTATATAGCATGAATGTGTATGCTAGCAGCAGTGCTACAATCTCGCTTAGAACTGGAGGTATGAGCGGACTTTCTTCGCTCACCTGCAGAGAGCTAAGAAAACTTCGAGTAGCCATTACACACGCTGATTCCAGTTTCCAGGTCAGAATACGTAAAAAGGCCTGATGCACTACGCGAAAACTAATCTGCTAAAATTTGCAGAACACCTTCTAAAATTATTGCGGAATGAACTGAACACTTTAGAAATCAAGCTTTCCATTTTTCTAAGGATTGGGCACTTGGGCCCGAGCGCCGTCAAGTGAATTAACGTTCACTTTTTGTCTCGGGTCCCTCATTTCTTTTTGAAATGAAAATAAACTTCAAACTTCAAACTTCAAATTTCAGTATTTTGTCTCCTCTAGGATGTGTAGTGATAGTTAACACTCAGTGTTTCCCGGCTTTATGACAATCCCAACTGCCTTAAATGAATAAATCGAATGCTACCTGAGCAGTACAGTTTGATATTCTCATTGTTACCTAGTTTTGGCTAGTGCGTATAGCTACACGAAATGCTGACTTATGTCATGGAGCAGTGTGACGAATGTCGGCTCGAGATTCAGTCCTTCAAAGTCAGTACCAGCTGTTAAATGTATTGATTGGTCCTATGGGTGCCTTGAAGTCTTTCACTTTTGAAGGCCATGTTGCTTCAATAATCAAGTGTATCACTTCAAAGCGGGCATTACCTAAGATATTTGTTTTTACTTTGTGTGCAAGCCAGGCTGAATACTCGTTTTCTGATGCGCATTCACAGTGCACCTGTATTACTTTGCCGAAACGTATTCTTAACTAGAGGATAACCATTTTACTGGACCTGCTGTGTAGACAAATACTGAGTTTGTAAAAGTTACATTAAAGCAGAAAAGACTTCTTGATTGCAAAGGCTGTTCATTGGTCAGGTTGTTTCATGAAACGACAGATATCAAGCCACAAAAAGAACTATTCATGACAAACTATGAAAACTGGAAATGCCTGAAAGGACAATGCTCCAAAGCGCTGTAAAAACATCGTGGTCATTTAATTTAGCGGGAGAAATAACAAGCAGTTTACTTGTGCAAAATAATTACTGGGATAAAAATGCAGCTGCAGCTGCCTTGAATTTTGTGATTGTTGCCTAGTCCATTACTTGAAATTGTTTCTACATTGCTGCATTCAGCTTTCGCACAGCAGGATATGACAAGTAATTTTTCCTTAGAGTTATGGACTGCATCCTGTATCTAGCTTCTTTTGAATTGAATGTCATTTGAAATGGCACAATGGAGTACTGAGCCTTTACACTGTTCGAGTATTAAATTAATTAGTCTTTTGATTGTTTGGCTTCATATTGGCTTCTTTTTTTTTCTATCTTCCTGCAGGTCATTCCCTCAGACATGTGCCAGCAGATGGGCATCAGTGATGAGGTTTTCGGAATAGAGATACAAAATAAACGCATGAGGCGGCGGCAATTAAATAAAAAACACTAATACCGAAGAAAAACCACAAGTACAATCAAGAAAATGAAAAGAAACGCGCCCGGCAAAGCAGAAAATAATCTACAAACGAAAAGGAAAGGTGTACTCCTGTGTTCGTGTCTTTCGAAGTGATGGTGCGTCCGGCGGAGTGGTCTGTCTGGACCTTTCTGGGTGCGTTCCCAACCGACGTGTCGGGTGAACGGCCGCTCTACAGCAGGCCTCAAAGCTGTAGCCTGTATCTGACGGCTACGCGTCATACGTATATTTCAGAGGGCGGAGCAGCGTCTGGTGGATACGCGGGCCACTTGCATTCGGCCACCCGGCTGGTAGCCACATGATCACAGCTGCTGGGAAGGTCCAAGTCCAGCTGCGCCTGAGTCCTGTAGCTCAGGCAGATGCGTCTGGAATCAGGATCGGGTCAGTCCGGGTTTGGAACCTCGGACATCTGTAGCAGAAGCTAAGCCTGGTCACTCGCCAGGAGAATCTCTGTCTTCAAGGGCGATCCGGGTCTGGAATCCCGGATATCTGTGGCAGAAGCCCAACCCTGGTCACTCGGGTCACCAGCAGGCACATGCAGCCGAGAGAGTTTTTCTTCCTGACTCTTCCGAGTCTCTGACTGCGCTCTCGTCACCATCTGCTCCGTGCTCCACGTGGCAATTGCCCAATGCGTCACCCGTTCGATGCTTTGCTTCCACGTGACACTTCTCAATGCAAAAGCGTTTGATACTTTCTTCTCTTCGTCGTCTTCGGCGTCCTTCTTACGTGGCTCTTGCTTCTCAAAGCATCTCGGTTTCCCTTGCCTGTTCGAGAGTACCGGTCGATGGCTGTGGAGTCCTTTTCCATGGGTAACTGTAGGAAGCCAAATGCAGTAATAAACATGCTTTAACGCAATAGCATCAGAGGTCCTGTTAACCAGAAAATCTGGTATCGTCAGTGTTGGTTAAAATCACGGGCATGGCTCTGGTAGGCGGTAGTTGGCCGGTGCAATGGTCGTGCACTGATTGGTAATCGGGTTGTGTGATGTTATGAGGCCACATGACACGATTGAATTGAGAAGTGTTCCAACTCACGCTTTTCTCTTTGAGGTCGGAGGGTGGGATTGAACTGCAGCTTACCAAGTTCGTTTTATCCCAAGTTAGACATGTCCAACTTATACCACACCGACCTGCTCATATGGATTTTTTAGAGCGAGT
The DNA here is from genome assembly GCF_055883805.1 of Amblyomma maculatum. Classification (NCBI taxonomy): domain Eukaryota; kingdom Metazoa; phylum Arthropoda; class Arachnida; order Ixodida; family Ixodidae; genus Amblyomma; species Amblyomma maculatum. The sequence goes on from NC_139348.1 coordinate 28,635,485, forward strand.
ACTTACGTCTACGTCGGGTGGTCTCTCAAATGATAGCCTACCTGCCAATCCCTGCTGATTTGCGCAGAAGGCTTCCGATTTGACTGACCGTTTCGATAATACAATAACTTCTTTAAATCTTCCGCAACTGGTTTCTGCCTGCGTAAGAAGGCCGTATTAGTTTGGACTCGTGCCGACGTGGTGGTCAATCATTCCTTGTAGGCAGCAAATGCGTCGGCGGCTAGAAGCTGTGCGCAGCCACAGCAGATGTAGAGGCTCCCTGACCTCGACTTCGATCTCGTTTAAAGGGCGGCCTCTTAGAGTACTTGGTGGTGTAGGGTTAGTTCTGCAGGTTTGTCCAAACATCACGCCTTCTGATCCTCCTACATTGCGCTCCGCCGCATGTTTCATGTTACTGAGCTCCGCTAGGCCCGTCAATAGCCTGATAGGTTATCTTTCGAAACCATCACTTCCAGCAACTGTCATGGACATAATTGCATGTAAAGTAGATAATAATTGTTTCGCGTTTATCTAAAATAGTTCACCGAAGACTCCGAGAGAAAACGGCAGCGGCGCCTCGTCCATCAGTTTGCATAGACCAGTGTCGGAGGTATATCGGGATCTCCTGGCACGGGGTGCTGACTTCTCTGAGTCGCCTCTCATGTATGCTATTGCTGCTTGTTTTGATTTGCACTCATGGACACAACGTCCTGAACGTGTCCTCCCCTCAGCGCAAATAAAAAAAAATTATTCCGATTTTTCATCTCGCCTAGTTGGCAGGTATGTGGTAGGATATTTTGCTTCTTCATTATTGTTCATTATTTGCATAATAACCACCGATCGGCTGCTAAAACTCATGGCTAGCTAGCAGAAATTGAATTATGCGTTAATTCATAGGCAGTGCGAAATTCCATGTGGTGGCTTATGGTAGTAATGTGGAATGACTAATTGAAACAAACAAACGTATAGCTCGAAATTTGGTTTCCACACTTTCTTAAATAAAATAATAACATGAACACCTATGCAATAAAATGACAAATATAGTAAGGACTTTCTAATGTCCCAGCTGAACTACTCTTTTTCATATCTATGCAAATACAACATATTTGCCTACACAATAAAGGAATGTCTGCAGCTGTTACACAGTGGGGAGGCGATTGCCGTTCACTGAGCTGGGTGCATATAGGGATAGACTATGCGGGAGAATCTTGGCTACATATAGCTATGGGCAGAACGCTAAGTAACGAAAAAGAGTGGCAGGCTGAATGGCTGAACATCTTGGCGAGTGACACAAGCCCTACCTGCCGCCAGGAAATGTAAAACTAGGAAAAACAATCTTCATGCTGCCGCTTGCTGATGGACACTGGAAAACTGTAAACAGCAAGTGCCAACATGCCCACGGATCCGATGGACGGAGCCAGCCGACAGAGTACAAAATTATTGCGCACTTGCCCGCACTTCACTTCTCCCTGCATGTATTTTTGTTGCTCTTTGATTTCACTATTGAGCATGTCATGAACCTGGGTATGATAAGGATCAGTTACAGGTGCACATTCTGTTGGAGGAAGTGCCCAGCGAGAAGACAACGACTTATTTCATGAAACAGTTCTTCAGTGGATGGTAAAATAAAGGTTTTCTTTCGTGAGACATGCTTATCGTGGCCCATTTCATGCGATACGGTTATCTGCGCATGGCTTTCATAATGAATCGACCTGTATTATGAATCATTTTCGAGGTCGAAAGAACTATATTATAGCGCCTGTCCTGTCTACATCTGTGTTGTCCCCGTCTCTTTTTTGCGCTATGTCTTGAAGAAATTATAAAGGCATTTGATTACCCTAGTATTGCTTTTACCGAATGCATGCCAACAGACATTTCAGATCTGGCTGCATTTAGTGACATATAAATAAGCTTATCTCTGCACTTTCATTAGGCTTAAGGCAAGATTTTAATAAAGTGACATCCTGGCTTGGATGCTGGGTAAAGTGTTTGACTGCTGAACCAGGGAACCCAGAAACAAATCTTTGCCTCCGCAGCTGCTTTTCGATGATGGCAAAAAGCGTTGTGCCCTTCTACTGTGCGATTCAGTATATGAAAAAGAACCTCAGGTGACTGAAATTTCCGCAGTCCTCCACCGTGGAGTCTCTGACAGCCCGAGTCATTTTGGGACATTAATCGCAATAATCTAGACCAACCAGTTAAGTGATATTGTCACAGGGTGGTGACAAGGTCGATGACACAAATGAAGAGTCCGTAATTGCACTGAAGAAACTCTTTATTGGGCTGACTTGCGCCCGCAAACGAACTAAGCAACTCGGCGGCGGCAATAGCAACAAACGTGCTCGTCGATCGTCGAACAAAGAATGCTCGCCGCACTCGTCAACGCTCAATTTAAAGGCTGCTCAGAACATTCTAGATAACGTCGCAAACTGCTACTAGCGCAAGCTGGAACATTGTAGAAAGACACACGAGTGGCCGGAATCTTCGAGACAGATCTTGGTGCATCTTGCGCTACAACGAAACTGATAAAGGTGCGTCTCGCGACATCGAACATTAACAAACAAGATTACAGAACTGATGCGCGATCCAGAATCAGAGCGATAAGGCCGCATGCCGGCGGCTGTTAAAAAATAACAAATACAGTTTTGAAGGTTTCGCGGCAATATTCATCCTGATTGTGAATCTCACTGTGATTGTTATGCAAATTTAAGAACGGTGGAACCATTCAGTCCAGACTTAACAAGATACCTGCAGTGTTCGCAGATATAAAATTGCCCTTTTAATCCGTGTACCTGTGGTATGTTATTTGAAAGAATGAGTGCAGTAAGCCTTCTCTTGGCACTCAGTCATGCCTGTATTTTTTGTAACTGCGTATGTATATTAGAGCGTGCATGAATAGAATGCAACTAAAACAACAGCAGTTTTTAACTATGCTGTGCCTGATGGCGCGTGTGTGTGACATTATAATGGTGTTTTAAGAAGCCTATATCGTACAACACATGGCACCCGAGAACAGCTTTATTTCCGAAAGAATAAAATTCTGGTGCCGGCTTGGCTCAAATTTCATAATGTTGCAGCCTGGAGCAAGGCAGACTTTCTGACTCAATTTGGCAGAGCACTCGAATAAGTGAAGTCGACTTTCTGACATGTTGTGCAGAGCATTAATGCATCTTAGAAAAAACGGCTTCAGTCCACCTGGCGTCTCAATGTATCGGCACCTGTACGGACGTCTCACCATTATACATATGATTGTGCATTTAAATTTGAGCATTAGTATGGACTTGATGCATCTGCCTAAATAATGACTCATGCTAGCTACTAATTTCAGATAGCTTGGAACGATAGGAATTGTACTTCTTTTTAGCTGCAGTGCAGATCTCTTTTTATTATGTTGTGCACTTCATGTGCATCTTTCCATAATGACTTGGGCCATTTCCTTTAATAAATTCGTCTATCCGTGAATTTACTATACAGTTGTGTACATGTGCACGGCTGGTCTCGAGGGAAAGCGCACGCTCCTTCCTATGACCTCATTCGCTGTGAAATCAGCTGCAGTGGTTCTTTTTTAATTACGCTCTCTGCCGCCGCAAGTGGCGCTACCAGCTCACCGTTCGCTCTGCACCTGTTGCAGCAGCAGCGGGAGGTTTTTGCCTGTTCTTAGCTGCAATCCACTAAATTGTAGGGCCGGCAACAGCGAAGTGTAAGAAAGCATAGCGTAATTGCTTTAGCTGTACGTCGCCAGTGTATTTCACATGTGAATCAAGTGTTTATATCCAAATAGGCCCGTTAAAATCATCAAAAAGAGGAATCATTCTTCTTCAAAAAGATGACATGCATATATGATAGAAAGTGCTGTCTTAAATGCAGAAGACGGTGTATTGATACATGTTTTGCAAATCTCATACTGGACTGACAATGACTATAAGTAAGCTTGTTAATGGAAGGTTAGCTTGGTGGCTTGTCTACGTGGTTTAATGTGCGAATAAAACTAAGGTTATGATAGGTGCTGCAGTGGAGAGCCTGAAAATTTCAATCACTTGGTGTCCTTTAATGTGCACTGCATTGTGCAGAAGACGAATTTCTTGACGGTGTCGCTTCCACTGAGATATGGCCGCCGCTTCCGGGATCGAACTCGATAGAATTGAAAACAGAAGCTTTTCAAGTTTGTGCTCCTCGACATCGCCCTGCAAAAACGTCTGAGACGACTACGGCCACCAAATTTTGGTTTTATTGACAGAGTCGTAATTTTATATTTTCTAATATGCACACTGAAAATTGGTGTCAAAAGTGGCCTATTATTCGTGGACACCACAGGTTTGCAAGTTGCACATAGCTCATTCGGAAATAGCTCTTTCGTGTAACCTGTAGAAATAGCAAATAATCATTTAGAGAATAAATGGCCTCTGAGAGTTACATGCGTTTCCTGTTTAGAACTGGAAATGGAGTCCCTCCCGTGGCGGGTGTGTTTATTTAGATGCTTTAGGTTCAATACATCCCTTTTACCAATATGGATATGCTACTGGCACGTTAAATGCTCTCCAGCGTGATGAGCTGCCCGGCGCCGAGACTCCCCGCAGGCGGGCTGCTTTCGAAGCACTATATAATTAGGTATGATTGCGACAACGCTAGAAATAATTATCCCGTCCCCCCGGAACACAGGCACACACATGCCCTCCTTGCACAGATCCTACTTAGGTGAAATAATGGACGGAGCTATAAAGGAAAGTTCAGTTTATTGAAGGGGAAAATAATTTTCTCCTTCCTGAAATTTCCTTAAAGAAGGGTCAACGTTAAAAGACAATGATTGTTCTCTGGTCCGCCGCTCTCCTCATTTCTGCAGAACAGATACTCGTGCCCGATGTATTGATCAAATTTGTTGCGTCAGTGGCGAGAGAAATGAAAACTGAAGATTTTCAAGTTTGCGCTCCTAGATATTGCAGTGTAAAAACATCTAACACGACTACGGCCACCAAATTTATACTTTATTGACTCTTTCAGCCAATTGATATTGTTCTGAACATAACGTATGCAGAACTTAGAGAAAAGTTCATTGCATTGCAAACCGCAATTTCAACTCTGAATAAATTTTTGATTTATCTCAGTCTGCGAGGCGCTAGGAATGATTGTTATTGCCGCTTTTAAGCTAGCTAAATGAGAGCGACATTAATCGAGATTCCATGATATTATTTGAACTTCAGGATCTCCGCTCCACCTGTTTGCCAAGCAAACGCTTCAAGGAAGTAATTAGACACACTGAACACTGCATGACATAAAAAAATTTGTGTTTGTTCAAAATTTACGCGCAGAAAGCACTGATGACAGCATATTCAGAGGTTCATGCTACCATGCAGTCGCACTAAGAGGAGCGCCTGTGCATGGTGTTCATCTGCATTTGATATTTGATAGATCACAAATCTAGAGACGCTGGCTACACAGTCTTTGTATGAACTATAATAGTTGCAATGTGAGGTTGTAAGTGATGCGGATGGGATGTAGAGCGGGTGCGTGCTTTGCTTGCTTGTGAACGACTCTATAGATAAAGCGGGTCGGTGAGGTGAGGGTGAAGCTACTGAGATGTGGCGGGAGGTCGTAACAGACTCCATTGAGGAGCCCATAACAAGAAGCGCGCATTCCCTCGAGACAGGCCATGACTTGTGTTGCTGTGTGGGAAACCGGCCTGGTCAGAATAGAGAGGGCAGTGTATGCACCTTTTAGAGCGCAGCTCTTTGGCTCCCGTTTGTGCGTTTCGCGTCGTCGTCACCGTCGCTGTTTTACCTCGTAACTACTCCGCAGCCCGGGAAGCGCGCATTCCTGCCATCATCGTTCGGCGTTGCGTCTACCCCCTTTCCCCCTTCGTGTTCTTCGGTTGTGCGCGCACTCGTTCCGCCACCGTTCGCCGCTGCGTGTACCCTCCCCTTCTGCCTGCATGGCGGCGAGGGTGTTCTCCGGTTGCCGACGCCCCGGCTCGGCATCAGGGGATCGCGCTGCGTGCATCACAAGCTGAAACGAAGAGCCGCGTTTATTTCACTCACTAGTGGCTTCAGCGACATCGGTCAGTCGCTGAGATCTCTCCCCCGCGCAACGTTTCTATGGGCCCACGCGCTGCCTCCGACGACCTGCCAATAACTTAATTGCTCTCTTCGCTCCTCCATCAATGCCACCCCTGTACGCCTGCAATCAGAGTGCCGGATCGGTGGCGGTTGATCTCGATACGGGCACCGCCCAAGCCGAAACGAAAAGCCTCCGCCGAATAGCTGATGAGCTACGCTCAAAATTTGAATTAGGAAGTAACGCATTCATTGACAATTTTTCACCTGGATGAATTCTTGAATAAATTTTCTTTTAAAAGTTGGCATTGCTAGCACAATTCTCTTTCTTTTTTCTCTGCTTTCCACTGTTGTGATTTCTTGAAGTTAAAGGAGTGACCGCAGAATAATGCCTCAAGTGCCAGATCAGCTTTTAAGTAATGTGTTATTTTTGTTGCCCTAAGCAAAAACATGCTTTATATCAAATTTCCTCGAAGTTGAACTGAGTTTAGTCGTATGCTACAGGTGGGATTCATCATCGTCATCATCATTAGCCTGACTATACACTGCAGAGCGAAGGCCTCTTCCATATTTCTCCACTTAACCCGGTTCTGTGCTAGCTGCATCCACTTGACCCCTGCGAACTTCTTAACCTCATCCGCCCACCTAACTTTCTGCCGCCCCCTGCTACGGTTTCCTTCCCTTGGAATTCACTCTGTTACCCTAAGCGACCATCGGTTATCCTCTCTTCGCGCTACATGTCCTGCCCATGCCCATTTCTTCTTAATTTCACTAGAATGTCAGTAGCTTGAGTTATTTCTCTGACCCATTCTGCACGCTTCCTATCTCCTAATGTTACCCCTGCCATTTTTCGTTCCATGGCCTTCTGAGTTGTCCTCAACTTAAGTAGAACCCTTTTGGTTAGCCTCCATGTTTCAGCCCTATAAGCGAGTACAGGTTAGATGCAACTGTTGTATACTTTTCTCTTGAGCGATACCGGTAAGCTGCTAGTAATAATCTGCGAGTGCTTGCCAAATGCGCTCTATCCCAACCTTATTCTTCTTGTTATTTCCTTTTCATGGTCCCGATCTGCGGTTACTACTTGTCCTAAGTAGACATATTGGCCTACAATTTCCAGTACTTCAATACTTAATGTAAACTGCTGTTATTTGCCGAGGCTGTTGAACATTACCTTAGTCTTCTGCATATTGATTTTCAAGCCTATCTTTCTGCTTTTCCTGTCTAGGTCATCAATCATTATTTGCAGTTCATCCCCCGAGTTGCATAGCAAGGCAATGTCATCAGCAAATCGCAGGTTACTGAGGTATTCGAAATCTACCCTTATCCCTAACTGCTCATATTCCAAGTCTCTGAATACTTCCTCTAAGCAAGCTGTGAATAGTACTGGGGAGATTGTGTCTCCTTGCCTAACGCCTTTCTTTATGGGAATTTTGTTACTTTCTTTATGCAGAACTATGGTTGCTGCGCAGCCACTATATATATCTTCCAGTACTTTCAAGTACGGCTCGTCTACCCCTCGATTTTGCAATACCTGCATCCCCGCCGAGGTTTCAACTGAGTCAGATGCTTTTTCGTAATCAATGAATGCTATGTATAACAGCTGGTTATATTCCGAGCATTTTTCTATCCCCTGATTGATGGTATGGATATGATCGACAGTAGAGTACCGTTTCCAAAAACCTGCTTGATCCTTTGCTTGATTGCAGTCTAGGGTTGTCCTGATTCTATTAACGATTACCTTGGTAATTACCTTATACGTAAAAGACAGTAAGCTGACTGGTCTGTAATTTTTAAGGTCCTTAGAGTCCCCTTTCTTGTGAATGAGGATAATGTTTGCATTCTTCCATGCTTCCGGTACCATCGATGACACCAGGCACTGCGTATACAGGGTGGCCAGTTTTTCTAGCACGATATACCCCCCGTCCTTCAGCAAATCTGTAGTTATCTGATCCTCTCCAGCTGATTTCCCCCTTTTCATAGTTTCTAGTGCTTTCTTGACCTCGTCCTTCGTCACTGGTGGAACGTCTGACTGTTTTTCCCTACCGCCAATCTCATTACGGTCCTGACTACTTTGGCTACTGTAGAGATCTGTATAGAACTCCTCGGCTACTTTGACTATCTCGTCCATATTAGTGATGACGTTGCCCGCCTTGTCTCTTATCGCATACATCTGGTTTTTGCCTATGCCCAATTTCTTCTTTACCGCTTTAAGGCTTCCCCCGTTCTTTACAGCGTGCTCAATTTTCTCCATGTTATACTTCCTTATATCGGCCACCTTGCGCTTATTGATTAGCTTTGATATCTCGGCCAATTCGATCTGGTCTGTTGGATTGGAAGCTTTCACTCTCTGCCGTTTCTTAATCAAATCTTTCGTCTCCTTAGACAGCTTACCGGTATCCTCTCTAACTATCCTACCGCCTACTTCTACCGCGCATTCAGTAATGATATCTCTGAAATTATTGTTCATTGCCTCTACGGTAAAGTCGCCATCCTCAGTTAGAGCTGAAAACCTATTCTGTAGCGAGATCCTGAACTCTTCTGCCCTCCCCCTCACCGCTAATTCGTTGATGGGTTTCTTTCTTACTAATCTATTGCGTTCCTTCTTCAGATTTAGGCTAATTCGGGACCTCACCCTCCTGTGGTCACTACATCGATAACGTCGAGTCTAAAACTTCGTTGTCAAAGTTCAGTGAAGAACCTTAGTCCCAGAGTTGACTGGGGAACCGAGACTCGATACAGAATAGTGAACTGTTGAATCGAGAATGATACGGGAGACAATGTTAATCTCTGTGCTGTCTTCTGGAGGTGTCGTCGTGCTGTTCAGTATGTTTCTAAGAGTTTATTTCTTCTGACAAGTATTGAGTAAGTGTTAATGTTACTTGTATTAGTACGAATGTTTTTTTTATTTTGTGTGCGCCAGTGACTCAGACTCTCAGCAGACAATAGCAATGGTGTGGCCCCTCTGTGGGGTGTGCAGTGATGGGTGAAGCAGTGTTGTGGTGTGCGGTCGTCCTCCGGAAGAGTGCATCAGTGTCATGGCCCCAAGTTTTTTTTTCCCCCGAAAAAAAAACTTTTCAAAGGGGGGGCATCTGTGTGAAGAACATGTGATAATTTCACAAAAGACGAAGAAAGAAAACCACGTTTGGAGAAAGAAGAGGAGAAAAACGTGGAGGTTAGCTCGAGGAGCGCGAGACACGAATAGGGGAGAACAGGCGAGCAGCGGAGCCGATCGGCTGTCCAAGGAGCTCGGAGCGGTGCGTCTTCTGACAGGCCTGACCCGGGGATCCAGACCTGGGGACTGCCGGCCGTATCCTGTCCTGTTCTCCTGTCGTCCACGAAACTCGGAACGGTGGTCGGCCCCGGGAGTGCCACAGCGCCAGCTCTTCACTGGCACGAGCGTTCGGCGCCGTGCTGAGCCCACACTGTAAAAACAAAAACACCTTTTTGGGCATTTGCCTGTTTCAAAACACCCTTACACCCTGAGTCTAGGGTGTTCGTGCCATTGGAAATCACCTCTTGCATGCCAAAGGGGTGCTTTGGTTGGAGAATATGCCTTAGGGTGTTACGGGCAAGCAATATCACCTAACATGCTGGTGGTATATGGCTGCGTGACTTCGTAGCCTTTTATGCACAAGCGGCGCTGCTAATATAACCCAACACCTAAATAAAGCACCAAAAGTAACGCTAAAATTAAAATTACACACGAGTGCTTTCTAGAAATGAAACAGAAACTGAAACAAAATTTCACCGCCAGGAGGCCGCCGGTAGCTACGAACGCTCTTTTCAAATTTCACAATATGGCCGTTAGCATTGTGGGGTGCGTTTCGACCACGTTTCGGCGAATGCTGAATGTGCTTCTTCGATTGTGTACCCTCGTGAAATGTGTTGCATTTCCCATGCATATGTGTTACAGAAGTGTGTACGCTTGTGAAGTGCCTTCTATATGTGGTGTTTAACGCAAACGGGCATTTATCGTGTCGGCAAGTGTCCGGGCTTCTTTTTGCTTTGCTCAGGCCGAAGGACTGCTGCACCGCTTTATGTTTGAGATGTTTGAAAGAAGAAGGCATGGACGATTTTTTTTTTTTTCTGCGTGACTAAGAGGTATATGCGCCGACTACATTGCACTCGCGCTGAAATCGCACTGGTTGGTTCGGTGCCGGTGATACGAAGGCGGACAGCGTACTTTGCGGCTGACGCAATCGTCTGTAAAGGTAAGCCTATTCTCACGCATATTGCGCTTTGTGGGAACAGTGTCCTACCGGATTGCTGCATTCTGTGTCTTTTTGTGCCGGAACGCTCCAGAATGTGCTGAAATGAAAACGTGAGACACGCGCTTGTTTTCACCTGGCTGCCAAAATGACATCGCACATGTGGTAGATGTCGCAGCGAGTTACGCAGATTTCGCGCAAGGACATCAGTCTATACTTTCTTGAACAGAAATAATGTATGTGCTATCCTTGCATTTTGTACGCGCAGGAGGTTCACGAAACGATTTTCGTTTCTTGACAGTTTGATACTTGCGCTCAGTTCGCAAGGACTCGGTTTTGTTCTACCGTTTCCGTTCGGGCGGCAAGGCCATGTTGGCGTACTACCTTAATTCTAGCACTCTCGACTCCCCCCTCCTCCCTTATCTCTTACACTTTCGCTCGCTCTCCTGAAACCTCTTTCATGCTTCGTCGTCGTCTTTCACTCGGAGCGCTGCGACACTCCCCCCCCCCCCCTTTTTTTTTTTTTTTTTATTTACTCGGAGCATAGGCGCGCACCGTCCTGCTGCTCGGGGAGCGTCCTCCCGCAGCCCTTCTGTTTAAACTTTTTGTTCGAGGAGGCTATGTTCGTTCTCGGCGGCCGTTCAGCGCGGCACGCCTCTGCGCTCGTGCTCTCGGCATCGAAGTGCGCTGGTCGGCCGGCCTGGTTGCATAATAGTTTATTCCAAACTGCGTAAACTATATGCCGCTATCGTCAGCCTATGTTAACTTCCCCGCGTTTGGATTTGCCTTTTTTAATCACAATGGGAGCATTTTTCATTTTACGGGGACTATATTTTGCGGTTGCATGGAGTGTGAATTTGCATTTTTATTATGCTGCTTTTGTTATGGCGTTTACTTTCGCTCTCGAAGAATCATTTAGGTACGTATTTTATTTTCAGCAAGACTTCAATTAAGGCCCTTGTACACGTGCTAAGTCAGCTGATGTGGTTCAAACCATCCAGTTTTCATTATTTTTGTGGTCACATTTCAACATAACTGTTTGACCGCATTACTTGATTTTTGTAGTGTCTTTAGACTAGAATAAATGGATATTCGATACTGATGCCTCAGCATTCAAGTAGAGGTCGACAGCTTGAATTCCGTGGCCAAATATTGTACCGGATGTTGCTATTACAGAGTTTGATTCTGACCAGATGTTTACTTTTTTTTTTGTCTTTTGCTTAAATGTACATATGAAGCGGTTATCATAGCCTTAGTCGCATATGTTTACCTTCTTTGCTCATCACAGTGCGCATATTGCAGGCAAATTTGTGACTGACTGTTATTAAAAAATTTGTAATATATGTGTTGAAAGCAGTTTACTGATTTAAAGGGCCCAGAAAACAATTTGACTTTCATATGCTAACGATGCATGTCTGTAGATTGTCTCTAAGAATTGAAGCCTACTTTTTAAACCTGAGCGGGGACCCTTAGTTTAGAGATATATTACATATTTTATTGCCATTCAGCCGTGTGCCAAGTTGAGGGAAGGAGGATCATAATTTTTGCTTAGTTATTTTTTATATTAGACTTTCCTTAATATTGCTTGCAATTTGGCGATGAGTGGCAAAATACTGATGGTTTTTGCAGTTTTCTAACCTTAGTAAATATTTGTATTTACTGTTTGCTAATGCCAGCTTTTTTTTTTTTCAGATATGTACAAAGGCATCAGTTGCCTTAGCTTTTGTACAATAATTTTTCATATTCAGTTACTTGAAACATTGAGTAAAATGAATTCTTTATGGCTACCATTCACACAAACTCGCAGTTCGTACATGACGTCAACCTGCTGATCAAGAAGGACGGCAAAGAGGCAGTTGAAATCGGCCTTAACAAGACGCTTGTCTTGGTTTTGAAGGACACCATTCGTGCAAGAAAAAAGGACATTGCCCGGGTGCTCGAAGTATGTTCTGAGGGAATGCGTGAAAGGAGAAAGAAGCGTAAGTATTCAGCTGTTTCCTTCTGTTTGCTGCATGTGCTATCTAATTGGCAGTTTTTCGCTAAATGCCTACATTTTTGCCATTTTGTATTGTCTTATAGATATACTAAAAACATGGCTGAGCATCAGAAAGAATAATAAAACCATAACTAGCCTGTGCATTTCTTCATATGTAACAATTTTCGCATTAGCTAAATTTAAATTACCTATTGTTCTTCTCCATTGTAATGGTGCAGCCCTTTCGAATCTGTTCAACTAGTAGCAGAGAATTAGGTGATACCTTTGCTTTGCTAATTTTGGCTGTCAGATGTTTGGCTTTCAGTTTGCGTGCCTCTACATGTTTTCAATTTTGTTTATTCGCCTTCCTAAATTAGACAATAAATTATCGCCTCAAAACTCGGCTGTCTCTTTTTACCTGCAAGGAGGTACACCATTGTTGTGTTGCTTATTTCTATTGTAGATGTACAGACAGTATGCATTCTGCAACTCTAGGCAAACATTGGGAACCAGCCGGGAGCTCTGGATGTTGTTTGTATCATTTGTAAGTTTTTTATTTGTCATTTGAATATTCAGGAAGCCTACTTGAAACTGACACTATTAGCGAATTTTCTTTGTTTCTAAAATGGTTTACAGTCTAACTTGTAATATGTATTAGTGATTCATAATTCAAATAGAAATACTACACAAGTTTTCATCACAACTGTGAATTCTTTGCTGTGAAAAGATTATTTGCACTGTAAGTACAATCAAAAGCACTTTTAAGAGACTCCTGCCATCACATGCTTACCACGTCGTATTGCATACAAGAGTCACCTGATGAAGCACTGGTAATGTCAAGATTGGTGCAGTGTGCCATTTGACTAAGCACTCTGTTGCAGTGCACCAGCAGTGCTTTATCAGATGGCTCTTGCAAGCAGCTTGGTGGGGTTTAGCATTTGCTGGAAAGGGGTCTCTCAACCTGCTCATGCATGCTAGTACCTAACATGTTCTAATGTCTGGAATATATAATCTGAGACAGCTTCAAAAGAAATATTTGCCACATTGTCTTATCCTACAGGCTTCTGAAGGTGGGTAATGCAGTTTAATAGTTGTTTTAAAAAAATGCTGTAATTTGCTAGACAAGTTTGAAATGACGTAATAATTTTAATTCTTCTGAGATTAGGTTTACCACATTGGTTGGGAGAAAATACTGCTGTTGTACAAGGTTAATGCTGTATAAATATAATGCCTTCAACTACAGATGCTAACATTTCACGCATTAACCATGTGGCACTGTCATAGACATTCTCATTTATAGTAAACATTCTCAATAAATCCAAATTGTTATTTTTTGCATTTCAAGTTAGTCAACATATTTTTAGTATTCGAACCTTTAATATTTCAAAGTGCTCAGACTGCCTGCCGCTATAACGATTACAACTTTTTGAACACTTGAGCTTCCTGCCGCCTCTTGAGGCTCACCACTGATGTTCTGGATGACTATGCATACAATGTGCTATGCGTGGAAAATGTTTTAACATGCCATGCTTCAGTGTTGACATTTTTTAGAGCTTCTGCTGTTTGGTTGTTTGGTAATGCTCTGCTGTTGCACATGTAATTGTTGCTCAACTCAAAGCTCCAGTGTACACTTTCAATGAATAATGTGGGATGAAGTTTCAGAACTGCCACATAGAGCAGCGAGAACACTTTTTCCTTGTTACTAAACCTTAAATGTAAACACTTCAGGAAGCATTGCGATGACCTAGGGCTTGGCTGGTTCATACTTAGCACAAGAAAACGTGCAAGAGTTCAGAAATGCATTATGTGTTATGTATTACATGAACTTTGTTTTTTTTTTTTTTTTGTAGTGCCCCATCACTAAGTATGCTCTTTCACATTTTTTTTTTTTGGTTCTGCAGTATCTACTTGGCCAGTGCAGGGTATGCTGTAGGCCTTGTGTGAAGCCTTCAATTGAGCCAGCTGTTAATATTTTAGTAGTAAACACCGTGCTCCAGTGCTGTTTATTGTTTATTTACATTTTTAACTATCATAATAAGCATTCCAGTTCATGTGAAATGAAAAGTTCGTGGGGCAGCATTGAAGTTCTCTAACCCAGGTGCTTTTGATGAGTGTAGCCATTTTTGTTTGATAAAATAGCTTGCATAATCTAAAATTACCATGCAACAGCATGCTGCATGAATAAAAATGGGTTGACCTTATGTGCTCTCATTTATGACTTGATCAGACTGCTGGCTTTGTGCCTCCTGAACCAACCATAACAGTATACTCTGCATTGTGAATTGTGAGATAACCACCAGTGGTTTCCGATAGGGCCCTTTTTCAGCACAATGCTGTACACTAAAAAGGCATTGGCGTATTCTAAATATAGAGTAGAAAATATGTTGAATTTGCTTCTTGCCAGGTGCAGTGCATATTTATACAGCTGCTCTGTTATGCACTTCTTTCACAATTTTATCAAGGAACAGGAAGAAAAGCCTGCCACGCCGTGCGTCGGATATACTGGGAGCAGCATCAAAGAAGCTGAAGAGCATTTCCCCTTCATTCAGCAGCGGAAGCTTCTTCGAGTCATCGACTCTACTTAGGGTATTGTTCCAATAATGGGTCGATTTTGGCTGTTCAATCTGACATATGACAAGGGGTCCGACAATTTGTGCTGCTTATAGAGCACCTCTTTTTGGGCGTCTGCGTGTCGAAGCCAAGATGCGCTGCACGACGCTTTATTTCATCGCTTAAGGCCGAATTTTATGCAAGCGCACGCGTTGACACTGACAAAGCATAGTATTAATATTGTGTACTGCGATTATTGTTGCATACGACTAAACGTTTTGTTGTTGTTTTTTCAGAAATGTCACCATGCTGTTGTGTTCATTGTTCGGTTCTGTTTTTGAAAAAAAAATTGTATACTTTGTTGTCCGCATTTGTTGGAACTGTTTTGCTTCTTTCATTTTTTTAGCTATTTACATACATACCATGTATGTTTTTGCCCGTCTGCTAGACTCTCGGTAGAGAGTGGCAGTATTGTTAAATAAATGAGGTTCCATAAAGCGCATCAATGAAGAAACAAAACCCAAGTGCCCCCCTGCCCCCCCCCCCCCCCCTCCACCAGCACCCGAGCACCCACTAGCCCGAACCCTGACCCTTCTATGCCGAATAAAAGACTTCCAGTTTCCTTCTGTGTGACATTTTTTGTAACATGCTCTGTGAATTTGAAAAAACAATCATACTGGCATGGGCCATTCGAGATGTCAAAATAATGGCATGCAGCATCTCTTTACATGCTCATTTGGCATTACAGGTGGTTAAAAGGAATACCATTAAGCTTGATTGCAAATGTGCACATAGGAAAAGCATTAAGGAACGTGTAGTGGCAAAAGTAATTCCTAATTAGGGAATGCAATATATGGACGTTATCCGCACTGATTTTTATAAAGGGGTGTAAGGGTGCAATGCCACTGCTTCCACCCTGCAATAGGGTGTAAAGGTGATGAAAACACCCCAGTGCATTGGCCCCATAGAAGGGTGTTATGACCAACCGAAGCACCATCTTTGAGGGTGTACTGGCACTCTGAAGGCACTTTTTTTCAAGGGTGCATGGGTGTTAGTTATAGACATGCGAAAACACCTAATAAGGTGTTTTTGTTTTTACAGTGCAGGCACGTCGGGGAGGCCTGACGCATCGGCCGTGGAAAGGCAACCCGAGGCCTCTTGCCTCTACTGGGCCCCGTCCGGTGGCCTAGCCTTCCGCTGGGCTTACTGAGGCCCTACTGCACCGACCCTTCAAAACTCTGACTACCCGGAGTGTCTGCACCGGCTTCTCCATCCAACAACTTGGTGACTTTTTGACAATTTGTGTTCTGCCATCGTCCCACTTGCTCGTTCAACTCTCGTCCCGTCCATGTCTGTACATAAAAGTATTCGTTGTTAGCTTGGTCAGTCTGGTCATCTATTTAGATTGCTGTTTCTGAATAAGCCACAGAATAAGGTCGCCAGAAGATTCAAAGAAACGGACCTCACAATCCACTCATCTTGAAAAACACGAATACATAGAACCTCGGCAGCACGGTTTCCACAAGGGGGGTATCAAAGGTCGCAAAACTACTTGAGGCAGTACACGATTTTGCAGCAGTTATAGATAGAGCCAAATAGATATTATCTTTTCAGATTTTGAGAAAGCGTTTGACTGCATTTCCCACAGAAAGCTATTATTAAAACTGCAACCACTTCTTGGATGTGACACATTGCTTTCCTGGATAGCGGCGTATCTTTCGTCGCGTCACCAGTGCGCGTCGATAGAGTGTGCGTGTTCCAGTTATCGGCCGGTCCAGTCGCGCATTCCGCAGAACTCTGTTCTGGGGCCTCTTGTTTTTAGTATTTATTAACGATATCAGGAATGTATCCGTGAAAATAAAACTTTTCGGAGATGGCTGCATTAATTACAATAAAGTTAAACGTTCAAATGACCAGCCTGAGTTAAATGTATTGCTAGCTAACATAGAAAACTGGTGCATAACATGACAAATGAAAATAAATAAGAAGAGGACAGTAGCAATGACAATCACTCGTAAGAGGAAACCCCTAACCTTTCCCTACTTCATTAATGGTCACCTGCTAGCATCCATTAAAATGTTATAAATATTTAGGTGTATTTCCAACCTCTGATCTGAGACGGAATGAACATGTGTGTTACATTGAAAAACAAAAGGCGATGCAAAAACTTGGTTACTTGCGAAGAAACCTACGCCAGTCTACTCAAAAAATAAAACTTCTAGCATACAAAGCATTTATTAGGCCACTTTTAGAATATGCTTCTGCAGTATGGGATCCTGATACTAAGACGAATATTCAGTTCAGTCGTTCAGTCGTGTCCGACTCTTCGTGACCCTATAGACCATGTCACGCCACGCTTTCCGGTCTCTCACTATCTTCGTCACTGGTGGAACGTCTGACTCTTTTTCCCTACCGCCAATCTCATTACGGTCCTGACTACTTTGGCTACTGTAGAGACCTGTGTAGAACTCCTCGGCTACTTTCACTATCTTTTCCATATTAGTGATGACGTTGCCCGCCTTGTCCCTTACCGCATACATCTGGTTTTTGCCTATGCCCAATTTCTTCTTTACCGTTTTAAGGCTTCCCCCGTTTTTTACAGCATGCTCAATTTTCTCCATGTTATACTTCCTTGTATCGGCCACCTTGCGCTTATTGATTAGCTTTTATATCTCGGCCAATTCGATCTGGTCTGTTGGATTGGAAGTTTTCATACTCTGGCGTTTCTTAATCAAATCTCTCGTCTCCTTAGACAGCTTACCGGTATCCTCTCTAACTATCCTACCGCCTACTTCTACCGCGCACTCAGTAATGATATCTCTGAAATTATTGTTCCTTGCCTCTAGGGTAATGTCGCCATCCTCAGTTAGAGCTGAATACCTATTCTGTAGCGAGATCCTGAACTCTTCTGCCCTCTCCCTCACCACTAATTCATTGATGGGTTTCTTTTTCACTAATCTGTTGCGTTCCTTCTTCAGATTTAGGCTAATTCGGGACCTCACCATCCTGTGGTCACTGCGTCGCACTTTCCCAATTACCTCTACATCTTGAATAATGGCGGGGTTGAACACATTATGAAGTCGATTTCGTTTTTAGTCTCTCCGTTAGGACTTTTCCATGTCCATTTCCGGTTCTTCCGTTTGCTGAAGAAGGTATTCATGATTCGTAAGTCATTGCGCTCTGCAAACTCAACTAGTAACTCCCCCCTGCTATTCCTAAAACCAATGCCATAGTCACCTACTGCCTTGTCTCCTGCCTGTTTTTTCCCTACCTTGGCATTGAAGTCGCCCATTAGTACAGTATACTGCGTCTTTACTTTTCGCATTGCCGATTCTGCGCAGAGTGCAGAGTGGGTCAGAGAAATAACTCAAGTTACCGACATTCTAGTGGAAATTAAGAATAAATGGACATGGGCAGGACATGTAGTGCGAAGAGAGGATAACCGATGGTCGCTGAGGGTAACAAACTGGATTCCAAGGGGAGGAAAGCGTAGCAGGGGGCGGCAGAAAGTTAGGTGGGCGGATGAGATTAAGAAGTTCGCAGGGGTCAAGTGGATGCAGCTAGCACAGAACCGGGTTAAGTGGAGAAATATGGGAGAGGCCTTCGCCCTGCAGTGGGTATAATCAGGCTGATGATGATATGATGATGATGACTATCTTCCTAACATCACATAACTTCATCTGCAGCGCCTCGAGGATGCCATCTAACCATCGCGTTCGCTGCCTACCCCTTCTCCGGCGACCCTCTACCTTTCCCAACATCAAATCTTTCTCCAGCGACTCCTCTCTTCTCATCAGATGACCAAAGTATCTGAGCTTTAACTTTAGAATTTGACCCTCCAATGAGCAGTCAGGGTTTATGGCCGCCAATATCGACTGATTTGATCTTCTGGTAGTCCAAGGAACTCTCAAGAGTCTCCGCCAGCACCACAATTCAAACGCGTCAATTCTTCGGCGGTCAGCCTTCTTCACAGTCCAACTCTCGCATCCATACATCACAACTGGAAAGACCATAGCACGGGTTATACTGATCTTGGTTGACAGACTAATATCTCTGCTCTTTACTAGGCGGTCAAGGCTCTCTTTCCCAGAAGCAGGCGACTAATAATTTCATGGCTGCAGTCTCCTTCCGGGGTAATCTTGGAGCCCAAGAAGAGAAAATCTGTCACAGCTTCCACTTCTTGTCCCTTGATTCTCCAGGACTTGATAGGGCAAGATGCCATTTAACAAACTCGAAAACGTCCAAAAAATCAGCAAGGTTTGTTTATAGTTCGTACAGTTGGCACACTTCAGCAACTGCTATAGCGCAAAAAGCTAATTTAGACGCTCTGAAGTTACGTCGCTTTTATGACCGGCTGAAGTACATGCATCATCTCTACTATTCTAAGCTAGGAATAAACCAGAAGCTATATATATCGAATCCGTTATTCGGCGCAATACGCGTGCAAATCATCCTAAAAAATTGAAAGAATACATCTGCAAAACCAACGTGTTTAAAAATTATTTCTTCCCTAGAACAGTCAGCGAGTGGAACGCACGTCCTGCTGATATTGTAGAATGTTCGACCGCCGAGTCTCTGCTATCAGAATTGAAAAATTGTTCTTCATTTATTCGTGTGTATAGTGCTTCTTTATTACTCTTGGCGTTTCTCGTAGATGTGGTTTGCCGTTCTTTATCTGTTCGAGTATTTTGCTCCTGTATTGCTCTTACCATTTCTTTGCGCATGTGGTTTCATATTTCTGCTTTTAATTATGTATTTTTTCTTTTAATTTTTTTGGTCTGGCTGTCGCTTTCACTATACGAGCAGCGTGTTGATGTGTGAGTCTTTTAATCCATTTTTTTGGTGGCAGGTGGACAACGGGATAACTTTTGATTTCTTATGTAGTCTCGTTAGGCCAGTTTTTCTTTGCTGTTGTGTGTTTTATTCTTTAACAATGCATGTAATTCAACTCCTGCCTAAGGCCTTCTGTGAAGTCTGGCAGTATTTCTGAAATAAATAAATAAATCAGGGCTAATTGCTTTTGTTGGTAGCCACTCTTCCAAATACAAATGCCGTCAGCATATATTGACATACGCACTTGCCTGCGATTGTTTAGCAATGAATCGGGAAGGCCAGTCATTACGAAGATAAAGAGAGTAGGACAAAGAACAATTCCTTGAGGCCCACCTCGTGATACAACCCTATCGGTGCTTATGGTACACCCTAACCGTACTCAAACCGTACGACCTGTGATAAATGAGTAAATTGACCATCGAATACGGCCCTCTATGCCCACCTTTTGCAATCTGTTAAAAATGGAACTCAGAAGCACTCTGTTATAAGCTTTTGCAGCTTCAAAAAAAATTGGCTAAGGTAGAAAGGCTGAAAGCTCTCTGGTGTTCAGTGTAAATCACCAAATCTAAGACGCCATCTTGGGCACTTAGTTCTCGGCGGTACCCTTTCATACATGCTGACCGTGCCTTGGTGTCCTCAAGCAACCATGATAAGCGATTATTTGCCAGCTTCTCCATCAACTTAGCAACACATAAGGTCAGTGACCCAGGGTGATACGAGGCAAGGTCCACCATGTCTTTGCTAGGCTTCAGCACTGGAACTATATATTCCCCCTTCCATGACGGATTAATGTCGCCAGTCTCCCAAACTCGATTGAAGTTTAGGAGCTCTTTCCTTAGTTCCAGAGGCAGGTTCTGGAGCCTTTGGTTCGTGATACCGTCGGGACCTGGTGCACACCGGCGCCGCACACTGTAAAAACAAAAACACCTTTTTGGGCATTTGTCTGATTCAAAACACCCTTACACCCTGAGTCTAGGGTGTTCGTGCCATTGGAAATCACCTCTTGCATGCCAAAGGGGTGCTTTGGTTGGAGAATATGCCTTAGGGTGTTACGGGCAAGCAATATCACCTAACATGCTGGGGGTATAGGCGGCGTAACTTCGTAGCCTTTTATACACAAGCGGCGCTTCTAATATAACCCAACACCTAAATAAAGCAACAAAAGTAACGCTAAAATTAAAATTACACACGAGTGCTGTCTAAAAATGAAACAGAAACTGAAACAAAATTTCACCGCCAGGAGGCCGCCGGTAGCTACGAACGCTCTTTTCAAATTTCACAATATGGCCGTTAGCATTGTGAGGTGCGTTTCGACCACGTTTCGGCGAATGCTGAATGTGCTTCTTCGATTGTGTACCCTCGTGAAATGTGTTGCATTTCCCATGCATATGTGTTACAGAAGTGTGTACGCTTGTGAAGTGCCTTCTACATGTGGTGTTTAGCGCAAACGGGCATTTATCGTGTCGGCAAGTGTCCGGGCTTCTTTTTGCTTTGCTCAGGCCGAAGGACTGCTGCACCGCTTTATGTTTGAGATGTTCGAAAGAAGAAGGCATGGACGATTTTTTTTTCTGCGTGACTAAGAGGTATATGCGCCGACTACATTGCACTCGCGCTGAAATCGCACTGGTTGGTTCGGTGCCAGTGATACGAAGGCGGACAGCGTACTTTGCGGCTGACGCAATCGTCTGTAAAGGTAAGCCTATTCTCACGCATATTGCGCTTTGTGGGAACAGTGTCCTACCGGATTGCTGCATTCTGTGTCTTTTTGTGCCGGAACGCTCCACAATGTGCTGAAATGAAAACGTGAGACACGCGCTTGTTTTCACCTGGCTGCCAAAATGACATGGCACATGTGGTAGATATCGCGGCGAGTTACGCAGATTTCGCGCAAGAACATGTCTCAACTTTCTTGAACAGAAATAATGTATGTGCTACGTTTCCTTGCATTTTGTACGCGCAGGAGGTCCACGAAACGATTTTCGTTTCTTGACAGTTTGATTTGCGCTCAGTTCGCAACGACTCGGTTTTGTTCTAACGTTTCCGTTCGTGCGGCAAGGTCATGTTGGCGTACTACCTTAATTCTCCTAGCACTCTCGACTCCCCCCTCCTCCCTTGTCTCTTACACTTCGCGCTCGCTCTCCTGAAACCTGTTTCATGCTTCGTCGTCTTCTTTCACTCGGAGCGCTGCGAACCCCCCCCCCCCCTTTTTTTTTTTTTATTTACTCGGAGCATAGGCGCGCACCGTCCTGCTGCTCGGGGAGCGTCCTCCCGCAGCCCTTAAACTTTTTGTTCGAGGAGGCTATGTTCGTTCTCGGCGGCCGTTCAGCGCGGCACGCCTCTGCGCTCGTGCTCTCGGCATCGAAGTGCGCTGATCGGCCGGCCTGGTTGCATAATAGTTTATTCCAAACTGCGTAAACTCTATGCCGCTATCATGAGCCTATGTGAACTCCCCGCGTCTGGATTTGCCTTTTTTAATCACAATGGGAGCATTTTTCATTTTACAGGGACCATATTTTGCGGTTGCATGGAGTGTGAATTTGCATTTTTATTATGCTGCTTTTGTTATGGCGTTTACTTTCGCTCTCGAAGAATCATTTAGGTACGTATTTTAGTTTCAGCAAGACTTCAATTAAGGCACTTGTACACATGCTAAGTCAGCTGATGTGGTTCAAACCATCCAGTTTTCATCATTTTTTTTATGGTCACATTTCAACATAACCGTTTGACCGCATTACTTGATTTTTGTAGTGTCTTTAGACTAGAATCAATGCATATTCGATACTGATGCCTCAGCATTCAAGTAGAGGTCGACAGCTTGAATTCCGTGGCCAAATATTGTACCGGATGTTGCTATTACAGAGTGATTCTGACCAGATGTTTACTTTTTTTGTCTTTTGCCTAAATGTAAATATGAAGCGGTTATCATAGCCTTAGTCGCATATGTTTACCTTCTTTGCTCATCACAGTGCGCATATTGCAGGCAAATTTGTGACTTACTGTTATTAAAAAATTTGTAATGTATGTTTTGAAAGCAGTTTACTGATTTGAAGGGCCCATAAAACAATTTGACTTTCATATGCTAACGATGCATGTCTGTAGATTGTCTCTAGAATTGAAGCCTACTTTTTAAAGCTGAGCGGGGACCCTTAGTTTAGAGATATATTAAACATTTTATTGCCATTCAGCCGTGTGCCAAGTTGAGGGAAGGAGGATTATAATTTTTGCTTTGTTATTTTTTACATTAGACTTTCCTTAATATTGCTTGCAGTTTGGCGATGAGTGGCAAAATACTAATGGTTTTTGCAGTTTTCTAACCTTAGTGAATTTTTGTAACTGCTGTTTGCTAATGTCAGTATTTTTTTTTCAGATATGTACAAATGCATCAATTGCCTTAGCTGTTGTACGATGATTTTTAATATTCAGTTACTTGAAATATTGAGTAAAATGAATTCTTTATGGCTACCATTCACACAAACTTGCAGTTCTTACATGACGTCAACATGCTGATCAAGAAGGACGGCAAAGAGGCAGTTGAAATTGGCCTTAACAAGACACTTGTCTTGGTTTTGAAGGACACCATTCGTGCAAGAAAAAAGGACATTGCCCGGGTGCTCGAAGTATGTTCTGAGGGAATATGTGAAAGGAGAAAGAAGCGTGAGTATTAAGCTGTTTCCTTCTGTTTGCTGCATGTGCTATCTAATTGGCAGTTTTTCGCTAAATGCCTACATTTTTGCCATTTTGCATTCCCTTATAGATATACTAAAAACATGGCTGAGCATCAGAAAGAATAATAAAACCATAACTAGCCTGTGCATTTCTTCATATGTAACAATTTTCGCACTAGCTAAATTTAAATTACCTATTGTTTTTCTCCATTGTAATGGTGCAGCCTTTTCGAATCTGTTCAACTAGTAGCAGAGAATTAGGTGATACCTGATTCGAATCTTCACAAGCTTTGCTAATTTTTGCTGTCAGATGTTTGGCTTTCAGTTTGCGTGCCTCTACAAGTTTTAAATTTTGTTTATTTGCCTTCCTAAATTAGACAATAAATAATCGCCTCAAAACTCGGCTGTCTCTTTTTACCTGCAAGGAGGTACACCATTGTTGTGTTGCTTATTTCTATTGTAGATGTACAGACAGTATGCATTCTGCAACTCTTGGCAAACATTGGGAACCAGCCGGGAGCTCTGGATGTTGTTTGTATCATTTGTAAGTTTTCTCTTTGTCATTTGAATATTCAGGAAGCCTACTTGAAACCGACATTATTAGCGAATTTTCTTTGTTTCTAAAATGGTTTAACGTCTAACTTGTAATATGTATTAGTGATTCATAATTCAAATAGAAATACTACACAAGTTTTCATCACAACTGTGAATTCTTTGCCGTGAAAGGATTATTTGCACTGTAAGTACAATCAAAAGCACTTTTAAGAGACTCCTGCCATCACATGCTTACCACGTCGTATTGAATACAAGAGTCACCTGATGAAGCACTGGTAATGTCAAGATTGGTGAAGTGTGCCATTTGACTAAGCACTCTGCCGCAGTGGACCAGCAGTGCTTTATCAGATGGCTCTTGCAGGCAGCTTGGTGGGGTTTAGCATTTGCTGGAAAGGGGTCTCTCAACCTGCTCGTGCATGCTAGTACCTAACATGTTCCTAATGTCTGGAATATATAATCTGAGACTGCTTCAAAAGAAATATTTGCCACACTGTGGTATCTTGCAGGCTTCTGAAGGTGGGTAATGAAGTTTAATAGTTGTTTTAAAAAAATGCTGTAATTTGCTAGCCAAGTTTGAAATGATGTAATAATTTTAATTCTCCTGAGATTAGGTTTACCACATTGGTTGGGAGAAAATACTGCTGTGTTTCAAGGTTCATGCTGTATAAATATAATGCCTTCAACTACAGATGCTAACATTTCATGCATTAACCATGTGGCACTGTCATAGACATTCTCATTTATAGTAAACATTCTAATTGTTATTTTTGCATTTCAAGTTAGTCAACATATTTTTAGTTTTCGAACCTTTAGTATTTCTAAGTGCTCAGACTGCCTGCCGCTATAACGATTACAACTTCTTGAACACTTGAGCTTCCTGCCGCCTCTTGAGGCTCACCACTGATGTTCTGGATGTCTATGCATACAATGTGCTATGCGTGGAAAATGTTTTAACATGCCATGCTTCAGTGTTGACATTTTTTAGAGCTTCTGCTGTTTGGTTGTTTGGTAATGCTCTGCTGTTGCACATGTAATTGTCGCTCAACTCAAAGCTCCAGTGTACACTTTCAATGAATAATGTGTGATGAAGTTTCAGAGCTGCCACATAGAGCAGCGAGAACACTTTTTCCTTGTTACTAAACCTTGAATGTAAACACTTCAGGAAGTATTGCGATGACATAGGGCTCGGCTGGTTCATACTTAGCACAAGAAGACGTGCAAAAGTTCAGAAATGCATTATGTGTTATGTATTACATGTACTTTGTTTTTTTTTGTTTTTTTTTGTCGTGCCTCATCACTAAGTATGCTCTTTCCACGTTTTTTTTTTGTTTGGTTCTGCAGTATCTACTTGGCCAGTGCAGGGTATGCTGTAGGCCTTGTGTGAAGCCTTCAATTGAGCCAGCTGTTAATATTTTAGTAGTAAACACCGTGCTCCAGTGCTGTTTATTGTTTATTTACGTTTTTAACTATCATAATAAGCATTCCAGTTCATGTGAAATGAAAAGTTCGTGGGGCAGCATTGAAGTTCCCTAACCCAGGTGCTTTTGATGAGTGTAGCCATTTTTGTTTGATAAAATAGCTTGCATAATCTAAAATTACCATGCAACAGCATTCTGCATGAATAAAAATGGGTTGACCTTATCTGCTCTCATGACTGGATCAGACTGCTGGCTTTGTGCCTCCTGAACCAACAATAACAGTATACTCTGCATTGTTAATTGTGAGATAACCACCAGTGGTTTCCGATAGGGCCCTTTTCCAAGCACACTGCTGTACACTAAAGGAGCATTGGCGTATTCTAAATATAGAGTAGAAAATATGTTGAATTTGCTTTTTGCCAGGTGCAGTGTATATTTATACAGCTGCTCTGTTATGCACTTCTTTCACAATTTTATCAAGGAACAGGAAGAAAAGCCTGCCACGCCCTGCGTCGGATATACTGGGAGCAGCATCAAAGAAGCTGAAGAGCATTTCCCTCCATTCAGCAGCGGAAGCTTCTTCGAGTCATCGACTCTACTTAGGGTATTGTTCGAATAATGGGTCGATTTTGGCTGTTCAATCTGACATATGACAAGGGGTCCGACAATTTGTGCTGCTTTATAGAGCACCTCTTTTTGGGCGTCTGCGTGTCGAAGCCAAGATGCGCTGCACGACGCTTTATTTCATCGCTTAAGGCCGAATTTTATGCAAGCGCACGCGTTGACACTGACAAAGCATAGTATTAATATTGTGTACTGCGATTATTGTTGCATACGACTAAACGTTTTGTTGTTGCTTTTCAGAAATGTCACCATGCTGTTGTGTTCATTGTTCGGTTCGGTTTTTGAAAAAAATTGTATACTTTGTTGTCTGCATTTGTTGGAACTGTTTTGCTTCTTTCATTTTTTTTAGGTATTTACGTACATACCATGTATGTTTTTGCCCGTCTGCTAGGCTATCGGTGGAGAGTGGCAGTATTGTTAAATAAATGAGGTTCCATATCGCGCATCAATGAAGAAACAGAACACAAGTGCCCCCCTGCCCCCCCCCCCCCTCCACCAGTACCCGAGCACCCACTAGCCCGAACCCTGACCCTTCTATGCCGAATAAAAGACTTCCAGTTTCCTTCTGTGTGACATTTTTTTGTAACACGCTCTGTGAATTTGAAAAAACAATCATACTGGCATGGGCGATTCGAATGTCAAAATAATGGCATGCAGCATCTCTTTACATGCTCATTTGGCATTACAGGTGGTTAAAAGGAATACCATTAAGCTTGATTGCAAATGTGTACATAGGAAAAGCATTAAGGAACGTGTAGTGGCAAAAGTAATTCCTAATTAGGGAATGCAATATATGGACGTTATCCGCACTGATTTTTATCGAGGGGTGTAAGGGTGCAATGCCACTGCTTCCACCCTGCAATAGGGTGTAAAGGTGATGAAAACACCCCAGTGCATTGGCCCCATAGAATGGTGTTATGACCAACCGAAGCACCATCTTTGAGGGTGTACTGGCACTCTGAAGCCACTTTTTTTCAAGGGTGCATGGGTGTTAGTTATAGACATGCGAAAACGCCTAATAAGGTGTTTTTGTTTTTACAGTGCAGGCCCCTGAGCGCAGTCTGAAGCTCCCTAAGCGTGAACATTCATCATAGCCATAGAGAAAGCAGGTGGTGTATACAGGTCATTTCTAGTATTTGTATAAACAACTCATCTGCAAACTCCTTTGCCAAGCACGCAATTGGTTTTCCTTGCGCATTGCACGAGCTTGAAAAGGCTTAAAGGGAAGAGGTTCTCCAGCAAGATTACCAATTACTCGCGATATTCTTGTCATCGGTGAGAACACAGTCAAATAGTACAGAATGAGGCCAATTGCGACCTGTAGAGCTTGTTTGTGTGCCGCCGAATGGCAGA
The DNA here is from genome assembly GCF_055883805.1 of Amblyomma maculatum. Lineage (NCBI taxonomy): Eukaryota > Metazoa > Arthropoda > Arachnida > Ixodida > Ixodidae > Amblyomma > Amblyomma maculatum. Next base: position 28,662,692 of record NC_139348.1, read on the forward strand.
ATTCAGCCTATTGTAGGCCGTCTTCAAGTCTTTGTCGCCTTTTGTCCGCATGAGTCTTCGCTCCGCCCTTTTCGCTGCACAAAGATTCCTTAGTTTTAAATCCGGGGCCGGAAAAGGATTAGGTATACATTGAACGCCGTAGTGGGTGCCCTCTTAATAGAAATCATTTTTTTTAGTCACATCACCAGAAACGCGTTCTAGGTGCTCTCTGTACTTGTTCCAGTTGACAACATGGCTGATTTTAGGACCGCTCATGCGAAAGCCGGCAGGAAACACAAAATCGGGTAATGATCACTTCCCACGTGGTCAAGTGCTGTTGACTACTTCACGCGGATAACAGGTGAATGCAGAGTCAGGTCTATAGCTGTAGATGAGGCTGGAGGCTGGAAAAACGTGGGGCTTCCGTCATTGGCAACACACAGGTACAAAGCGTCAATGACGTCTACGAGCTTGCGTCCACGGTAATCCGTGTTCCAGTCACCCCACATGGAATAATGGGTGTTGAACTCACTGCGGATGATTCGAAGAGCTGGCCAGCGGTAGCAGATATGCTGCAGAAGCAAATGAATTGCTACCTTCTTCAGCGCAGTCTCTTACACGGATGCATTTAAAAGAGTTAGAAAGTTGGCTGCGAAGGCGGTAATCATGGACTCCTAATGAAACACCAGCTGTAGAAAGTTCTTCAGGCTACCAAGCGGCATCTCTGGATCATGTGAACGCGGGGCCAGAAACAGAACACGTAAAAGGTTGGACACACCTTGATGTTCGAGCTCCTTAGTTTGCGCAAGGCACTCACTCACAATGTCGATAAATGATGGCGACGGGGACCCACTCTTTGCCACAGAGGCTGGTTTGCTTGTCGCTTGTAAAGCATAGGAAAGTCCTCCCTGCCGTAGAGTTTGGCTATGATCACGTCATTCAGAAACTTAGCCACTTTTTACTGGCGGTAGAATAACCAGCTCACATGCAGTGGACTTTGGCATCTTGCTGGACTCAGGTCTCTTAGGAACACTGCTGGTTTACGCTGCAGCATCCGTCTCCAACATTTGGGACTCTTCAATGCCTGGCACAAGCTTCTCAGTCGATTGGCTTTTTGGACCAGCAATGAAAGACATTCGGCGCTGTAGAGCACTCACACGGAAGGTGCAGCCACCGAAACCCGCTAGATGATCACCACCGCAGTCGGCACAAGCTAAACTTGCCTTGCAGGCTTTATAATCGTGGTCACCATCCGCACCGCTTACATCGTCGATCCTTTGTACAAACATTGGCCACCTGCATAAACCGTTGGCATCTAAAACACCGTGGAGGAGCTTCAGTGAAATCGGCGACTGCGTGTTTTGTGAACCCCAAGTCAAATTTTCTGGCTGCTCCGAGTTTGGAGCGAATGTCAGCACGGCAGAGTTGGCCGGTTTCGCAACCCTTTCCTTTTCTTGAGACTCCACACGACGCATGAGTCGCTTCACGCGCAGAACACGTTGGGGTTTCAAGTAATCACTTAGGTCGCTTTCTGAATACCATTTTGCACACCCTTAATATTGCAGGTGTTCTTCATGTAGGATTGGGGACCCGCACTTTAATTATGATGTCACCAACCTAAGAATGCTGCAAGAGCTTGTCAACCCTACTCTTGCGTCGAGACATCTAGCTGAAGAGACCCTTGAATGGTGAACCGGTTACGATTCAGAGCTGATCCGAGCAGTGATTGGATAGCCGCGAAAAGAAGATGGGGTTCCTCTCTCTTAAATCAATCCCTTCCTCAGTGTGCAAAAGTAATGCTGAGATCTCAACCGTTATTTGCTTTCGATGGCTCAACAATTTGAAGCCCTCGTTGTCCACGTCAGGCATATCGGCCACCTACTCGTCACCGTCCATGATCGACGACTCATCCCTATTGAGCGATGAAGTCTCGCTGGAGGTCGTCTCAATGTTCCGGTCGATTCATGGCTTGGGAAGCCCTGGCCGCCTCTTCCGTGTTATTCTCCTTAGGTTGACGCGGTCCCTATAGAAATGCCGGCGCCGTAGCAGCCGTACTCCTTCTAGGCGTTATTATGGATGTGTAAAGTTCAGATTTACGTGCCAGTCATATTGATTTGTACACTAAATAATACAGCCAATATCAAAGTTGCAGATGAGTGGATGGCATAGCCCTACCATGGTTCTACAGCAACACTGACATTTAATGTGTGGAGTACATGCGATATTTTCGCCATGACAGGTATGCTGGATGTGTTGTAGTGTATCGTATGTGAATGAAGAATTACACGATGAAAAAAAAGGATTTAAAACAAACATGTATTTTATTGCGAATGAAATACTACGCCAGGTTTCGAGCCTTCAGCGTAGCATGGTCCGGTAGTTGCGCTTTACACCACGTGACTACCGAGGTCCTACCAGCGCGAGAGCTGGGCTACCAAGTCGGCTTTTCAGCGTAGCGTGGTCCGGTAGTTACGCTTTACACCACTCGAATACTGACGTCATACCAGCGTGAGAGCTGGGCTACCAAGTCGGCTCTTCAGCGTAGCGTGCGATCAAGTTTGGGATTGCAAATGCCAGGAACGGTAGACAAGGTGAGACTTCTGGAGGAAAAGCGCAGTATCTAACACTTTCTCCGAGTAGTAGTAGTAGTAGTAGTACTATAAATCTTTATTCAGCAAAGTGGGAAGGGGTTCAGGGGTTGATGTCTTGAGCTGCAGGTGGTGTTCCTAATTACAGGATCCCTTTGGTTCTTGCTGCCTATTCGGCAGGGTCGGAGTTGGACAGAAGCCCCTCCCACTGCTCGACTGACGTGTTTGTAATTCTGGGCTCTATCGGGCACGCCCGATAGCCCCATGTGGAGTGGTAGAGGGTGGCTATCTCTCCGCACCACACGGATTTTGGAGTGTATTGCGTAGGCCAAATCTTACTGTATATGTAGCGACTTGGGTATGAATTTGTAGCCGCCTAGGTAGTTGCTTGATGTCTTGTGAGTGTCTTGTGGGGAAGCGGGTATTTACGGTGTCCTAACTTTCAAAACATGATGAGCTGTTCGTAGCTGTTCGGAGTAGTGTTGGTTCTCCCTTGTCGTCGCTCGCTCGGTTTGTGTATCCTCGAACTATCGCGTCGACTTTAGGGTTTCCCTCGACTCCTTCGTGCCCAGGTGCCCATACCACATTCTGCTTGTTTTTTAGTTTTGTCGCCTCCCTGAGGAGGGTGCCGGTCTGCCTGCTTATACTTCCCCGTAGGAAGCTTCTGCATGCGGCCTGTAAGTCTATTAATATTGTGTAGCTCTTGTTTCTGTTTGCTTCCGTGATGGCTAAAGATATTGCCACCTCCTCCGGAGGCTAGGGACAATCTTTGAAAGGGTAAGTGCCACCTCTACGCCTCCATATTTCAGCCCACGCGAGTGTGCCCCGCGCGGCGGCTGTCGCGTGGCAAGTGCGAGAGCTGGGCTACCAAGTCGGCTCTTCTGCGTAGCGTGGCTCGTAGCCACGCCGTGCGTTTCGCGCTTCTCCCACTAGGTGCGCTGTAGTCTAGCAGGTGGTGCGACATAGTCGGTCGGCAGAAGTCGGCTCTTTGGCGTAGCGTTGATCGTAGTCAGCGGCTGCGTTTCGATGGAGGCGAAATGAAGAGGCGTCCGTGTTCTGTGCGATGTCAGCGCACGTTAAAGATCCTCAGGTGGTCAAAATTACTCCGGAGCCCTCCATTACGGCTCCTCTTTCTTTCCACTTTCGCTCCCGCCTTCCTCCCTTCCTTTACGGCACGGTTGAGGTGTCCACAGAAAACAAGTGAGAGAGTTACCGCGTCTTTCCCTTCCTATAAATCAATCAGTCGCTCGTAGTCACGCCGGGCGTTTTGCGCTTCTCTCACTAGGTGAGCTGTGGTACCACTGCTACCACCAGGTTTCAAAGGAGGCGCTCCTATATTCCATCCCATCCTTCCATGGTAGGCTGCCTCGATTCGCGCGCACCCTCCGCCGCTCCGGTGGGTGGGGACATTCTTTGAAAGGGTCAGTGGCGCCTCTACGCCTCCATATTTGAGCTCACGCAAGTGTGCCCCGCTTTTGCGGCGGCTGTCGCGTGGCGTTCCTTGGCGCGCGTTCAAATTTGGGATTGCAGATGGCAGGAGCGCTAGACAAGACGAGACTTCTGGAGGAAAAGCGCAGTATCTCACACTTTCTCTAGGAAGTGTGCGTTTGGATGGTACGCCATCGCTCCTATCGCGTGGCGTTCCTTCGCGGGCGTTCAAGATTGGGATTGCAGATAACAGGAACGCTCCTGAAGCGTTATGAGAGTTCATACTTAACTAGCCAAAGGACGAGACACAGGAAAGAAGAGGACAGGGCTGGATTCCTTTGGCTGGTTAAGTATGAACCCCAACTTGCCCAGTTGGCGGTATGAGAAAGGCCCCGCCGGGGTGGTGCAGTGGTAAGACGCCCGACTACGGTGCCGGAGTACCCGGGCTCGTACCCGACCTCGGCGGCTGCGTTTCGATGGAGACGAAACGAAGAGGCGTCGTGTGCTGTGCGATGTCAGCGCACTTTAAAGATCCCCAGGGGGTCGAAATTACTCCGTAGCCCTCCACTACAGCTCCTCTTTCTCTCTTTCCACTTTCACTCCCATCCTCCTCCCTTCCCTTACGGCGCAGTTGAGGTGTCCATGGAAAACTAGTGAGACAGTTACCGCGCCTTTCCCTTCCTATAAATCAATCAATCAGTAAAAGGTGGGCCAAAATATGGCGGAGTTGTCTCCACCCTTCGAGGGCGCGAGGTCGCACGAATCGAGGCACCCTAACAGGTGGTGTCGTCTTCCATATGAGATACTTCGCCTTTCTCTTCCGCCGTCTCCTAGGCTTAACTACAGCTAAGCCACTGTGAATTTTCTTGTTCTTTGCATTTCTCAATTTACGATACACTAATCACATTGAACTAGCTTTAAGCAATAGTCCAGGTAACCTACAGACGGCGCCTAATTGTGATCGTCTCACTGCTGTTACGATTACACTGCTGACACTGGCCCACTGCTGGAGTCTACACAAGGGATAGAGTTGACTGGGTGGGCGAGCAGTTGCCGAGGTAGAAAGGGGCAGAAGATAAGAAAACTCGTTTATTATTGGAATAGCTTACAATATATATGAACAGAAAAACGCGGTATTGGGAGGAAATGTCTTGCTTGTTTGAGAGGTCAGGTCATGTATATTACGAAACGCTGACTGGTTAGCGAAGAGTGCGATATCAGAAGACCATGTGATGATCTCCTCATATTGGGTGTCATCTGCGTTAATTCACAAAAGATTCGTACCGGTTCTAACGTTGTGCATGGTGGTGCAGGCAAACTGTCCACGAGTCAGTGGGTACTTCGAAGAGATAACAGCAGAATTCAAGACAGTTTGTGTGCGTTAAGACTAATCCTGTTACCATCCAAAATGTGTCATCAGTTGCCTGCCAATCAAAAAGAGATATCATGGCTTTTAAATTCGACAACTTGGGCTTTTAGGCAGACTAATGGGAAAAGGTGTAGGCTGACTAGTATCCTTAAAACCAATTGCTAATCTAAATGGTGCCACTGACACTGATGCGGAGGACACATTGATAAAAAGAAATTTGCTCCTCCCAAGTTGTATCACAAACAAAAATAAACTCCCTCCTTTATGCTACACAATGACACTTAGTCTTGCTACGTGTGACCATAGTCTTCCAGCACATGTAATGTGTAGCAGGAAACACGGGAAGTGCTTTTATTAAAGCAAGCATGAACACAGAGTAGTCTGCAATGAAAAACGTCACGCAGATATTTAGAGAAGGAGACTTGCGGGGAGGCAGGTGCAGAGGTATTTGCGCAGCTTGGCGTCAAATCAGAAGTGCAGGAGGCACTGACAAATTGTACTTGACAATGCTTCCAACTGGTGCCGAAAGCGCAGCCCCCTGCCCAAATTTACAGGTGTGCTGGTCAAGTCGCATGGGCACGAGCAGTGGCTGGTTCAGCGGCAACTGTGCCGTACGGGCATGTCTAGACGGCTCCGTGAGTCATGTTAGAATAGTCACCTTCGATATGGCCCATATTAACTGCAGTGGAAAAACAACTCAACGCCCTGTCCACAACCTAGTATAAGTGATAACCATTTCTTAAAGTAAAGCATCAATGAGCATGTCAAGCTGAAATGAAAAAATGCTTTAGCAGCAATGTTGCTTCGAATGCTGTCGCATTCCGTTCTTAAGGTGATTTCACAATATCCATACGTTTCATCGTGACAGAAAATCAGCTCTTATGTAGGTCAAAACACGTGCTGTATGCCCTGCGTTGAATAGGAAAGTGCCTCATTCCTTGTGGAGAACATTTCAAGATTTCAGACTGCATGGCATTATTCATTAACACACGAATCCTTGCCTCTTCACGCACTCCCCGACAGCTTGCTCCCGTTTAGACCACAGGTTAATCAGCTGCATCTGGTAATTGGCGCCACACATTCCTTGGTTTCATTCTTGTCCAACTTCTGGCAGGTGAATGCCTCAGGGTTAGAGCAGTAGCTCTCCTTTTCTTAGAGGGCCGTATTTTCAGAATTGGCTCTTGGACTTTTTTGTGAAGTTCTATCCGTTGGCCTATGCCAATTATTTGTGTGACAGTTTGCTGGCTGGCAGATGGGTAACAGTAAGTCACACTGCTTGGAAGGCGGCAGATAAAGCACGAAGCAAGCAGCGCCAATGCGCAGACGACAGGCTAGACTCCCACACAGCGATGGCAGCTATCATTAAGAAAGCTGTTTCAAAAACTCATCCGAGCGCGCGGAGAGCAGACCACACACTCCTAGTAACGCTGGTCCACGGCCAGACTCAAGCGGTGGTTGGGGCTGGTCTTATCAGATTTCCCTGAAGTGCCGAGTGGAGACATGGGTGCACGTTGCAGCATTGCTCTTAGAAGGATACACACGCGTCCACCGCCTTTCGTTTCTTTCCGGCTCTCTCCGTCCAAAGGCAGGGTCTTCTTTCAGTACAGTCTCCGAAAAAAAAAACTGAACAGAAGGAATGGCTGGGCAAGCTCTTCAGTTTGTGTTGCTGTGTAGCTTTCGATCGCACGACTCAAGATGTTGACAGTCATGTTGAAAGCAGCACTTTGGTGCGCTGTTACGAGTTCTATATGCTCAATGATATCAGTGTACAATGTGGGCGAGTAAGCTTTCATTGCGAGCGTGTCCTCGGATATTTTCGAGGACTGCGCGATCCAAACGAAAGGTATGTTCTACGTCATGCGGACTCGAGGTGAGTTTCCGTTATTCGTGGCTGTTGCCTTCACAGCGCATGCAATTCGATTTCCGCCTTTTGCATATGGGTGTACTGCCCAGAATCAAGCAGATTAGGCGGATTCGGGCTAGTTTTCGCAAGTGTTGCTTTTCAGTCCCGGGTTTAAGCGCTGCTTTTTTATAAGCGAAACTTGACTTAAGCATGCTCTCCAGGAAGCGTAATCTAACGTAGCTTATACACGACACGCTGGCCTGTTCACATTGCATGTCATACTGCTTAGTCAGGCGAGTCCTGTTCTGCTCTCATGTAACTGTAATAAGAATTGAAAATAAATAACGAAATAATGTTAAGCACCCCTGAGGCGGCGTTCGTAAACATCAAAAGCGCCACAGAGTTACGTGTTTCACTTTGCGTTTTATGTATGTTCCTAGAGGAAGTGCAATGTGATCGGTGCCCATCATTGGCGGTACATGCGGCGCCGTGCCCGCACAACCGTTTTTTTTTTTTTTTTTTGCGCAGCATCTCGAAATTGACACCACGAAAGTACATGACTGCAACTCAAGCGCACGGCCCCGGGCTGCGACGTACTGTTTCCAGCCCAGAAGAGAGCAGATGCTGACGTTTCATCACCGTCACGTGACGTCAGTTCCTTCATTCTCGGTTGCCGCTGGTAGCCGTGGCAACATTTACGCGCTCCAAATTACATATGGCGTCATGCATGTTCGCTGGCTGCCTCAGATGGATAAGTGGGGTTAATATGGCACCAGCGTACGAGCAACGGTGAACGATGCACACAATACAGAAAACAGCGTGCTTGAAGCTCTTGGTGGGTCTCACAAGGTGAGTAGCAATCACTAAAGCGTGTGCTTTTGCGGCTCTAATCGAGTTTTTGTTTAAGGCATATTTGAGAAATACAAGCCTCCTAGGGGAATAACCAAAACTCTGGTGGCAAAATTTGTCCCGTTGCTGGGCACGCCGCTTTCGAGGGCTCAGACCCGCTCAATCGAGAGATACACAAATATACACAGTTGTAAAGTGTGTATTTAGTTAAACCGTTTATCGCGGAGTTGTAAAGAGGATTCCCTGATATCCTGTATTTATTGAGCGCTGATCAGATATCAGGCGGGATGTACATACTCTTTCGAGAAATACACGAAACTAAGCACATTTGCTAATTTGAGGGGCAGTTGTTTCAGCCTTTCGTCACGTCACGATATGCGCAACGCAATACTGCTGTGACAAGCTCGAATTATTTCATTCATTTATGCCATCCAAATTATGAATCAGCTGCACTGCATGGATTATTTGGGAATGATGTATGGAGAACGTGGAGCCGTTTAACCAAGTAATATCATTTAAAGACAGCGCCTGAAAATGGCGCTATGCTCTGTATTTTTTGTACCGTGACTTGAGCAGCCCTGAATCATCTATATGTAACGTAGAAGGAAAAATTGCATCACTATAGCAATTCATTTATTTCGCAATATAAGTGGTAGGATTTCGTGAGCAAAAATCATGTATAGATCTCAATATGTTGGATTTTAGATAATATGCTGTGTTTTGTGAACGCTCATTGGGCTAAATCATTGTTAAGTGTGGGACACATATAGGTCGAAGTTTAAGAAAGAGTTGCTTGCGCGGAAGCTCTCCAATGAATTTATTTATTTATTTATTTATTTATTTATTTATTTATTTATTTATTTATTTATTTATTTATTTATTTTAATTATTTAGAACATACTGCAGGCCTACAGTAGGCCCAAGCAGGAGGGGCGAATGCATAATATATGCAAAAAGAACAGGATTAGAAAAATCGAAAAATGTTAAATAAAAGTTGTAACACAAAATACAACAATAAATACAAGGCTCAGATACAAAATACAAAAAGTAAACGTAGAAATAAATGGCTCTCAAATTAAATGTTGTGAAGAAAACATTGAGTAAAAAAATCAGCTCTGGTTAAAAGATCTGGCGGACACCTGTTTCACTCCTCAATGGTGCGTGGAAAAAATGAGTATTTAAAGGCGTTAATCCTAGCACTGTAAGGGGTTAATGATTGTGCATGATGATTTCGTGTTTGGCGCGTAGTGTTAGATTTAAGGAAGGGGTCTGCATTCATAGACAGTTTATGGTTTTTTAGTAAGAAAAGTAGTTTCAGTCTTTGAATTTTCCGGCGCAGCTGTAATGTTTCAATACCGTGAGTTCTCATGAGGGTCGTTGGTGAGTCAGTTACACGATACTTTGAAAAAATAAAACGGACGGCTTTGCGTTGAATCATTTCAAGGGCCTCGATGTTACGTTTAGTGTAGGGATCCCAGACGGTGCACGCATATTCTAGTGATGGCCTTATTATTGAAAAGTAGGTTAACTTTCTAAGTTCAAGTGGGGCAAGTTTTAGTTTATGTCTAAGAAAGCAGAGTTTACGAAAGGCTGAGGAGCATACGTTTGATAAATGTTTATTCCAGCTAAGGTTTTTCGTTATTGTAACTCCTAGATACTTGTACTCGCTGACTTCGGTCAGAAGGTGAGATGATGCATTGATTTATCCTAAATTACAGCGTCCCTTGCTTAGAACAGCTGTTACAGTCCGCGGGATGGGAATGGGGTTGGGGACAAGACTGATAGGCCTGCACTATAAAACAGTGTGACACCAATGACAGCAGTATCTCATTCTATTTGAAGTGCTTTCAGACAAGGTACATCCTCCTCACTGTCCTGAACCTCAAGTCAACTGCTAAGATCGTTGCATAGTACGCTCGGCTACTATAGGCCAAGGTCAATCATGGCTGAATACCGCCCGAACCGTAAGTATGGCATCACTGCACATTAAAAAAAACGCATTTTGTTAAAACTATTCGGACCCTTCACTGCAGCGCGTCTCTCGTAGCTTGATTTGCTATAGGGAATAAACTCCATAATCAACCAACTCGTTGCCTTCTTTACGGGTATCTCACCGTAAGATATACAGTGGGCAACTTCAATAGGGATATTCTGCATCCAGAGCAGAACACCCGAACCGCAGAGCCTGCAATAAAGAATGTATAGAAGATACTCTAGAGACGCCCTTTTCAAAAAACAAGTTCATGAATCTTATGTACAGTGGAAATCCTAATATACATCGTCACTTTGCTATCATCTTAGCACTCATAGGACCAGAAAGCGCAGTTGGTAGTTACATGTTGTCGAATATTATATAATTTTCGCATCTTCGCTATAAAATTTCATCAGGCAGGAAGACAAGTGCAGTTATACATTTTGACTCATAACATTTGCGTATCAGGTTCTATTTTGTTATAAGGTGTACAGCTTCAGCCGTGCAGGCCAGAGCAGGTGGAAGCCGAACGGTCGAGTGTTTAATTCAGTCAGATTTCACCGAAGGGGGCATTTTTGAAATGGGTGTAAGTTAGAATGTGGGCCCTGCTCTGTCGCACTATATATGCGTGGTTGGGCAATTTAGTCATGAAGGATACTCAACCAAGAGGGCAAAACAAATCACAAAAGGTAGAAAGACCACTATAAACCAAGTAAATATGTTTTTCGAGCATAATTAAAGGCATGTGAAATGAGCAAACACAGACATAAAACAAAATAAACCAAAGAGTGAGACAGGGACCTGTCTTTTATGTATCAAGCTAGGCAATGTTCTCGAGAAAGAAAAGAACTGAAGGTTTGGTAATCCAAGATGCAGTGCTCTCACTGCCCCCAACAGCGACCTCTTTGAACAATGTGACACACACTCAGGTACTACTCCAATTCATGGATATAGAAAATTTCCTAGGCATGCATTATGCCTCGATCAGCGTTTCATTTTGAAAATACTGCTACCCTTTATGAGTCACGAATTCGGCCAATTGTACGCTTGTGGAACATTAGGCTGATATATTTCAATGTTATGACTGTTAATCGGAATAATTTATGATGCCTCCTGCATGGTACAGATACACCAATTCGTGTTGGTTTTGAACCACTGCCTCAACCTTTCAAGAGTAGCCTGGATCTGGAAGAGCTAGAGCAGAGCTCCTCCTTCGCTTATTCTAATAGCTCCGTTTCCTTTGCATACCGCATATGCATAACGTAAATGGCATATTTGTGAGGGCATTATGATAATCATGTATAGTTAGACAACTTGTCTTGACTATCCCCACTTGAGAATGGACTTGTTTGCAATTAATTTAAATCCTTAGAATCACAAATCGCTGGCTAAAATGCACCATTTTTTCTAAGCGTCTTTCACGGGTGTGACGTGTCACATCTAACATATGAATTGCAGTTTCACCCCTTTCTCGACATTCGACCAGAAAGACTGAAATACGCCTTGCATATAAGTTATGATTTCGACGCACACATACTGAATATAGTTTCAGTAATTTTGAGAGTATGTTATTTAATTTATGTCTTTTTGTGCACTGCGAATTCCTCGTCTCTGTTCGCTGTGGCAGTTTTTCGCCGTGCATCCACGTGGTGAGTCTGGATGACGCTGTATTTATTTATTTACCCTCAGGGCCCGAGGGCATTACAGAGGGGAGTGGGATACATAAATGTATATGAAAGTACCGCAAAGTTAGAGAAAAAATACAGTACAAGTACACAAAACATGCGCAACAAGAAAAAGGAAAATAAAACTTCAGAATGCAGTGGGGATAAGTAAAAACTATGTTCAGGAAGTAAATGGCAAATATTAACATAGTAACAAGCTTAGATATGTTCAAAGAAAAACAATGGCTTTGCGAAATGCGTCGTTATGTGGTATGCATGCGATATCATGGGCAAGGTGATTCCAACTGACACAAGTTCTAGGTATGAATGAGTCATGGAAACATTTTGTGTGACTAGATGAAACCCCAGCTTTATGGCTGTGATCATTGCGCACTGATATGTAAGATGGTCTTGTTAGTAATCATTCTTTCAGGTAGCTGTTGTGGTAAATTTTATGAAAAAGGAATAATAATGCTACTGATCTGCGGTGAGATAGAAGTGGAAGGGACAAACTTGATTTCATGGCAGTTACACTACTTGTTCAGTGATAGTTTGACAGAATGAAGCGACAGGCGCGGTTCTGCACAGCTTCCAAATCGGAAAGGAGTGAATCAATGCCAGGGCTCCAGACAGATGCAGAATATTCTAATTTAGATAGTACCAAAGTTTTATAAAGCAATAATTTTAAAGAATTGGATGAGCGAGAGAAGTTTATCCGAAGGCACCCTATCATCCGGTTTGTATTATTTATGATATAGTCAACGTGGGGTTTCCAAGATAGGTTAGAAGAAACGTAAGCACCTAGATACTTGTAAGAATACAAAGTCTCAAGAGGAACATTGTTAATCTGATAAGTTGTAGGTATGCTGGAACTACGAGAAATGTGCACATGCTTGCACATATTAATATGTAATTTCATATTCCATTCCTTACATCAATTAAGAACCTTGTTAATATCAGACTGAAGGCAAGAGGCATTATTATCATCAATTATTACACGGTAAATAACGCAGTCATCAGCAAAAAAGGTTATTTGAAGAAATGTTATCCGGCTTCGTGGACGCAATTTTCTTCTATGGGATATATTAGAGTTTTATTTGGCAAAATGACAACCAGTAGCGTGTGGCAAGAATTTTCGTCACAAGCGAACGGGGGTTCGGCAGCAGTAGCAGAGACAACCTTCTGTAGGGTGAGCCCTCTGCGATGGGTAAGCTGAGTGGGCTTGAGCGCCAATATCTTGACAGTTTTCGCTACCAGTATTAATATTGTAGTTCCTTTTTACTGCAAAGATAATAAATTCAGCATTAGCTGGCTGAACTTATTTGTGGTCATTTTACGCTTGAAAGTTTCAAAACAAGCAAACGTCTTTTCGATAGAGATTATTATCATCAGCTCAACTTTCTGTCTTATGGCATTGACCTGAACGGGTTCATTGTGTTTGTGTCCGTTGCTTGTGCCCACTTTAATTGGTTCGGTCGGGTGCACAACTTAGCAACCAGTTTAATGTAAGGTAAAGTTGCTTCGGAATGTTTTGCGCATCATGAATTGAAAACTAAGGATTGGCATAAGTAAAGTGGTAATGGTATGTTGTGCCTTCAAGGAAGCACTCAGGTGAGTTCCAAGCGTTTCAGCCTCGTAGAGATCGCTGCGGTTTTAGTTTTGACCAGCGTTCACGTCAATATTGTTGCTACTGTAAATGATAAAATACGGTAACGAATAGAACTTTTGGGATGTTTTGTAATGCCTCTTCCCAAGTACACTGAAGCAAGCTTACGCGGCTACTATGGCGACAGCCGTTCTCACCCTTCTACGCACAAGCTCGCGATACTGGTCTTTCAATAGCAGTATTAGTAATTGGGACGGAACGTTTCCTTAGAAAACAATGCCTAGCATCTATGGGGCGGCCAAGGAACGAGTGAGCGGCAGGAGCACAATTGTGCATCTGAATATCAGAGGCCTTTCAGGCACTGTAGGGGCATTGTGTCAAACAAGCTTCACTGTTCAAGTGAAGAGAAGCGGAAGCAACACCTGATTTCAGCAGCCGGCTGCAGTTTTAGTCCATCTACTGTTAATTGCAATATGAAATTGAATACATTATGAGCATTCAGCAAACGAATGCATCATATTAATAGCACATTTTATCCTGCTTGTAATTATGCTCTGGCCATACAACATACAAAATATGTTCTCAGCTTATTACAAAACAAAGAGACTTTTTATGCTTTATGATGCTACCTGTGCATTTCGTAGCATGTTGAGCTTTCTTTGATAATTAAACCTTCTATTTCGTAAACATTACGTTTCTCGCTGGGTGTTGCATATTCCTTGTTCTAAATATTCCTAATTTATAATTATCCACCAAACAATCCTGCTGGTCTTTGCCCCAACAACATTTGTGTGAAGCAGAAGACTTGTGCAAGGTAGAAGCACCAATAGTTTGCTCAAAGAAAAGGATATCGGCCGTAGCTACCAGCATCATGTGAGATATAATAGGCACAATCTTTAGAATTTGGGGCTGGGCAGTCATGAAATCATTTATTCTGCAAATCATTCATTCCAGCTATCAACGCAACAGCAGTTTAGAGCATATCCGTGACCGTATCGCAGTCCCACTTATCCTCGGACAGATGTGGTTTAAAATTGAACACCTTCCAACACATGATAGCAGACAGAGCACAAGCATGCATAGTTTAGGAGGTAATCCGAAGGATACCACCTAAATGGCTGTTAGTGCTGACCAATGTTGTTTTCCCACTAAGCCTAACTCCTTTTAACACTGTTAAGCAGGCACAAATGTTGAATTGCAGGAGGTGCAGGTGGCTGTTGGCTTCCGGTTGGCTACTTTAAAGGTAGTTTTTGGTGGTTGTTATGTTTGGGGCGTCGGGAGCCCCGTGAGCGAGGAACCTCTCGATTCGGTTGCTGTGTAGAGACTGCTTTATTGCGCATTTTGGAGAGAGGAGAAAAGGAAGGAAAGAGAGTGGCGCGAGCGCTTGTAAAGAAGGCGTTGCTCCTCGTGCCCTGGTCACGAGCATGGCCCGTGGACGGTCCAGTTTCGAGGAACGCACAGCTCGGCATTGCAACTGCAGCGGCCGTACGTCCGTCCGCTAGGAGGCGGTGCACAAAGTGTACACAACACCCCTTCCTCCTTAGATCGGGTCACCTTATCCGTATCGTTTGGGTGGACGATGCTGACGTTGAGGCCTTGACGGAGCTTAATCATGTCTGGACTCGTTTTGTTGGTCGTCACGGTGTCGTGTTGCGCAGTCCTTTTGCGCAGTCCTTTTGCCGGGTCTCAGCTTCCTCATGTTCGGAGTGGTGCGCTGTAGGCAAATCGCCCGCACGCGAAGTTTCTGCTGGTATCGCGATCACATAAGGAGCCGGCAGTGTGGACTGTTGTTCGCTTGCTGCTGGTCTGCTGGTCCGATCGTTCAGTGGCCAATCTTCCGTCGGGTATGCTTCAGCAACTGGCTTTATGTGATCAAGGTGCCGACAAACTGTTCGGCTCTTTGTCTTGATTAGCCAAGATCGATGCCCTAGTCTTTTGAGTACGGTGCCTTCTACCCAATCAGGGCTTACTGTGAAGTTGCTGAAAAAACCCGACTTCCCTACGGCCACTCGCCTTGTAACGCTCTCGTCCGAGGTCTTTTCAGCGGGTCGTGGCTGAATACGTGTGAGTGCCGTCGAGAGCTCGCGTCCGAACATGAGTGAGGCTGGTGTTCTGCCCGTTGTTTCCAAAACAGTTGTGTGCTGCTTGAGCATAAACCGAGCCAGCCTGCAGGCGAATGTTCCAGACTGATCCTTGGCTAATGCTTGCTTTGTCTCGTACACAAATCTCTCTGCTTTCCCATTCGTGGCCGGGTGATAGGAAGCGCCTGTAATGTGCGCTACACCGTTCTTCTTTAGGATATCTTCTATTTCCGTGGAAACGAAGGACGAGCCGTTATCCGTTACCAGCCTTTCGGGAATGCCGAAGGTCGCGAACAGGTTGCGCAGTTCCTCGATCAAAGTCTGTGACTATGTTGCGCATGTAGCGCACTTCGAGCCACTTGCTGTACGCGTCTACAACAATTAGCAGCATCCTTCCCTCCATGAGGCCAGCGAAGTCGGCGTGGACTGTGTGCCATGGAGCAGTCGCACGCTTCCAATCAGGAGGTGGAGCTTTAGACGGCGTCCTTGATGCTGGCAGCAAGTTGCACAATTTTTCACTAGCCGCTATATGTCGTTGTCGATACCAGGCCACCAAAAGTATTCTCGAGCGCACGCTTCCATGGCTACTACGCCCCTGTGCCCTGAATGTGCCAAGTCCAGTACATCGTTTCTCGCTTCCGCCGAAACAACCAATCTGGTACCGCGAACGAGGCAACCTTGTTGTAGCGAGAGCTGAGGTCCGAACCTTGCGAAAGCAGAACATTGCTGCCCGGACAATCTGTGCAGATCTCCGCTTGACACAGCTCTCATTACGCGGGACAGCAATGGATACTCCCGGCTCAGTTCTGCGAGTTGATTTAGAGAACGTTTTATGCTCGGCGTGAAAGCACGCATGAGCACATCTGCAGGGGGATGTGGCTACTCTACTTGAGCGGGCAGCGGCAGCCTGCTAAGTGTGTCAGCAATTTGGTGCAGGCGTCCAGGCCTGTACACCAAATTGTAATTGTACGTGGCCAACTTCAGACACCATCGGGTCATCCTAGGCAAGAGTATTTGCGGTAACTGTTTCTTTTCTCCCATGATGCCGGCCAGCGATGTGTTGGTGAAAATGGCTCACGCCGAAAACTACTGCGAGACCTTCCTTGTCTAGTAGGGAGTAGTTTTTTTTTTCTGCGAACGCAATTGGGACCTTTCTGCCGAACGCATCTTTCTGGGCTAGAATCGCCCCGACGCCATATGGTGACGCATCCACACACAAAAGTAGAGGCTAATTGTCTCGTCGTAATGCGCAAGGACTGTGGAAGAGCGAATCAAACGCTTGAGCTTATCAAATGCAATCTGATACCTTTCCTCCCACGTCTTTGCCTTTCCTCCCGTGTTTTTCTCCAGTAGCTTGTAGAGCTCTGCGGCAACCGTAGCTCTGTTTTCTAGAAACCGGTCATAAAATGCCAAAAGCCCTAGGAAAGCCTGCAGAGAAGTCTTGTCAGTCGGCCTTGAGGCCTGAAGGATCGCCTGGACCTTTTCCTCGGTTATATGAAAGCTTTGAGCATCAATTTTATATCCGAGAAATTCGACTGACTTGATGCCGAAGTGGCAGTTTTCTTACTTGAGGCGTAAGCCTTTCTCGTTTAGCCTCGACATGACTTTATCTAGACATGGCGCATGCTCTGTAGCATCCTTCCCATTGACAATAATGTTGTCAAGGTAAACACTCACCCCAGGAATTCCTGCCAGTGTTGTCTCCATCATACGCTGGAAGATGGCTTGCGCAGAGGATATTCCGAAAAGAAGCCGTTTCACTCAGAACACTCCTTTGGTAGCGTTGATGGTGAGCATTGCGGCCATCTCGTCGTCGACCTTGAGCTATACTGGTACGCCTGGTTCCACCACGCTACTTTGCGAATACCTCCGCGATGGTTGGTAGCTGGTATGGCGTCTTCTTGACCACTGGGTTAACAGTGCTCCTGTAGTCGCCACAAAGACGAAATGTTCCGTCTTTTTCACGCACCCACACTAAAGGTGTAGCCATCTCGGCATGTTGCGTTGGTTCCAGGATGCCTTGTCGTTGCAGACGGTCGAGCTCTTCTTCCATTGGCTCTTGATACGCAAGGGGCATTGGATGTGCCTTACAGAACTTGGGCGTTGCGCCTTGCTCCAAATCCAAATGAACCAAGGGCCCCGTGTAGCCATCAATGTCTCGCTTACACATCAGGATGGCGCGCGAGCACCTTTTGTAGGTCTGGTGTTGGCTCAGCGACCTGATTATTTCGTGCAATTGCATGTGTAGCTCGGAAAACCAGTCATGTCCAAGCAAATTCCAGCCAGTTCTTTTCATTACCAGCAAAGGTAGCACATAGACTTTTAATTTAAATCGCACACGAGCTTGTGCCGATCCAAGAGTGCGATTTTCCTCTGCAAGTCAAGTGTTTCTTTAGTTAGCTTTGGGGCGTTCGTTGACCATGTTTGGCGATAAGTAGCCTCGCTGATTAAAGACCATGCGGCGCCCGTATCGACATCAAATTTGAGTGGCCTTCTCTCGAATTTCACATCAACTAGGAATTTTGGGCAGGGTTTTCGCTCGCTCACTCCGTGCAGCTCGTAGCACGGATCGCTGTGCGGAGTGTCGTTGCTCGTGGACTGAGCGTTCACACTGTGCATTCCTGACCAGGTGTTAGGCTTGCCTTCCTTGGTTTCCTTCTTGCGGAAGAGGCACGCTTTCTCGATGTGGCCTTTCTTGGAGCGAAAACGGCATTGTGCAATCCTGAATTTGCAGGTGTGAGCCTCGTGCCAGCCGTCACATCGATACCAAGATACTTTGTTGGGCGAGTTGGTACTTATTCATTGTTAATATAAAAAGCGCGAACACGAAGACAAAGGACAAGATAAAAGAAAGCCACAGTACAAGCGCTGTACTGTGGCTTTCTTTTATCTTGTCCTTCGTGTTCGCGCTGTTTTTATTAACAATGAATAAGTCACATCGATAACAGCGTCGTTGCTGTTCTGAATTCTTGTGCTCCTTTTTGGGTTGCGAAGTTTTGCATGCTTCTGCACAGTTCGTCACTCCCTTGAGTCCTCGCTGCTGCCTCGAAGCACTTTCTGCTGACATGGCCAGGTCAATAGCACGCTGAAACGTCAAGTCTTTCTCCGCGAATAGTCTCTGTCGGAGGTGCTCGTCGCGGAGGCCGCAGACGAATCTGTCGCGAAGCATGACGTCTTGGGGCAGCATGGGGGATTCATTAAAACAGCTGTGTATTCTTCTGCTGATGAAGTCGATGTTACAGACGTGGTCGTCAGCACTCCGATGTTGCAGTCGGCTGTCAAACTTCTGAGCGCTGCGACATAGTTGCTGATCGATTCTTCAAGTCGGTCGCGTAGCTGGAAGACTGTACAGCTGTACACCTCAAATGGTCTAGGGTCGAAGTGCTTCTGGAGAAGTGTGACTAGGTCTTGATAGCTGACTTCTCCAGGCGTCTTCGGTGCAACCAGCGTGCAAGCAGTCTCAAAAGTCTCGGTTCCGCAAAGCGTCAGGAGGAACGCGCACTTCTTGCTGCTGTTGTTGTTATGAACTTTATTTTTTCACCGATGTAGGAGGACCCCTACTGCCCGCCCCCGGCACGCAGGCCTATGGGACGGACGCCGGGGCCTCCTCGACTAAAGACAGGCGAAAGCGACGGTGTTTCTTCGCGGCTTCAGCCGCCAGGCGGATAGCTTGCTGCTGGTTGGCGGGGGACTCGCTCCGCAGTAGCAGTTCCCAGGCTTCTCTACTATTTATGTTTTCCTTGGCGCCAGGGGAATCAAGGCATTGCCAGATTATGTGATCCAGAGTACCCCTTTCTCCGCAGGTTTCGCATTTATCGTCCGCCTTTTCCTCCACTTGCGTGTGGAAAAGCCAGACAGGACTTGGGAAATTCCCAGCTTGCAGGCGCCGCCAAGCGACGGCCTCCTTGTTAGTTAGCGTTCGGTCTGGTGGTGGCAGGGACCTTCTGCTAAGACTGTAGTGTTCTAAAATTTCCTTATACGTTTGCAGCCTCTTGTCCATCCCATCGCAATCAGGCGGCTCTACGGCTGCCCGGAAGTAGAAAGCTCGGGCTAGCTCGTGCGCCGCCTCGTTGCCGGGGACGGACTAGTGCGCGGGGGTCCAAATAATGCGAATCTCTCAAGTTTTCCTTTCTCTAAAATTTTAGCTGCCTCCTTCGAGACCCTCAATTTTCCAAAGTTCCAGACAGCTGTTTTGCTGTCGCTAATAGCTATGCTGGCTTCCGTTCCAACGCAAGCGAGCGCTATTGCAACTTCTTCAGCCGTGTCTACATTTCGGCTTATAACGGACGCGGCGGCGGCGGGCACGCCGCGGCCGTTGACGACCGCAGCCACCGCCGCCCCGATTTCCCGCTAGCCGCGTCCACGTAGGCGACCTCCCCCGGCTTCATTTTCCCGACTTTCTTTGCGTCTCGGCCCTCTTTTGTCTCCTCTCCTTGTTGTACGTAGGGTGCATGTTTTTAGGTAGGCTGTGACATCGCACAGCACACGGACGCCACTTTGGAGGCGGAACGAAGTGGCGTCCGTGTGCTGTGCGATGTCAGCGCACGTTAAAGATCCCCAAGTGGTCGAAATTACTCCGTAGCCCTCCACTACGGTTCCTCTTTCTCTCTTTCCACTTTCATTCCCACCTTCCTCCCTTCCCTTACGGCGCGGTTCGGGTGTCCAAAGAGCAAGTGTGACAGTTACTGCGCCTTTCCCTTCCTGTGAACCAATTTAAAAGACGGGACACTATTATATAATCGCGACACTTTCGTGGAATGTCTACTTTGTGGCTTGTTCCTCTATCTGACTGCAGTCCCACCCAGCCGAGGATGGTTCTGCCCGTGGTGGTTCTGCTCAATCTTTCTAGTTGCGCCATGCGTACAGCCTCCGCTAGTTCCGTCCAATTGTTGTGCACCCCCATTTCGAGGAGGCGTTCAGTTGAGGTCGAGATGGGTAGTCCCAGAGCCCTCTTCGCGCATCATCTGATGAGTGCGTCTATTCTCTGCTTTTCGTCTGATCTAATGGGTGTCCAAAGAGCAAGTGTGACAGTTACTGCGCCTTTCCCTTCCTGTGAACCAATTTAAAAGACGGGACACTATTATATAATCGCGACACTTTCGTGGAATGTCTACTTTGTGGCTTGTTCCTCTATCTGACTGCAGTCCCACCCAGCCGAGGATGGTTCTGCCCGTGGTGGTTCTGCTCAATCTTTCTAGTTGCGCCATGCGTACAGCCTCCGCTAGTTCCGTCCAATTGTTGTGCACCCCCATTTCGAGGAGGCGTTCAGTTGAGGTCGAGATGGGTAGTCCCAGAGCCCTCTTCGCGCATCATCTGATGAGTGCGTCTATTCTCTGCTTTTCGTCTGATCTAATGTTTAGGAATGGCGTGGCGTAACATATGCGGCTAGTGATGTAAGCCTGCATTAATTTCAGGAGGCTTTGTTCCTTAAGGCCTCGACCCTTGAGTGCGATTCTCCTGAACAGACCCGTGACTTGCGTGGCGTACGCGTTCAGTTTCTTTACCGTTGTATCGTTGTACCCATCTGCTTGTAGAAACAGCCCCAGGATCCTAATTTGTCCGACTTTTGGCACTATTTGGCCGTCTACTGTTACGCTGATGTTTATCTGGCGTTTACACCTGAGCACCTTCGGGTTGTAGATAAACAGTTCCGATTTTTGTGGAGAACACGAGAGGCCCCTTTCGGCCGCGTAGGACATCACGGTGACTGCCGCCGCTTGCAAGCGCTCCTCGATGCTCGCGTCACTCCCCTGGGTGACCCACAGGTTGACGTCGTCCGCGTACATGCTGAATTTCAAGTTTTGCACCTTCCTCAGTTCTGCCGGGAGGTTTCGCATGGCAACAATAAAGAGGAACGGGGACAGCACCGAACCCTGTGGCGTACTCCTGCTTCCTAGTTTGACGGTGGAGGATTCAATGTCCTGAAACTTTATCTTTATCGTTCTACCCGACAGGAAGTCTTTTACGTAGTCGTACGTTTTCTTTCCGACCCCCAATTCTTGGAGACCAGAAAGAATTGCCGCGTGTTTTACGTTATCGAACGCCTTTGTCAGGTCTAGACCTAGCAGTACCCTCGCGTCCCTGGTTTCGCTTTCTATGATGTCGTGTCTCAAGCGGAGCATTACGTCCTGTGTGCACAGGCCGGGCCGGAACCCAACCATTTCGTGCTGCCACAGGTCGGTAAGCTCCATGAAACGCGTTAGTCGCGTTTGGACAACCCGCTCCATCAATTTCCCTATACAGGATGTTAGTTGCTGTTGTTGTGGCTGTAGGAAGAAGGAGAAGAAAAATTTGGCGGACGCTTAAGCTTCGCCTTCAAGAGTGGAACGCAATAGCGTTATTGCACCTCGTTCGCACAGCCCACTCATTCGCTCGGTATGCTCTTGAGTAGAAAGGAAAGACGCTTGATTCTATAACCCGTGAGGGTGCACGGCGAAACGTCAGGGGCGAGTGGCGTGCCACGTGTCGGGGCAGCGCCGCACATTACGAGGAGGGGTTCTTCTGTGTTTGCCGCAAGATGGCTCTGAATGTGCGCAGAGCGCAGAAGAAATGTAGTGGAAACGTACTTCGCTACTCGTGTAACTGCGACTTCTGTAAGTAACATGCTCATAATTACCGATATACACCGCAGTATAACGTTCTACGGCACGTTTCTAACGCAACACCGCATTCACTAGAAGCGCTTTTGTACCGCTTTCAAGCATCGAACTCGTGGCTGAGTGCATGCCAGAGCCCAAGGCACTTGGCCCAGTTCACCCCGCTACCGGTAACTTGAGAGAACTCAGGGATACATTTGACAGCCTCGGTGATACTCTCCTGGTCAACCGTAAAAATAACGATGTCTGCATACGCGAGCAGCTTCACTTCGGCTGCTTGTAACCTAAACGCACTAATGTTGACATTATTCATAAGTTTCATGCACAATGTTTCAATATAAATGCAAAACAAAAGAGGGCTGAGGGGACAGCCCTGTCGCACCGAACGCTGCAGTCGAATGGGGGCTCCCAGACTCTTATTAATAATCACTCTCGTCGTGCAGTTACGGTACGCCGGGGCCACACCCTTACATATAACTGAACCAACATTCACATGTTCTAAAAGGGAAAACAAAATTTCGTGATCGACGCAGTCGAATGCTTTTTCGAGGTCGATCTGAAGCATGGCGACCCGACCATCCCAGTCATCACAACACTCAAAAACACTTCGCGCCTTTTGAATGTTGGTCACTGTTGACCTCCCTTTTATCCCACACGTTTGGTGTGGTCCTACTATATCCTTAATAACCTTTGCTTAGGGCCTTTGCTGTCGTTGCGGGAGTTTTAATGTACTGAGACGAAGCCAGCCTGACATTGGCTGATGATGACCTTCCAATATGTACTTTGTTTTGTGTTATTCGTGTTGTGTTCTTGTGAAATGGTATGAACCAAAGCCAGGAAATAAAGAAAAAAAAAAGAACTCGTGGCTGAGTGGTAGCGTCTCCGTCTCACACTCAGGAGACCTGGTTCGATTCACACCCAGGCCATCTTGGAAGTTGCTTTTTATTTATGAAGTGAATGCCGGGATGTATCGCTCACGGCCAACGACGCCGACGACACCGGCTTTTCTGCTACACGAGCTCCTTAACGCTACCGCGTTAAAATGCACAGGCCTGCTACTGGCTCTGTAGCTGAACCACCTCCGCTGCCTCGTACAGATAGAGGAGAATATAGAGAAGAACAAAAAGCAAGAGGGAAAGAAAGACGCGCGCCGCAACAACAGTCGTCGTCCACCACCAGCGGTGGCGTGGCCAATGACGGCCTACAACAGATAAAAATTCGGTTCCAGGCCAGCCCCTGCCGCAAGCAGCAGTGACCCACCTGCACCAGCCCCATCAGGGCAGAGCCAGTGTACAGGATGCTAGATTGGTCGTAAGTTCTCTAATAATAATAATTGGTTCACAGGAAGGGAAAGGCGCAGTAACTGGCACACCTATGTCTGTGGACACCCGACCCGCGCCATAAGGGAAGGGAGGAGGGCTAAGAATAATAATCGGTTCACAGGAAGGGAAAGGCGCAGTAACTGTCACACTTGTGTCTGTGGACACCCAAACCGCGCCGTAAGGGAAGGAAGGAGGGTGGGAATGCACCGCCGGGGTGGCGCAGTGGTAAAACGCCCGACTACTGTGCCGGAGTTCCCGGGTTCGAACCCGACCTCGGCGGCTGCGTTTCGATGGAGGCGAAACGAAGTGGCGTCCATGTGCTG
Source organism: Amblyomma maculatum (assembly GCF_055883805.1). Classification (NCBI taxonomy): domain Eukaryota; kingdom Metazoa; phylum Arthropoda; class Arachnida; order Ixodida; family Ixodidae; genus Amblyomma; species Amblyomma maculatum. The sequence goes on from NC_139348.1 coordinate 28,686,312, forward strand.
TGCCATGTCAGCGCACGTTAAAGATGCCCAGGTGGTCGAAATTACTCCGTAGCCCTTCACTACGGCTCCCCTTTCTCTCTTTCCACTTTCACTCCCATCTTCCTCCCTTCCCTTACGGCGCGGTTCAGGTGTCCACAGAGCAAGTGTGACAGATACCGCGCCTTTTTCTTCCTGTAATTGGTAATTAGTTGGTTCACTGGAAGGGGAAGTCGCTGTCTCACTCGTTTTCTGTGGACGCCTGAACCGCGCCGTGAGGGAAGGGAGGAAAGTGGGAGTTAAAGTGGAAAGAGAGAAAGAGGAGCCGTAGTGGAGGGCTACTGAGTAATTTTGACCACCTGGGGATCTTTAACAACCAACCAACGAAGGAGGATGGGAATGAAAGTGGAAAGAGAGAAAGAGGAGCCGTAGTGGAGGGCTACGCAGTAACTTCGACCACCTGGGGATCTTTAACGTGCGTTGACATCGCACAGCACACGGACGCCACTTCGTTTCCCCTCTATCGAAACGCAGCCGCCGCGGTCGGGTTCGAACCCGGGAACTCCGGCAGTGTAGTCGGGCGTCTTACCACTGCACCACACCGGCGGAACGTAAGTTCTCTAGTTTAGGGGGTCTGCCTGGCTTCGGTATCAAAGGTACGTTTGCCGTCTTCCACTGTTGTGGGAGGCGGCTTCTGTCCCATACGATTCTCATGTATTTGGTGAGCGTGCGGATGGAATTATCGTCCAAATTTCATAGAACCTTGTTTGTGATTCCATCTGGGCCGGGAGCCGATTTTGTTTTTAGGCCTAATATTTCGGCGCGAACCTCCGCCTCCGTGATCGGCGCGTCTAGGGCCTCGTTTAAGGGTCCTTCGTAATCTGGCAGGGGTAAGGTTTGTGTGTCGCCTACGTACATGTTAATTAGTTTCGCCATGAGTTCCCCGTCCGTGCCCTCGAACGCCTGTGACCGGAGACGCCTCTCCATGCCACATTTTGCTCCCACATATGAAGGAGTTTGCTGTCAACCGTCACCGGCGCATCGTCCTCCCGTAGGGTCGTGGTTGCTTTCTCTACTTGTTTCTTAAGCGTCTCTGCTCATTGCTCTATGTTTTGGATTTCATCTCCCGATTTGCAGTTTTCTCTGATTTGCCTAAACCTGTAAACCTGTCCCAATCGGTGATTCTGGGTTTTTTGAGGCGACGCGTTTTGACGCCCTTGCTGAGGGTGAGAGCCAGAACAAAGTGGTCGCTGCCTAAATTTTCAGCTGTGTTTTTCCAGACTGCGTCTCCCGTGTTTTTTCCTAGGGTAAGGTTCGGGGTGGTGTCTGCACAGACGCTGTTTCCCATCCTGGACGGACAGCTAGGGTCCGTCAGGAGGGTGACACCGAGCTCAAGTATGTCCTCCCACAGTTGCCTACCCTTAGGGTCGCGTCTATTGCAGCCCCATTCTTGGTGGGCGGCATTGAAGCCTCCTAAAATTATAAGAGTAGAGTATTGTTTCCTGCTGTTTTGATCGCTTTGCGGAAGAGGGCGCGGAAACGTACCTTTCTCTGCTGGGGAGTGCTGTACACGTTTAAGATGAAGAGACTAGCCTCTTCCTTGCGACCATGTGATAATTTCTATTAATACAGCTTCGATGTCTCGCGAGTTCACCTCATGCTCGACTACCACTATGTGTCTTAAATAGCGTGGAGACGCGGGATTTTTATCCCCGGTTACCGTGGAACGCCTAATATCCCGATAATTTTGGTAGACCTTTTCCTGTTTCCTGAAGGGCTATAGCTAAAGGTTTTTCTTCGCTCTGCTCTAAGTGCTTTTGCAAGAGCATTCGCTTTCGTTGGAAGCTGCGGCAGTTCCACTGCCACACCAGAGAGTCTTCATTTTTACTGCGCCTGTTCATTTTGTTGCATTTGGGTCACCGCCTTTTCTAATGTAGTTAGCCTCTCGGTGAAGGCATTCTGCATCGCGGTGAATTGCGTCTGCATTTGATTTACCGCACCCATTAATTGGGTGAGGAGGGTCTCGATTCTTTCAAATCTTGCTTCGTATTTAGCGTCCAGTCTCCTTTCTAATGCCACCAGCGGATCCGTCTCGTCCCCTTTACGTTTTTGCGGGGGTGGCCTGATTGTTTCAGTAATCATTTTCTCCTCTTCATTATCCCTCGGCTCAGGGCGCGCGACTACGACCTTTGTAGGCGGGGGAGAGGGCATCTGTTTCTGTACCTGTTTTTGGGGTACCAATTGGTTCCTCTGTGGAGGAGGTGGGGTACTCTTCCATTCTTAAACTTTGAATCTCTGTAGTGAGCCTGATGAGCATGCTCTTGAGCTCTCGATTCTCTTTTTCTAGTTTTTTAGTTCTCTCGTCTGCCTCCCTATTTATCTGGGAACTGCTAACCGTGAAGCTTACCGTTTTTCAATCTCCGCTAGGACTGCGTCTGCGTGCAGGTTGTCCCCACGACGTCTTGGGGTCCCGTGTAAAGCACCCGGAGCTGCTGGCCGTGGAGGAGTCAGCCAAGGTCCTCGAACTGGAGCGCCTTCGTCCAGAGCTGAATCGGTCCCTGGTACCGGAGCTCGAGCGGCGTCGCCTAGAGTTGGCGGTGGCTCCTTCCTCCAGCCTTGGCAAGTCTCCCTCTTTGGCTGTGAAGTGGTGGCAGTCCTTGCTTTTTGATCTCGATATCCTCCTTTGGTAGCCGGGGGTCCTCTTCACCATTTCTCGTTCTTGATCGTCCCTCGCGCTGCAGTTTTGCGTTGCATCAGCCATTTTCAGTTGTTCCTGCTGACCCAGTTTTTTCTCCCATCGTCTTTACTTGGTGATGTAAGGGGTTCTATATATCTCCCGACATCGCTTGTCGCCGAGGAGGTGATTCTTTCCGCATAGCTGGCACCTCGGTTCGCACAGATGACCTTCTTTCGGGTTTTCCATGCCGCATCCGCGGCACTTTTTATTCGTCGGATCCGGACAGACGTGGTCTCAGTGTCCCATGCGGCCGCACGCGTGGCAAACTTCATACTTCCTCTTGTATAAGACGCATCTTTTGCGAAAGGAGATAAGTACACCCAGCGCGGTACCTTCTGATCTTCGAAGAGGATTAGTATCGTCTTGGAGGTTGCTCCCAGTCTGCGAACACCGAGCACTGAAGGGTTCTCCTTTCGCCTGTGTATTCGCTCCAATAGCTCTCCGTTGGAATGGCGCAGGGAAACGTCGTGCACGACTCCCTTGCCGCAATCTTCAGGCATAGCGGGATAGGCCTTTACTTCGATATTTTCGCTGCCGCAAAGAACTGCGCGCAAAGCCACGTACCTTCGTCCACGCTCTTCGCCAGTAGTGGCGATTAGTATGGACTGTTGCTTTATATTTGCCGAGATGTCGTTCTCGGCGTCCTTGAGCTCGATCCGGCGGCGCGGGCGATCGATTCAGCCAGTTCAATCATTCCACCTTCTATTAGGCGGCTGACTCCGCCCCGGGGTCGTATTATTTTTTATACGTCCTTCGGTATCTGCGCGGACTGCTTCTTTACCTATTTTGCGGCTAGCTTTCTTCCGATGGCGGCCTTGTGGCCTGTAGTCCGCTGCACTTCATCTTTGGTCGTGGTTCGCGTTTCCTCTTCGATGGGCACTACGCGGCCTTTCCTTTTGGTAATAAACCACGTACCTTTAGCCAGCTCCGCGGGGTCTATAGTCTCTCCCTCTACCAGCTCCATTGTGTTGCTCATGCTCTTCTGTGGCTTCCGCCGCCGAGAGCGTCTTTCTTCTGCTAGGCCTACAAATAGGCCTAGCGGTCTCGCGTCGGCCGCCGAAAAATAGGCATATTAGAGTGCCTACTTCCGAACTTTCGGTCTCCTGGGACTCCACTTCACGTGTGTAGTCGAATCCAGCGGTATAATGCACGCCGTAGGTCGAAACTTGGACTTGAACGGCTGCGTTCGACGGAGCTCGAGCGCGCGCTTCTTCACATCGTCAGTGACGTCGTTTGCAACGAAGTAGAAAGTGAGACGCTCCATCCACGAAGACCAATTTTTGCCGTTAAACAGCTTGATGGCGCCGTGCATTGCTCCAGTAGCCATGGCCCGACTTTCAACTACGTCTGTTCTAAATCGAACTTCTCGTCACCAGTGTTATTTTTGGGGCGTCGGAAGCTCACTGAGCGAGGAAACTCTGGATTTGGTTGCTGGATAGAGACGGCCGCTCGATGGAAGCGCAAAAAAAAAACTGATTTCTTTATAGGAAGGGAAAGGCGCGGTAACTGTTTCACTTGTTTGCTGTGGACACCGCAACCGCGCCGCAAGGGAAGGGAGGAAGGTGGGAGTGAAAGTGGAAAGAGAGAAAGAGGAGCCGTAGTGGAGGACTACGGAGTAATTTCGACCACCTGGGGATCTTTAACGTGCGCTGACATCGCACAGTACACGGACGCCTCTTCGTTTCGCCTCCACCGAAACGCAGCCGCCGAGGTCGGGTTCGAACCCGGGTACTCCGGCACAGTAGTCGGGCGTCTTACCACTGCACCACCCCGGCGGGGCATGGAAGCGCAAAAGACTGCTTTATGGCGCCTTTCGGAGAGAGGAGAAAAGGAAGGAAACAGAGAAGCGCGAGCGCTTGTAAAAAGGCGTTGCTCCTCGTGCCCTGGTCACGCGCATGGTCCGATGACGGTCCAGTTCCGAGGAACGTACGGCTCGGCATTGCAACTGGAGCGGCCGTGCGTCCGTCCGCTAGGAGGCGGTGCACAACGTGTACACAGTGGTCATACAATGTTTGTGTAAAATGATCGCTGTTCTTCGAAATGATAATCATTTATGCAGAAAAAACTTCGCTGCGAGTTTGTCGTCATTTCGGTCTCAATGTGGCTAATATTGCTTGCCAAATACACATTGAATTGGTTTTTGCGGCATTTTTAATGCAATAGTAAGTCTGCTGTTGCCGAGCTTTCGGTCCAACGTAGTGGAACCGATAATATTTGTGCAGAATTTCAGCCCCGAATTCAAGCCCTCCAGGCAAAACGCTGGCGGTCATTCTGTGAAACGCTTGATCCCCGCAAGCCTTTATCACGCATCTGGAATGTCGTTCCTGGTCTCCGAACATGATCCCCTAAACAGCTCTACCCATTCAAATCTCTCGCACTCTATCAAAGACTTAGTGAGGTCGAGGTAGCGGAACATTTCTGCGCTAGGGTAACAGGTCAATCGACTCCTACAGCAACGCTACATTTCAACGATGTTCCAGCTTCACGGGATTCACGAATGGACCTTCCCTTTTCTGTGGAAGAACTTGACGCTGCGCTGGCTTCTTGTAGACGGTCATCATCGCCGGGTGCCGATGGTGTAACATACACTGCGCTTGGAAATCTTGGACAAGAAGCTAGGCACGCTCTTTTGGAATATTACAACAAATCATGGAGTGAGGGTACAGTTGCAGACGAGTGGAAGTGCAGTCGTTTAGTTCCGCCCCTGAAACCTGGCAAATCGCCTCTGGACCTGACATCATACCGTCCAATTGCACTGGCTACTTACGTTGGTAAAGTACTTGAAAGAATGCTGCTTACACGTATTGAATGGTACCTGGAGCGCTACCGCATATATCCGGATATTATGACAGGGTTTCGACGTGGACGCTCTTCGATTCACAACGTGGTGGACCTGGTATCCTCCGTATAATACCAACAAATTTTGAAGCTCTTACCCGCGACGTTGTTCCTGGAGATAAAGAGCGCATATGACAACGTCACTCACCAGGCCGTTTCAGACGCTCTGGAAGCTGCCGAACTTGGCGGTCGTGTTTTTTGCTGGATACGCAGTTATTTATCCAACAGATCTCACTTTATGCAGACTGAGGATGGCCCAACATCTTCTCATTTCACTTCCCATGGAGTCCCACAGGGCGGAGTACTAAGCCCAACGCTTTTCAATCTTACTCTTGTCGGGCTTGTCGACTTAATACCACAATAGGCGTAACTTTCAATGAATGCAGACGACATCTGCATCTGGGCATCAAGAGTTAGGCGCCCACAGGCTTAGAGCGAGGCTTCAAAAGGCAGCAAGTATAGTTGCGATCTACCTCCACTTGCGTGGTCTACAAATATCAACTGAAAAGTGTTCGCTAGTTGCATTTACACGCAAGAACATGTCACCTTACACCGTACGCATTGATGGAAAAACAATACCCTACGAAAGCAGCCATAACTTTCTGGGAGTTATCATCGACCAAAAGCTTTCGTGGACTCAACATATTTCATTCATGAAAAAGAGGCTGACAGCAATTACTCACGTACTTGCCTATACTGGGGGAAAGTAATGGAGAGCGTCCGTGCGGTCAATGCTCTAACTATACCGTGCATTATTTATGGGATTTCTTCGGTACAGCTTACCTGCACTTGGAAATATAAAAAAAAACTAACTTAAGAATTCCACAGAGCGTTCAAGCTCAAGCTCTGCGAACCTACCTGGGATTGCGGAAATGTGTACCTACGGCTGCTACCATTATATTTGCACAGGAGCATCCCATATCTACCTACCTAACAGTTGACTCCCTGAGGGCACATTTCCGACACATCTCTCGGGTTCCCTGTCATCATTTGGCCAGTCTTGCCATTACCAGGCTGCGTACATCGTTTACAAAGACCGTTGATGCGCATCGCGCAATTTTGCCGTCCCAATTTACACCCGCATCTAGACCGTCCTCTCCACTATGGAGCCTAAATAAACCACGCGTGCTTCTTTCAATACCCGGCATCAGGAAGAAGGTTGAGCTATCGACGAGAGACCTGAAACAAATCGCTCTTGAATACTTCCATGAGTACCATGCAAATCGTTTGCACGTCTACACCGATGGTTCAGTGAATGCCGTTGCGTTCTTCAGACACCATGGTCATACCTTCAATTAATACAGATATAAAAGTTAGGCCAATTCACTAGACTTCTTCAACAGCTGCAGAGCTAACCGCTCTTCGTATCGCAATAAGGCATATCAGTCAGCAGAGCCCCCAGCGGTGGTTCATTTTCACAGATTCAAAAGCAGCCCTGCAAGCACTAAAAGCGGCTCTTCGCCGTGGAGCTCATGAACAACTCGTGGCGGAAATACGACAAATTCATCACTGTGCAATTAATGGAGGACATGACATCATCTTCCAGTGGCTTCCAGGACACAGCGACATAGCGGGCAATCTTCGAGTGCACGAAGTCGCATGAACCGCCCACCAAGACGGCGATTGTCTGTTGATTCCCTTTTCCAGGGCAGACGCAGCGGGCGCGCGGGAACACACACTCTTCTGGTGGAATTCTGGCCAGTTTGCGAACTGCCGCTTAAAATCCCTGGACCCTGACCTGATGCTACGCCTTCCACCTGGCCTACCCCGACGCGAAGAAACTTTGCTGTGCCACCTGTGCGTTGGTGTAGAATTCACAAACGCGTATTCTTTTATGATAGGCATGCAAACAGCCCTACGTGTACAAACTGTGGATGCGACGAGTCTATAGGCCACATTCTTTTTGAGTGCCCGATATACAATGAGGAAAGGCAGTGTATGTGCCGTTCGCTGGAGCATCGAGATGGACGCCCATTGAGTGAAACTAAGGTTTTAGGTCCCTGCCTACGGCGATCGCCTGCGGTGAAGACCTCCCAGGCACTGCTCGCTTTATGAGAAGCACAGGCTTAGTCGAAAGACTATGAGTTTGCTATGACATGACTGTAACGTGATGTGATGTGGCGTGTCTGTTATGTGACTGTATTAACTTCAACTATCCCTCTCTCACAACTTTTATATCCACTCTTCCCCTTCCCCCAGTGTAGGGTAGCAAACCGGTTGCTTTTACTGGTTAACCACCCTGCCTTTACTCCTCACCTTCCTCCTCCTAGAAAAGAATGGCTCCTAGGAAAGAATGGGAAAAGAATGCAGGACTAACAATACTAAGTACCGGAAGTTTCAAATGACCATTATTTGTGTAGTTAGAGATTCATCAGTGCCCGCCATCGAAATAGGTCCACGTCAAAAAATCGCTGCCTGTCTAACTGCAATAGAAACTCTCGTCCGCTGAAACAGCCGTGGAAGATGAACTTTTTTTTTAGATAAAGCCAGGGTTGCTTCCGACGAAAATTTCTTCGAGCAGGCATCATTTGCTTTCTCCGTGCTAATGATGCTCTGGAAGAACACAAAAGCTAGACGCATGTTCAGTACATCAACATTAACAAATTCAAACACAAAACCTCATGTGAATAGAGACAATGATTTTCACTAATTATTCGAGCCCGACTCCGAAGGCGGAATGTAAATGCTGCTGAAACTACCAAAGGCTCGCAAATATAATCCAAGAGAGCTGTACAGCATGAATGTGTGTGTTAGCAGCAGTGCTACAATCTCTCTTAAAACTGGCTGTATGATGAGACCGTCTCACGCAGAGGGCTAAGAAAACTTGGAATCGCCATTACACGCTGATCGTGGTTTCCAGCATCAGGATACGTAAAAAGGGCTGATGCACAAAACGAAATATAATCTGCGAAAATTTGCAGAACACCTTATTGAACCTTTACAAACAATCAATCGAACACTTTAAAAAGCAAGCTTTTCATTTTTCTAAAAATTGAGCACTTAAAGTTCTGTATTTCATCTCTAAGATGTGTGGTGCTCGTTAACGCTCAGTATTGCCCTGCTTTCATGACAGGCCCAACTGCCTTAAATGAATAAATCGAATGCTACCTGAGCAGAATAATTTGAAATGCTAATTCCTACTTAGTCTTTTCTAGCGCTAATAGCTACATGAGATGCTGACATGTCATAGAGCTGTATGATGAATGTCAGCTAGAGATTAAATCCTGCAAAGTCAGTGCCAGTGGTTAAAAGTGTTGATTGGTCCTATGGGTGGCATGTAGTCTTTCTTTTGTGAAGGCCATGTTGCTTCAATACTAAAGTGCATCACTACAAAGCGGCCATATCACCTAAAATATTTACTGCTTCTGCACGTGAAGGCCAGGCTGAATGCTGTTTTCTGAGGCGCAGTCGCAGTGTGCCTGTATTACATTGCCGAAACATATTCTTCACTAGAGGATAACCATTTTACTGGATGTGCTGTGAGGACAAGTACTGAATGTGCAAAAATTACATTTAAGAAAAGGCTACTTTTTTGCAAATACTGTTCGTCGGTCAAGTTATTGCATGCACCTGCAGATATCCTAGCCATAAAAACAACTATCCATGACAAACTATTAAAACTGGAAATGCCTGGAAGGACAATGCTCTAAAACGCGGTGCAAATACCGTGGTCATTTATTTTCCGAGGGAAATAAGAGGACGTTTGTGGTAAGTAATTACAGGAATAAAAATGCAGCATCCTTGATATTTTGTGATCGTAGCCCAGTACATTACATGAAATTGATTCTACATTGCTGCATTCAGCTTTCGCACAGCAGGATATGACATGTAATTTTTTTTGGTGTTATGAACTGCATCCTCTATTTTTTTTAATTGAATGTCATGTGAAATGACAAAAAGGAGCACTCAGCATTTACACTGTTCCAGTATTAATTTGTTCTTTGGATTGTGTGGCTTCATGCTGGTTTCTTTTGTTTTCTATCTTCCTGCAGGTCATTCTCTCAGACATATGTGTCAGCAGATAGCCATCTTTGAAGAGGTTCTCGGAATAGAGATAAAGAATAAACACACGAGGTGGTGGCACCTAAAAGAACTATTTAACACTGAAGGAAAAACCACACGTACAATCAAGAAAAGGAAAAGAAACACGCGCAACGAACAAGAAAATAATATACAAACGAAAAGGAAATGTGACTCGTGTGATCGTGTCCGAACTGATGGTGCGTCCGGCGGAGCGGTCTGTCTGGGCGTCGGTGGAGTGGGCGTTTCTGGGTGCGTTCCTAACCAACGATTCGGGTCAACGACCGCTCTACAGCAGGCCTCTAAGCTGCAGCCTTGATCCAACAGCTAGGCGTCTCATGCGAATACTTCAGAGGGCCGGAGCAGCGTCTGGTGGATGCGCGGGCAACATGGGTTCGGCCACTCGGCTGATGGCCACGTCATCACAGCTGCTGGAAGGTACAAGTCCAGCTGCGCCGGAGTCCTATAGCTCAGACAGATGCGTCTGGAGTCAGGATCAGGTCAATCCGTTTCTGGAACATCGGAGGTCTGTGGCAGAATGCCAAGCCTGGTAAATCGGGTCGCGAGCAGACACATGCAGCCGATAGACGTTTTTCCCTGATTCTTCTCTTCTGTGTCCTCGTCCCGACTCCCTACTCTGGCTGCGCTCTCGTCGTAATCTGCTCCTTGCTCCACGTGGAACTTTCTGAATGCGCTATGCGTTCTTTGCTTTGTTTTCAAGTGGCACTTTCTCAATGCGCTAAGCTTTTGATACTTTCTTGTCTTCGTCGTTTTCGGTTTCCTACTTATGTGACGCTAGCTTCTCGCAGAATCTTGGTTTGCCGCGCCTATTCGAGAGTGCCAGTTGGGTTCGATGACTGGGGAGTGCATTTCCATCGGTAAGGGTAGCAAGCCGAACTGCAGTAAATAACACGTTTTAACGGAATATCATCAAAGGCACTGTTATCCAGAAAATCTGGTATCGGAAGTGGTAGTTAAAAATCACAGGCGTGGCTCTGGCAGGTGGTAGTTCGCCGGTGACATGGTCGTGCATGTGATCGATAGTCGGTCTGTGTGTCTTTGAGGTATGGAGCCCAGCCTTGCTGGAAGTTCCGACAGGCCACTCGGAAGTCAGATATAATTATTTTGGAATAAGTGTGGGTAGCTGCTAGCGCACTGGCGACCATCTCCGCATGAGGTATGTCGTGGGTGCGAAATGTAAGCCCGTTAGCAGGTTTCGACTGGTGGACTACTGCTGTCGTGTACCATTCCCCATATAGCGGGGGGGGGGGGGGGGGAGGTGTCCACGAAATAAATGCCGGGTTTCGACCCATAATGACGGCCCAGGGCTTCCGCCCTCGCGAGGCGCCGGTCATTGTGGTCTTCTCGTGTCATGTTGTTAGTAAGAGGGCATACGTGGAGGGTGCATCTCTAATCGAAAGGGAGACGCACACCCTCTTCCATGTGGTTCGTATGTTGGATGTGTAGCCGGGCAAGGAAGTGTCGACCCGACAGTGTCTTAGAAAGGCGTGTGTATTGGTTGGTCATGTGAGCCTCCCAGATCTCCCGGAACGTATTCACCGTTTCCAGGCCCAGGAGACGCTGGTTGGAGGTGTTCATGGGTATTTCAAGGGATCTCTTAAACATTTTGCGTAAGATTAGTTCGAGTGAATTCTCGTCTTGTGTCCGAAGGTGGAGGTAAGTATTCGAATACAGGATTTGACTTATCACGAATGCATACGCCAGCCGCATTGCGTCTTTGCACAGAACCTCCCCCCCCCCCCCGTTTGTTAGGAACCTGGCAGACCATGCGGCCCACCTGGCCTTCCACCTTACGAAGTTTCGCCAAGGTAGTGTCCGACCATCTATGCTAATGAAAGCAGCGTTGGTCCTTAGCAGCGTTGCTCCTTGTGTACGTGTCTTCCTTCTGTGATTGTGTTTTTTCGCTGCGGCTATGTCGAATGTAAGCTACCAACTCGCCCAAAAGCTTGTTTTACTGAAAGAAAAGCCCCAGAACCCGGACATCTCTGCATTAGGATGTTAGTCCTGTCTCCAAAGTAGCTCAATTTTGGCCGTACACTTTGGTGAGGGCCTTATGTGTAAAAATTCAGATTTTTGAGGGGAGCATTGAAGGCCGCAAGGGCGAGCATAACGGTCCACTATAATTGCCGCTTGCAGCAGGTTCGCCTCAATATTTCCGAGGAAACCTTGCGTGGCCCACAGGGTGAAGTCATCAGCATACAGCGCATGCTGCACGCCAGCGACAGCACCCCACTGGACCGGCAGGTACATAATAGCCAGATTGAATAAAAGAGGAGACACCACTGCACCCTGTGGTGTTCCTCTGGTTCCATATTGGAACGGGCCATATTCGGTGTCCTAGATTGTTATGTAGGATTTGCGATCTATCAAAAATTGTCGAATGTATCTGAACACGTTGCGTCCGCAGCCGCTTTGCGAAAGATGAGTGAGTATTTCCTCATGAGTAACGTTGTCGAATGCTTCCTTCAAGCCTATAAGGCGAGTACGACCCTGTCGTTGTGGGGGCAATCGACCCGGTCAGCAAGGTCCCGATTAAGTTGTAGCAGAACAACTTGTGCGGACTTCTGCGGGCAAAATCCGAACATGGAGTCTGCGAAGATGTGATTTTTCATGACATCGGACAACTTGTCACGCACCATCGTTTCCATTAGTTTGTTCGCACACCAGGTTAGAGAGATGGGGCGATGGTTTTGCGTGTTGATCGCCTTGTCAGCTTTTGGAATGAAAGTGACCAGGACAGTCTTCCATTCGATGGGGAGTGGCAAGTCCCCGAGCAAAATTGAACTTATGTAAGCCAATAAGGACTGGTATGCCGGCTCGGGTAAGTTAGCTAGTTTTTTGTCCCGACCTGGGGCTGTGCCCTGTTTTATTTTCGCCAGGGCCACAACGCAAATTGTGGAGCTAGAACGGCCGATCCAGCTCAGCGTTTTCCGAACCTGCATAACAGTGCGCCGGTCCACGGATGTCCTGGATACTGCAATAGTGCAAAAAATATTGATCCCGCACCTTGTGCGCTAGCTGAGGTGTGTTGCCCTGAAAGCTGTGTTCGAATTAGAGCAGTTAGGGATAAGGGTAGATGGAGAATACCTCAGTAATCTGCGATTTGCTTATGACATTGCCTTGCTAAGTAACTCAGGAAATGAACTGCAAAGAATGATTGGTAACCTAGACAGGAAAAGAAGAAAGGTAGGCTTTAAAATAAAAATGCAGAAGACTAAGGTAATGTTCAACAGCCTCGGGAAGGAACAGCAGTTTACGTTAGGTAGCGAAGCTCTGTAAGTAGTGGGCCAATATGTCTACATAGAACAGGTAGTAACCGCAGATCCGGATCATGAAAAGAAAATAACCAGAAGAATAAGATTAGGATGGGGCGCATTTGGCAAGCTCTCGCAGGTTTTGACTAGCAGCTTACCGGTATCGCTCAATAGTAAGGTATAAAACAGTTGTATCTTACCTGCACTCACCTATGGGGCTGAAACGTGGAGGCTAACCAAGAGGGTTCTACCTAAGTTGAGGATAACGCAGAGGGCTATGTAACGAAAAGTGGTATTGGTAACAATAAGAGATAGGAAGCGCGCAGTGGGTCAGAGAAATAACTCAAGTTACTGATATTCTAGTGGACATCAAGAAGATGAAATGGGCATGGGCAAGACATGTAGGGCGAAGAGAGAATAACGGATGGTCGCTTAGGGTAACAAACTGGATTCCAAGGGAAAGAAAGCGTAGCAGGAGGCGGCAGAACGCTAGGTTAGCGGATGAGGTTAAGAAGTTCGCAAGGGTCAAGTGGATGCATCCAGCACAGAACCGGATTGTCACGCGCTCGGTAATCATCAGAGGTCATTGCCGAGACATGACAAAAGGGGGGGTCGTCGTTCGATGCCCGGCATAGCCGTTAAGTAAACGTGGAGAATCAGACGAAGACGCGTTGACTTGAAACAACGATAAGAAGACGTTTATACGCTCAGAACGAAGAATACACAAAACATTTAGAGGGCAGCAATTAACATTTTAAAAGGCAACGACATGAGTGAAGAAACAATCTAATTAAATGCTTCGAATTACGTATATAGGGTCATGCTTTTCCGGGATGGAAGTAACAATTCAAGTAACAGTAAGGGAAAGAAAGTTCAGATCAGTTTCGAACATACAAATGACAGGGGAACGCGGCGGCGGTCCATCACTGCGACGACGCAGACCGGGAGGCACTCGAAGGCGGCGGTCCTTCCGGTGCAGCTTGCGGTCTGAGGATGCGGTGCCGGAGGCGGCTCTCGGGGACCCCCCGGGAGTACGCGGCAGCTCGGGTTTCCTTCTTCGGGAGCGAACTGGGCGGACTGACGCTGGGGCCTCGGCAGCTCCTTTTTAAGCCCTTGTCGACGATGCCTTGTGCGCAGGGTCGGGGTCCGAAACAAAACACGCACTTAGAGCGCACAAAGTAGTTCACTCACAGAGGAAGGCGCACGTAGACGCACCAAACTTTAGCACTGCTTGGCCGCCATCTTAGTTTTGAAAAACATAACGCACAACAAAAACAACAGTCACGTACGCTCCTAACTTCGGTTCTTCTGGGGGTCACATTGCCAGGGAAAAAAGAATATACGGATATACAAAGGAAGCTCTATACTTTGGACGTAGTAGGCTTGGCTTTGAGTGGGGAACGTACGACACAGGCAGCACGTAACCTATTCCTCGAGCAGGGAGAGAGTTGTAGCTAACACAGGGAAAGCTACACTGTTCCGTGGCAACGTGCACGTACGCGTTCTTGCGCGCCCGACCGATGGTCACATGTACAGGTCCCGTAACAAATGGAGTTTACAGAACAACAATTCCGCGTGTGTATAAATACAACATGGGCAAATTAATGGATGCCGCCTATTCTGTGACACGGCCCCCCACTTTCGGATAATTATCGCATAATATTCTCGACACACAGAAGGTGGCACATGGGCCTATACTATACACAAGTAAGCTTGCGGGACAAACATAACCGTTATATAAAGCTTGCACATAAGTCAACCTACACGTAGGATACAGCATTTCAATTTCCATACAGTGAATATCATGCGTAAGAATCTATAACCTGCTAAAATAATCGGCTCGCACGTTTTCCTTGCCATTTATTTGCTCGATTCTGAACTGATACTTTTGGAGCAGCAAGCTCCAGCGCAGGACCCTGCTGTTTAGTTGCTTGGCCCGTTGCATGTAGCTCAGCGGTTGGTGGTCCATTTGAACAAGGAAGGGCACCCCGTACAGGTAGGCGGAAAACTTCTGAATCCCCCAAACCAATGCCAACCACTCTCTCTCGATTGTGCTGTATGCAGCTTTCCTGGGGAGCAACTTTCTACTAGAGTAACTCACTGGGTGAAGCGTCCCGCCATGCTCCTGCATTAGCACCCTCCCGAGGCTGGGGTCAGAGGCGTCCGTGCACAACACGAACTGTTTAGAAAAGTTTGGGAGTCGTAGTATGAGAGGGGTCGAAACTCGCCGCTTGAGTTCTTCAAAGGCTTCCTGGTGGACCGGGGTCCACTTTACGACGTTGCTCTCACCCTTCCTCGTGAGCTGGGTGAGGGGTTCGCTTATTCGAGTATAGTCTGGAATGAAGTCGCGGTAATATCCACTCAAACCGAGAAATGCTCGTACCTGACGCTTTGTTCAAGGGGTTGGTGCCGCCTGAATCTTCTCCAGCGTTTTGCCAAGTGGCGCGAGTTCACCACTACCGATGCGATGTCCGAGGAAATCGATGTTCTCTATCCCGAACTCGCAAATGCTGGGTCGCACTGTCATACCGGCTGCTTGGATCCTTGCAAGCAGCTGTCGTAGCGAAGAGAGATGCTCTTCTCACGTAGTACTGGCAACCAGGACATGGTCATAATATTGTTGCACTCCCAGAATTCCTTCCACAACTCTCTGCATCAGCTTGGAAAATACTGCGGGGACTGTCTTTATGCCAAACGGCACAAAATTGGAAGAGTCCCACAGTTGTTGAAAACGCAGTCTTAGGCTTGGACTCTTCGGTCAACGGAATTTTCCAATATCCTTTGACGAAGTCCCCCTTGGAGAAGTGTTTCTTCTCTCCGGCTGCAGCGAAGACCGCGTCAGCTCTGGGCATGGGTTTCGAATCGGCAACGAAGACGTCGTTCAGGCGCCGGAAATCAATGCAAAGTTGGTGCCGTCCGGTTTCTTCACCAAAATGACTGGAGAATTTTAAGGGGACTGCAATTTCTCGATTATACCGAGTTTCTCCATCTGCTGCACCTCTCTTTCGACACCTTGTATCGTCGCGAATGGAAGGGTATAGTGCCTTACGTACACCGGAGTGCTGGTGGTGAGCTCTAACCGACATTCAGCCCAGTCCGTTTTTCTCGGAACGTCGGAGAACATACGAGCGTGTTCCGAAATTACACTTCGAAGCTGCTGTTGTTCATCCACCATCAAGTTATCAGAAAGCTTCCCGTCCTGTTCGTCCTCTATCTTCTGATAAGCCGGAATAGGAATAGCCCCATCGATGTCCGATTCAGTGATGCCGCAGACCGCATGGCATACCCTTTCTCTTGGCTGGCTTTCTCGCTCCTCGTATCTTTTAAGCAGGTTGGCGTGTAAAATCTTTCTCCCTCCTATTGTCTCGATTACATAGTCTACTTCACCTTTCTTTTCCTTGATCTCGAAGGGCCCCTTCCACTGAAGTAGTAGCTTGTTGTCGGTAGGCAGCAAAATCAGGATCTTGTCTCCAGGATCAAACATCCTTTCTTTGGTTTTTTGGTTGTACATTTTCGCGTAGCGTGCTCCGGCTTTTGCGAGCTCCTCGTGTGCTAGCTTACAAGTTTCTTCTAGACGATTCCGGAGGTCGAAAACATGTTGATACGTTGTCTTCGCCTCCTCGTAGAGCTGGCGGTTAGTCCACAACTCCTTCAAAATCGCCAGAGGCCCTCTCACTTGTCGTCCATACAGCAAATGAAAGGGTGAAAAACCTAGAATTGCTTACGGCACTTCCCTGTATGCGAAGAGCAACGGCGCTAGGTAGCGGTCCAAATCTCTAGGCTTTTCGGCGCACATTCTCTTCAACATTAATTTCAGGGTCCCGTTATATTTCTCGACCATCCTGTTCGCCATCGGGTGGTACGGCGTCGTGTGGAGCTGGCGCATGGAGAGAAGCCTGGCCACCTCCTTCATCAAGTCGGAAGTGAAATTGGTGCCCCGGCTGCTTAATACCTCGTTAGCGACTCCAAATCATGAGAACATCTCTACCAGCGCCTCAGCGACTCTCTCAGCTTCCACGCTCGGCAGCGCTACGGCATCTGTGTATGGGGTTGCATAATCTATTAGGGTCCGGATATACCGATTGCCGAGCTTGGATGGGGGCTGAATTGGACCCACGATGTATATGGCCACTCTTTTGAAGGGGGTTTCAATTAGTGGCGTCTTTCCTAGCGGCACACGGGGTACCTGCCCTTCGGGATTGTTCGCTGGCAGATGTCACATGAAGCAACAAATCTTTTCACGTCGGTGGCGATGCCCGACCACAAAAATTCTTCCAATATCCAGTCCTTGCTCTTTTGCACGCCCAAATACCCGGCCATTATTCCGTCATGTACGGTTTTCAATACCGCCTCGCGGTGGCAATTTGGGACAACCAGCTGACGCAGCACCTGCCCAGTTTTCTCTGTGTAGCTTCTGTATAATAGCCGATCTTCCCGCCTGAATTATACCTTGCGCTCGGCGTCCCGGCACGTGAGCTTCTTGCCAATTTGTGAAAAAAAAGGCTCGAGCGACTTGTCATCTGCCTGTTGATCCGCGTAACTATTTCCTTTCGGCTCCTCCGCGACATCGGGCGTTTTGAGCGCTTGGAACTCTCTTGGTTGCTTCCTGGTTTGTGCGGGAGTTACAACTGCTGCTACAGCTTCCTCGTCGACGGGCTCGCTACAAACTTGTTCTTCAACCACCTCCTTCGAGTCATCAGGTGCCCTTGCTCCTTCTATATTTCCCAAAATTAAGTCGTAAAGAGGTTCCTCCATGCAGACAGCGGTGATAATCCCCGGCCGAAAAATACGGGGTTTCAACCTCAACCCGGGCCTTGGGCAGCACTTTCGCTGTTCCGTCGACTAAGTAAACAGGCCTGCTCTTTCCAGTCAGCTGATCATCGTGGACGAGCTCTTTTCTCATGATTGCTGTATTGCATCTGGTATCGCTTAATACGGAACTTTCTTTACCTTCATACGTGCCCGCTACCACCGACAGTCCTTCGACCAGAACCTTTGGTCGCGTCATCATAACTGCATTCACGACAGGGATTCTCTCCCCGTTTTTGAGCTCCACATAGCCATCGCGAATGCTTTCCCGATTTACTTCCTGGGTGGGCGAGTAACACATGACGCATGTGTCCTATCGTTTGGCCCTGCACGGCACGCGTCCGCCTTGTGACCCTTTCGCCAGCACTTGAAGCAGGTGGGGCTGTAGTTAGTCGCGTCAGTCCGGCATTGTGAAGCCTAATGCCCAGTGCGGTTTCAAAGATAACATCGGGAAGCTGTCCTTTGACTTCCTCTTTATCGTCTGCCTCTGGCCTCCCGGTATCATCTCGGCTGTCTTTCATTGATTTAGCGAGATTTAGACTCCCTTGAGCCTCTAAAAACTGGTCAGCTAAATCCAGCATCTCTTCCAGCGTATTCGCCTTTCTTTCCTCCAGGTCAGGTACAGCGCCATGTGGGAATGACATCCATGCATAAACGTTTCCCTAATCAGGAGCTCTCGCAGGTCTTTGAACTCCGTTTTCGTACCTGACAGCTCCATCCAGCGCTCAAAATAGTGGCTGAGACGCGCTGATAACTGAGCTGCGGTTTCTCCATCGGCCGTTTTTCCGGAATTGAATTTATCTCTGAAGTCTCTGCCGAGTTCTCCACTACGGCGTCTCTCATAGCCTGAGTTGCTTTGGGACGTTAAACCCAACAAACCAAACCAAACCTCTGCCGAGAAACGAAATCTCTTCAAAAGGGCCGTTTTAACTGTGGTGTAGTCGGCTGCATCCCTCGGTGGCAAACGCCCGTAAACGCTGAGTGCTTCCCTACTCAAACAATTAGCCAGAACCATCGACCACTGGCTCTCTGGCCACTTCTGGCTTTTCGCAAGGCTTTGAAAACGTCTTATGTATGCGTCTAAATCATCCTTTTTCTCATCAAATGGGATAAGGAGTTTACTTGCGTTTAGCTTTAGGTCAACCATTTCTCGGCTTCCTTCCTTTTCTCTGGTCTCCTTCTCCAGTTGCTGGCACTGTATTCTCAAGCGCATCATCTCAATCTGACGTTCGTCAGCTTCCTTTGCGGCCGAACGCTCTTCCTCTGCTGTCTGTCTAGCAAACGCTCGCTCCTCACGCTGCTTATCCTCTACCCATTTGCTAAGCTCAGTGCCCCTCAAGCCAAGCTGGCTACCCATCGTGATCAACTTTTCAAAATACATGCTTCTATCTACGGAAACAATTTCAACAATTCAAAAAGAAGCTTTGCACAAAAAATCCTGTTCACGCACAACACTCCTCCACTCTACGGAGCCACACCTCAAGAATCACAACGTCTCACTCTCCGTTTGCCACGTTCCCTTTGCATCGAACGTCCTGTTCGCGGACGCCAGTTTAATTGTCACGCGCTCGGTAATCATCAGAGGTCATTACCGAGACATGACAAAAGGGGGGGCGGGGGGGGGGGGGGTCGTCGTTCGATACCCGGCGTAGCCGGTAAGCAAACGTGGAGAATGAGACGAAGACGCGTTGACTTGAAACAACGATAAGAAGACGCTTATACGCTCAGAACGAGGAATACACAAAACATTTAGAGGACAGCAAATAACATTCTAAAAGGCGACGACATGAGTGAAGAAACAATCTAATTCAATACTTCGAATTACGTATATAGAGCCATGCTTTTCCGGGATGGAAGTAACAATTCAAGCAACAGTAAGGGAAAGAAAGTTCAGATCAGTTTCGAACATACAATTGACCGGGGAGCGCGGCGGCAGTCCATCACTGGGACTACGCAGACGGGAGGCACTCGAAGGCGGCGGTCCTTCCGGTGCAGCTTGCGGTCTGAGGATGCGGTGCCGGCGGCGGCTCTCGGGTACCCCCCGGGAGTACGCGGCAGCTCGGGTTTTCTTCTTCGGGAGCAAACTGGGCGGACTGACGTTGGGGCCTCGGTGGCTCCTTTTTAAACCCTTGTCGAAAATGCCTTGTGCGCGGGGTCGGTGTTTAAAGAAAACACGCACTTAGAGAGCACAAAGTAGTTCACTCACAGAGGAAGGCGCACGTAGACGCACCAAACTTTAGCACTGCATGGCCGCCATCTTAGTTTTGAAAAACATAACGCACAACAAAAACAACAGTCACGTACGCCCCTAACTTCGGTTCTTCTGGGGGTCACATTGCCAGGCAAAAAAAAGAATATACGGATATACAAAGGAAGCTTACTTTGGACGTAGTAGGGGCGACTTTGAGTGGGAAACGTACGACACAGCCAGCACGTACTCTTCTGCTCTGGCATGGCGAGAGTTGTAGCTAACCAAAGCTACACTGTTCCGAGGCAACGTGCACGTAAGCGTTCTTGCGCTCGACCTATGGTCACATATACAGGTTCCGTGAACATATGGGATTGATAGAACAACACTTCCGCGTGTGTACAAATGCAACATGGGCAAATTATTGGATGCCGCCTATTCTGTGACACGGGTTAATCGGAGAAACATGGGAGAGTCCTTCGCCTTGCAGTGCGTATAGTCAGGCTGATGATGATGATGAGGTCAACTGGGATTGAAGTGGTATCCCTGTGTGCCGGGCAACTTGCTGCGTCCGATGGATGGAAAATTAGCGGGGTTTGATGAACTGGCCGTGGCTTGTGTCCAAAACTGATGGCGTCGAGGTACCACGCATCCATACCGCTTCGATGGAGCAAAAACCTACTTTCGAAAGGCCGAACTTCTCAATGTCGAAGCATATGCTAGACGAAGTTTCTTAGAAATTGTCAACTTTTACTCTCCTTTAGAAACTCCGGAAAGCAGATGGAAAGTCTACAGCTTGTTTTAATAGTCTAATATTTGATTGGTTCTATATAGTCAGGATATTTGGTCTGCGTTCTTGTTCACGGGAACACTGCGAGAATAAAGTGGCACGGGTCAATATATTTTACTATCCGTTTTATGAAATTCTGACCCCTCTTAAGACAATTATTCTGTACCCTAGTAAAGCAATGGAAAGGAAATAGAACTGACCCCCAATTTTGTTCTTTAACCAAGTGCAGTAGTAGATGCTCCAACGTAATCGCTTTGCTTCATTATTTTGTGCATCGTGCTTCATCAGCGTTACCTTGCAGTCTTGGCTATATTTACGAAATATGAAAGCATGCTCCTTTACTAATCGAGTCAAGAAGAAATGAGGAGCTCATGAAAGAGCTTCGTTATATCAACGTCCTTTTATATAACCGTGTTTTGGCTAAATCTTTGTTTCGTTTCTCTTGCATCTGTCCTGCAAGATTAAAGATGATATTCACTTCCTTGTAATTCGCATTTGCGGAGAGTAGAAGACAGAACGAGACTATTTCTTATGCTTCGCCATTGGGCAGAACCTTGTGAAAATGCGCTTCATCGTCTGGCAGGGCGACGTTTTCATAGCGAGATACTCAGTCTAATGGTAAATACAGCGCAAATTCACTTCTATTTTCACGTTGCTTTCGGCTTTCCGACATTGTGCGCTGGAAGTTCGCACAAAGTTGACATGCAAACCAAGTGGGATACATTGCTAGTTTTAAACAAAAACAGTTCTGCATCTGTGAGGCGAAGCTGAACATCCCCGTCTTTTCGGAACATATCATACAAGGCGTGTTTGAAGGGCGACAGTTCAAAATAGTGTATCAAAAATGAAACTGGTAACTTCCTTAAGCTACGCGTAAAACCACAAGGATTCGATGTACCCGCTATTCATATATTTTATTTGCAGCTACTATGGCGAAAGCGACACATTTTGCATCCCAGGATTTGGGAAACTGTGAAAAGAGATGGTACTGTACAGAAAGTGGAGCGTAAATAGCAGTGTTCCCCTATGATGCCTATGATTAAATACATGACAGTAGTGAACAGTCAAGTTTAAATCACGTAGAAAGTGGTGAAGAGTGGGAACTTGTACTTATAACATTCTCCTTTCCCACAGGGTACATAAGAAAAAGCCTTGTTATCTACACTGGAGAGTAGTCCACTTCACTTCATTTTATGAAGAATGAATATGTCTGGTTGCAATGCAATGTGCCCGGATGCATCAAGTTTTGTCGTTTAGTTCGGAGAGTGGAAAGCTGCATCCTTATTTGTATCGTCTTGACGCTTCAGTGCAGCACTGCCAGGGATGACGAAGAATTATCCTAGCTTTTGGGGATCTATAAGTGCGTCTTTATGCAAAGAACTGTTCGGTAATAATTCACTTTTGCACTGCCTTCTGAGTATATAGTCTAAACTGGGCCCTGAGCTCCGCTTGGGATTAATCTTGAGTTTACCAGGAAGCCACATTATTCTGCAGACCCTGCTCAACATCCGCCACTATAGGCTTCAAGAAGGCGCTCAGGTACACCTCCACGCTATACCCTTGACGGACGGGCGCTGGAGTATACTGTACCGCGCCCGGAGTCGACCATCTGCTTCTGCAAATACACTTTCATTTTATCTTGGTTTCAGGTGATGTGGTGCTTTAAACATAATGGTCGGAACTGATAGCGATCTCGGTGCACGCAATGGACTGGAACATGCCTCACAGGCGCGTGTCTGTGTATGAGCAATCGACTGATTTCAGCAGAAATCATGATAATAATCCAAAACAGATGCGGAAGGAAGGAAGGAAGGAAGGAAGGAAGGAAGGAAGGAAGGAAGGAAGGAAGGAAGGAAGGAAGGAAGGAAGGAAGGAAGGAAGGAAGGAAGGAAGGAAGGAAGGAAGGAAGGAAGGAAGGAAGGAAGGAAGGAAGGAAGGAAGGAAGGAAGGAAGGAAGGAAGGAAGGAAGGAAGGAAGGAAGGAAGGAAGGAAGGAAGGAAGGAAGGAAGGAAGGAAGGAAGGAAGGAAGGAAGGAAGGAAGGAAGGAAGGAAGGAAGGAAGGAAGGAAGGAAGGAAGGAAGGAAGGAAGGAAGGAAGGAAGGAAGGAAGGAAGGAAGGAAGGAAGGAAGGAAGGAAGGAAGGAAGGAAGGAAGGAAGGAAGGAAGGGAGGGAGGGAGGAAGGAAGGAAGGAAGGAAGGAAGGAAGGAAGGAAGGAAGGAAGGAAGGAAGGAAGGAAGGAAGGAAGGAAGGAAGGAAGGAAGGAAGGAAGGAAGGAAGGAAGGAAGGAAGGAAGGAAGGAAGGAAGGAAAAGTTCTCTAAAACAAGGGCTGGGGCTTTAATTCACAAGTGCTTCTCCTTACTCTGTCGAATTGCGTCGAAAAAGGTGCAACTGTATGATTTCAGCAAAGATTATGAAATTAATCTAAAACAGATGACGACGGCAGGAATGAGGGAAGGAAGCGTTTTAAAACGAGGGCTGAGGCGTTTGATACACAAACGCCTCCATTTGCCCTCGCGAATAGCGTAAAACAAAGTACAAACATAAAATGGTGTGTACGAGAGGTTCTTGAGCATCATTTTGGAAATAATGAAGCGCGCTATTTTGGGACTCTTTGTGAAGTTTAACTATTGCGACGGTGTTCTACGTTCCACGTTCCTGCGGATCACAAACAACGCGAGATAGGGATGAGAGTTGTCACCGTTAATACGGTCGATGAAGGAGAGTAGTGAAATATTCAAACTCTATTCTTAGGCCATGTTTTAAAAGGCCGTCGAAGAGAAACACATTATTAGCATTACGGCTTCTAATGGAAAGAAAATCGACGTAATTTCTCCTTTATATAACTGCGATAGTCCTTATTTTTCCGCGATATCAAAGTGTAAGTAATTCAAGGCAAGGCTTAATAGGATTGGCATGTGCAGAAATCTCTAATATTAAGAGTTGACTATTTTTCAACGCATATATGCCTGATGGTTAAGGCTGTTTAATGTTGCATTAGCGCTCACTTAGACAAACCTGCTGCTCTTGGACTATCTATAATAGGCAAATATAAACACGGTGCTTGATATTTCCTTTCCAAGTGGTTGACCTTACTTCGTACAGGCTCTAACTACAGAATGCGCAAAATAGATTGATCAAGAGAGCGTTTTTTGCCAGTTTCTTCTTACTTAGCACATTAAAAAACCAACGCAAAAAAACGGGGACAAAGGAACACAAAAGTGGTCGTCCTGTCATCTCGAGCTCCTTTGTTCCCCTTTTTTGCGCTTGTCCTTTTATGCGCGAAGTACAGAATGAGGATGTAACATGCTTGACAATGGCATTATGTGTCGGGTTGCCACAGTAGGCACTACTTCTAAAAATAGACCAAGGATGAATAGAGGCCGGATAGGGTCCACGCCTAAAAAAAAACGGCGTCAGGCGTGTGCCCATTCACAGAGTACAAACATTGCTGGAATGCTCCTAAATCTGCTTAAGAAGGATAATAGCGGAAGGACGTGCTTTCACCTACTGCATCATTGTCATCCACACTATCATCATCAGTATAACTACTATCATTAATATCAATTCAATGCACACCTTATCATTGCCTCTATAACTGTTACCATCACCAATGAATGCATAGTAATTGTCATAAGCACTATTATTCTCATTCCAGACAAGGAGAATTACGATCGGTTTCTCATCCCGGTGTGGCCAAGAGATTTGCGCCACCGGTAGGAATCGGAAAAGTAGTGGTTCGATTCCCAATTGAGAGACTTTTTATTTATTGTCATTTTGCGCGAACACTACCGTAGCACGTGAGAACAGCAAGGCTTTCGCCTTATAATCTCATCACTTCGTAGAAATCAAATATTCAAGTATTTAGAAATGCAAACACCTAAAATACGCATTTAAGCATAAAGCGTTACAGCGTTATGGCTCATGTTTTCAGCTGCCTTGTGGGGATCGTAGTTTTACTAGATGGACATATTTTTCCCTAATTCACTAACACTATGAATATTAATTTTTATCTCCTATTTACTGATCAACATATTGAAAGATAAAATTGAAACGTCACCGCCTATATGCACCGCGTGCCCAAACTGTATTTAACGAACAATTAAAAAAAGCTTTATGCTGAAGGGAATTTAGATATTTTTAGAGACGCGTGGACTATTCTTTATTGTTTTTTTTTCAAATTTTCTATATTTATTCATGTACTGGCTTATAAGCTAAGCGGTAATTAAAGTGCGTAGCTCATCTAAAAAATCGCAGCAGCTCAATGTTGTTACTCCGAGATCTTGAGCGAAAGAAAGGTCCACTCGATGTATTCGTCCTGTTCAATTTCTGAATGACCTGGATGAAATTTCGCGGCAACCATCCACCTGGGCAGGATTCATGCCATTTAATTTCGGCTGACGTTTCAATCGGTCGAGGCCAGGCTTGGTATGACAGAAGTCAAAATTTGGTGGCAGCCCTGGCCAAAGATGGTTTTAACTATTGAACTAAGCGTAGTCCATTGCACTTTAGCAATTTTTGTCCAATTTGGCAGAGATCAATTTTTTCTTGACCTGGGCTAAATATTTGGGGTATCCAGGCCAAAATTTATTGATCAAGGTTCATGTAAACTGCACTGGCCTATGGTATCGATGTAATGTCTTCGGTGGATATTATATAGCACGCAGCAGTTTCGTTTATTTGTAAGACACGCTTATTCTCTCCTACACAAGACCAGGCTTCCCACCCATCCGATTTTACTGCTTTGGTTGGCCAGCAGATCTTTAGCGCTAAAACGGCTAGAGCCTTTTTGATTTTGAGCATTTATTTCTTTCGAGATAATCTTTGTGTCAGTAGGATGTGTTGTCGGGCTAGTTAGTCAATATTTCAGACATAGTAGTTGCGCGAAAACGACCGCACACAAGACAGGCTACGGGACGAGTGCCAACTGACAATTGATTTTATTTTACAATTGCTGCACATATTTGAACGAAAAAGAGACTAACTTTGAGCATGTGCAGCCAAAGGTCCTGCTTATAGACATTCATATGATCTTTTCGAAAAAAGTATATTGCTGCATGTATCGCCCCAGAGCCCAGAAAGGTATGTCACCCTATAGTTCGGAACACTCAGAAATAATAAAGAAATGGATTCCAGTTCTGTGCCTAGAATTCACTCCTTAAGTCGCGTCCAGACAGAATGCAGGAAAGTTTTAATGATCAAGTGGGCAGCCTTCCCTCGGCCGGTTTCTCTTCTGCGTTCGTGGCGGCTTGGCTGAGAGGCTGCTGCAAAATATGAATGGAACAGGTACGACAAATGGCTGAAAACAAAGGAAATGCGGTTTGCTATGCTCTACGTGCACAAAGTGTCGCACAACCTGAGGAAAATGGTGGGCAAGTACCGATGGTGCTTACAGTACCATTCAAACTGGCAAATCTATGCTCCCGTATCACCAAACAAGGAGCAAGAAGAGTTGTTTTGGCGAGAAACATGCTAGGTCCTTTGCGGAATGCGCCGTTAGAGTTCTCTATAAAGTACCACTGTATTGTTTGTGGGAAAATGTATGTAGACCAGACTGGACGCTGCGTGAAGGATCAATCACGGGACGATAACTATCTTTACAACGGGAGCAGGTTCTAATTTGGCAAGGCATTGCGTGACCGGCTGTGGCTATCAGCCCCGGCTGAATGAGATTAGCATTTCGGGCGAGAGACGCAATTCCCTCGCACGTGAATTAATAAACGCGTGACTTATAAAGAAAAAGGGAATGGCTGTATCAGCCACTGTTCTGTTCTACTGTACAACAGAGAGGTAGACTATCTCCACAAAATGGTGTAGGTTTCGAGGCTCTGTTTCAACTGATTGTCACTTACGTGTCCTTCGACTGTGCACGCTCCAAGTGTGTTTTTTGATCAAATTTGTGCAGCGTTTGTGCAATAAAAGTAGTTCTCAGTTCGCGCTCGTCCCGTACCCGGTTTAGTGTGTGTATTGTTTCGCACAATTATCATGTCGCAAATCCTTCTATCGTAAACAAGAAACTGCACTAAGCTCCGTCTCTTCAACTAGATTTTTTCAAAGTTCCCTATGTGTAAAATGAACATGCATGCTTGTGCATCGGTACAAATAATCAATAGTAAGAAAAGAGAAAAGCTATACTACTGAGACAAGGTCTAAGAGGCAAGACGCAGATCTCCACAGACGTAGTGCTTATGTCCAAAACTTTCGACAATACGTGGCAGTCGGCACGACTGACCGTCAGATTTTACACCAATTAATTCAGGAGTTTGGCAGGCAAGAACCACATTGCATTAGATCTGGCAGTGTGCGAGCAAACATGCTTAGCGATTTTGAATTGTCAGCTCAGTCTTGGGTTTATTAGGTTGCACTTGTTATCGCAGCCGCTAGGTGCATTGTTTTGAGCTTGTCGCACTGTTCATTTCTCGTCAATAACGCAGAATTCGGGTGGTGCAGCGATCCACAAGTAGTAACCGCACGGACATCATAAGAGCGTTTTCTTATCCTCTTTCGATTCGCACCCAGAATGCGTTATTAAAGTGACGTCTGCTTTATCTTAGATAGGTGGAAGTTTCAACTCGCTACTTATTGTTCCGCCCATCAGAATAATTACGGTAGCTTCAAAAATTTACCTTCGTTTGCTTCCCCAGTGGTATCCAGCGCCTGCGTAATTTTTCTTTCCTATCGAAATTATTTTGCATACAGCAAAAGAAATTGCGGGTACGCGTGAATTTTAATTATCTTATATTGATTAAAAACACAACGGCGTCATGCATGTAGGCTTTTATGCAACTTCAATAGTATAAATTAGGTTGGAAACAGTCCTTAAATGCCCCTTTGCATCAAATTACAGTAAAGCGCCCCCAGAGCCGAGTAGTGACACCACAAATAAACTGTAGCAATACCATCCATACTGTGTTGCACAAAACAGACCCAGGTGGTTCGCATTGCATATTTAGTCTGAATTATACGGTCATCCGCACTATATTACCCTACTAAAAAGACGTACAGACGCCCCGGAGTTGGCAGGAATGACTGGAAGCTCGGCTTGGACAGCCATCAGCGCCGCTAAGCTATAGTGTTCTGTTCCCCTTGGTACGTTTCGGCTGCCGCCGATAGCAGGTATGCAGCTCGATTGGACTGCTTTCTCGACTGCATCCGTCCGCCACTGGTAAAGCGCGTTCGTTACATAAGCGTTTCTGCCCGCTTTGCTCGTCTATGCTGCCTGGCGCGCAAGAGTAACGCGTAGCAGTTTTCTTAACCTGGGAACCCGAAATGGCTCGCCAAGCTTCCACATTTCGCGCGAATCATGGGAAGTATACGGGAAATAATATCATACAAAGGTTTTATATCTTGTTAAAACATACCCGCTGCTCTGGCTCGTTTTCTCATTGCTGTTTCCATCCGTAATATTACGTCACACAAATTGTGTCGTAATATTAATACATCTTTTGTGTGGCGTTCTTTCCGGTAAAAGAACACGACCCTGTACAGAAAATTTTCTTCGCTAGATTCAGAGCATTCGCACGGAACTCGCGAGACGCGTGAGGTGCAGTTGGTAAGCTGCCAATTTCAGGCTTAAGCGGTACAAAACTGTATCACGTGGCCCGGAAGTATGGTATAAAGCCTTCGAACAGAACGCGTAGATGTTTCCACATAAAAACCGCGCTGTCTACGTGCTGATCGGGCACAGTCGAGAAAGCAGTCAAAGTAATCTGCACACAAGTGATGGCAGAAGGAAACCTTGAACAAGCTATCGTTGGCCGCTATAGAGGTGCCGGGAGAATTATCTCGCAGCCAATGGCTATCGCGCCGTGGTGCAGGCGGTAGTCCCAACTCCCAATTAAGAGCAATTAGAGAGCATTGGCAGTATTCCTTAAACTTTCAGTTATTTGCGTCAAGGCTGTAGGGGGCGGGCAAATAATGGGAGCCTTGATACCAAGATATGAATGATTTAAAAGAGGCACACACGCGGCAAGGGACTCACAGCAACGCAACCGGCAGTGGATCGTATATCCGAAAGTTCAGATGCGAAACTAGCTTGTGAAGCAGATAGCGATAATGTTCTACAAGCCGAGGTTTGTCAGTGTGTGAACTGCTTCACGACCATAAGTGCTTATGAAGCCGAGAGCAGGTAGTGAACTATCGGAAGGTGTTTCTTTGGAGTTCACCGTCCCAAAACACTTAGGCTATGAAAGACACGTAGTGGTGAACTCAGGAACTTTCGACTGCCTGGTCTGACTTAACTTACACTGAAAGCGCAAAGCACACGAATTCTTTGCCTTCCTCCATCAGCCGTGGCCGGGATTCGGTCCCGCATCCTTGGCCGCGGCAGTCGAGCGCGCTAACCAATGCGCCACCACGACAGGGCGCTATATAGGAAGAAAACACTCGACGTCATTGAACAGGGTGCAAAAAAGGGGAAAATACTGAATGGCGCAATGACTAGTGGGATGGTGAAAAATCGCAAAGATGGAAGCCTAGTATCGCAGTCAAATCGACTGCAGGAGTCATACATTGATCGCACGTTGGTAAGCGCTCAGTTCCGACGTTCTCTGAGACCGTTCATCTGCGGCTTGTAGTCATGAGCGAATTAATGCAATTCAGAGCTGGAGTTGAGAATTTTGTAAATGACTTGAAATGGAAAGCAGCGGCTTCAATCTGTGAAACGTTGACTGTGAGCTCAATGGCGAAATATAAGGCCGAGAAGAAGAAAGTTAGCAACCTCATGCTCGCAGCTAGCCGGGCATTTTCGTTTCATAGAATATGGCGACTTGTGCTGGACACCCAATTTCTATCGCATACATGGAAAGACCGCGCAGGTCGACGTCACCACGTGGATTATTCGGGATAACAAACAAATAAAGTTTTCTATGTGTTAGGTCTCACGGCGTCAGGCAGCGTTGAAAGGTGTCGCTAGAACTGAAATAGCACTGGAAGGAGCAATGAAGAGAAGTTCAAAACCTACTGCGGCGTACGCTGCCATACGTACTGGTACACACAGGTAGCCTGAAGTTCCAGTAGTGGGAAGCTGTTCGAGGAACCAAGGTTTTAGCTGCTTAGGGATGGCAACCAACGTTCACAGTATTTCACCGGTGTCAATTATTTTCCTGAAGCACGATCGCAACGACGAGAGGCGCTTGACAGTGAGGCAGCCGATACGAGCCCAGCGAGGGTTTTAAGTGCAGTTGGGTGGTAATATATAAGAATTCTCAAATGGGGGGGGGGGGGGGGGATATACGTGAGCGCCCGTGTAAAAATTTCATAAAGAATTCAAATCGATGTAATCTGGCATAACATCCTGCCTTTTGGTACAACTGGCTAGACTGGTACCCGATCGAAAATGTATATCATTGAAGCATAAAGCCCTTGCCGTCTAGCCGGGTACTTGAACTAAGAAAATCACGGCAAGGTATGGCAGTCCGTGATAAGGGAGAAGGATTAGGCAATTTGGCTGTGGCGAAATTTAGCAGTTTCCGAAAATACAGCTAGGCACTCCTGATTCATAACTGAATTGTTGCACTCGGAGGCCAAAGAGTACAGGGAGTGACAGGAATCACGCAAGTGCTACCCGCTTGACGCCGTGTAAGATGGGTGCAAATTCTAACGCCGCATAAATTTGTTCAAATTTTTTGGTTGCTGAATGACGGAAACTAGACAAGTGCAATGATGGTGACGCAGATCAATGTTCAGAAGACTGTGGCTTAGCTACACAGTCCAAAGGAAAAGGAAAACCTGCGTGAAATACTTGACAAGCGGTATGTGCAATGTTTTATCTGTAGTAACGAAAGTATAAACAGAGATTGAAAGCTGCTCACGCCACTCAAGAATGCCGAGATATATTGATTAGACACCCATGATCTAATTCACGTAGAGCCAGGCTACAGTGGAATTATTCATGGGACAGGGGGCGTTGAATGTGCGGTGGACGAGGCTCATATCTCGGAGTCCACCTTAACTACCGTGCTCTGGAAGATGGTGAGAAATGCACAACTTCGTTGCAGATGGCTTCAAACGTCGAAGAAAATGTTATGTTATCAGAGTTGTAGATACACTCGCCCACTTGTTATCACAATGTACCGTTTTGCAGTGGCGTCTTTAACGACGCCACTGCAAAGCCTAAATGGTACAGCCTCCAAAATGCGACAAAAACAGTTTAATCATGGCCATACCTATCGAAAGCTTATGCTAGAAATAAAGGGCAGATCAATATATAAAAAATTTTGATGTTCAACTATATCAGAACATCTGTCGAAGCCGAAGTCACTCCTGCCGCTTTGATCGCGACTTACTAAAGCACCGCTTTAAATCAACATAATCGCCGTGGTAGCATGGCATATGGGCACTACGTCATACTCAAGATTCAAGAGATCTTCAAAGGCTCCGTTCTGATATCAGTATCCCGTCCTAAAGGCGAAGCTCATGAGGCAGACACAGTAGATTCGGTAATGTGATGTCGCATCTTAACATCATAAAACAAGATAATCGGTCATTTCAGAGCCATGCCAACTGGCATCTACCACCTGGTAAGTCTCAGCACATGGTTTTCACTCGCAAAGTCGAAGGCGACAATGCTGACTACAAATGTCTTCCTTCTGAGGCATTTAGAGCTGCCGCATTAAAAAAGGTGCCCCTGTATCGACAGCATCACCGATTCTTTTTAAAGGGTATATGTGTTTACGGCTTCACGGAAATGACACTAATCGACACCGAACATCCAGTTTTGATCTTGACGAGCACGCAAAAGAATGCGATGGACTACTCGAAAGCTCGGTTATGTTTCTCACAAGCACATTCTGCAATACTGCCGCAGTAGAGTCGGGCTGAGAAAGGGAGACAAAA
The DNA here is from genome assembly GCF_055883805.1 of Amblyomma maculatum. Lineage (NCBI taxonomy): Eukaryota > Metazoa > Arthropoda > Arachnida > Ixodida > Ixodidae > Amblyomma > Amblyomma maculatum. The sequence goes on from NC_139348.1 coordinate 28,717,779, forward strand.
AGGGATGTCGATAAATAGGCACTGTCAGGGCGATGGGCGATAAGTATATCAGACGCCGTGGAAAGTTCACTCAAATTGAAAATGCAGATGTATACAGAAATATGTGCGCAAGGAGTCGACACACATAAATCGCTCGCAACATCTCTAAAATATTGTTTGCAAGAGAGATTGGAGTGGCAGATGTTCAGAGGTCAGCAGTACTAGGGTAAGGAAGTAGGCCAGATCCGGGGCCGGACAGTGGGGACATGTCAGGAATGATTCTGCACAGGGAGCATTTTGTGGCACAGCGTAGGTGCGGTTTAGTATAACATAAGAAGTTACGAGAGAAACAATTTTGAGTCACAGTATTATAAAATAGCAATAAATCAAAAGACGTAGTTGTAATCCGGGAAGGAATGACAAGGAGACCAGGAGATTTAAGCGGTATCTTTAGACGGTAGACGAGCCAACTCTGTCAAGCCAAGCTGGCGTGCGCAGGTGGAGTTGTCATTGCAGAATCCGCGAAGTGAGGAACGGCATCAGAAAACCTTGAAGCCAAAAGTGGTCGACTAAAAGATCAATTCAAGAATCAAGTGCAGAGGACGCCATTGAAGGCGGAGAAGAATCGTGACGCGCCGACTGCCACTACTTCTAGGCCTGCGTGCGATCTGCAACATGAGCAGCGAATACTTCCAGATTATTATTTTTACATGGCCCCTCTGAAACAATCTGCTCAGTACTGACACTTGGCACGAGTAAATGTGATTCAACCAGTTGGACACCATTCACTTGGCTGTCGAGAATATTCAGTCAGGAAACATCAGTCAAGGGAGGTATTTCAAGCCAATCGAGTCAGTTATGGAGCACTACATCTGGGGCGCCATAGCTAGTTCCCAGAAATTTAACGGCTGAAGGCAGAGAAAAGTTGTGATACAAAGGCGAATGAAAGCCGCGGGAAAGGCGAGGAGCTGCACTCGCAAGGTTGTGATGGTAGCCAGCGTCAGGAAGATGTTGAAATAGCTGAAGAGCTGTAAGGTCGTAATATCAAATATGAGCCTCTTAGAGATGGGCTCAAGGAGGCAAGGAACAGGCATTGGCAGTGATAGAAAGGCATCTGGCCCGGCAGAAACTTAAATGTAGAGGGCATTCGCCTCGGTTATGCCACTCAGACAAAGACCGGAAATGACGGCTCTTAATGTAAATTCACGGTACGTGCCGTGACAATAGCAATAGGACAAATAGTGAGCAAATGTGGCTTGGTAGTGGTGTCGCTGGAGGCATTGCCTATGTATTCGAGTTTTTTGTGACGAATGGGTAGCATAAAAATAATCCTAGCTTTCCGGCGCGAAAAGCTGAAATCAAAGGAGGTCAGAGGCTGAAATGTTAGACTGACAATGCATATTAACAGAAATGCATTATGTAGATACTGCAATCTTGGCAGATCATTACACGAGAAAGTCGCATCAGCGGTAGGAACATGTAGAAGACATGGGCATTTGGATAGTCTGCTGCTTGAGCTCAGGGCTAATTTGTTGAACTGTTTGAAATATGCCGCTGTTCTGATAGAGTTGCACAAGGCTCTTTGGAAATGGCCTTCACATATGGCCAGCTCTATAGACCTCCTTCATGTTTGTAAACAAACAAGGCGATCGAGGTGGCGCTGCTCTCGTCAGCGATCCCACGGGGGGCAAAAAGCACGACCGCGGCCGGTGTACAGTGGCTAGCCGGGGCACTGTGGCCGAGCTTGTCAAGGCAGTGTTATTGTGATTTGCAGGCGCCTTCTAGGCAGACGAAGTGACCATGTGCTAGTATTTCGTGAGCCTCAGCGATGAGAACAGAAGCGATACACTGAAAAACTCTACGTGCACGGCGTGCAGCGTACGGACCCGCACGCCGTACCGATGGGGATTGGGTTCAAGGCGCACAAGAGAAGCGTTGCTGCCAGCCGAGGAAAATGAGCGACGTTGGCATCTATTTTCTGTTTTCTCCCAGAAAATTATGCATGGAACGCATCGAGAATTACAAAGCTTCGGATGCTTACAACTACTTTGAGTCGAGTAAGCTGACGGCGATTTTTCTCGCTCATAAATAGCGCTCGCAAACCGCGTACGAATAGTTCGCTCGAAGCATCATAGCATAATCGGAGGATTCTTCACACCGAGCGGCAAATGAGCGTTCTTGGTAAGTACGAAGCACCTCGCTAGCGTCGAGCGGCTGTATGGTTAAGATGATTTAGGTCAGCGTGGCAACGGTAGCCTTGACACCGCACGGTTTGCGTATCATTGCGTTATTGGTTGAGATCACAACGCTGCGCATCTGTTATATTTGCTTTGTTCGTGGGCGGCTGTCGTCGTTAAAGGTAGCAATTTTATTACGGGTAGTCGCGCTGTTAGCTTGCATTACAATTACGAGCTGCAGCGGCCACTGTGGTTCCGTGGGTTCCGGTAAAAACGTCCCAGGAACAAATGGCCCCGGATAAAACCTCTCCAAACAGATGCAATGAAACGTACTGCAAAGCCGAGCTTTCCCTTTGCCTGGTGCTTGGCTTGTCAGCGATGAATTACGCTCATTGTAATCAACTTTCACTGTTTTTATCTTACATTGTGTTTATTGTTTTAGCGAACATTATGTATATTTTGAACCCCGCCGTTTTTTTTTTACGTTCTGTTGTTGTTTACTAAAAACGTAGACTGAGTTTCCTTGTGTCTAGCCGTCATAATGTATGCTACAGTGCTTTTTTCTACCCGTCCGCTTTAAATTTGCAAAACATGGCACTGATGCCGTGTGTTCGCAAAGAAAAAAAAAAAAACTTTATGGCGCTGAAATTTGTGCTGTCGAGGGCAAACACGTCTCTCGAATGTGTAATATTAGCCGGGTGATTAGACCTATATTAAAGAGCGATATTTCCCAGTTTGGAAACTGGGAACTATGCACTGTATAATACTCGCTGGATGTTATAGTGGTGGGGTTTTTTTTTTCTTTCGTTTTTTTTTTCTTTTTGCAATGCTTTCTCGCCAAGCCTTCTCCATTTCCTGTAAACCTGTAAAACACCCAGAGGGCATACTGCCCAAACAATAGTTGCATCTATTCTAAAAAAAAATAATAAAAAAGGGCGTCCAATAAGATGTTCAATTTTTCGCGGAGTGAGTTCCGGGCAGATTTTCAGCCAATTTCTTCGGTGACATTTTTTCCTAGGGACCGCTTCCTGATAGGACCTTTCTGGACGATTATTCCGGGGCTATATATTTCAGGGACCTTTTTCTCGGGACTGCATCTTCTGAGGAACTCTTTTCTGGGGCCGTTTTTACCTTCACCCGTGATTCCGTAGTTAGGGCGGCCCAGTTCGGTCTCGGCCATTGTGACCGCGTTTCAATGTAGGATAAACCCCACAACTCGCATTCACAATCAGCCGCTGTGAATACAAATAAAAGCGCTCGGCATAAATAAAAAATGCAGCTCCAATCCAAATCAGTAGCTGTCAACGTGAAGTGGCAATCTTCATCAGGAAGTAGATTAAAATAATTTGGAGTGAACGCGGCGAAGTTTAGCCATGCAATATGGTACATCACGGATCGAGGAGTGCTACACAGATCACTTGCGTAGCAGCTCACTGCGCTTACATACACAGCGAAAAAAACGGGCTTGAGGAACAGTTTACAAAGGTAAAACATCTACGCATGCTCCAACAAAGAAACGCGCAGATACGTATATTACCTGCGCACCCGCGCCCGCACCAGCACTAAAACAGTACCAAGATCCCATCACGCATCGTAAAAAAGCCAAACTCGAGATATTCGCGACCTCTGATCCGGTAGACCGCTCTGGCGTAAAGGTGAATAAGTTTCAGCTTAGCCATGACGAAGTATTTGCCACATATTCGATGAGCAGGCGTCGGTATCCAGCCTTGGCGCTTCACCGCGGCGGCCCACCACTGTTTACGGCGACCATTGTCGGCAAGAAACCTATGCAAGCTTACTAAACTTCCTCTTGTGTGTCTTTCAACACATGTCATAGCGACGCGATTAGTCGGCATGGTGCTCTGCATTCCCCGGCAGCAGCAAGCAATCGTACAATCACGGTAGGCAAAGCGACTGAAGCGTGTTTTTGCCTACCACGCGAAAGTCACTAACGACGACAGCGCCACCGCATTTTCGTGACGTAGCCGGAGTGAAGGAGGTCTATAGGCCTCAAAATGAAGATGTCTACCTCTCGTCATAAAAATAGGAATTCCTGAATATTAGAAAGTTGAGACTTCATGGGGGATTAGGCTCGAGGAAAAGGTTTTGCTTTGTGACGTAGTCTCATGACTCGCAGTAGGCGAAACTTATGTAGAGCTTCTGCTCACATAGGTCCCTTCCTGTTCATTTTACACGTCTAACACTAAACATGCGAGGACTCAGAATTGTAGAACAACACTTCGCCGCCATGATTGTTGCGTCCAACCGCTGCTATGTGCTGAAGCTTTAATGCATGGCCACCCAGTCATAGACGTCTGTGTCCCTGTTTCCCAATAATGTGGTTGCTTTTGTGGAGCTGAATAGTGACACCGGTCGGATTTCGGGTACTGGAGAGAAAAGTGTAAATGTGCATGTGAAAAAAATGACACCACCGTTATTGTTGTAGAAAAGGCTGCAGAGGTTATTAAACTTGTACATGCGCTCTTCATTTATTATCAGAAAGAATTTGTCCCGGTGCAAGTGCCAGCTGTTATGCAGGCAGCAAATAGCAGGAGTGCAAATGGGACATCAATGGAAACAAACATTTGAAGAAACAAGTACAGGCCCAGATACTCCTATAATCTCCTATTATATACGTATAGTGGGTCCACGTAAAGACACCTAACACGGGAGAGATATACCAATTATCAAACTCAATTCACCCCATTTGTACGGGAGGGCCTCACAGACATGAATCGCGAACATCGGTGGCTCGTAAACTAGTAATTTATTAATTAATTAGATAAAGGGTAGGAAGCGAACGCGGTGGTTAGATGGCATCCTCGAGGCGCTGCAGATGAAGTTATGTAATGTTATATATCTACGAAGGATACCAAAGTAATTTGTCATCCGCTGATGATATGCTTCGTTGAGTAAACGAGAAATCTACGAACCAGTATCAATTACCTAGATTCTATTCTGACAAAAGGCAAGACATGGCAGGAAGTATTTTGTGTAACTGATTGTTACTAAGAGAGCTTTTGCCTGGCAGGGGCGACATTTTATTTCCTGGCGGGTTAGATATGAAAGTTCGCGGCTAAACGCTATCCGCACCAAAATTACGAAGTGGTTATTTGAATAACATTCGAGAGGCTTTTTCTCTGGGGTATTACTAGTGAGGATAGCGTTAATTATCAACTGTTCCTATGTTTATTTTTTCGTTCAGGAGACGTTGGACTGCAGTTATCGATTACGTCAGTTTGGCACAGAATATGGATTCGTCCGGGCCCAACGTGTGTGCCGAAAGATGTTATAAATGCTTAGGAAAATACGGATGTGTTCTCTTTGAAAAATTGCTGAGCATCCTTGCTGGTAATAAGGTTGAGCTTGCACAGCCACGTTTGTCTCAGCAAACATCCAATTCGTTAAAAACGTTGCAGGATACATTCAGACCAGATATAATGTGTTTATTTCTAATATAACCTGTAATTAAATGGCACCAAACTAATTTTACTGTTGCAGAAGTTTCAGTCAAGCGACGCGAATAGCCTCAGTCAATGTCGAACCATGCCACTTTTAGTGGAGAGAGCACAATCTGATGTTTAAGGTCACTTACGTTTTTCAGAATAATGTAGAGACCAATATAGTGCTGAAGAATGCCCGGCTTGGATTAATTTCGCACTTTGAAGGTAGCACAAACTCCAGGAATAATGTCCTTCTATGATAATCTTAATAAAACTGGTAAACAGCAAAGTACGATAAAAGTAACAACTGATTTTTGCAGGCACCTCTTTTATGTCAACGTGGCTTAATAGTGCTGGGGTGCTAAAACAGCTCACATCATTGTAACTGCGAAATGCTACCAAACGCAAAAACAAGTACTTTCGCAATAGCCACATTAGCATGCTAAGAGCCGGTGATGATGCCTCTGTACACCTTCCCCGAATTCGCTGCAGATCAGAAACTACAGCTACCATTTGTCTGTCAGTGCTAAACAGCTCATCAGAATAAAGGGATATTTTAAACTAACTGTTTCGAGAAATATTCACTCATGACAGAGAATGCACCAACAAGGTGAACATTTTGAATAGTCGTATACAAAGGTCTAGGGCCGACGCTCTGCCCCACCACTTCCATCACATCTCAAGTGAGCGTTTATACTGGGATCTGAAGAGCAACAGCACTGCGTGAAGATCCTCGCAGAGCACGCACAACGAGAGCGATGTCGCTGACGGGAATGTTGCGAACATTCTTCCTCTTTACACCCACTAAATATTTCCTGAATTTTCAACCACAATGGTGGTTGAAAATCAGATGTATTTACTGACTATTCATTGCTGCCGTGGTAAAAAAAAACGAGCTAGAGAAAGCGCGGTAAAATCAAGGCACGCGGAAGCATCAAGAAGGCTCCGTATAGATTTCAAGGGCTTGCTCGCAGTAGTTGGTTCAAGTGTCCGCAAAACTGAAGAATATAATTGTATAACACATCGGAGAGTTGGACTGTGAAGAAGGCTGACCACCGAAGAATTGACGCGTTTGAATTGTGATGCTGGCGGAGATTCTTGAGAGTTCCTTGGACTGCCAGAAGATCACATCAGTCGATATTGTCGACCATAAACCCTGACTGCTCATTGGAGGGTCAAATTCTAAAGTTAAAGCTCAGCTACTTTGGTCATCTGATGAGAAGAGAGGAGTCGCTGGAGGAAGATTTGATATTGGGCAAGGTTGAGGGTCACCGGAGAAGGGGTATACGCAGCGAACGCGATGGTTAGATGGCATCCTCGATGCGCTGCAGATGTAGTTATGTGATGTTAGAAAGATAGTGGGAGACCGGAAAGCGTGGCGTGATATGGTCCATAGGGTCACGAAGGGTCGGACACGACTGAACTACTGAACTGAACTGATTGTTATAGCATTGTATAACATGTTACTTGAATGTCTTCTGTTTGCCGTTATCTTACTATGAGCTTAGAAAAATATCCTACCATGATTATATTTCAAGGCGATGAGCAGTTTTCTGAATAGAACACACCAGGGTGTATTGATTGTGTTATATAATTATTTTTGCCAATTTACGGGATGCACGCAACGCATTTGTGCACATTTTAATTTCAATAATGCTTTAATGAATGTAGGTAAAATGACACCATAAAGAAATTGAAATAGGCGCGTTTATGAGGTGCCTAATGAATTAAAATACCTGCATTCTTTTTTCCTTCTTCATCACGTGAGCTTTTCTAATTTGTTTTTCTTTTTTTTTGCGCAGCTGTACATATCCGATACTAGTCCACAGAGAACGTCTGTTTGGAAGAGTTCGAAGCACTAATCCACCTTTCCCGTATTGCTGTCCGTAATTTGCTCAACCGTGATGGCGTGTAAATTCCCAGTAACTGGCTCGAAGCACCACCTAATAAAATATATTCGTCATATCTTGCGACAAATAAATAAGTCCCAATATTGATGCGCTGTGTGTTTCTTTTATTTAACGTATTTTGTGCAAGAACCAATGAATCAAAAAAGGATACGGAAAGACGCCACGTCCATGTCAATCGAAGTAAAACTACATACAAGTAACTATTTCTGTGTTTCAGATAATTGTGTTTATTGTCACAGGGCAACTGACTTATGAGGACCACCTCTGTGGATGGCTCGAGCAATGTCTATTACTTGAAGTCCTTCAACGTGCACTGGTATGCCGCAGTTAAACCCTGGCGCCATACTTTTTGCTTCCATCGAAAAGAACTGGCACAGGCCACATCCCATCTCCGTTCTCGGTTTCAGCGCTGCATGGTTCACTTTTTTTTTATAGCATAAATCTCTTTGTCACGGAAAAATCGGCGTCATCGCCGTCACTGGCATCGCAGAAGAATGTGTATTTTGTGACCGAAAAGAGCGCGTGGCATAACAAAATGAGCACATGTTATAGTCTTCTTTAAGCGAGTACATATGTGTTTAGCGGTTTGCGTAACATATAGACAAAAAGTATTTAACAGACAGATAATTCCGTTTAGTGAGGGTGTAGAGGGTCGAATGTATGTCGATTGGCTATGAGACGAACAGGCAAAAGATTGTCTTTTTACATAGTATTTGTTATTCATTTGACCACGCTGGCTTGTCAGACGTAGTTGAAGGAGGTCTACACAATCCGATCTGGTTTTCACTCTATAGCTGTGTTAGACATACACAAAGTTAAATGCAATAATAATTAGCCTGACTAGAAGTTAATAAATGCGAATAAAATGTTCACATCGGCGGAAAATGGCATTCTTAATAAAATTACGTAGGGAGGAATACAATGGCCAAGGCAAGTCTATTTAGTTAATGGCATGAAAAAGCATATAGTGGCGAACGACAAGCAGAAGCGATGATGATATTGATCGACAGTATTACGTTCTACTCGCAAAAACAAGGTAAATGATTTGCAAAGTACTTTTTCTGCTTTGATGCGTCACCAATAACACATCAAGCCGAAGTAGATAATATGAGTTTAGCCAAGTTTGTAATTATCATTTCAAGATGCCATTTTACTATCTACGTGCCAGTTGGTTATTTTGTAACGCGCAAAACATGCGCTGAATGTTCTTTTTATTAATTTCTATATTGTACATTTTTCTCTCAGCTGCAATCGTAGGTTAAAATGGCTGGGATGCTTCTAGGAACTTGGCAGCAAAGCAGGCATGATCACGAGCCGCATATTAGGGTCATTAGTTTAGAACGGCCCTTGTAATAGCATGTCGCACAGAACGTAGTGTTAACCTGCTCTACCACCCGGTAAAGGAGCACACAAATGGGTGATTACAGCGGACCGGAATTGCAGTGAGAAATAGAAATGCATTATAATTATCGTGCAGGATGAGATTTCACCCGCGCACTAGCTGTGGCCAGGAGGCGACGCATCTGCGCCTCTCGTGACGTCATGCGGCTTTCGCGCAAGCGTATAACGGGCGGTGCACACTCACGCGAAACTCGGCTCTGACCCGCGTAGTGTAGCTTTACGCTACAAAAATTGCAGCGCTGCTCTTAAGTCTCCGTGTGTGCAGAATTTCAAAAATATTGCTTATTTTGTGACATAATTTCCTTCTGAATTATTATTACCGTTGCTTGGTACCATTCACTAGTGGTGATTTAGATAGGTAGGGAACGAAGTAAATATTTTGGGGTCAGGGGATCAAACTATGGAAGTTGTTCACCGAATTTGGAAAGTCACCAATTAGTTTTCTATACGCAAATTAGGATAGCCACAATATTTCGCTAAATTCAGATGAAACAAAGATGGTCCCCAATCGGAAAACGGAGGCTGTGGCATTCGAATAATCTATCGTAGGGCAGAGGAGGCAGCTTGCTTAGTTAGTGCAGGCTTGAAAATATACCGCATGTAGGTTTTACACATGAGTATTTCTACGGATGCAGTACGAACAAAAATATGTGTCGATGTTCGGCCTGGTTAGCGAGAGCGAACAGCGGGAAAATAGAAGCGTATTGTACTATTGCAACGAATCTGAAAAGATCAAATCAGTCGATACTGTCGTCCATAAACCGTGACTGCTCATTGGAGGGCCGAATTCTAAAGTTATAGCTCAGCTACTTTGGTCACCTGATGAGAAGAGAGGAGTCGCTGGAGAAAGATGATGTTGGGAAAGGTTGAGGGTCACCGGAGAAGGGGTAGGCAGCGAACGCGGTGGTTAGATGGCATCCTCGAGGTGCTGCAGATGAAGTTATGGGATGCTAGGAAGCTAGTGAGAGACCGGAAAGCGTGGCGTGAGATGGTTCATAGGGTCACGAAAAGTTGGACACGACTGAACGACTGACCTGAACTGAACGAACGTGTGGCTTTGCATTTGACCCCCCGCTGTACGCGCCTGTGGAAAAACACTTCGACACGAGCGTCATTCATTGCATTTATCAAAGGCTAGCCGAAGGTGTGACTTCGAAGTGGCAGCACGATGATTTAATTCTCTTTCTAGACGCTGTGAACCGGAATATCTACTGAATTCCAGCGTCATTATTTAATCAAAGAAATTTGACAGCACTGAAGTGATATGCAGTGGATATATTCGCAAGCATGTGTGTTGGATGTTCCTTACTAGCTCCTACAGTCATGACTCAACACTTTTCCCTGTCATGTCCAAACAGTAGTCATGGTCATGATTTTACTTACACAAGTTATGAACTCCAGTCATGCACATTAGATCTCCTAACTTACTGACTCATGACAAATTACTATGACTCTTGAATAAAGTATAACGACTCATATACATGACTAGGCATGACATGGCGGTTATGTTACATACACATTCATGGCTACCAGTATCATCTTAATAAGACATCATACCATACGTTACATTTTGCGCTCTATTTTGCTTCTTGTTTCTGCTCAAACATTTTCTGAACACGATTTAGCAACCAAACATAGCCAGGTAAGGCTTCGTCGCTAAAACGCAAGTTAGAAATGCAGTGAAATACATAGAAATACAGCTGAACGTGGGACAGCCTGATTCAAATATAAAGTCGACTACCATCACTGCAAAAGTGTACTAAGTAACGCTTGGAGCCATCGGACCTTGCCAGGCTAAGGTCCCCGGCAATGTGCCGAGGATATATGCATTAATCTACCCAATTTGTTACACTCACATGCAATAACATGACCGCAAGGTCCGTGCAGCTGATTCTCCAGAAAGGGGGTAGTTGCCTGTTACGAGTACGAAATAAACCTCTAAAGGTATGCAAACAATCAACTTTGAGCGGAAACCGACAGCAAGGCACACGCGATCCCTCCCGTTGCAGAAGCATCCAAAATTGCTGATGTTTCTACAACCATATCAACGACGTGCTGACTGTCGTCTTCGAAGTGTATGAGAACAATCTAAGCCACTGACGTCCTTTTGCAGCAGAAAGGGGGTGTCGATAAGGTGTATTGGTCCTTATGGTGGAGGAGACTTGTGCTAATATGCAATTGAATTTAAGAGTCCAATTGAAATGCGTAAGAGGAGAGGTTAAGTTAGAAAACTTGGCGACGAAACGCTGACAATAATAGGAAACTCCCAAATATCGGTTCAAATCTTTCACTGATTTGAGCTCATTGACATCGCTGACAGCTTCAATCTTTGGTGGCTACGCTGCGTTCGCTCAGTTGTTAAGGCGCTCGGCTGCTTCTTCCAAAAAGTGGATTAGATCTTGACCGAGATGGTCTATCTATACGGAAGCGAAAAGGCGTGGGTGCATGGTATAATATTACTGCGCTATAAATAGCTCCAACACTCGAAATATTTGGAGCATCACACTACCGTGTTGTGACAGCTTGAGTCGCTTTGCGACTTTAAGCCACAAAACCTAACCAGACCAATTGCCCGCGATTACTGGCGGATACCACTGTTGCCAATCAGATATAATAGAACTGTAAAGAAGAGGTTCCCATTAATTGGGGAGATCACCGAGAAGGAGGAAGAGAAAGTGATTTTGCGGACTAGCTGACTGCAAGTTAAGCCACCCCTGCTCCGGTCCTGCTCGCTACTAGTGCCCGCTACCAGTGCCTGGATCCCCGCTTAACACTTGGTGGAGGTCGTGGGATTTCTCTTCCATTTATTCGCTCTGGATCTCCGCAGCCGCCGAATTCCTCCCTCAATGACCGACTCCAGCTCTAACACCACCGGCCCCGCTACCTCGGCCCCTTCTATTCCATGCTCCGGGGTGCTTCGCCAGCGGGACCCGCCGGTCTTCAGCGGTACCGACGATCAGGACGTCGAGGACTGGCTTTCTTCGTAGAACGCGTAAGCACCCACAATTCGTGGGATGACGTCCTAAAACTTAACAACGTGATCTTCTACCTGACCCAAGTAGCAAAGTTATGGTTCACATATCACGAGGCTGACATTCCAACTTGGGCCTCGTTCAAATCCCGATTTGTTGATGTCTTCGGTCGACCTGCGGTCCGCAAGCTTCGCGCCGAACACCGTTTGCGCGAGCGAAGGCAGCAGACAGGAGAAACCTTTACCAGCTACATCGAAGACGTTTTATATTTGTGTCATCGTGTAAGCCCATCAATGACTGAAGCCGAGAAGATTCGCCACATCATGATGGGCATCCACGAAGGCGTATTCAACATTCTGATGGCAAAAGAGCCCCGTACTGTAAGTGAAGTTGTCACGATGTGTCAAAGCTACGACGAATTTCGTCGGCAACGCATCGTCCCTCGACAACCTGAAGCCACGATCGCGGCTATGTCTGACGCCCCTGTCAGCTCCACACTAATTCAAGAAATTAAAGACTTCGTACGGGAAGAAGTTGCACGTCAATTATCGCTAATTTCAAACGTTCCGCATTCCAGCTCACACCTGGCTCCGACGCACTTCCGACGCACTTCCGCCCCATCGACAACCTACTCCTCATTCCACACCACTGACAGCTCCGCTCATTCATGCCGACGCTGTTCCGACGTCCGGACCTACACCACTGTCCTATGCTGAGGTTGCCGCAAGACTACCCCCTCCTACGCCTTTGCCATCGTATGGTCCGCCTCAGCGCGCATTTTTTACTCAGCGTCGTGCGCCACCTATTCTACGCCATTGGCGCACATCTGACAATCGGCCAATTTGCTTTGCATGTGGTCTCGCTGGCCATGTTGCACGCCTGTGCCGCCGTCGTCCGACACCGTACGCTTTCGATCAGAGCCCGGCTGCCTACGCACAGCCGCCGTCCCCACCCCGTGCGCCACCTCAGCCCTCCTCTCACTTTGACCACTTCTCGCATGACAACCGCTCAACCTATGACAACCGCTCAACCTCTCCGCGCCGTCGCTCTCCGTCGCCGATGCGCCGCCGTTCTACCTCGCCAATGCCGGAAAACCACTAGACGCAGTTCCGCAGGCAAGAACTGCGCTTTCGTCGAACAGTGAAAGTCCTGCTTCGCCACCGAACAATTTAATAGAAGTTACCATTGAAAATGTTTGTACTCTTGCGCTTGTAGATACTGGTGCTGCTGTTTCGGTTATTGACGTTACACTGTGCCGCTTGTTACGAAAAGTTGTTCTGCCATATTCTGGCGTTTCATTGCACACCGCCACTGCTCAGCACATCGAACCGATCGGTACCTGCACGGCTCGAGTCACCATTCAGGACGTTCTCTACGTCATCAGTTTTATCGTTCTCCGTGACTGCTCTCATGACATTATTTTAGGATGGGACTTCTTGTGTCGCAATCGCGCCGTAATTCATTGTTCTCGTGCCGAAGTAGAGTTCTTTCCGCTGTGCACCGCACCGACTGCCGCTAACGTTCTTGGGGAAGCCAAATGCCACGTTGCGGATGCTACTGATATCCCGCCTTCATCTGCTGCGATTGTGCCTATAAACTGTCCCTCTCTTCAAGACTGTACAGTGCTCTTCACCCCATCTTCCCTCTTCGTCTCGCGACGCTGTCTTCCCCTGCCCTGCGCCGTCCTTAGTGTACGAAGCGGACGCTCCGAACTAGTCATTACTAACGATTCGTTCTATCCACTCATGTTGCAACGTGGCGAGTGCGTTGGGCATGCTGAGCCTGTTCGATAAGAAAATTTTGTGACCGTCCCACCGGTTTTCTCCACCTGTGCCGACACAATATCCCACAACGTCAGTGCCCTTAGCCCACCTCGTTCCTCGTCTCCTTCACCGCCTCTGGCTACCTGCGACAAAGCCATCGACAGTGCTCTCGCTCCAGATCAACGCGCCAAGCTCCTCGACTTACTGAACCGATTCCAAGCTTCCTTTGACATCCAGCAGCTATCCTTGGGTCGTACGTCAACTGTTTCTCACCACATCTATACTGGTACGCACGCCCCATTACGCCAACGCCCTTATCGTGTATCAGCCTCAGAGCGCCGCATTGTTGATGAGCAAGTCGACGAGATGCTCAGTAGGGGTGTAATTCAGCCTTCCAGTAGCCCTTGGGCGTCCCCGGTCGTTTTAGTCAAGAAGAAAGACGGGTCTATTCGGTTCTGTGTGGACTACCGACGCCTTAATGCAATCACACGAAAGGACGTCTATCCGCTACCACGCATAGACGACGCGCTGGACACTTTGCATGGAGCGGAATTTTTCTCTTTAATCGATTTACGTTCTGGCTACTGGCAAGTTCCGATGGCTGAGGACGATCGCCCCAAGACAGCTTTTGTCACCCCCGACGGGCTCTATGAGTTCAACGTGATGCCATTTGGCCTGTGTAATGCGCCCGCCACATTTGAACGCATGATGGACAATATTCTCCGCGGTTTGAAGTGGCACACATGTATCTGCTACTTGGATGATATTGTATTTTCATCCGACTTCGCGACCCACCTAACTCGCCTTGAAACCGTCTTGCAATGCCTTAGCAACGCCGGTCTACAGCTCAATCTGAAAAAGTGCCATTTTGCCGCTCGCCAACTCACTATTTTAGGGCATTTAGTGTCCAAAGATGGCATCCTGCCTGATCCATCTAAACTTCGAGCTGTCGCTGAGTTCCCGAAGCCAACATCTATCAAGCAATTACGCAGCTTTATAGGCTTATGCTCCTATTTTAGGCGTTTCGTTCGGAACTTTGCGACCATCATTGCCCCTCTGACGCGACTTCTCAGCGCTCACAAAGATCTTTCTGCCTGGTCGCCGGCTTGCGATGCTGCTTTTACGAAATTGCGCAAGATACTTACCTCACCCCCCGTATTGCGCCATTTCGATCCGGCTGCTCCTACCGAAGTGCACACCGATGCCAGCGACGCCGGCCTCGGCGCTGTTCTTGCCCAACGAAAACCCGGTGTTGATGAATACGTTGTGGCGTACGCAAGTCGAACGCTGACCAAGGCCGAGACCAACTACTCGGTGACAGAAAAGGAATGCTTGGCAATTGTTTGGGCGCTTCAGAAATTTCGGCCATACTTGTATGGGCGCCCATTTGATGTTGTTACGGACCACCACGCTTTATGTTGGTTGTCTTCACTAAAAGACCCCACCGGCCGTCTCGCCCGCTGGTCGCTTAGACTACAAGAGTATGATATTCGAGTCATCTATCGTACAGGGCGTAAGCACTCCGCGCAGACGCTTTATCCCGCTAGCCAGTGTCGCCTGATGCTCCGTTGTCCCCTGCCTCCAGCTGCGCCTTGTCTTCTTTGTCCATCAACGACATGCCATCAGAACAGCGCAAGGATCCGTGGCTTACATCACTAATCAATCTTCTTACGAACTCGTCACTTTCACCGGCTCCTCGCGCCCTTCGTCGTCAAGCGCAGCATTTCGCCCTTCGTGACCATCTTCTCTATCGACGCAACTATATGCCAGATGGCCGTAAGTGGCTGCTCGTCGTACCTCGCCACCTCCGAAGTGATATCTGCGCATCTCACCACAACGATCCGCAGTGTGGCCATGTGGGTGTATTTAAGACTTATGAATGGTTGCGACAGCGCTTTTACTGGCGCGGTATGTATACCTTCGTCAGTAAGTATGTGCGTTCGTGCATCGATTGCCAACGTCGCAAGCCGCCTCCTCTCCATCAGCCGGCTCCACTACAGCACCTTCCGTGCCCATATCGACCATTCGATCGTGTTGGCATCGATTTGTATGGACCTCTACCGTACACACATGCAGGAAATCGTTGGGTAATCGTGGCCGTCGATCACCTTACTCGCTATGCGGAGACAGCAGCACTTCAGGATGCCACGGGACCCACTATCGCGTCCTTTCTTCTTCATCATTTCATTCTGCGGCACGGTGCCCCCCGAGAACTTCTAAGTGATCGAGGCAAACCTTTCCTATCCGAGGTTGTCGAAGCGCTCCTACGCGAATGCCAAACCACCCACCGGACATCCAGCGCGTACCACCCTCAAACCAACGGACTGACAGAGCGCTTCAATCGCACACTAGGTGACATCATGTCCAAGTACATCGCCTCCGACCACTCCGATTGGGACAAGATTCTCCCATTTGTAACCTATGCCTATAACACCGCCGTTCAAGCAACTACCGGATTCTCACCATTTTTTCTGCTGTACGGGCGTGAACCTTCGTCTCCACTCGACACCATCCTCCCCTACCGTCCTGATATGTCAGAGTACACATCACTTTCAGCAGCTGCCAGGCACGCTGAAGAATGTCGCAAGCTGGCTCGCTCGCTTACTTCGGACGATCAAGCCCAGAAGAAAGCGCACAGCGACAGCAGCCACCCTGTGCATCAATTCTCTCCCGGTGCTCACGTATGGCTCTGGGTCCCATCGACACCACCCGGCCTGAGCAGCAAGTTTATTTCCAAGTACCACGGACCCTACCTAGTGCTCCAATAGACTTCTCCAGTGAATTACCTAATTGAACCGCTCGCCGCATCCACCGACCTTCGCCGCCGTGGGCGTGAGATTGTTCACGTCGACCGTTTGAAGCCTTACTACGATCCCGCATTCCTTTCGTCTCCTTGAGTCGCCAGGATGGCTCCTCTTTTCTGCGGGGGCAAGATTGTAAAGAAGAGGTTCCCATTAATTGGGCAGATCACCGAGAAGGAGGAAGAGAAAGTGATTTTGCGGACTAGCTGACTGCAAGTTAAGCCACCCCTGCTCCGGTCCTGCTCGCTACTAGTGCCCGCTACCAGTGCCTGGATCCCCGCTTAACAGAACAAATATTTGTTCGTTAAAGAAGCAGCAGTTTTTAGTCGTGCACAAAGCCTCCTTGTCTGATGCAGTTAATGACAATTGCTGGACGGGGTTATGCACTGTTGTGACCGAGGTTCCGGCCGAGGTAAGCGCAGACTTCAGCAGCTGAAAAGAGAGGCGTACTTAGCGGACGCCGGCGAGCGACCTGCGGCGAAGGCAGCGAAGCAAGCGGCGGCGACGGCAGCGGAGTGACGCTTTGTTTCCGGCTGCTGCGACCAACCCTTCCCGTCTCCCCTCCGCCGGGATAGGTAAGAGCTGCCTGTCAGGCCTTAATCCCCTTGGCGCCAAGGCGGCGACAGCAGGGAACCTATTGTTGTGCTGAATTGGCCAGAGGTGTGCCATCGAGCAGCCTTGACTGTTGACCCCGCTCGCCGAATTCTTGAAGAAGGCGGGTGATCTCGAAATTACGCGGAGGAAATGACCGCCGCCAGTGGGCGACTTCGCGGGATGTTTCACCTTGGTGCAGAAACTCCATCGTCCGCACAAGATCTTCATTGACATCGGAGAAGTTTGCCCTCGCCACCGAAAGATGTGAGAGGAAGTCCGAGCACAACCCTCGGCAATGGGTGGCACATCGAGTGATTTCTTTTGCCCCAGTGATTGAACTGCACTGATTGAACTTTGTTTCCCAAATAGGGAAGTGGGGACAACCGACCGTATTTAAGCGGTGGAAATTGTCTCCACAGAGAGCTCCGTTTTCCTCTCTTGACCTGTACATATCCCATCATGGAAAACGTTGTATAAAACGTTGTTTGCCTCTCCTCCCTGGCTGCTCCTGCTCCTTCATCCCGGCTCCTGATGGCTCCACTGCGGAGAAGCCTAGGCCCCTACCCCGGCCACATCAGCACGGCAAACGTCCTGTGTAATATCACAACGTGATCCAAGAACATATGGAAACTTGGCATATAAGTATACTCATAACAAAGCTGTATTCATAACTTTTAAAGGTAACAGTCATATTTGAGTTGAAAAATTATGGAACAATAAATTCATATGGTCCATCGTATGTTGCATACCCTCTCGCCTCTTTGTTCACTGAGTGTATGATGATCTGCTAGCATGAAGACAGAAGGCTAAAGTGAAGATAATTGCGAAGTTGAATAGATGCAGTCGATGGCATCAACTGGCGGAAGGTGGTAAACATGCTTTTAGTACCCTGATTACAGCGACACTAATGGACACAGAATTTCACGTACTACTTTTCTTTTTCAAGGGCATCTTTGAACCTAGTCGTAATCTTGAAAATTCGAACACCTTCATCACGTTTTTCCATAATTTATATACATCTGCATTCTAATTGACTGGGATCGGATATGGCGCGAACTTTGTTCTTTCAACACACATTAAATTACAGAGTACACTTTTCAATACTGTTGATACTCTTGGTCCAGAAAAAAGCGACGGAAAGCCGGAGAATTTACCGCGAATGGTGATGGCTATCAAACATGATGAACAGCACGCATCCTGTTCTCCAGTATGCGAGGTCCCAATTGTGGCTTGCGCGGAAATGAACTTCTTGTATGTTGAGGACATATGTACACATGCCGTACAAATGGACTGTCGTGAAGAAAGTCATATACCAGAAATCTCGACACAGCACTCAGCAAGGGCTTACCGAGATAGAAACGCGCGTCAGCTTCACATTCAATGATTTGCTAGTCTGTTCAGTTTCATCGTTTGCTCAACCGCCAACCGCTGCTTGGAACTACCCTTGTGTGCACCAAAATGGCCTTCACATCTACTGCTTCATGCAAGCTGGCCTGCCACCATCAGGACAGCCCGTTCCTTTGAAGACTCTGCTCGTTCAACAGGTGACAAAATTAACGTTTTCTTTAACCACTATTGTATTAGGCTGCAAACTGCAAACAACAGTAGTTCCCGGTGCGTGCCAGCTACGCTGTCAAGAGGACTGAGAAGTTGTCATCCAAGCCCTACATACAACGTTTTCATGAACTGCACCTCTGTCTTGCGGACCATGTCATAAAAAGTACACAGATGTATTTACGCCTCGAGTGCGGCCACATTGACTCAAGCAATACTTGGAGGCATAACCGCTGCCCTTTAACTCAAGAAAAGAAAGCATCTTACGCATATTGCTGTAGGTTGGAGAACAAGCTTCGAATTCACTAGGCAAGGAACGAAAAGCGCATCAAGCAGCGCAGAGTCAGGGTACCGCTCAGTCCAGCGAAGAGAAAGTCGATGGAAACGTTAAGGAAGCAGCGGATTGTTTCTTGCAAGACGAAGACACGGTTCCTTAAGCTTAAAAAAGATTCTTCTGTCGGAGTTGTCATCATGCCGAGAAAAGTTGAGAGGTTGAGGAGGTCGCAATGCTCAAAGCTTGTGAGAAGATTTACCGGTGCGCAGCGTAGCAAATGCTAGTTCGAGAATGCTCGCCGGCAGCACAACCCAAGTCAAGGAAAGGAAGAAAGTACACTGAATTTTGCCTTCTATTGTGTCTCTTTCTTCACATTCGGACACTGTGTTGGTACAGGTTTCTCAGAGAAAGTGACATGCTTCCCCTCCCACCAGTTAAAACCATTTGAAGGTATATATCTTCGGTTCAAAACCTCAACCATGACGCTGTTAACGTTCTGTATACATTATGTCAGCAAATTCGGACAACCCTGCAGTGGCCCCAGGAATGGAGGAGGTCAGTTTACATCCCCATTCCAAAGAAAGGCAGTGCCAAAGATTGTTCCAACTACCGCACGATCGCGCTTATTTCGCATGCTAGCAAGGTGACGGTGAAAATCTTCCATAGTAGGCTGCAGCAGTACGTGGATCGGGAGCTTCCGCACGTGCAAGCTGGGTTTCGCAAGGGCAGAGGAACTAGCGACCAGATTGCCAACCTTCGCTGGATCATAGAAAAAGCAAGACAATTCCAGAAACCCATCTACTTCTGCTTTATTGATTATGCGAAAGCGTTTGACTGCGTAGAACACAGCTGATTGTGGCAAGCTCTCCAAGAGATGGGAGTTCCAATTCACCTCATCTGTCTCCTCAGGAACCTGTATGAAGGGCAAGAGGCCACAGTCAGAACTGAGCACGGTCTTACTGATTGGTTTCCGATTGAGAAAGGAGTGAGACAAGGCTGCATACTCTCGCCCTGCCTATTCACCCTATATGCTGAGTGCATCATGAGGAAGGCCGGTCTGGACGAGTCTTAAGCTGGAGTGAAGATTGCTAGAAAACGTATCAACAACCTTAGATATGCGGAGGATACCACTTTAACGGCAGAAAGTGAAGTGGACCTCGAGAGACTTCTGATGCGCGTACAAGAAGAGAGTGAGAAGTTTAGGCTCAAACTGAACATTAAAAAGACAAAGATCATGGCGTCTTGCTCTATCAAGTCCTGGAGCATCAAGGGACAAAAAGTGGAAGCTGTGACAGGTTTTCTCCTCTTGGGCTCCAAGATTACCCCGGAAGGAGACTGCAGCCATGAAATTAGGAGACGCCTGCTTCTGGGAAAGAGAGCCATGGCTAGCCTTGACCGCCTCGTAAAGAGCAGAGACATTAGTCTGCCAACCAAGATCCGTATAACTTGTGTTATGCTCTTTCCAATTGTGATGTTTGAATGCGAGAGTTGGACTGTGAAGAAGGCTGACCGCCGAAGAATGGACGCGTTTGAATTTTGGGGCTGGCGGAGACTCTTGAGAGTTCCTTGGACTGCCAGAAGATCAAATCACTCGATATTGTTGATCATAAACCCTGACTGCGGATTGGAGGGTCAAATTCTAAAGTTAAAGTTCAGCTACTTTGGTCCTCTGATGAGAAGATAGGAGTCGCTGGAGAAAGATTTGATAATGGGAAAGGCTGAAGGGGTAGGCAGCGAACGCGATGGTTAGATGGCATCCTCGAGGCGCTGCAGATGAAGTTACGTGATGTTAGGAGGATAGTGAGAGACCGGAAAGCATGGCGTGATGGTCCATGGGGTCACGAAGACTCGGACACAACTGAACGACTGAACTGAACTGAACTGATCTTCGGTTGGCATAAAGTGTGGTTTCGACAAACAGGCTGTGCAGCTTTGAAGGAAAAATTAAATTCTATGACTGCTTAGTTGACGACGGAACGCACACGAAAATAAGCATCGATTTGGCAGATCATGCGCTCGGCTTTATGTTTTGTCCGTTTACCGAGAACTATGCGCAGCCTGTCGCAGCTTTTGCATCCAAGAATGCGACCCAAGGCCCTATGTTATGCCAACTCCTCTTCGAGGCCATTGTGCTGATTACGCTGTAGCTAATATTGACGCTGTTGTGTGTGATGGAGCCAGAACGAATCGCATCCTCTAGAGGCTCCCAGGCTTTAGCGGTTGCATGAACTGCATGAGCTTCTTCGAGCACCCAGCCGACGAGGCGAGGTAGGTGTACATGTTTTCAGATATTGCAAACCTGTATAAATGCATCCGAAATAGGCTGTTCAACAAGAAAGGCCTTAAAGTGAACGGGAAGGAAGGTAAATAAGCAGACTACGTTTCAGTGTTGAAAGAAGATGAATTAAATTCAGGAGAACTCAAAGCCTGCCCTCGAATAACTCGCCACCATTTACACTCTTCCAACATGGACATGATGAGCTTGAGTATGCAACTCAAGTTTTTAGCGAATGCATGGCAGCTGTGTTGAAGTACTACAAAAAGCGAAGTGTCGCTAGCTTGCACAACTATGAGGGCACCATTGAGTTCACAATGAGACTCAACGATCTGTTTACGCTCTAAATTGTTGGCACCTAGCAGAAAGAGTAAAAGATGGCGGTAGAGATATTTCAAATATGAAGGAAAGCCTGAAGTCGCTGAATGAATGGGAGCAGGAACTTGTGGATGGCCTTATATCTTCCGACATGTTTCGCACACGGCAGATCGCTGAAGGACTCACACGGAGTCACACTATCGTCAGCTATTGATCTTTGCTATATTTATTGCTGCGTGAATGCAAACTCCGATGCGTCTAACATCCAACTTTATATCAAGATCAATTGGAAAGGCTTTTCGACAACATCCGGCAGTCGGGGCGAGACAACGACCATCCTGACATGCCCACATTCCTGCAGCTGAACAGATCGGTAAGCATATACGCGCTCCTTAAACCACCGAAGTATGGGAACAGTGAGGCAAAAGAAGCTGCGCATTTGATTTTGGCTTTAGCATACAGAAGGATGTCCCTCAAAAACAACGTGAAACCATTTGTGCAAAACTTGACGGTCTAATCGATGGGAATGCGAGGATGTGTTACCCGGTGAAAGTGCGACACCACAAGCAGCGGAGTGTGTACTATACTTTGTGTCGGGCTTCCTTAGCCGGAGGCTGCAGACAATGTTATCATGCCTTGTATGCAGAGGCAGCCTAGCGGTACCATCAAGCGAAGCTGCCTTCACAAATACGAAGTCAAGATGAGGGTTGACCCACTCAAATTACAAATTGTTCTGCTTCCTGAAGGCTGCGGAGGATTACTCCTCGAGGAATGCTGCTGACCCGGACCTCTTCTACAACACACTTGATCATGTCGTTGACCAAAATATCACATCTCTCTGTGATAAGCATAAACATGACGCTGTAGCCAGCATTCTTCGGTACTACATTATGATGAGAATGCGTTAGTACTGCAGACAGAAAGCACGAAGTGTTATAAAAGATAGCAGCAGCAAGAAGAAACAGTCATGGTTCCGTAATCGATAGAACGCTTCACAGCCTCGTACCCTCATGTCTTAGATGTCTTTATTATTTTATGTTCTAGATGTATGCCATCTTGTAGCTTAACTGTGCATATGAAGGACAGTAGAAAATAAAACTTTCACTAAGAGCACCGTTTCTTTCATTTGAGTCTTTTTCTGAATTTCCCTGGAACTGCAGCCCACTCAGCCGCAATGAAAACCGTTTCGGAAACTAAACAAGGAACCGGTTCGGATTGCATACATTTTCAGGGAAAACTTTCCATTGTGATAGAAACACTTTGATGATGGGCGTATCAAGTATGGCACAGTAAAACTTGGCCTAAACTATTGTCTTTTTGTGTAGAAAATATACTGTAAGAGCAGTGAGGTGAGTTACTCATGTTCAGGGAAGTCAAGGCTAGAGAAACATGGTAACGCAAATGTGACGCGCAGAAAATTCAGGTATCAAAGAACACCCTACTGAAAAAACTGTATGAGGCAATAACCTCCATTTTCTTACCCAATCTCACTCAATTGACATACAAGTCGCATAAAATTGCATAAGGTTTCATAGTTTCTTGTACATTATCATAAATTATGCATTATTATTTTAGGATAATTATGTGCACCGTGTGAGAGCGATTAGATGAGATTTTATGAAGTTATTGCCCCGTAGAACCTTTGGTTTTTCAGTAGGGCACCGCAGCAAAAAGTAGTTCCAAAGTAAGTATATTCCACTCATTTCAGTTCGCCTCCTCGACTGGTTAAAATTTCAGTTCGCCGATTGCATAAGTCCCGAAGCGATGACCGGAATAAATGTTTTGCCTGTTAATACTAATGAGAATTTATTCCTAACAACGTAGAGCCAAAACGTTTTTAGTTTCACTTTACGTTGCATTACCTTGGCGTGAGGAGAACGTCACCTGACCATTTAGACATGGTTATTCAATCTTAGGTGATGGGGAAGAATAATTGTTTCACTCGAATAGAGTAAATACGGGAAAAACATTGTGCAAAGCATACTATATTTCGGAACTTTTCCACATTTGATGCGGCGAACGGGAGAAAATATAAAAACCTCGAAAGTATTTTTATCAAGCTAACGCAAGAAAATCCAACAGTGCCCCCCCCCCCTCCCCTCCCAACCTTTACAGTTGTGGGGCCCCACAGCCCCTTTTAGCGTTTCGAACCGCGCGCGCTTTTTTTCTGTTTGTGTTGGTGTCCGCCCGGGCAGCGCGAGTACTCATGAGCGAGCTGCCCGGAGCGGGGGCGGCATGTTATCGGCGCGAGACAGAGGGTAGATAAGCGCGTTGGAAGCAAGGCTCGGGGCTTTTTTCGCCGGGAGGCCGGCCACAGAAGGGCGGCGTGGCAGCGTCCCAAGCCGGCGGGATGTACACGGACGACGGAGCGGAGTCCTGCGAGGCGAAGACGGAAGCGGCGCCTTCAAGGAAGCCTTAGGAGTGTTAGCGTGAGTGCTGCCACGCGAGTAGCAATGTTCTTGTACCGTGATCAACGCTTTGGCCCTATTACTCGCCCATCGCGCCGCAGTGTGCTTTGTGTTGTCGCGGTGAAGCCCTGACCCTTGTTCCGTTTTATCATCGTAGTCCATTGTCGCGAACTTCGACGGCATGTTTCCAGCGCAGTTTTGACCAATGCTGTTTCTTTTCTATTTTATACTTTTCTGTTGATCCGGAATAAACCGGTGTTTTTAAGAAAGACTTGGTTTTCACTCGTCGGGCGTGACCATCGCTCGCGAACCCGTATTCTAGAAGGCGGAGCCTTCATTTGGCGCCCAACGTGATTTCTACTCGAGCTTTGGCTTGCCCCGCGAGTGTACCAATTTGAGGTTCATGCAGTTTCGTGCGTAGCGATGTCGGACTTACCGTGTGCAAGCGCCCAGTTAACGGAGACAGTTCGGCCTCCCACACGGGCGGGTTCCGAGCATGAGCACTCAGAAGACAGGAAAAGCAAACCGTCGGACATTTGTAGCGGAATTCTTGGCCTCCTGAACGAGCTACTGGAATCAAAGGCACATTTCAGAGAAATGGTAGGAAGCGAGGCAGTTTCGTTAACGCCCACTCCCTTGTATCGCGATAATCAGCTGCGGCTGAATTTGGCCGTGCCAAGGTTTGAAGGATACGCCGATAAGAAATCTGTGTGCGATTTTCTCTATGAAATCGACGATTATCAGATGGCAATGGCAATTTCGGACAGCGCTCTGGTCACGCGTGTGCTTCCCGTAGCTTTGGTAGGTTCCGCAGCAACCTGGAGGCGTAGACAGCGGCCGTTCGCAACAAAGCAGGATTTTATAGACCGTTTTCGAGAAGAGTTTTTGCCGCCTGACTATGACATCCGTATGAAAGACGAGCTTTGCACCAGGACGCAAGGCGAAAGCGAGGGTTTGCTAGAGTTTTTGCGCAGTTTTCAAGACCTGCATGAGCGGGCAGATCCTGCAGTTCCGGAACCAGAGAAGGTGGCTCATGCTATACATCGGTGCCATCCAAGGTACCAGCCATATCTCCGGCGTCGCCAGTTCGCGGACTTCGATGACATGGCTAGAGAAGCATCCCGCATCGAGGCATCTTTCCTGGCGGAGCTCCAGTACAAACCACCTCCCCCTGCAGAGACTTGCCTTGAGCCGTCCTGTGCGTGGCCTGGATCATCGGCAGCACGCAGCCTGGAGACGCCAGGCTGCCGTACGGAGGCTGGCGACTTGCACGGAGTCACAAGCCCTGAAGCGTCTACTCAGGTGACAAGCCGATTTCATGGGGCGACAGGTCAGACGGGGCCCCGTGTCTTCTTGCCATACGCAGGCGCGGGTACCCCTTGTGTGGCAGCAGTTGGGACACCCCACGTCAGAGCGCGCAAATCCCGGAGATCTCCTACAGCGGCTGCCGGCTACCATTCACCATCGGGTGCAACGTGGGTGTCACCATCGGGTGCAACGTGGGTGTCACCATCGGGTGCAACGTGGACGTCACCTACGGGTGCAGCGTGGGTGTCACCACCGGGTGCAACGTGGACGTCACCTACGGGTGCAGCGTGGGTGTCACCACCGGGTGCAGCGTGGGTGTCACCACCGGGTGCAACGTGGACGTCACCTACGGGTGCAGCGTGGGTGTCACCACCGGGTGCAACGTGGACGTCACCTAGGGGTGCAGCGTGGGTGTCACCACCGGGTGCAACGTGGACGTCACCTAGGGGTGCAGCGTGGGTGTCACCACCGGGTGCAACGCGGACGTCTCCTACCAGTGCAACGTGGGTGTCACCACCGGGTGCAACGTGGGTGTCACCACCGGGTGCAGCGTGGGTGTCACCACCGGGTGCAACGCGGACGTCTCCTACCAGTGCAACGTGGGTGTCACCACCGGGTGCAACGTGGGTGTCACCACCGGGTGCAACGTGGGTGTCACCACCGGGTGCAACGTGGGTGTCACCACCGGGTGCAACGGTGTCGCCATCAGGTGAGAAGCGGGCGTCGCCTCCGGGCACAACTTGTCCTCCGATTCGCAGATCCAGGACAACACAGGGGAGGGTGTTTTGGTCATCGCACCATCCAGCGGCCAGGCCGCACAGACGTGGCCAACCACCGGGAGAGCTGATCCAGTCGCTACCTTTCCTGCCTGAATCGAACCAGGTGCCACAGACCCAGGTGTCTTCGACACAGGTACCATTGTCACCACCTGCGCATGAGGCGGACCCCGAGAAGCCCTACAAACACTCGGTGAGTGCAGTCCCGTCAACTTCTTTTGAGGAATGCCAACCAGACAAGACCCCGCTGGTCTTGGTCAAAATGGCCGGACTGGAGCTTCCAGCCCTTTTAGACACAGGGTCTACAGTGTCAGTCTTCGGCGATCAGGTGAAAAATTCCTGCGAGACAAAATGTGTCCGGTTGCGGAGTGTAAACACTAACCTTCGTATGGCGTCGACTCACATAGTACCCGCAACCTCAACAGCCCGCCTAACAGTTGCTATAAATGGTCGAAAGATTAGACAGCGTTTCCTACACCTCCCCGGACTATCCTGGCCAGTCATACTAGGCCGTAACTTCATAGTGAAGGCAGGAATCGTGATAGATCTCAGTAAGGGAACCTATCGGTATGGCACCGGTACAGAAGCATTTCAGTTCAAGACTAAGGCCGCTGAGCCACAGTCACAGTTGCTTGCCACGAACGGCCATTCGGCCAATATCACAGGCTGTGGTATTCTAACCGTTTTGAATTCCTTCACGGGGTCACCAGCGGAAAAAAGCAGAATCGAGACAATGCTCAGGCCCTTTGCAGCAATGTTCACGGAGGCTCCGGGGAAGGCCAACGTACTAACCCACAGGATTGACACCGGCGATGCTCGTCCTATCAGATTCAATCCAAGGCCCTTGAGTGTCCACAAGCGAGCGCTGCTGGATGGGGCTCTCGACGAAATGGTGGCTACCGGTGCGGTGAGACCATCAAAAAGCCCCTGGGCGTTTCCTGTTGTTCTCGCGCCTAAGAAGGATGGAACAGCACGTTTGTGTGTCGATTATCGACGTCTGAATGCTGTGACAGTGCGAGACTCTTACCCTTTCCCGTCTGTTGACTCTGTCATGTACTCACTTGGGTCAGCAAAATTTTTTACAACTCTCGACTGCAGTAGGGGATTTCTGCAAATCCCGATTGACCACTGCGACATTGAGAAAACGGCTTTCACTTGCCACCGGGGACTGTTCGAATTTGTGCGCTTGCCTTTCGGGTTGTGCAATTCACCTGCTACTTTTCAACGGGTGATGGATATTGTGCTTGGAGACGCTAAATTTAACTACGCTATGGCCTACATGGATGACGTAGTAGTGTTCTCAGAAAGCTTAGAAGAGCACCTCCGTCATCTAACGAATGTCCTTCAACGAATGCAGAAGGCGGGCATCACCATTAACCCCGGCAAGGTTCAGTTGGTGACAAGCACAATCAATCTTCTTGGGTTCATGGTGGAACAGGGCACAGTTCGCCCGGATGAAGAGAAGCTTCAAGCCATTCTGCAGCTCCCCCCACCAAACAACATAAAGAGCCTCCAGCGTTTCTTGGGCATGGTGGGATTCTACCGCCACTTCATCCCGAACTGCGCTGACCTGGCGCGACCCCTCCATCAGCTCCTCCGGAAGGGTGCCCGCTGGTCATGGACAGAAGCCGAGCAGGGATCATTCCGTTCACTGTCTGCAGCCATCGCGGATACTGCACGCCTGCGGCTTCCAGACCTTAACCGGCCATTCACGGTACAAACGGATGCAAGTGAGTACGGAATTGGGGCGGTATTGCTTCAAGAACATCAAGGAAAGCTTTGCCCATTGGCATTTGCTAGTCATACACTGACGGCACCGGAAAGGAACTATACTGTGACAGAGAAAGAGTGTCTCGCGATTGTGTTTGCCCTCAAGAAATTTGACATGTATTTGGATGGTGCAGAATTCACTATTCAGACCGACCACCAGGCCCTATCGTGGCTTTCGAGGTTGCAAAATCCAGCTGGCCGTCTGGCCCGCTGGTCACTCGCTCTCCAAAAGTATAATTACAGGATAGAATACAGAAGAGGCACTTTCAACAAAGTGGCCGACGCCCTGTCACGAGCTCCACTCCCGGGCGAGGGAGAGCGAGCACCCGCGGTCCATGCTGTGACAGCTCCTGCCGACACCTGGGGCACACTGGTGTCCCGTCAACAGCTCCTTGACGCTCAGCTTTCAGACGACCAGTGCAACCAGATACGCCAAAGCCTGAACAGCGCCAGCCCTGCAGGGAGCCGGGAGCTTAACGGAAGCTATGACTGCTACGTGGAAGCAGAAGATGGTTTGATCCTGCGGTATATACCTGCTGCGGACACCGACAGCGGTGAGTCCGCATTTCGTGTGGTCGTTCCTAAGGGCCTACGTAAGCATTTTCTAGAGTACTTCCACGATACACGCCTCGCATGTCACAGCGATGGCAAGAAAACATATGACAAATTGTGTCGCGTTGCAACATGGCCCCGCATGAGAAGGGATGTCCTGACATTCGTCCGCACTTGTCATACCTGCCAGACCGCGAAGCCAAGGGGAGGAAAACCACCGGGCCTCATGCAACCTGTAGAGAGCCGATACCCATGGGAAATTGTAGCTTGCGACATAATGGGTCCCTATCCCAGATCAGTGAAAGGGAATCGCTACTTGTTAGTAATTACTGATCATTTCTCGAAATGGGTAGAACTGTATCCCCTGAGTAGGCTAGACTCGAAAATAATTTGGGATAAGCTACTAGAAACATTCACTCGCTTTGGTTTCCCAGCTCAGCTTATCACTGATAATGCCACGTATTTCACCGGTAGGATATTCACTGCCACTTGCAAAGTTCTTGGCGTGCAGCACAAAAAGGCTACGCCCTACCATCCTCAAGCAAACATTACAGAGCGAGTGAATCGAAATCTCAAGACTATGATGGTGGCATTCACGGAGCGACACAAGGACTGGGACGCTCGTATCCAGGAGATGGCCTTCGCCACAAGAACCACGGTAAACCGGTCAACAGGTTTTACGCCAGCGGCCATTCTCCTTGGTCGTGAGCTCAGGTTCCCTATTGAGCATGCTCTGAATGGCTCTGATTTACCGGGTCTTAGCCATTCTAAATTTGCTCATGATCTTTCCAGCCGCTTGGCCGAGACTCTGAAGGAGGCAAGGGAAAACCTGGACCTTGCCCGCCTGGAACACTGTAACCAGTACAACAAGGGAAGGCGACCTTTGGAATTCACAGTCGGCGACAAAGTCCTTCGCCGCACGCACCCACTAAGTGATGCAGCAAAAGGGTTTGCTGCTTCTCTCGCTCCACGATGGACTGGCCCTTACACGATAACAAAGCGCGCGTCTCGGCTTTCTTACTTTATTCGCCATGTGCAGGGTGGTCGAGAAGCCGGACCAGTCAACGTGGCCGATCTCCGAGCTTACCACGGCCGTCCACTAGCCACATAGAACCACTTGACCTACCAGGCACTACGGCTACCCACGCTCGGCGGATACCTCCAAGCATGCGCCCCGCCAGCAGCAGTACCAGTTCCACCCTTATCCCGCGTTATTGTTGTTTTACACGTCGGGAGGTGTCCCGTCTTGAGAGGGGGGGAGTGTGGGGCCCCACAGCCCCTTTTAGCGTTTCGAACCGCGCGCGCTTTTTTTCTGTTTGTGTTGGTGTCCGCCCGGGCAGCGCGAGTACGCATGAGCGAGCTGCCCGTAGCGGGGGCGGCATGTTATCGGCGCGAGACAGAGGGTAGATAAGCGCGTTGGAAGCAAGGCTCGGGGCTTTTTTCGCCGGGAGGCCGGCCACAGAAGGGCGGCGTGGCAGCGTCCCAAGCCGGCGGGATGTACACGGACGACGGAGCGGAGTCCTGCGAGGCGAAGACGGAAGCGGCGCCTTCAAGGAAGCCTTAGGAGTGTTAGCGTGAGTGCTGCCACGCGAGTAGCAATGTTCTTGTACCGTGATCAACGCTTTGGCCCTATTACTCGCCCATCGTGCCGCAGTGTGCTTTGTGTTGTCGCGGTGAAGCCCTGACCCTTGTTCCGTTTTATCATCGTAGTCCATTGTCGCGAACTTCGACGGCATGTTTCCAGCGCAGTTTTGACCAATGCTGTTTCTTTTCTATTTTATACTTTTCTGTTGATCCGGAATAAACCGGTGTTTTTAAGAAAGACTTGGTTTTCACTCGTCGGGCGTGACCATCGCTCGCGAACCCGTATTCTAGAAGGCGGAGCCTTCACAGTTTATATATCAGAAATCACTAACATGCAAACGATGGAGCGAAAAATGAGGTGAGCGAAGGAACAAAAGTGGAAACGAGTGTTTTTTAAGACAACCGAAACAAATGCCGTAGTGATCTAAGGCAAGGGTATCTCAGAATTGCTTGCCTCAAAGAACCCGAACAGCCAATAATATGTGCAAAGAGAGTTCTCTCCCCCACACCGCACTCGCACACAATCAGGCGATGGACCCTTCCTGTTATTTTTGTCGCTTAGTTCGCTTTCGTAAGCATGTGGTTGTTTTCTCGTTCCCACAGTATTTTTTCGTTGAATGCCCACCTCTCACGTAAACTCAGACATTTAAACTAAAAAAAAAGGCGGCAGAAGTTCTCCCCGACGCCGCCATCGAAACGCCCGCAAAAATGCTCGATGATAGCGCGCGCGCGTTTCTACCTTGACTTAGCTTTAACTCGGCTGAGCGGTTCAAACGTTCAGTCGCATGCGAACAACAGCACGAACTCCAAAACACGCAACCTAGTGCGCGCGTCCTGCCCCCTTTACACATTTGGTCAGGGTTGTAGACGTACAAGTAATGATGAAGCAAATTTGCCCGCTGTTAAGTTTGCCTGCTGAGCACCTGGCTCTGTTGCTCCGTCATCATATTAGCATGGAGTCTGAGTACATCATCTTGGCCTACGCTGACTGCGCGAAACAGACGAAATAGGATAAGAAACGTCAACGCTGCAAAATATGTTTCCACGAACTAGACACTGTGCCTAGTTCATAAGCGTATCAAGAATTTGTACAGAGAACGTGAGAGGGGGGGGTAGTTCGGTGGAAACTTGCGGAAAACAATTGACAACCTCTGGCCATCGCCAGAAACTTCTGACTAGCTACTGGAATCTTGGTCTCCCTGCTAATACGGAAGGGCAAATGCTCTTCCCGGCTCGGAACCAACTTTCTGCTCACCGGCTCCTCCTGATTTATCTGGAGGAGACCGGCCTCAGCTCTATCCTGTAGGCCTGCATGGGCCTATAGTGCTTCGTGCGGAAATGGCGGCGTCATCTGATGCGTCAGCAACCTCCCCCTCCCCTACCTCCCCCTAATTCCAACTTCCCCTTCCCCCTGGTCACCAAGAGTGATGCCACAAAGATGGCTAACATAAGACGTGACTAGTATCCCCACCCCAAAAAATAAACCATAGTCACCACCACCACCACCACAACCTCTAAATTAAAGAACAAAGTAACGAGCGAACTTGTAAACAAACATGGGGCCATAGAGAAGGTGGAGTGAGCCGGTACACTGACGCATGAGTCAAAGCGGCAATGTCAGACAACAAACAAGATAAGTGATTATTGCTGCTTTGTTGTCAAGGCGCCGCCGGTTATTCATGCAGCAGGTTCAAATTAAGCGCGGAAACTGCATCGCCTTCTACGCCTTTATTAAAGCGTGCGCGAAGCCAATGCTTCCGAAAACCGTCTTTATTGGTGAACCTATAAAAAAAACTATGCGGCACAATATTTTCTTCCCCTCATCGGCCACAGTTTCCGAGAAAATGGTCTTCAAAGAGCGCGTATTCCCAATTGCAAAGTATTGCGGCAAACTACGTTACGGGCCTCTGAGCGAACTGCCATCTCATGAGACTTAGATAAACTAGGGGACTTTATCTGACATCGGCGCGGCCTGCTGTGTCCCTACCTATATATCTTGCACCGTGCCCAGAGCCCAAATGATGGCATATGCTT
Source organism: Amblyomma maculatum (assembly GCF_055883805.1). Taxonomy (NCBI): domain Eukaryota; kingdom Metazoa; phylum Arthropoda; class Arachnida; order Ixodida; family Ixodidae; genus Amblyomma; species Amblyomma maculatum. The sequence continues at coordinate 28,749,672 of NC_139348.1, forward strand.
CCTTTTCAATTATCGTCCAGCGAGTCTGAGCAGGACTAACGTTTTTGCTCAAGAACGCGATAGGATGTTCGTGACCTTCACTATCACACTGGGCAAGATCTTTATATCTAGGCGAAAGTTTTATTGGGGCGATGTCCGTGGGGTTCTTTGTTGTGTAATATGATATACTTCGATTGAGTACAGCTTCTGTGCTCTTATTTATATCCGGAGACATTAACAAATTAGTGCATTACGTTTCCACTAGCTTCACTCTCACCCTTATATATATAAGTCCAAGTTGTCACTTGTTTTCCGGTAGATGACACAGTCGTCAGCGAGAAAGTAAATAGCCATATTGTGGTAACAGAAAAAACAAACGAACAAAGAAAGGTCGAGAGGCCCCTGAAATCATGCAATTAAGCACTGATTCTCAAACATGCGTGGTAATTTTCAATCACGAGGCCATCAAACAGATTGTGCATGATAAAACTTGTGTGCAGCACAAACCAGCTGAAAAGAATTGGCGACACTATCATGATAAAAACACCATGCTTACCTGGACTCCTGCTTCTGATGAGTCTAAATCGTATGCACCAATTTAGTTATACTGGAGCTCAGACAGCTCAGATGCAAAACAATCGCACAAATATTCAGCTAAAACTGTCAATACCCTAATAAACTGGCTGCACCTGAATGCAACTGCAAAAAAGTTGGATTAATTGCTCAAATGGTTGTCAGCGCTGATAAAATTGGCCAATCGGTCATAGAGACGACGAATAAGCTATTTCCGGCCTCTTACTCGGCAATCACTCACCTCGCCGTCCACCAAAATATCTTTTTTTTTTCAGATCTTTCGAGCATAAAGCAGTACATATCTAAAACCTAAACTGTAGGAATGATAAAAGTGTTGCCTCTGGCGGATTCTGAGACGGCTATCTGGAGGTTTCAGCTCTGTGAAGGAAAGAGGACGCAAAAGTGAGAAGCCAGAATTTTGAGAAACACGTTGTCCTGACTCTGGCCGATGGCAGCGTCCTAGCTGGGTCGCAAATACTTTTGACAATTTATTTTGCTGTATTAAGCTACTTTCATTGTGGATTACGAGTGAGGCCCTCAAAGTGGAAAGAAGGCAGTGGAATGACCGTGTATCTTCAAAAATACACGTATGTTTTTTTTTTTTTTTATTTACGTACATACTGCATACCATTAGTGAAGTCCAAGCAGGCATGGCAACAGCAGTGAACAATAAAATAATATACAACAGGGACACAGAGCATAAGTAGACATGATTTGGCAATTAAATATTAATAGCGAAAATACATAATACGGTAACTTCAAGCATGGCAAAAAAGGTGACAATTGCTAGAACTGATGCTTGGGCGAGTTGGTATGCCATTGCTCCCTTGCGAGGTGGTAAGCTTTTGCTCCCTTTCATTCATTTTTAATTGGTTTTAAGCCTGGCAAAGCTTTTGCTGGTCTGCGCTCCTCTCCTTTTTTACGTTTTTTTTTGTTCAGTTCGAGAGGACGAACAAAATTGGAAATGGGCAATGAGTGGAAGGTTCGATCAGTTCGTCGGGGACGGCGATGAAGACTTCAAGGGCTACGTGAAAAGGTTCGAACACTTCATGAAGGCCTCCCAGGTGAGCGACGACTTGAAGGTGTCGGTGTTCATAACAGCAATGGGGAAGAACGCCTACAAAACTCTAAACACTTTGCTGCAACCGGAAAAGCCGGAAAACAAGACATATGCACAGCTGGCGCAAACCCTGCTAGAGCAATACGTGCAAAAACCCTCAATAATATCTGAGCGGTTCAAATTTAACCGGCGTTTCCAGCAAGAAAGTGAAGCAGTGGCCGCGTTCACGATTGAGATAAAGCGGTTGGCGGCGTCTTGAGATTTCGGGGCGTTTTGGACAGGGCTCTTCGCGACCGTTTGGAGGCCGGGCTCTGTGACAGAGAAACTCCAGCTTAGTTGTTTAAGCGGAGAAAGTTTATGTTTAAAAATGCCTGCGATGTTTCAAAGAGTATCGAGTTGGCTCGCAAAGAAAGCAAGGATTTTCAGCTCTGGGTGGGGCAAGGAACCGTCAGCTTTCTCCATCTGATGCCAGATAGCGGGAAACTACAACGCCCGCGAGGAAAGAAGCGGCTACGTTGCCTGATGGGGAAAGAGCGACTATGTAACCAGATTTTTTCCTGATGCGGCTCAGCGAATGGAGCGGCTACCTGCAGATATCGCAAGTATTGCTGTCGGCTGTGCAAATGTGTGGAGTACTTGGCGAAGATGGGCAAGGACAGAAGTAGAAAGTTTGGGAACGCGATAGCTAAGGACAATGACGCGGATGAACGTGCGCTACATAATATTTACTCCTGTGAGGGAAGCACCGGACTTTACAAAATTTGCCTTAAGTTAGATCCTAAAAATGTTCGCATGCAGATTGATACGAGGACGTCTGTATCGGTTGTGCCAGAGGCACTACACAAGAAGTACTCGCCCAGCCTACCCAAATCTTCATGAGTCTAAAGCTAAAAACTGATGGAGGTACACCGCTGTCGGTAACGGGGAAAATAAACGATTCGGTAGAGACAACGGTCAGCACAAGCAGCTTCCGTTAATGGTCGTGAAGACAAACGAGAATACCAACACTGTGCGGTTGACACGGGACTGGCTGGCAGCACTAAAGTTGGACTGGTATAGTGTGCATAGTGTTTGCTTGGGTGAAATACACTAAGATTGTTGAGCCTACCCTGGCCCTAATAAAGAGCAGTGCAATTAAGCTAGTACTGAAACAAGGAATGTAGTACACCAATCTTTTGTACAGCACGATCGGTGCCATTTGCGTTTAAGGAAGCAATGACTTCGGAATTGCAGAATGTCGTGAAGACTGGAGGGTTAGTGCTGGTTCAGCAGATCGACTTGGCGACACCACTAGTGGTATAGTGCCCAAACCGAACACCAGGTCAGGGTGTCTGCTGACTTCAAAGTAACGCTTAACCCATACCTTAAAACGAATCATTAAATTTTCCCGTCATGGAGGATCTGCTTGTAAGAATGGCCGGGTGCAAATATTTTACTGTGCTTGCACATCAGCAGCCGTAATTGCATCCCCAGACGCAGTCGCTAGTAGTGGTAAACATACATTTAGGGTTGTTCAAGCACAGGCGCCTACCCTATGGCATTACGAGTGCACCTGCGATCTTTCAGGTAATCATGGATGACGAGTTTTAAGGAATTTATAGTCCAGCAGGCTACCTAGATAACGTACTTATAGCAGGAGCAGGATTTGAGGAATGTTTTCATAAGGTAGAAAGTGTGCTGTCACTATTTCAGGGCAGAGGCATAGATTTTAACAGAGAAAAGTGTAAATACTTTCACACCTCTGTCTCGTATTGGTGCATCTTCTTTGCGGAAAGGGGATACGGCCGTGAAATCAAAAAGTGAAAGCTGTAACAGAGGCGCCCCAACCAGAGAATGACGCACCGCTGTGGGCTTACGTGGGGTTGATTAACTTTCACGGGAATTTTGTTCCCAACATTACCGCATGGTTGAGGCCATTGTACGATGTCGTAACATCAAGGATAAGCTTTAAGTGATCACGTGAGGCACAGAAAGCTTTTCAGCAAAGTAAAAAGTGGCTAGCTGATAAAAAAAAGGTTTTGACATACTACGACCAAACCAAAGAGCTAGGGCTGGTGTTTGATGTATCCACGTACGGCGTTGGCGCCATTCTATTTCATGAAATTAGTAGCGAGGAAGGTCCAATTGCATATGCGTCTAGGGCATTGAACAAAGTAGAACAAGATTATGCTGATGTAGGAAAAGAGGCTATCGCCGTTGTCTTTGGGTTGAAGATTCACAAGTACCTTTCTGGTCGCGGTTTTGTCATTTATTTGAATTGCCTGCCATTAGTTAGCCTTCTGGCGCACAAGCCCATTCCAGTATTGCCAGCGGCACGCACGCGACGATGGGCTTTGTTGCTAGCGGTGTACGGTTACAAATTAGTGTATCGTAAAGGCAGCAGTGAAGGGAGCACTGGTGCGCTTTCGAGATTGTCATTGGTAAGTGATAAACGTGCCTGAGATTACGTACACGTCTTCTCAAGTGTCGATGAACTTCCCTTGTCTAATGAAGCAATCAGGAACGCACCGAGCACTGATAGCGGGCTATCGAAAGTGCTGAAAGTGCGAAAGGCTGGCGTGCGCATATAATTGACAGTGAATTGTCCCCGTACTTTGTTCGTGAGCATAAGCTGTCCGTAGATCAGCAGTGCGCTACGTGGGGAAATCTTGTATTTGTTCCTCACTGTTTGTGCAAACAAGTGTTTGCACTTTTCCAGGAAGGTCACCCTACAGTTAAGCGTTGAAAATGCTCTCGCATAGCTATGTATAGTGGCCGCAATTAACCCAAGATATTCAATGTGCTACTCTAACTAGCTGTCAGTTGAAGCAGAACACGGCCATGAAAGCCCCACTACAAACTTGGGGTTGGCCGAGCATTAGATGGTAACGTACGTATTCACCTGAATTTTGCTTTCACAGACAACCAGTGGCTTTTGATGCTGGTAGATGCATACTCCAAAAGGGCTGAATTATTCGTGATTAATTAAACGACGACAGAAAAGACCATCGAAAAGCTGCAGAGTGTGTCTCATATGATGCGTTCATGCATTGTAACGTGCTCACAGGACATTGGAGACGATTTAATTGGTTTTGAGGGCGCCCTGCAAGGACTTCATTACTCGGGGGAAAATATAGGTTATCTTTCGAATTGTTTGATTTGAGAGGGACGTGGAGGTTGTGCTATCAACTAGGGTGCTGAAAATCGCTCACGTGCGGAAAGCTCCTAATGTAAAGATTCAAAGACGTCGTTCCAGTTCTGGTCGTAAAGATACTCGCCATACTTTTATGTTTCTGCCTTTATCGCGGTGAAGCGCAGCCTCAAGGAGCGGTATAGATGGCTGCCATTTGCAAACTAACCTTCGTCTAGCTTACCAGAAAATGAATAGGTGTCTGCCCATTGCTGGTACCTGTGGAGAGCGTGGTACTTTCGTAGTTGATTTCTTTTTTGCTGCCGTACAGCATTGCACCATTCCCGGATGAATTAAATGGGCGCCTCTGACTCTGTTTGCTGCCTGTATTTAGGCCAGCCCATGATGCTGCCTCTTCCAAGTTTGCATTTGAATTTGGCTCTTCAATTTAATGGCTCGAGTATTGAATGATCGCCACCCAGATTTCCGCCAAAGGTTTGTCAATGTGGCAGTGGATACTTTCTTCATGATGGTAAGGTCGGTCAGGAGTCCTGACCTATGTTGCTGCCCTCTATTGAGAGATAAACGGATCTTTTAATATTCATGGACTTAAGGGGTGTGGCCCGAGCAACTGCAGCACCACATGACGAGTTTCTGACGTCGCCCCAGACCCGGCGAGGAGCAGTGAAGTTCTTTAAGGTTATCAGTTGGTGTCGGTGCGCCAGTCTCTGCATCCTGAAGGATGGTGGTATAGTCTAATGGGGATTTGCGGCATAAGGAATACACGTTCATAACGAAGATGCATTTCTGACATCTCTGCATCTGTTTTTTTTTCCATGCTTAAAATGCCCCTGTGAAAGGGTTTTACATGAGGGGTGGGCCTTGGGTGATGCAGATGAGTTTTTCAATGAAGTGCTTGAAGTGGGTGTGATTGCAATGACTAACAGCGGTAGCAGGAAGGGCATTCCAGTCCTTTGGTGTCTGTACAAAGAACGAGGAAAGATGGGCTGATGATCGGGCTGAAGGTGGGTATACCATCTTGTCATGGCTGAGCCGAGAGGAGTGGCGGTGTGCTGGTAGAATGCAGAGTTTCGAGGGGATTCATTATAGAATTTATGGAAGAGGGAGAGGCGGGCGACTTTGCGACGGTGAAAAAGGTTGGGGAGGTTAGCTTTTCCTTTGCGTTTAGTAGCACTGAACATGTATGAGTAATCGGAAAAAAGAAAACGTGCCGCTCGGTTCTGAACAGATTCGAGCAAGTTAATGTGATTAGCTTGGTAGGGGTCCCAGATAGCGCATGCGTATTCAAGCTTAGGTCGAACGAAGGTGCAGCATGTGAATAATTTTACAGAGGGCGGGGCTACTTGAATGTTGCGGTGTAAGTAGCCGAGGACACGGTTAGCTTCATTTGTTAGCGTAGTTATATGATCGGTCCATGCAAAATCGGCAGATAAGTTAATTCCTAACTATCTGTCGGTAGTTACGGAGTTGAGGGCGGAACCAAGAAGAGTGTATTTCCGGGTAGTAGGGGTCTGTCTTCGATGGAAGGTAAGAAGAGCTGATTTCTTAATGTTTAAGGACATAAGCTATTTGTCACACCAGGTTTGAATGTTGTCGAGATCAGATTGAAGTGCATTAGCATCGGTTATGTTGTTAATAGGGCGATAGATCAACGGATATTTGAGGAAATATGATTAGGAAGGTCATTTGTATAGATTAAAAACAGAAGAGGGCCTAGAACAGGGCCTAGTGGTACTCCAGAAACAACGGGGAATGAAGCTGAGGAGCCGTTATTATTGAACTGTTGACGGTTAGTTAAAAAGTCTCGTATCCAATTGAAAACTAGCGTGTTAAGGGACAGAGATGAGAGCTTTAAAAATAGACGTTTGTGGGGTACTTTATCAAATGCTTTATCGAAATCCAGAAACAGGGCATCGACTGGGGTGTTAGTGTCAAGGTTAGAGGTTATATCGTTTATAAAGATAGCTAACTGAGTATCACAAGAGAGTCCCCTGCGGAAACCGTGCTGGTTCAGATGAAAAAAGTTAGTATCTATAAGAAATTTTACAACGTGAGAGTAAATTGTGTTCCATTAGTTTAGAACAGACACTAGTTAGTGATATGGGACGATAGTTGTTGGGGGAAAACGGATTACCTTTCTTGGGGACTGGGATGACCTTCCCCCCTTTCCAATCTTGTGGAACTGCACCAGATGAGAGCGACTGCTGAAAAATTTGCGATAAGATGACACTACTTGCATGTTTAGTGCTCTTCAATATTTTAGAATAGATGCCATCGATGCCGGCTGAAGAAGTAAGCCTCAGAGAATCAATTAGTGCTGCAATGCCGCTAGCGTTTATAGTTATTTCTGGTATGGGTGAATGATTGCAGGATGTAAAAGAAGGTAGATCAGTGCCAGGTTCTAATGTAAATACTGAACAGAAAGCGGCGTTAAGGACGTTAGGAATATCTTTATCAAAGATGGGAATGCCTTGGTTATCACGTGATGATAAGTGTTTGGAGGGTTGCGGGCTGATGGTCTTCTAGAACTGCCTGGGGTTAGTACGCACCATATTAGGTAAGGTTGATGTGAAAAAGGAGTGTTTCGTTTTTTGGCAAGCGATTGAAAATTCTTTTCGGTGCAGCGATAGTTTTCCCATGCGATCGGTGTATTTAAGCGCTTAGCAGTCCGGAACTGTCGCTTTTTCCTTGTCGTTGAGCCGTTTTAGTGCTGCGTTGAACCATGGTGATTGGGATCGTTCAATAACAGTGATGGTTGGAATGTAAGTTTTAGTTAGATCATGCATCTTGTTTTTAAACAGGAGCCGGTTAGATTCAACGTCTCGATGGGAAAATCCAGGTAGGAATAAGTCACAGAAATTGGCTAGCTCTTCTTTAATAATATTGTAGTTCCCTTTGTCGTAGAGGGTTATCTTCTTCTTTATCTTACTCGATGCAGTTAGGTGAAACTTGAATGAAGCCTGGATAACGGCGTGATCCCTAATCTCTGGCAGGTGGATTAGCGATGTAAGGCGATCAGGGTGTGAAGTAAGGAGCAAATCAAGGATATTGGACGAATGAGTAGTCTGTGTAGTTGGTTCAGATATAAGTTGTGATAGCCCTAGTGTTAGACATGAATTTACGAAATCACTTTCGGTGTTTTGTTTAGACATTGTTTGCGGCAAATCAGACCATATTATTGCAGGAACGTTGAAATCACCCAGTAGCACAATCGGAACGTGAGGATAGGAGGCAGTAATGTTGTGGATAATATTGCGAAAGTGCGTGGCGAAAGAAGCTTCAGCGTCTGGCGGACGATAGCAAACTCTGACAATGATTGGAGGGTATGATGCGTTGCATGATACGACTAAGATTTCTAGTGATGATTGAATGTGGATAACAGAGCAGTGCAGCTGCTGACGCGCAGCTATGAGTACCCCGCCACCGCGCTTATCATTACGGTCTCGACGATAAATGTCGAAATTAGGGAGGCAGGATGACAACTCAAAAACGCGACAAAGCTGAGCGACGAGCGCGGCGGACCGACCGACAAACTGACTGGACAGTATACAACCGGCTGGACACGGCAGCGAGGCGGCATTCCAACAAACTTCACCGCCGGCAGTGGGCATCGCTCTGCAGGAAGATGGAGGAGGACTGTAGCTCGCGGTGGCTCTTTACCATTCTGCGACGCATCACAACGCCATAAGCGAACCCGCAGCCGCTGGCCGCTCTCGCCACCTCGAGTGGCCTTAGCTACGAGGAACTAGCTGAGCGGTTTGCGGACCGCTTTGCGCCGCAAAGCCCCGCGAACTTAGGCAACCAAACTTCACCTGTGAGCCCCGGAGACAGCGCCAGCGTTCCTACCCCTGGTGGCCCTTGTGATGCCCCCTTCACAGTGACGGAGCTCAACAATGCTCTACAGCGCTGCCACCGTCGCTCGGCGCCAGGGCCGGATGGGGTGACTTACCAGATGCTGCGCAACCTGGACGCAGATCAACGGCTGGTTCTCCTCCAGCAGATCAACCTAGTGTGGGAACGCGGGAGCCTCCGGAGGACTGGCGCACGCAGTCGTCTGCCCCATCCTCAAGCCAGGACGTCCACCAACCCAGCTCGCGGGATACCGTCCAGTGGCGCTAACATCTATGGCTGGTAAGCTCATGGAACACATGGCTTTAGATCGCCTTAATGAGCAGGCTGCGGCGACGGATTTGTTTGATGAGCGGCAGACGGGCTTTCGCGGAATGCGGTGCACTGCGGATTCCATCTCCGATGTTGTCAGCGCGCTCGAGCACGCGAAGGCAGTGAGGCAGTTTGCGTTGCTTCTACTGCTGGACGTGTCGAGCGCGTGTGATACCGTCTGCCGCGCTCCCATTCTCGCGACGCTTGAGAAGGCTGGCGTGGGCGGACGCTTGCTACAATCCATTCGGAGCTTTTTCTAGGCACGCTCCATGCGCGTTCGCGTGGGGGATGCTCTCTCGGTGCCTCGCCCGGTCGGGCTAGGCGTGCCGCAGGGCTTTGTCCTGTCACCGTTTCTGTTCAATTTGGCGATGTCATTGGCACCGGGCTGCCTGCCCGCAGGCGGCTGGCATCATGTGTACATCTCCATATACGCAGATGACATTGCTCTAGTGGTGCCTGGGACCGCCGGGCGAGACAGCACGGGTGCGCGCGTGCCTGTAAGCAGCTCTGACGGCGGTGAGCGACTGTTTGCACGGCCTAGGCCTCTCGCTCAGCGCGGACAAGTCCGTCGCAATGGCCTGTGTTCCGAGCTCGCGCAAGCGACCACCGCCGCTCACACTGGACGGGACCCTCCTGCCGTGGCGACGTTCGGTGCGGTACCTGGGGTTGGACACAGACTAGTGCATTTCCTTCCGACCCGCGGCGATCAAGCCCTGCCTGCAGATGAAGAGAATCACCGCAGCCGTACACAGGCTCACTGCTCGAGGCCAGGGCATCTCCCAGCAAGCTGCGTTACGGCTATACAACTCCGCGGCTGTGGAGGCAATACTCTACGCGCTACCGCTCGTCACACTGCGCAAACCATGCTGGAAGAAGCTGGAGGTCGAGCATCGCAAGGCGCTCCGCATTTGCCTCGGCCTGCCTCAGAACTCTCAATGCGCAGCTACTTTGACAGAGGCAGGCGCGTGGCTTTTACAACTTCCGGTCACGCAGCGGGCCCTCGAACACATCGATCGCCTACAGCGCGCAAAGGACGGCGGCCCGCTACTACATCGGTTGCGACATCATCGCCAGTCACGCATGGGAGCGGCGCTGCTCGAGCACGAGCAGCTCACCACTTCAACGCCCCCCTACGATCTCTTCTCGCCCTGGCCCGCTGCTACGGAGGTTCAGTGAGAGATTTTCGGAATCGCGGGGAAACGCACCACGCCGCTCTGCGCACTGCAGCAGCTGACCAGAGCCGTCATCTACGAGGAACTCCAACACCACCTCCTCGTTTACACCGACGGCTCCGTGGCCAGAGATAGTTGCTAGCAGCGGCAGATACCATCCCCGCCCTGCAACTGCACAGACAGCTGCGCCTGTCATTCCTGGGTTCTTCCACCACGGCGGAGCTGCTGGGCCTACGCCTAGGCCTGGATCTACTGCTTGAACTGACTCCGCCACCACCTAGGTGTGCCGTGCTATGTGACTCCCGCGCTGCCCTCAGCCGCCTTCGAACCACCGGCCGGGGAACTCCGCTGCTGTGTCAGATTCGCATTCGTCTCAAGCGCTTGGCGGAGCGCGGCTGCGCTATACGGGCGCAGTGGATCTGCGGCATAGAGGGCAATGAACGTGCCGACGAGCTCGCGACCGCAGCACGTGAATTCCCTCCTAGCGACGAGCAACTCGCTTTGGAGGACGTGCGTGCGGTAATCGACGACCACCTCCGGACGCAGCACCCCGACCTACGCATCGCAAGAGGTGAGCGCATTCACAGTTTCAGCGGCCGCTCGCTGACTCGGCTGCACCGCGCAATGATCCTCGGTGCACGCATTGGATGTGTGTGTCCTGGGGAACGACGGATGCGCCACGGACTTGCCACTATGTGTGTGACGGCTGTGGCGCGGTAGAAACTCTCGAGCATCTTCGACTGCACTGCGCCGCGCTAGCCGAACCACGACGTGAGGTGCTGGTGGCTTACAGAGCGCAGGGGGTAACCCCGGAAAGCGTAGCTGTGCTCCTGTGGCCGCCGGGCAGTGCGCGCGTCTGTGAGCGAACACACGTGAGCCTGTGTGAGTATATCGAACAGGCGGGCTTGATGACCCGCCTATTTCACCTCGCCAGATAGTGCGCGCTATGACTGAACGCTCCGCGTGTGCTATTTCGCACAATAACGGCCGATCGCCCACGATAGCCGTCAGTGTTTTGTACAGTGCGCCAGTGCATGCTTTGTGAACAGTTGCCTGGACGCAGAGCTATGGAGGCTCGCCCGATGTGCTGAGTGCTCAGTGACCTAAGACATTTGCGGGTGGGCCTCAAGCAAACTACTGTATACTTACCATAGTGCATATTTTTCTTTTGTTTTTGCCTACCCTTTTCTTTCTCCCTATCGCTCACCTCTTTGATTTCCTCTACCTTTTCCTCGCTATCCCTTTATTTCCGCCGTCCCAGTTCATGTGCTTCAGATAGGAGATACCGGGGCTGGCAAACATCTTTTCTTTCCTTTTGTATATACAATAAATAATTACTACCACCATCACCACCAGTGATGGGTTTAGCCAGGTTTGAGTTAAAAGGATAATGTTGCATTCGGTGGTCTCAGTAAGGTGATGCAGCGGGTCGCGTTTCGGTATGAGGCTTCTAATATTAGTATAAAGAAGGGATGAGGAGGTGCTATCTGTGATGGGGTGCGCAGAAGGATGTCGTACTAGTTACGGGTTGGGCATGACAACCTGTTGGGCAGCGTGGTCGGAAACTTACGTGGCATCATCAATAACCAGTTTGTTGTAGCGGAGTTTTATCGGTTTTCTCTGGGATTTTGCAAACTCAGCCAATTTCGTCTGTGCAAGACGACTTTCAGAAGAATCATCTTCAGATATGCTGTAGCCTGATCCTTTGAGTTTTTTTGCTCTGGACATCACGTTTTCTTTATCTTTGAAATGCGAAAAACATACAATATTGGGCCTGTTTTTGTTAGCATCAAATCGACCGATTCTGTGCGCTCGTTCGATGTCCCTAGGTTCAAGTGCGACGTCAAGTTTCGAGTGACACAATTCAAGTACCGCTTTTTCAGACTGCGACCAGGACTCTTTTTCGCTGCCCTTCCGACCAAAGAAAACAAGGTGTGATCGGCGAGCGCGGTCCTCTGAATTCGCCACGCCTGATGCTCCGCTGCGAGTTCATCCTGAGCGGCTGGATCTGTCTGTGTTTACTAAATAAACACACCCATACAATTGGTGCGGGTGGGACGGGGTACGTTCCCATCCAACCCGGAACTCAGAAGCCGCACATTGCCCTCTGCTTCCACCATGCCAGATGAGACTACCTCGACATCGCCGCCCATCTCAACCACGGTACTGTGTTCTGGCCTTCTACGCCAGCGTGATCCATGCCTCTCCAGTGGCACGGCCGACCAAGACGTCGACGGCTAGTTGTCTGCGTATGAGCGTGTCAGCAGTTACAGCAGATGGGACGACATTATCGAGCCAAGCAACGTAATCTTTTACCTGACCGACGTGGCGAACCTCTGGTTTCCCAACCATGAGGCAAACCTGCCATCTTGGTCTGCATTTAAGAAAAAGTTTTCGGAAGTGTTCGGCTGCCCTGCAGCTCGCAAACTGCGAGCAGAACAACGCTTGCGTGAGCGCACTCAGCATGCTGAAGAGTCTTTAACCACTTATATAGAAGACATCGTTGACCTGTGCAAACCTGTCGACCCACCAATGTCCAAAGCGGCTAAGATCGGAAACATCCTGAAAGGTATCTCTGAGGAGGCGTGTCAGATATGCTCTGGGTGAAAAATCCCTCCACCGTCAGTGACGGGATTAAACTTTGCCACAGCTACGACGAGCTTCGTAAAAATCGCGCTTCTACCCGGCGGTCCGGTGTTAGAGACGGCACCATCTCTACACTAGCACTGGGCGTTTCTACTCCATCATAGGACAGCCCTTCAGTTGAACAGGTCAAAGCCTTCGTTCGAGAAGAGGTCGCCCGCCAGCTATCCCTGGTACCTCAGTTACAAGATACTGGTCGCCTTGTTCCTGACATGGCTCCATCTTTGGCCCCTACCATACGGCGTGTCGTGCAAGACCACATCACTGATGTCCTTCCGCCTAGCCCCGTGCTCCCGCCCAGCCCTGTGCAGACGCAAGTAACGGCACCACTGACGTAAGCCCAAGTTGCGGCCAGGCCGTTAATGCCAACCGCACCTGTTTCCTACCAGGCCGCCCCTTCCAACCAACCTTCGTCTTTGCCTGGGTCTGCATACCATGTCCCTATTCCAAGAGTACGCCAACGTTCTACGGACCCTTGGCGCACCGCGTGCAACCAGCCAATCTGCTACGCTTGCTGGCTGCCGGGCCATGTTGCACGCCTTTGCCGCCAACGCCTTCCACCTTCTCGCACTGACCACTAGAACTACTCGCAGACACCGACTAGCCCTCACCGAGAACTTCACCTGGTTCGGACTTTGTTTCTCGGGACAATGAAATGTATACCTCTTGCCGATCATCTTCCTCTTGTCGCCGTTCACCATCCCCGCTTCTCCGACGTTCTACCGGCGCTGTTGAAGGAAACTGATAGTAGCAGTTCCCGGGCAAGATGCGCTTGGTTACAATACAATACAATAATAAGTTTATTTCCAGGTTCAACTGGAGGGTTTCCCGGATAAAAGCTGCCTTCGCAGCTTGACAGTGTCCAGGAAACCCTTACAAGCAGCAGCAGACGAGTGGTGAAGGAAATCTCCAAATCTGTCATATATACAGTAGTCACATTCAAATAACAAAACACACACGGAAATTCACAATAAGCTTTAAAGTAAATGGCACAAAGAGAAAAACAGTTGAAATGCGCAGTTTTTAAGGGAAAAATGTAAAGTGGGCAAACATTCAGCAATCTACAAACAGAAGCATAAAATCACATTTCAACAAAATATTTGCGCAGCTCGGCTTTTGTGTATCCTATTGTACTTTGATAAGTGTTTAAAACATGGGGCAGGTTGTAAGACAGCATTTGTAATTTATAATCAGTGCGAAAACGTGGTACATTCCATGCATTAGTACTACTTGTGTGCATGTTAGCACGATGCGTCTCCAAAGATGCTAAGGAAGAATAATATTCGGCAACGGATGCCTTTGAAAAATACATGATTTGTAGTAACCTATAATTATACAATTGATCAACACGGATAATACTATGAGCTTGGAATGCATATTTGGAGGTGGTCGCATAATCAACATTAGCTATTATTCTAACAATTTTTTTTTGCAATACGAGAAGCTTATTTATGTTTGTCTTGGTCATTGTGGCCCACACTAAACTACAGTAGTTAAGGTGAGAAAAAAATAATGCGTAATAAACTTGTAGTTTACACTTCATAGGTAGAGTTGCACGACATCGCGAGAGGGCCCCACAGGCAGAAGAGAGTTTTTTGCAGATATGTTCAACGTGAGCATTCCAGTTTAAATGAGATGAAAAATATACACCAAGGGATTTATGTTCTTCAACAATTTCTATTTGTTGGTTTTCAAACTTCAGTACACAGTTTGGTGTTGTCGGCTTATTTCTTGCGCGAAATATTACAGCCTTCGATTTTGTAGGATTTATCTTTAATTTATTCATCACTGACCACCTAGATAATCTATCCAGTAGGTCGTTACCTTTCGCTATTACATCATTGAGATTATGGCCTGAAAGAAGTAATGTGCTATCATCGGCGTAAACTACAAAACGAATAGAAGGATCTATAGTTACAATGTCATTTATATAGGTATTAAACAAAAGGGGTCCAAGTACGCTCCCTTGCGGGACACCACAGCTAATAGGTAAAGGGGATGAAAGTTCATTATCTACAGATACTGACTGGCTTCTGTTTTGGAGGTAATCTTCAAGCAGTCTGAGTGGTTTACCACGGATTCCGTACATTTGAAGTTTATAAGCAAGGATCGCATGATTTAAGCAGTCAAATGCCTTACTAAAATCAAGGAAAAGGCCCACCGTATACAAGTTGTCATTAATATTGTTCAAGATAATTTCTTTCATTGCTAATAAGGCTGTTTCTGTTGATTTGCCTGTTCTGAAACCAAACTGCGACTCAGATATTACTTTATGTTTATCAAAAAACTTCGTTATTCTTGAAGAGATAACCTTTTCCAGTCCCTTAAAAAACACGGGGAGCACCGAAATCGGCCTATAGTTTCCTGGAAAGTTTCGGTCGCCCCCTTTATAAATTACTGACACTTTTGCAGTTTTCATTCCGTTGGGAAAAACCCCGGATTCAAGTGCCAGATTATAGATATGAGAAAGCAGGGGACAAATTATAGATATGACATATTTCAACGGTGTCATCTGCATGGCGTTTATATCTAAGGCTTTGCTATTACTAATTCCCATATACACGTTGTAAACTTCTTGATGGAATTGAACGGCGGCGCAACACGGAAACGGACACAGACAAGAAGGGGACACCACATGCGCACACTACCAACTATTTATTAAACGGAAAGGTGGCATATTTATACGTCCATCTCAAGCATCACACTCATCGCCACAGTCCGCTCCAAACCCAACACGTGAACTCCGAGCAGCACCAACAGGAAATCAGACAAGATATTTCTAACCTCAGTAGATAAACTATCAAAAAAAAAAAAAAAAAAAAAAAAAGGAAGGCAGGCCATATCTCATAGCAAATGCAGTCTGGACCGAAAACAGCAGAGTAAGACATTAGAAGCGACCAGCCCGAACCCTAACAAATAAAAAGTAAAACGATAAAACAATCGTAGCAAAAGCAGAGTCAAAACAGTTAAGCAAAAGCAGTCAGAACCTTAAGCCAACAACAAAAGATGATCGTAGCACAAGCAGAGTCAAAAAAAAAAAAAAAAATGAAGCAACAGCAGTACAAGAAACTAGGCCAACAACAACAAAAGACGATCATAGCAAAGGCCGAGTCAAACAAAGGAAGCAAAAGCAGTCAAAAACCTAAACCAACACCAACATTTGTAGCTCAAGGAGAGTTAAAGAAATGAAGCAAAAGCAGTCAAACACAATCGTATACCAAAGGCATAGTCAAAAAAGGGGGGGCAAAAACAGTCAGGAACCTAAAAGCAACTAAAAACGATCGTAGCAAAAGCAGAGTCAAAACAAAAGAAAAACAAAAGAAAACAACAGCGGTCAAACCTAAAACAACAGCAACAAAAAGCACTGGTAGCAAATGCAGAATCAAACAGGCGACGAAATTAACAACCCGCCTAACTAAACATCACAAGGCCGTTGAAAATTCCGGGCTTAAAGTCGCACAATGCAAACCGTCACAAAAAATTATCAAGGAATGAAACTTCATTTCTACGAAGGGATACAGACGAGTCGCTAACGCAAATGCTACCCTTCTTTTTGATCATGAAGGCTTCAAGAATTTCCCGTGCCACCTGATCGCGACTCCTGCCCAGAATCCTTATACCGTTAAGCATTGGCTCACAGTTGCAATCTTTGCAATGGGTAGGCAAATGTAACCCGCCTCCGTTTTCTAACGATTTCTCATGCTCCCGTGCTCTGTCGTTAATACAGCGACCCGTCTGGCCTATATAGACCCCTCCACACGTCAGTGGGATTTCGTAGACCACTCCGACGGCACAGGAACAGTAATGCTTGCCGTGCCTCTTTTCGCACAGGGGTTTCTTCTTCTGCCCGATTTTCGAGCACAAACCGCTCAGCTTTTTGGGCGCGGAGAAAACGACAGGTACGTCGTACCGGCCGGCGACTTTCTTCAAGTTATGTGCCACTCGGTGAATATAGGGGACCACTTGTGGTCGCCTTGATCCCGGCTTAGCATGGGATTTCTTCTTCTTCCCTTTTATTTTTTGTAGGAGGGTCTCCGCTACGCTGCAAACAACAGAACACGGGAAACCAGCCATTCGAAGTCTTTCGATCTGATTATTGAAACTAGCCTCAGCCATGTGAGCACAAGACTTAAGTAGTGCGGACTCTAGGCAAAGCGAAGCGATCGCCCTTTTCACAGTCTTAGAGTGTGCTGATTCGTACGGAAGCAGTTCCTTTTTGGCACGGGGAGAATACATCCAACACACCCGCCCTTGAAGAACTTTGACATTGATATCTAAAAATTGCAAGCTGTCCTTAACTGGTAGTTCATGAGTAAATGCCAGCCCTTTCCCTTGTTGTCTGAAAACAGATAAGATACTTTCCACTTTGCTGGGGAGCGTCAGTGCAGTGTTAGTTCTTTTAAGAATTACCAGGTAGTCATCAACGTATCTAAAAATTCGCAGGACTAGGTCATTGTCAAGGGAAGAAGCTAAAGCACGGTCAATAGATGATAAAAATATATTACACAGGGCAGGGGCAACACAGGAACCTATGCAAATGCCTTTTTTCTGCAAGTACATTTCTGTGTCAAAGGAAACAAACGTAGACCTGAGGTAAAATTCAAGGAGTGATAAAAAATTGTCCACACTTAGTCCAGCTGAGTTTTGAAATGTTATAACGCCATTAGATTCAATACACTCCCGTACGGATTTGAAAAGGTCGCTATGCGGAACTGAATAGAATAAATCTTCGACGTCTACAGAAAATAAGTATCCAATGGAAGACTGGTCTTTTAAAAAAGCTGTTACGTCTGCTGAATTCCTAGTGGCAAAGGGATCGTCCACTTCCAGTCCTTTCAAATGCTTCAGGAGAAATTTACTCAACTTTTGCTGCCACGAATCGCGCTCACTAACAATGGATCTAAAAGGCATGCCTGGCTTATGGGTTTTCACCGTAAAAAACACATCAAGAGACCCTTTCTTACATTCGCTGATTCCTTTGGCCAGCCTGGAGAGTTGGAGCTCATTACATAACGAGATGGCTTTCGTTTTAACTCTGCAAGCACTCTTCTTCACCTGAACAAAGTTCTTCAAAATGGCCTGCGTCGCCTTTTGTTTGAAAAGGCCCACTGGAACAACCGCAAAACTACCTTCTTTATCAGCTTGAAGGAGTCTAAGGTCGTTGTCCTTGAAAAACGACACAACGTGTTGCGTTTGCTCCTTTGGGTAAAGGTCAAGCTTTCGAGATGTCCTCAGTAACCCGTCGACGCCATCCAAAAGACACCTTTCCCTGTCCTCACCGGCTTTATCTGCCAACTTCCTGTTCAGGGATAGGAGCTCGAAGGCAGGAATTCTCAGAGGAACACTGTACTTCGGCCCTTTCGTTAGGGTAGCAGCAACTTCATCTGGAACGGAGGCATTCCCAAGGACGACCAGGCTCCTAGGCTTTACCGTCTTCTCTTCAGGCTTCCGCGGCAGAACATTAAGGTAACGTTGCCACAAAAACTCTGTGGATTGCGCCGCTAGACGTCTCAGAGCAGCCAGTTCCTTTTCAGCTAGGCAGTTTGGGTTGAGGTTAAAACACAAAATGCGCAGCCAGTCATAAAACATTCGGACTTGTCTCCACAGTTCAGATTTCAGAATGCGGCAGAGCCGTTTCACGTGACCGATGGAAGGCCTAATGGCACCAAAAAACGCGTTCACTTCAGATGGAACGAGTCCCTTGCGGAGACAAAAGGCGATGAATCTTGCACGGCAGGTTGATGCAGCGATATGTGCGACGAGCAGATGTACTTGAGTATAGGAAGGATTAGAACACATAAAAGGGCCCACTGTAGAAGAAAGGTACTTCAGAATAACTGCCTGGGGGGCGAGTTGGTGCATGATGGAATTGAACGGCGGCGCAACACGGAAACGGACACAGACAAGAAGGGGACACCACATGCGCACACTACCAACTATTTATTAAACGGAAAGGTGGCATATTTATACGTCCATCTCAAGCATCACACTCATCGCCACAGTCCGCTCCAAACCCAACACGTGAACTCCGAGCAGCACCAACAGGAAATCAGACAAGATATTTCTAACCTCAGTAGATAAACTATCAAAAAAAAAAAAGCATCCGCCTCGCATTCGGGAGGTACCGGGTTCGATCCCTGGTGCCGCCGGTTACCCACCGGTTTTTAATGGGTACAAGCTTTCCCCCGGCCTGGTGCTCGGCTCTTCTGGGGTGAAATGCCGAGGTGAAAAAAAAAAAAAAAAAAGGAAGGCAGGCCATATCTCATAGCAAATGCAGTCTGGACCGAAAACAGCAGAGTAAGACATTAGAAGCGACCAGCCCGAACCCTAACAAATAAAAAGTAAAACGATAAAACAATCGTAGCAAAAGCAGAGTCAAAACAGTTAAGCAAAAGCAGTCAGAACCTTAAGCCAACAACAAAAGATGATCGTAGCACAAGCAGAGTCAAAAAAAAAAAAAAAAAAAAATGAAGCAACAGCAGTAAAAGAAACTAGGCCAACAACAACAAAAGACGATCATAGCAAAGGCCGAGTCAAACAAAGGAAGCAAAAGCAGTCAAAAACCTAAACCAACACCAACATTTGTAGCTCAAGGAGAGTTAAAGAAATGAAGCAAAAGCAGTCAAACACAATCGTATACCAAAGGCATAGTCAAAAAAGGGGGGGGCAAAAACAGTCAGGAACCTAAAAGCAACTAAAAACGATCGTAGCAAAAGCAGAGTCAAAACAAAAGAAAAACAAAAGAAAACAACAGCGGTCAAACCTAAAACAACAGCAACAAAAAGCACTGGTAGCAAATGCAGAATCAAACAGGCGACGAAATTAACAACCCGCCTAACTAAACATCACAAGGCCGTTGAAAATTCCGGGCTTAAAGTCGCACAATGCAAACCGTCACAAAAAATTATCAAGGAATGAAACTTCATTTCTACGAAGGGATACAGACGAGTCGCTAACGCAAATGCTACCCTTCTTTTTGATCATGAAGGCTTCAAGAATTTCCCGTGCCACCTGATCGCGACTCCTGCCCAGAATCCTTATACCGTTAAGCATTGGCTCACAGTTGCAATCTTTGCAATGGGTAGGCAAATGTAACCCGCCTCCGTTTTCTAACGATTTCTCATGCTCCCGTGCTCTGTCGTTAATACAGCGACCCGTCTGGCCTATATAGACCCCTCCACACGTCAGTGGGATTTCGTAGACCACTCCGACGGCACAGGAACAGTAATGCTTGCCGTGCCTCTTTTCGCACAGGGGTTTCTTCTTCTGCCCGATTTTCGAGCACAAACCGCTCAGCTTTTTGGGCGCGGAGAAAACGACAGGTACGTCGTACCGGCCGGCGACTTTCTTCAAGTTATGTGCCACTCGGTGAATATAGGGGACCACTTGTGGTCGCCTTGATCCCGGCTTAGCATGGGATTTCTTCTTCCCTTTTATTTTTTGTAGGAGGGTCTCCGCTACGCTGCAAACAACAGAACACGGGAAACCAGCCATTCGAAGTCTTTCGATCTGATTATTGAAACTAGCCTCAGCCATGTGAGCACAAGACTTAAGTAGTGCGGACTCTAGGCAAAGCGAAGCGATCGCCCTTTTCACAGTCTTAGAGTGTGCTGATTCGTACGGAAGCAGTTCCTTTTTGGCACGGGGAGAATACATCCAACACACCCGCCCTTGAAGAACTTTGACATTGATATCTAAAAATTGCAAGCTGTCCTTAACTGGTAGTTCATGAGTAAATGCCAGCCCTTTCCCTTGTTGTCTGAAAACAGATAAGATACTTTCCACTTTGCTGGGGAGCGTCAGTGCTGTGTTAGTTCTTTTAAGAATTACCAGGTAGTCATCAACGTATCTAAAAATTCGCAGGACTAGGTCATTGTCAAGGGAAGAAGCTAAAGCACGGTCAATAGATGATAAAAATATATTACACAGGGCAGGGGCAACACAGGAACCTATGCAAATGCCTTTTTTTCTGCAAGTACATTTCTGTGTCAAAGGAAACAAACGTAGACCTGAGGTAAAATTCAAGGAGTGATAAAAAATTGTCCACACTTAGTCCAGCTGAGTTTTGAAATGTTATAACGCCATTAGATTCAATACACTCCCGTACGGATTTGAAAAGGTCGCTATGCGGAACTGAATAGAATAAATCTTCGACGTCTACAGAAAATAAGTATCCAATGGAAGACTGGTCTTTTAAAAAAGCTGTTACGTCTGCTGAATTCCTAGTGGCAAAGGGATCGTCCACTTCCAGTCCTTTCAAATGCTTCAGGAGAAATTTACTCAACTTTTGCTGCCACGAATCGCGCTCACTAACAATGGATCTAAAAGGCATGCCTGGCTTATGGGTTTTCACCGTAAAAAAACACATCAAGAGACCCTTTCTTACATTCGCTGATTCCTTTGGCCAGCCTGGAGAGTTGGAGCTCATTACATAACGAGATGGCTTTCGTTTTAACTCTGCAAGCACTCTTCTTCACCTGAACAAAGTTCTTCAAAATGGCCTGCGTCGCCTTTTGTTTGAAAAGGCCCACTGGAACAACCGCAAAACTACCTTCTTTATCAGCTTGAAGGAGTCTAAGGTCGTTGTCCTTGAAAAACGACACAACGTGTTGCGTGCGCTCCTTTGGGTAAAGGTCAAGCTTTCGAGATGTCCTCAGTAACCCGTCGACGCCATCCAAAAGACACCTTTCCCTGTCCTCACCGGCTTTTTTTTTTTTTTTTTTTTTTGATACTTTATCTACTGAGGTTAGAAATATCTTGTCTGATTTCCTGTTGGTGCTGCTCGGAGTTCACGTGTTGGGTTTGGAGCGGACTGTGGCGATGAGTGTGATGCTTGAGATGGACGTATAAATATGCCACCTTTCCGTTTAATAAATAGTTGGTAGTGTGCGCATGTGGTGTCCCCTTCTTGTCTGTGTCCGTTTCCGTGTTGCGCCGCCGTTCAATTCCATCATGCACCAACTCGCCCCCCAGGCAGTTATTCTGAAGTACCTTTCTTCTACAGTGGGCCCTTTTATGTGTTCTAATCCTTCCTATACTCAAGTACATCTGCTCGTCGCACATATCGCTGCATCAACCTGCCGTGCAAGATTCATCGCCTTTTGCCTCCGCAAGGGACTCGTTCCATCTGAAGTGAACGCGTTTTTTGGTGCCATTAGGCCTTCCATCGGTCACGTGAAACGGCTCTGCCGCATTCTGAAATCTGAACTGTGGAGACAAGTCCGAATGTTTTATGACTGGCTGCGCGTTTTGTGTTTTAACCTCAACCCAAACTGCCTAGCTGAAAAGGAACTGGCTGCTCTGAGACGTCTAGCGGCGCAATCCACAGAGTTTTTGTGGCAACGTTACCTTAATGTTCTGCCGCGGAAGCCTGAAGAGAAGACGGTAAAGCCTAGGAGCCTGGTCGTCCTTGGGAATGCCTCCGTTCCAGATGAAGTTGCTGCTACCCTAACGAAAGGGCCGAAGTACAGTGTTCCTCTGAGAATTCCTGCCTTCGAGCTCCTATCCCTGAACAGGAAGTTGGCAGATAAAGCCGGTGAGGACAGGGAAAGGTGTCTTTTGGATGGCGTCGACGGGTTACTGAGGACATCTCGAAAGCTTGACCTTTACCCAAAGGAGCAAACGCAACACGTTGTGTCGTTTTTCAAGGACAACGACCTTAGACTCCTTCAAGCTGATAAAGAAGGTAGTTTTGCGGTTGTTCCAGTGGGCCTTTTCAAACAAAAGGCGACGCAGGCCATTTTGAAGAACTTTGTTCAGGTGAAGAAGAGTGCTTGCAGAGTTAAAACGAAAGCCATCTCGTTATGTAATGAGCTCCAACTCTCCAGGCTGGCCAAAGGAATCAGCGAATGTAAGAAAGGGTCTCTTGATGTGTTTTTTACGGTGAAAACCCATAAGCCAGGCATGCCTTTTAGATCCATTGTTAGTGAGCGCGATTCGTGGCAGCAAAAGTTGAGTAAATTTCTCCTGAAGCATTTGAAAGGACTGGAAGTGGACGATCCCTTTGCCACTAGGAATTCAGCAGACGTAACAGCTTTTTTAAAAGACCAGTCTTTCATTGGATACTTATTTTCTGTAGACGTCGAAGATTTATTCTATTCAGTTCCGCATAGCGACCTTTTCAAATCCTTACGGGAGTGTATTGAATCTAATGGCGTTATAACATTTCAAAACTCAGCTGGACTAAGTGTGGACAATTTTTTATCACTCCTTGAATTTTACCTCAGGTCTACGTTTGTTTCCTTTGACACAGAAATGTACTTGCAGAAAAAAGGCATTTGCATAGGTTCCTGTGTTGCCCCTGCCCTGTGTAATATATTTTTATCATCTATTGACCGTGCTTTAGCTTCTTCCCTTGACAATGACCTAGTCCTGCGAATTTTTAGATACGTTGATGACTACCTGGTAATTCTTAAAAGAACTAACACTGCACTGACGCTCCCCAGAAAAGTGGAAAGTATCTTATCTGTTTTCAGACAACAAGGGAAAGGGCTGGCATTTACTCATGAACTACCAGTTAAGGACAGCTTGCAATTTTTAGATATCAATGTCAAAGTTCTTCAAGGGCGGGTGTGTTGGATGTATTCTCCCCGTGCCAAAAAGGAACTGCTTCCGTACGAATCAGCACACTCTAAGACTGTGAAAAGGGCGATCGCTTCGCTTTGCCTAGAGTCCGCACTACTTAAGTCTTGTGCTCACATGGCTGAGGCTAGTTTCAATAATCAGATCGAAAGACTTCGAATGGCTGGTTTCCCGTGTTCTGTTGTTTGCAGCGTAGCGGAGACCCTCCTACAAAAAATAAAAGGGAAGAAGAAATCCCATGCTAAGCCGGGATCAAGGCGACCACAAGTGGTCCCCTATATTCACCGAGTGGCACATAACTTGAAGAAAGTCGCCGGCCGGTACGACGTACCTGTCGTTTTCTCCGCGCCCAAAAAGCTGAGCGGTTTGTGCTCGAAAATCGGGCAGAAGAAGAAACCCCTGTGCGAAAAGAGGCACGGCAAGCATTACTGTTCCTGTGCCGTCGGAGTGGTCTACGAAATCCCACTGACGTGTGGAGGGGTCTATATAGGCCAGACGGGTCGCTGTATTAACGACAGAGCACGGGAGCATGAGAAATCGTTAGAAAACGGAGGCGGGTTACATTTGCCTACCCATTGCAAAGATTGCAACTGTGAGCCAATGCTTAACGGTATAAGGATTCTGGGCAGGAGTCGCGATCAGGTGGCACGGGAAATTCTTGAAGCCTTCATGATCAAAAAGAAGGGTAGCATTTGCGTTAGCGACTCGTCTGTATCCCTTCGTAGAAATGAAGTTTCATTCCTTGATAATTTTTTGTGACGGTTTGCATTGTGCGACTTTAAGCCCGGAATTTTCAACGGCCTTGTGATGTTTAGTTAGGCGGGTTGTTAATTTCGTCGCCTGTTTGATTCTGCATTTGCTACCAGTGCTTTTTGTTGCTGTTGTTTTAGGTTTGACCGCTGTTGTTTTCTTTTGTTTTTCTTTTGTTTTGACTCTGCTTTTGCTACGATCGTTTTTAGTTGCTTTTAGGTTCCTGACTGTTTTTTCCCCCCCTTTTTTGACTATGCCTTTGGTATACGATTGTGTTTGACTGCTTTTGCTTCATTTCTTTAACTCTCCTTGAGCTACAAATGTTGGTGTTGGTTTAGGTTTTTGACTGCTTTTGCTTCCTTTGTTTGACTCGGCCTTTGCTATGATCGTCTTTTGTTGTTGTTGGCCTAGTTTCTTTTACTGCTGTTGCTTCATTTTTTTTTTTTTTTTTTGACTCTGCTTGTGCTACGATCATCTTTTGTTGTTGGCTTAAGGTTCTGACTGCTTTTGCTTAACTGTTTTGACTCTGCTTTTGCTACGATTGTTTTATCGTTTTACTTTTTATTTGTTAGGGTTCGGGCTGGTCGCTTCTAATGTCTTACTCTGCTGTTTTCGGTCCAGACTGCATTTGCTATGAGATATGGCCTGCCTTCCTTTTTTTTTTTTTTGATAGTTTATCTACTGAGGTTAGAAATATCTTGTCTGATTTCCTGTTGGTGCTGCTCGGAGTTCACGTGTTGGGTTTGGAGCGGACTGTGGCGATGAGTGTGATGCTTGAGATGGACGTATAAATATGCCACCTTTCCGTTTAATAAATAGTTGGTAGTGTGCGCATGTGGTGTCCCCTTCTTGTCTGTGTCCGTTTCCGTGTTGCGCCGCCGTTCAATTCCATCATGCACCAACTCGCCCCCCAGGCAGTTATTCTGTTGTAAACTTCACTTGCATCAGTTGGCTCGAAGAATATAGTTTCGCTAACCTGACTATGATAACCGGCGATAAGGGTGCCTGTCGGATCTTGAGATGAAGTAACACTATTAAGAAAATGTTTGTTGAAGTGTTGTGCGAGTGCTCTTCCACTTACTTCGTTTCCACTGACAAGCATCGTTAACGTAGCATGGTTATTTACACGGCGACCAAGGACATCATTTAAAGCTTTCCAGGTAATATCAGGTCTACTTGAACTGACGTTAGAAAAGAGCCGCTGATAATAGATATTTTTAGCTTTCCGTAGCTCCGCGTTCAATCGGTTCCTTAACTTTTTGAAAGAAAGCAGCGCATCTTCTGTGCGCGTTCGAAGGAACATTTGATACCGACGATTTTTGTCCTTTATCATTTTGAACAATTTTTTTGTAACCCATGGTTTTCTTATCTTTTTGGGAGGGGTGTGTACTTCCAGCGGAAAGTGCTTCGAATAAAAACGAAGGAAATGGTGAAAAAATAGGTCGTACGCATCATTGACGCTCGTTTTCTGCAACACACAAGACCAGTCAAAGTTCATAATATCGTGCTTAAAAGCTTCCAATTAGCTATCGTTGATGCGTTGCACACGTATGGACTGTTTCACAATGTTTCGCTTAACATGCTCATTCCTAAAAACGACAAATACCGGACAGTGATCACTTACATCAGAAGCAATTGTACCGCAAGAGAGTACACTGGTTTCAATATCCGTAATTAATAAATCAAGGGCAGTCGCACTAGTGCACGTGACACGTGTTGGTGTTTCTATTAAGTTTACAAAACCGCAGGACATAAGTTTCATGTTAAAATCAAGTACAGTAGCATTCTGGTCAAGCATATTGATATTAAAATCACCACTGCACAAAAGCGAGCATTTGTTCAGTGACGCATATTCTAGAATCTGGTCAAAATAATCTGTAAAAGCCTTCATGTTGCCATTTGGGCGGCGATATACAACAGAGATCACTTGGTTTCGATTTTTCAGTGTTAAAACTTCATAATCTTCTGTAACCTCACTAAGATTAGGCAGAATGCGGCATCTTTTGCACGCGAGAGTATAGATAGCGACACCGCCGCCTCGTTTATTTGGTCTGTTAAGGAAGAAGGTTTCGTAACCGGGTAATTCCAACATCTTGCAGCCAGATTGATACCACGTTTCAGTGAGCATCAAAACCGTAAATTCAAAAGTGAACTGTCTTAACAAGAACGTGATTTCTTCTTCCTTGTTTCCTACTGAGCGGGCATTAAAGTGCAGGGCAGTTTCACACCTTCGGTCCTTTAGTTTCACCTGTTGTGGTAGTGCAAGTTCGTGATAGGCCATTTTGTTTTTAATTGTTACGGATTACCAAGCAGAAGGACGCCCCATTTCAATTGCTAGGTGAGCTATGAATATCGCCTGTTTCTAACTCAGCACGACTGCTTTCCGACGAGAAGATCTTGATAAGGTCTTTCTCGCTGGTTATCGGCATAACCGCCGAGCCATCAGATTGCCTCATGAAAATTTTTCCATTTTGCGACCAGACAGACTTCCAATGATGCTCATACTTTTTTTTAACAGCGTATGCAAGCAGTTTCTTTTGTGCTGGGCAGAGGTGTTCGTTTACGTATATAGGGTCCGAAGTTTCTATCCCAACATCAGTGTTTGTCAGCCTCATTTTTTTGGCTTTCTGAAGTACCTTGTCGCGTTTGGCTTGAGACCAGAACTTAACCACAATATTCGACTTGTCTGCCTTACGTGTCGGCACTCTATGACAGGCTTCAATGTCCCGTTCTTCAATAGGCTCACTAATTGCAGTTCCTATTTTTGAGACTATGTCAAACACAGACTCGCTGTCATTTTTGTTGACTCCTTGAATTTCTAGGTTGGCTCTTCTCGAGTATTGCTCAGAAAGTGTAAGTCGCTTCTCCAAGTCAAGCATTTTACCTTCCAGACTCGTGTGCAATGACTGAAGGGTCTCATTTTCTTCAGCAAGGTTCTTGTTTTTAGCGATCTCTGCATTTAGCTTTTCCTCAAGCTCTCTGATAGAGTCATGTGCGAACTCGATGCTTTTAATTAAGCCTTGTTTTTCACTCTTCAGTTCTCTAATTTCATTACGCATTTCTCGCTCCATCGATTCACGAAATGTTTTGTTTTCAGCTTTAATTTCTTCTCGTAGCTTTGCGATATCAGCTTTAAACTCATCTTTCACTTTTACCGCCTCTTTCCCAGTCATTTTTGAAGAATATGTCTCTCTGCAAAACACTCGATAGGCCTCAGCAAACAGACGGAGAACAGCACAAGTTCACAAAGCACTTTCCCTTAAAACCACTTTCACTTGAAAGCAAATAAAATGAACTCAAATGAAAACGCTTGGCAGCAGCGACGAGGGGCCAACAATAATGCTTAAGATCAATGTGTTGTTTTCACTAACCTGCGATGAATGCAGAAGTAGATAGGACGTTTCCAACGCTCTCGTCGCTACTGCCAAGTGCCGCGAACGTCGATGAAGGTGTTCCTTTTCAAGTCATCCGTCTTCTCCCGCTAACGTAATACAAGTGTTTGTCGGCAGTGTCGCAATACTCGCTCTTGTTGACACCGTCGCAGCGGTATCCGTCATCAGTGAACCTCTTTGCCGTCGTCTTCGCAAGGGAACCACCGTACTGTCCGACTTTTCGCTTCGCACCGCCTCATCCCAGCGCATTCATCCCTCAACGGCGTGCACGACCCGTGTTCTCATCGAAGGCTTCTTATACATCATCGAGTTTACTGTACTGGCTCACTGCTCACTCGACATCACCCTGGGCTACGATTTCCTTTCCACTCATCGTGCCGTTATTGACAGCGCCCGCGCGGAAGTTGCCTTTTTTCCTGTTTGTGATACTGTCTTGTGTGACATTCCTACAAGGTCTGCAAAACGTCTTGTCTCCAATGACACAGACATTCCTCCATTTTCTGCTGGCCTCGTTCCACTCATCTGTGATAGTGTTACTACTTCGACTGTCTTCTTCACAACTTGCGATGCCGCTTCACGCCATCCCTGCCTCCTGCTTCCATTTGCTGTTCTCAAGTTCGAAGATGGTCTTAGTGCAATGTACGTCTCGAATCCATTTTTGTGCCCGTCCGTTCTGCTACGCGGCGAGTGTCTCGGTCGTATTGAAAAACTTGATCCGGCGCTTGTAAATACTCTTCCTGCCACGCCTACTTCATTAGACCTTACTGTTCTCAGCTCTTGCGATATAGCGACCGCTTCGACACTACCCGATGTTCTTCAACATGCTATTGATGCAGATCTTCCACCCGCGCAACACGATCAACTCGCTGCCCTTCTACGGAGCTTCACCTCTTCGACCTTCCTCACACTGCTGTGGGTCGCACGTCTGTCGTTACGCACACACTCGACACTGGTACAAACGCACCTTTACGACAGCGTCCTTATCGCGTGTCGGCCTCTGAGTGCCAAGTCATTGCTGATAACGTGGACGATATGCTTCGCCGGGGCGTCATACAGACATCAAACAGCCCATGGGTTTTCTTGGTTAACAAGAAAGATGGTTCCATCCGGTTTTCCGTCGATTACCGTAGGCTAAACAAGATCACGCGTAAAGACGTCTATCCTCTGCCACGAATCGACGACGCCTTGGACTGTTTTTAGGGAGGTGAGTATTTCTCCTCTTTGGATTTGCGCTCTGGCTACTGGCAGGTGCCAATGGCAGACGATGACCGCTCGAAACCTGCCTTTATAACACCTGACGGCTTATATTAGTTCAACGTTATTCCCTTTGGCCTTTGCAATGCCCCGGCTACTTTCGAGCGCCTGATGGACACTTATTCGTGGACTCAAGTGACATACTTGTCGTTGCTATCTGGATGACATCGTAATTTTTTCCTTTTCTTCTCACCTTGTCCACCTAAAGCATGTCCTAACGTGTCTCACCGACGCTGGGCTTCAGTTGAATTTGAAGAAGTGCCACTTTGCCGCTCGAAAACTCACAATTTTAGGCCACGTAGTTTCCAAGGACGGCATTCTTTCCGACCCCACCAAACTTCGCGCAGTTGCAGAGTTTCCGAAGGCAACCTCCCTGAAGCAGCTCCGGAGCTTTATTGGCCTCTGCTCCTACGTTCAACATTTAATCTTGAATTTCGCCTCTGTCATCGCTCCTCTGACCCAGCTCTTTGCCGGCAGCTCCAACCTTTCCGCCTGGACTCCAGCCTGCGCTAAAGCATTCGACACTTTATGCCGCCTTTTGGTTTCGCTAGCCATTCTACGCCACTTTGATCTTACTGCGCCTACGGAGATTCCCACTGACGCCAGCTGTATTGGGCTTTGTGCAGTCCTTACCCAACATAAGCCTGGTTTCAGCGAGTATGTTGTGTCATATGCCAACCAAACATTGACGAAAGCAGAGTCTAATTATTGAGTAAGAGATAGAGAATGTTTGACCATTATTTGGCCCACCGGAAAATTTCGTCCTTATGTGTATGGCCCCCTGTTTCATGTCGTGACCGATCACCCCGCTTTTTTGCTGGCTGGCCTCTCTGAAAGACCCATCCGGTCGCCTTGCTCGCTGGGCTCTCGGTCTCCAGGGGTATGGCATTCATGTCATTTATCGATCAGGTCTGAAGCATACGGACGCGGATGCTCTTCCCGCTCACCATTGCCTATTGATATCTCGTCTGACCAAGTCTGTGCATACGGCTTGTCGACTCTTGCCAATGTCGACATGGCCACCGAGCAGCGGAATAACCTGTGGATCAGTGCACGTTTGCATTTTCTTTCAAGTCCTACTCCCGGTCATTCATCCAAAGCGCTCGTCCGGCAAGCCCACCACTTCTCCATTCGTGACAGTCTTGTCTATCGCCGCAATTATTTGCTTGATGGGTGGTAATAGCTTTTAGTCATCCCGCATCATATCCGCGCCGACTTTTGTGCTGCGTACCATGGTAACCCACAGTGTGCGCACGGTGGCGTTTTGAAAACCTACACGCGCCTACGTCTGCGATTTTATTGGCGTGGAATTTACGACATTTTGGGCGCGCTTGCGAATCTTGTCAACGCCGAAAAACTCCTCAGACGTCCCCTGTTTCGTTGCAGCCCTGTCCTGTTCGTCCGTTCGACCGCGTTAGCATAGGTCTCTATGGCCCTCTTTCTACTACTCCCGCTTGAAACTGGTGGATTATCGTGGCAATCGACCATCTTACTTACCATGCTGTAACATCACCGTTACCCTCTACCTCCGCAAGAGACATTGCTTTGTTTCTTCTCAACAACTTGATTATTCGCCATGGGACTCTGAAGGAAATACTCAATGACCGCGGACGGGTTTTCTTGTTCGAAGCTCTTGAGGCCCTACTGAAAGAATGCCGCATCATTCACCGCACCGCTACTTCTTCATCCCCAGACGAATGGCCTGACCGAACGCTTCAACCTTACTCTGAGTGACATGCTGGCCATGTAAGTCAACGACGCTCATTCCAAATGGGACCAGGTTCTTCCCTTCATAACCTACGCGTACAATACTGCGATACAGACCACCACTGGATTCTCTCCCTTCTTTCTTCTCTACGGGCGCGAGCAAAACTGCACAATGGACGCGCTTTTCCCCTACCGCCCTGACGTCTCTGAATCGACGCCACTCTTTACTGAATAAACACACTCCTACATATTATAATTATTATAATATCATATATTCGCCTGTTGACAAAAACTGTTGTGCCGTATGATCTGTTTTGTGTTGATGGGACTATTCATACCTTGGAAAAGCCGTATGATGAACAGAAGGGCCGAGCCACCAAGTTCGTCAAAATCCGTATATCGTGAGCAGTGCGCTTTAAGAAGAAGTGCATATGCTTCCTCTAAACTAGTTGCCGGACCTGGATGTATGTGTATGCCTCAATAAAGTTTGATGTTTTGATGGTGGTGCAGTATCGAGTTAGAAATATGGCGGCCTCGTATTAAGCAGCCTGGTAACTTGACATATGAACAAGTTTGAGTAAGTGAAGTTTTAATTTTTATGGTAACGTTCCCATGTATAAAGGAAAATTAAATTCCCGGGTGTGGCGCCGTTGGTTGAAACGCTTGGCTGGGGATCCGAGGGATGTAGGTTTGGTTCCGGATGGAGGCAATTTTTTTTATGAGACCGGCCCAGCATAAGACTAGCAGTGGCTTAGCTCGGCTATGCCATCTTATTTTTGATTGCAAGACCAGCTTAGTGAGGTTGTCTAGCTATCTTGTTGCGTTAAAGACGAGCATTTCTTCTTGTTGCTTCTTGATAGCCAGGTGGCACGGTGAGCACACGCCGTCCGGCAGCTGCGGTGGTTGCTATGCAACTGCTCTGTGCCTCCTCGGAACGCCGCCACAGCAAAATCGTAACTTCGTAGCCAATGTCGCTTCAGGTACAAAAACTGAAGCTGTGCTATGGTGGCTAGAAGGGAGCAGTGTAACGGGCGACGCATCCGCGCCTTGTGAGGGAGAAGCACGATCCGCGATGAAGTTTTCCGGCGCCGCAAGGGGCGCTGCGGCGCTCAGGTGTGCAAGGAGAAGCCGGCGGAGCGCGAGTGCAGTGCGGGCGCATGCGGCGTGGGCTGCGCGTGTTTACATGCGGAACGCGATCACTTCGAAGCTGGGAAACGTCTCGCCTGTGCAACTGTGATTATTTCAAGGTGTGAAGTGGCCAGTGTTGTGCTTTTCCTGTGATGTGTAGTGCATAACGCTGCGTTGACTCATGGCGTCGAAAGCGCGAACATGTTTTGTACCCAGGTGCAAAAGCGGGTACAGAACGTGCAAAGTGAAAGCCTCTCTTTTCAAGCCACCGAAAGATGCTGCTCAACGCGAACTGTGGTCGCGCAATATCAAGCGCGCTGACAAGGAACTTACAACCGAGTGCATCGTTTGCGAACGCCACTTCGAATTGAAGTACATCGAGAGTACCTTTCGGCACGGTATAAATGGGGAAGTAGTCGAAATTCCACGTGCTCGGACGCAGCTGACTGTCGACGCTATCCCAACAGTCTTTCCTGATGCCCAAATACTTCACGAAGAAAGCGCCTGTCAAACGGAAGATGAGGAATTTGTGCGACCAAAAGACACATCCTCCAAAGCGGAAGAAGATATGCACGGCTGACAAAGCGCAGTCAGCCCAGTCACCGGACTTGCACGATGTAGCAGACTTTTCACCGAGTCTATTACCAGCGCAGGACAAGAGGGAGAAAATTGTAGAAAGTATCTGCCAAAATCTTCAGCTGCCTGATAGTTCCTGGAGCAAACTGAGATTTGCAGCATAACCGCATGTGGCTTCTTCGGCGTTTACGAGCAAAACGGAGAGGAGAGCGGTTACTTGCGGCTGCGAAAAGCGTTAACATTCCAAGAAGGCAGCCAGCTGGGGTCAGCGCTGTGCTGTGTCTATGTGCGAGCTTCAAAGCACTCGGAGCGCATCGTTAAATCTTCCACTGAAGCACAATCAGTCCTCGACGCTACGCACTCGCTCATGATCTGCACAGGTTGTGGACTAACACCAGCAAAATCAAGCATGTATCGTTTGCTGGCGCCCACTTTTCCCCCAAATACGCTCTCACAAGCGAAGTGCCAGGACCTTGTATCCACTGCAAATATTTAAAAAGGCTAGTTCAAAACCAGCACTCACGGAGGAAACTGCCACGTGCGGCAATAAGTCAGCTAAGAAATCATGCAAACCACGCCATCGCTTGCAAGCCGCACAAAAAAATGCTTCGCAACTCAACGAGGTTGATTGAAGCTATGAGGCAGGCAAACGAGCAAATGGGGGATAAAGTGCTCAGTGATCGTATCAAAGCACTGCCTCTGGAACAAGAAATGGCTATTAAGACCTGCTTCAAAGCTGCAACAAGAAAGTCGACATCCGGCATGTGTTATGAGAAAGAATGGATTCTTGAATGTGTGCTCTTACGTATGAGCAGCCCCAAACTATATGAACACCTGCGCGAACAGAAGATCTTAATCCTTCCCGGCCGAACCTGCCTACAGCGCTACGTTCAAAATTTTAAAAGTGGCTTTGGCTTCAGTGAAAGTGTGTTTAAGGCCATCACCGTGAAAACTAAGCATATGGACATCAATGCACGGCATGGTGGCATAGTGTTCGATGAAATGAAGTTATGCGAACACTTCAGCGTCAACGCTGCAGGTAAGCATAGTCACAGGTGCTCACTGGAGGTAATCGCTGCTACTTCTACCATAATATTTGGTACCTTGGTACCTCTACCATGGTATGCACTTTGTACTGCATAATCATGGAAACTTTGTAATTTCAGGTGCCGAAGGTTTTGTAGACCTAGGAAAGCATACACCTGAAGAGGAAAAAACTGTTCCTGCAGGTCATGGAATGGTGATGCTCTTCCAAACATTTCAAGGTCTGTAATTCTGTTTGTATTGACTTTTATCTGCTAACAGGCCTTGTGTGCCACTGTTTATTGTTATATATAAAGAGACGTCGTCTCGCGCCTTTCCTTTATTTACTACAGCTGTGTTATAAAAATATTGCGCTAGCCCCAGCTCTATAAAAAAAACAAGCAGAGACAAGGATTTGATTATGCTTGATTTACTAGGCATGCAGTGACACAAACTGGACATGGGAACAGTGTCGTTCTTAAATAAGTTTTCCATGATGCCTATGTGGGTTGTTTATTGTGCAGGTGACTGGACCCAAATACTCGCTGTGTTTATATCAAGAGGCAACATCAAAGCTGAAATGCTGTCAAAGGTTTTGCTGGAAGCAGTACTGCTGGCAGAACGAGCAGAACTGTTTGTTGATATCTTGACTTGTGACGGTGCTTCATGGAACCGCAGCATGTGGAGGTCATTTGGAATTGGCATTCAGCCTATTTAACATGGCACTTCAATACTGGAGTATATTTATCTAGACAAGACCTGATATGCATGCACCGTCCTGCTTGATATCAAAGTGAAAGAGTTGGCTCAAAATATCCTTCATTTCTCTGTCAGCATCATCAAGCCGTGTTACATACAAAACAAGACATCCTGTAGACCTTTCGAGAGAGCTCCACTTTTGCTCTGATTTCCCACATTTAGTCAAGTGTATGAGGAATGCATTTGTGGCCACTGGTTTCTCAACTCCAGATGGTCGTGCATGTATAGAACACATACAGCTGGCATGGGAAAAGGACAAAAGTCCTTTAACATTGAAAGCAATGCCACATATAACCAGTGCTCACATCGGACCCAACTTCTTCAAAAAAATGAAGGTGTTTAGCGAAGAAGTGATAAAATGTCTCTTTATACTGAAATCGCACCTCAAGCACTCTTCTGATTCGACTGCACCGACAGAAAAGCTTGTGAAGCGCATGAGTGGCCTCATATCCCTTCTAACCTCGAGGTTTCCAAGCAGTGGACTAAGGCCATCATCCCAGGGCGTTGCTAACCTTGAGGCTTTTCTCTACTTTCTAGATAAATGGGAAAATGTGGCAAAGAGCACCGGAGGTGGCTTTATCAGCAAAACTACTGCTGAAGGACTGCGTGTTACGATTCACAGTGTACTATCACTTTTGACATACCTGGAAGCTTTGGGTTTTATATATATGCTGACTTCAAGGCTAAGTCAGGACAAGTTGGAAAACTTGTTCGGCATTATCAGGCCATACTCGGGGGCAAATGATCACCCTAGCCCTGGACAGTTTCTTGTAACTGTTAACTGCCTCAGCTAGTATAACCTTGCCCGCCCGCCCAAATCAGGGAACAGTCCAGCCCAGCTTGTTAGCGCCCTTGTTAGTTCACCAACAGCTGAAAATAATTATACTTTTAGTATCCAGGACATAATTGAGGACATGCTGGAGGTTGGAAATGTTGATGATGCTGGCTCTGTGATTCAGCTGTGCCTCACTTCAGACCATGACAGTTATGTGGCTGAGACAAGTGAGAGCAGACTCATCTTTTACATGGCTGGTTATGTGGTCAGGAAGTTTAGTCGGAGAGTTTCTTGCTAGGATTGTGCTTCTGGCCTTACAGTCACCAGAGCAGTAGCTGAAGTCAATGCAGATAGCGTGTGCTTTTGTAAATTTGTAGAAGTGTTCTTTTGTAAATTCAGTTCAAGTTCCAGTTTTACCCTGTATATATATGTCATGCTGTAAATATATGCTCTACCATCATCACCTTCAAGTACGCCTCCTGGTCTTCCTTACGCCGAACTACATAACAGGAAGGGTTTAAAGAACCTTCCGAAAAGGAACGAACGACATAAATTCTACTGGCGTGACAATTGAAAAGTCCGTCAATTTCACATCTTGACGAGCACGCATGACGACAGCAAGCGACCGCGTGGGGATGTACCTGTCAGTACATCCCCACATAATATTCACTGCCGCGTTGACCCACTCTAACAACATGTCTCTTCGATTGAGAACGGAGCTCGTTTTATGGGCTTTCGTCTAAATGAGCGAGCCACTTCGCGTCGCCTCTAGTCTGATAGGTGAGTAAGTTATTGCGTGTTACGTTTTGCTTTTTACCGTGCACTTTAATGATTCAAAGCGTCTTTTCGAATTGCAGTGCTTCTGTTATTACAAGATTAGCGTTTTTTTTTTTTCATAAAGCGCTTCGCCGATAACATACACTGTCGTGTCACCCGGCAAAGAGCGCGAAACTTTTTCTCAATCCGGTTATGACATTTCTTTCTTCCGCTGCACGGTGCTATTACTTTGACAAAGGGTGTTCCAAGCGTCTACCGCGGATTCATCTTTTCTGGTAAAAGTTGGCCGACCTTCTGAGGTTAGAGTACCAAAGCTCTTTCCTTTTTCCCTTCTCTGTGCTTGCTTACAGTTCGCGCTTCCTGCCCAAATTGTTTGCAGGTGTTCAGGCCTTGTGGTAGTGGTAGGTGCTCATTAAAATAATAATCAAAAAGTCAGGAAAAGCATTAAAGTTGTCGGCCGCGGCAACTGTTATCTAAGATCTTAAGCACCCTAGCTGCGGCTGGCGGGAAAGAAAAGGGAGAGAGAGAAGTGAGGCTAGTGAGGACCATGAAGACATTCGTCGAAGCCAGAGCGGAAAAATACAGAGAGAAAAAATAGCTGCGAGAGAGAGAGAGAAAGAGGATCACTTTATTTATAAGCGTAATATTAAGCGCGAGGAGTTATCGTTTCGTAATATGCATTCGCTTGAATGTGCAAGTCTGTGTCTTTAGACTGACTGGGTGAGAGCCAGTACTTTCTTTTTATTTGTGTTTCTTTTTTAAAGTGGTCTCGCTTTTCAGCAGGTTCACGGTGGGCGGTCAATTGGCTGTTATTTGCGATAGTTATAATCTTGTTCTAATTTCGTTTTTGAAGGCTTATGTTGATTTCAGTGCCTTGCTTCAGCATTTGCGCGCGAGCTCCGTGGTGGGCAATGATGCTGGACGAGTTTAGTGAAATGGCTGGATTGCGTGAGCGAGAACGATTCCGTCAGATACATTGCAGCCCACTTGTGGAGTTTTCATGAACTTTGACACTCCAAAAGCGGGCAAGCTTGACTTCAGCGTTGCACTTACGAGTTGTAAAGTTTAATCCTCGCTTTCAGAATATGATCCGGTCATTATGTGATTTTGACAATGTTGTACTGTTTGAGGTTCTGGTTACTTAATGTTTTGTAAATGTTGGATGCGGACATTGGTCTGTTTGAGTGGGAGTGTAGACAAGTGGTGACCGCTGACTGTGTGCCTTGAGCTTGCTGCGGACCCAATCCACTCTGTGTGGGAAAACCGCACTGACAGCTGCGTGCGCCTCACCATCACCATCAAGCTGGCTTTTCCTCAATCTAATAGGCCTTGTTCCTGATCTATGAAACTCGAACAGTCGGAAAGTAGCGGATGACCATGCTGCTTTCCTAAATATGAACAGGAAAAGGAAAAGTAAAAAAAAGGAAAGCGAACTGCAACTAAGGACCAGGACAGCCGAAGAAGAAACGCAACGCAAATGTTTTAGGAGAAAGAAATAAACAGAGAAGAAAATGTTGCCGGGAAGGGTTCCAGGAAATTCTGGAAGAGTGGAGAGATTTTAATGAGATAGCGGGAAGTTGAGCGTAGAGAAATAGCGTCAATCAGTTCCTATATTGTAATCGGGTGCTGGGTTTCGCTGGTAAATTCGTGGTGGTGGTGGTGGTGAACTCTTTTATTGCGCCAAAAAACAGCGGACCAGTCAAAGGACCGGTTACGCTGACTTAGAAGAGGTCGGCGGGGATCCTTTGGGATGCCGCGGCCTCCACCGCGCGCTGGATAAGGCAGCGTTGGTCTGCTGCTGGCTCGGAAGTACACAAAAGAGACTCCAACGTCTCTGGGGTGTTTGAGTTGTCTGTGTTGTAATGTGTACAAGTCCACACCATGTGTATGAGTGTGGCCGGAGATGAGCAGTGTGTACACATGGGGGCTATCTGATCCGGAAAGATCCTGCTGTATAAGAGGGGGTGTGGGAAGCTGCCAGTTTGTAGTTTGCGCCACTGGAAGGCCTCGCGTCTTGTTAGATCGCGGTGTACTGGAGGATATGTGCACCTTTGGAGTCGGTAGTGCTGGAGTATGTCCGTGTAAGTGGCGAGTAGAAAAGCGCATGAGATATTAGTGTCAGCGGAAGCAGGGTGGCTGATCGGCTCGGCAGCTGAGACTCTCGGCTCGGCAGCTGAGATCTCGAGCGAGAGTGTGTGCCTGGGCGTTTCCGCTGAGCGACTTGTGGGCTGGAGCCCAAAGAAGTAAGCGAGATGTGGAAGAGGGTGCTGTAGAACGTAGAATGTGTAACGCCTGGCAAGAGATACGGCCAGCATCTTAATTGCGAATAGCCTGTTGAGAGTTACTGATGACGACTTTGGTATTAGGGTCAGCTAGCGCTAGCGCAATGGCAAACTTCCTCAGCTGCGGTGACTGTTTCTGCATTGCGAATGCTGCAGGCTGTGTACCAGCTGCGGTGAGGGGCGAGAGCGTATACCGTCACCATCGCTGGCCTCGATGGATGGTAAGAGGCGTCCGTATACATGACGTCCGGACGTCCGCTGAAGCGTTTCTCGAATTGACGAGCCCGGTCGGCCCGTCTCTCGGCTTGCATCTACAGGCCAACGGCAGCAACAACATCACGATCCAACGCATCGACCAGTCGGTTGTACAGATCGGACGCCTCCTTAAGCGAATCTTCAACATCATCATGGCATGCGAGAGTCCAACCTCCTGCGCCTCGTTCAAGCTTTCATCTGCTCAAGCATCACCTACTCTGGACCCTACTTACGTCTCACTCGTGCCGAAAACGAACGGCTAGAGGCGTCACTTCGAAAAGCATACAAGACGGCCCTAGGTCTTCCCTTGTCTACAGCTACCCATAAGCTCATGGCTCTCGGAATCTCCAATACCGTGAGCGAACTGATTGAGGCAACCCTCACCGCCCAGTATGAGCGGCTCTCACTCACACACGCTGGCCGAGCGGTACTGCAGCAAGTTGGGATCTCCCCGCCGAGATCGGCCCCAAGTTACGCTGAACTTACACCGGAATATCGCCTAAATCTCCGCATTCCTCCCATTTCCAAACGGTAAATTCGTGCTCCCTCCGGCTGCAAAGGCAGAGGCGGAAGGCTGCGGCAAAAATGTGACGTGTCACTTACGACGTGTGCGCCGGCAGCCGCATTTCGATGAAGACGTGTAAAAGGACTGTATCCTGCGTGATTTCTGTGCAGCCCATTACAGAAACGTTAGCTGTTCTGTGCTACGACAATCGTCCCAGCGACTGATATAGCGCCATGTCTTTCTCTCTCTCCCTGTTTTAAGGTATACGTTAATTGCTACCATGTGTCATTGTGGCGAGCTGCTGTTCTTCACGAACGATACAACCATGCGCGCTTGACATGATCTGGCAATGGTGGTGTTCCGCTCTGCCTCAGCAGTGAGCATGGTGTAAGATAGCTAGCGAATTATCCATGCACCACGCCCTGACGCTGCACGTGCCAGTGGTGTAGCTTTGGAACGCGCAGTCCCAAATATCAATACCATCATTGCTTGTTGGCTGAAGCGCCAACGAGAATGAAAAAAAATTAAATAAAACCTTCGATAAAAAAAGAGTGAACGCTGCAAACAGCTACAACAGTGAGGAGACTGTAATCTGCCTTATACCACGTCCGAGGATTCTCGGAAATGACCCTGTTTCTGTTCTTGGTTGACGTCCACGCGATAAACTTGTAATCATGCTAAACTATGTACAGAACACTAGCTGCGTATACGCGGTGGACACGTTCTATCAATCTCTCCCGCACGCAGATCACGCAAACCAGTCCACTGAAGGGCGGAAAAGGTGATGCCCACAACAGGGTTGTTCTCACTAACTGAACTGCATCGTCATTGTCATCCCTATTATAATCATCATCATCGGGTGCTTGACAAACGTGCTCCATCCCAATCTTACTCTTCTTGTTATTTCCTTTTCATGGTCCGGATCTGCGGTTACTACCTCTCCTAAGTAGACATATCCGCCTACTACTTCCAGTACTTCGCTACCTAATGTAAACTGCTGTTCCTTCCGAAGGCTGTTGAACATTACCTTAGTCTTCTGCATATTGATTTTCAAGCCTACCTTTCTACTTTTCCTATCTAGGTCATCAATCATTATTTGCAGTTCATCCCCCGAGTTGCATAGCAAGGCAATCTCATCAGCAAATTGCAGATTACTGAGGTATTCTCCATCTACCCTTATCCCTAACTGCTCCCATTCAAAGTCTCTGAATACTTCTAAGCAAGCTGTGAATAGTACTAGGGAGATTGCGTCTCCATGCCTAACACCTTTCTTTATCGGAATTTTGTTACTTTCCTTATGCAGAACTATGGTTGCTGTGCAGCCACTATCTATATCTTCCAGCACTTTCACGTACGGCTCGTCTACCCCCTGATTTCGCAATGCCTGCATCACCGCCGAGGTTTCAACTCAGTCAAATGCTTTTTCGTAATCAATGAATGCTATAGGTATAAGGGCTGGTTATATTCCGAGCAATTTGCTATCACCTGATTGATGGTATGGATATGATCGATAGTAGAGTACCGTTTTCGAAACCCTGCTTGATCCTTTGCTTGATTGCAGTCTAAGGTTGTCCCGATTCTATTAGCGATTGCCTTAATAAATACCTTATACGTAACAGACAGTAAGCTGATTGGTCTGTAATTTTTAAGGTACTTAGAGTCCCCTTTCTTATAAATGAGGATAATGTTTGCATTCTTCCATGGTTCCGGTACCATCGATGAAAACAGGCACTGCGTATACAGGGTGGCCAGTTTTTCTAGCACGATATCCGCCCCGTCCTTCAGCAAATCTGTATTTATCTGATCCTCTCCAGCTGATTTCCCCCCTTTTCATAGTTTCTAGTGCTTTCTTGACCTCGTCCTTCGTCACTGATGGAACGTCTGACTGTTTTTCCCTACCGCCAATCTCATTAAGGTCCTGAATACTTTGGCTACTGTATAGATCTGTATTGAACTCCTCGGCTACTTTGACTATCTTGTCCATATTCGTGATGGCGTTACCCGCCTTGTCCCTTATCGCATACATCTGGTTTTTGCCTATGCCCAATTTCTTTGCCGCTTTAAGGCTTCCCCCGTTCTTTACAGCATGCTCAATTTTCTCCATGTTATACTTCCTTATATCGGCCACCTTCCGCTTATTGATCAGCTTTGATATCTCGGCCAATTGGATCTGGTCTGTTGGATTGGAAGCTTTCAAACTCTGGCGTTTCTTAATCAAATCTTTGGTCTCCTTAGACAGCTTACCGGTATCCTCTCTAAGTACCCTACCGCCTACTTCTACCGCGCACTCAGTAATGATATCTCTGAAATTATTCTTCCTTGCTTCTAGGGTAATGTCGCCATCCTCGGTTAGAGCTGAATACCTATTCTGCAACGAAATCCCGAACTCTTCTGCCCTCCCCCTCACCGCTAATTCGTTTATGGGTTTCTTTCTTACTAATATGTTGCCTTCCATCCTCAGATTTAGGCTAATTCGGGACCTCACCTTCCTGTGGTCACTGCATCGCACTTTCCCGATTACCTCTACGTCTTGCATAATGGCGGGGGTTAAACACATTATGAAGTCGATTTCATTTTAGTCTCCCAGTTAGGAATTTTACATGTCCGTTTCCGGTTCTTCCGTTTGCTGAAGAAGGTATTTATGATTCGTAAGTTATTGCGCTCCGCAAACTCAACTAGTAATTCCTCCCTGCTATTCCCAGAACCAATGCCATAGTCACCTACTGCCTTGTCTCCTGCCTGCTTTTTCCCTACCTTGGCATTGAAGTCGCCCATTAGTACAGTATACTGCGTCTTTACTTTTCGCATTGCCGATTCTACATCTTCATAGAAGCTTTCAACTGCATGGTCATCATAACTACATGTAGGTGCATAGGCCTGTACAACTTTCAGTTTATACCGCATATTAAGCCTAATTACGATGCCTGCCACCCTCTCATTAATAATATAAAATTCATCTATATTACCCGCTATGTACTTATTGACAAGGAAACCTACTCCTAGTTGTCGCCTCTCTGGTAAACCTCGATAACACAGTACATGCCCATCCTTCAGTACAGTATATACCTCATTTGGCCTCCTAACCTCACTAAGCCCTATGACATCCCATTTCATACCCTCTAGTTCCTCTAACAGCAATGCTAAACTAGCTTCACTAGCTAGGGTTCTAGCATTAAATGTTCCCGGGGTCAGTTTCGAATGGCGGATATATATATATATATATATATATATATATATATATATATATATATATATATATATATATATATATATATATATATATATATATATATATATATATATTGTTACGGTGAAATAGCAAAGGTGTGTTTATTTACAGTTATGGCAATGGGACATGCCTACTAGCTCCCAGGCACCAACGCTTTCTCCTCTTCTTCTCCCAGACCAGCACAATCCTTCCTCGTCGTCATTGACGGGACATTTCCCCCCTCTAATGCCTAAGCTTTCTGGGCGTGTTTGTCAGTCGTGCGAGGCTGACAAGGCTTCAAGCGGGCAACATGGCATAGTTCAGTGTGGCAGACCGACGACCCGATGCTATCAGGCGGGCTATTGGGTCAGATATCAAAGCTGATCAATAAACTGAAGGTGGCCGATATAAGGAAGTATAACATGGAGAAAATTGAGCATGCTGTGAAGAACGGGGGAAGCCTTAAAGCGGCAAAGAAGAAATTGGGCATAGGCAAAAACCAGATGTATGCGATAAGTAGTGGGGCGAGAGGAGGAGGAAGCGGGCACAAGAAGGGCAAGTTCATACGTCACATCAGTCACTTGGCGCACCACCCGATAAGGGCCACTGTAGGGGGACAAAAGTTTCTCCGAGAGACCAATGCGGCGTGCAGGAGACTACAAAAGAACCAAGGACCCAGGGTCATAGGTTACGTGGCGATGTCGCCTATCGTAGGCAGACTTCTGAGATGTCTGAGAGGCGAGGAGCCGACTACAGGCTACTTGGCGCGCTTCAGTGGCTTGCGCAATGAAGTCACGTGCGTAGGTAGTTATGGGGCGGCCAGCAGGCGGAACCAACGTGTCTAAAGGTAAAGCGGGGTGCCTGCCAAAGCGCAGGAAGAAGGGTGAATAACCCGTCATGTCATGCTTAGAAGAGTTGTACGCAAAGGTCACATATGGCAGCGCTAGGTCCCAGTTGCGGTGATCAGGTGATACATACATAGATAACATGTCCGTAAGTGTGCAGTTGAAGCGTTCGGTAAGACCGTTGGTTTGGGGATGGTACGCGTTCGCGAGCTTATGCTTCGTAGAATATGAACGCATGATGTCTTCAACAACTCGGGACAAAAAGTAGCGACCGCGGTCGGTGATTAATTGACGAGGAGTGCCGTGATGGAGAATGACGCTGTGTAGAAGAATGTCAGCGACATCCGTAGCGCAGCTCGTGGGTAAAGCTCGGGTGGTGGCATAGCGTGTTGCATAATCGGTTGCCACTGCGATCCAGTTGTGACCCGACCGTGACGTCGGGAAGAGGCCAAGAAGGTCAAGCCCAACACGATAAAATGGTTCCAAGGCACGTCAATAGGTTGGAGGAAGCCAGCTGGTGACCGCGATGGTTTTTTCTTCCGCAGACACGTCTCACAGGCTGCGATGTAGTGCCGGATGCTCTGGTATAGTCCCGGCCAAAAAAAACGACGCCGTACCCGGTCGTATGTGCGAGACACACCAAAATGGCCAGCTGTGGGCAGGTCGTGGAGTTCTTGAATAACAGAGCAGCGGAGCTTTTTGGGAATCACCAACAGGAGGGGAGAACCGTCATTATGAAAGTTATGGCGGTAGAAGATACCATCCTGTACAACAAAAAGCTGGAGAGAAGAATGTGTTCTTCCAGATGCCAGGCCTTCAATGATGGCTCTTAAAGATGGGTCGTTGCACTGCTCGCCTGCTATGTTGGCGAGATTGGAAAGGGCGAAGACACAGGGAATCGCCTC
The DNA here is from genome assembly GCF_055883805.1 of Amblyomma maculatum. Lineage (NCBI taxonomy): Eukaryota > Metazoa > Arthropoda > Arachnida > Ixodida > Ixodidae > Amblyomma > Amblyomma maculatum. The sequence continues at coordinate 28,793,112 of NC_139348.1, forward strand.
TGCGTCGCCGAGATCAGGGGGCTCAACAGGATAGCGAGACAAACAATCGGCATCTTGATGAAGACGTCCCGACTTGTAAACGACGTTGTAGGAGTATTCTTGGCGCAAAGCCCACCGACCAAGACGGTCGGAGGGATCTCTCAAAGATGACAACCAACAAAGCGCGTGGTGGTCAGTGACAACTGAGAAAAAATGGCCGAATAAGTAAGGTCGGAATTTAGCGACAGCCCATACAAGGGCGAGACACTCGCGCTCAGTAATCGAACAATTGCGTTCCGCGTTGGAGAGAAGGCGGCTAGCATTTGCAATGACGCGGTCGTTGCCATGTTGGCGTTGAGCCAGCACTGCACCGATCGCATATCCGCAGGCGTCTGTTCGAACTTCCGTGGAAACTGAGGGATCGAAATGAGCCAAGACGGGGGAGACGTCAGTAAGCTTATAAGCGTTGAAAACGCAACTTGCTGATCAGGGCCCCACGTGAAAGCGGTGTCTTTCTTAAGTAGGTGGGGGAGGGGATGAGCGATACGGGCAAAATCTTTGATAAAGCGGCGGAAGTAAGAGCAGAGACCGACAAAGTTGCGCACATCCTTCGAAGACTAGGGACGCGGAAAGTCTTTGACGCCTTGAATTTTAGCCGGATCAGGTCGTACTCCAGAGGCGTCAAACATGTGTCCAAGAATGGTGCGTTGGCTGCGACCAAACTGGCATTTTGATGAATTGAGCTTAAGGCCGGCTGTACGGAATACATTGAGTATATTGAAAAGGCGTTCAAGGTGCGAAGGTCGACGAGAAAACGGCGACGTCGTCGAGGTAGCACAGGCAGGTTGTCCATTTAAATCCGCGAAGAAGGGAGTCCATCATTCGTTCAAAGGTCGCAGGTGCATTGCAGAGACTAAACGGCACGACTTTAAAGTGGTACAAGCCGTCTGGTGTGGCAAAGGCTGTTTTTTCACGGTCCTGCTCGTAAACAGCGATCTGCCAATACCCGGACCGTAAATCGATTGAAGAAAAGTATTTAGCTCCATGGAGGCAATCTAGGGCATCATCAATTCTGGGGAGATGGTACACATCCTTTTTAGTGATACTGTTGAGATGACGATAATCGACGCAAAAGCGCCAGCTGCCGTCTTTCTTTTTGACCAGAACGACTGGGGACGCCCAAGGGGTCGTGGAGGGTTCGATGATGTCTTGAGCGAGCATTTTGTCAACCTCCTTTTGTGTTACCTGGTGTTCAGCACCGGATACGCGATAAGGACGGCGATGAATAGGAGCAGTGTCGCCGGGGTATATGCGATGTTGCACAAGAGCAGTTCGAGACAATGGGCGCTGATCAAAATCAAAAATGTCTCTGTAAGATGCCAGCAGACGACAGAGTGCATGAGCTTGTGGAGGAGAAAGGTCGGGAGCGATCATCTTGGAGTAGTCTTGGAGATTGGATTCTTCAGATAAAGAGCAGTCAGAGGAGGGCGGTAAACCGGTAGTCACAGCAGAGAGATTACAGTCATTTACAGGACACAAAGTGGCGAGCGAGATGCCTTGCGGGAGTGGCTGGATTTGCGACGCAAAGTTCAGAACAGGGAGGCATGTTTGGTTCGCGGTCACTGTGACGACTGTATGAGCAAGGGCAGTGCGCCGGGTTAAGGGAGCATCAAGGGTAGGGGTACAGAACAAAACGTAATATAAGTTGCGGCTTCAGGTGGCAGGCGGACAAAGTCGACACTGCAAAGGCGGTGCAGAACACGAGAGGGTGGGTCAAAAATAGAGGGCAGGTCAAGTTCAACGACGCTGGTAGCAGTCTATGATGGCTGCATGGTCAGAAATAAATTCGAGGCCAAGAATGATGTCGTGAAGACAATGCTGCAGAACTCTGAAGAGGACGGTAGTATGGCGGCCAGAAATCGTTACGCGGGCGGTACAAAAGCCAATAGGGGACCCAAGCATCGCAGGGCGGCGCTGTGGGCGCCAGTGAACAGCGCCTTATCCGGCCAACGCCATGTAATTGGACGGGCAGAGTGAATAGCTTGCCTGTAGACTCGTGTCTTTGCAGCTTCTGCACGCGGAAGCAACTCGCTTTGCGCGCGCTCGCGCTGTTGAAAGCTGCTTGCGCGCGCGCGCGCCCTCACCCAGTCCTGACCGCAGTCTACTTGCTTTGCGCGCTCTTGCATTTCCCTACTGAAAGAAAGCTGTCTTGCGCGCGCTCTTCTGCTTCTAATTTTCAAACTCGCGCTTGGACGAAGTAGTGATTGAAGCGAGTGTGCAGCAATGTACACGCTTCGATGTGGTTTAAGAAAATAGCCGACAGCGGTGGCTATTTTCTCAGCACAAATGTCAAAAAGGGAGGGCTGTTAGTCAGCCATGTGCATTCTGTTGAGCAGATTATAGAAGATAAGCTGTTATTGTGACGACTAAGCGTGTGTCGTAGGTCAGCGACCACATCGCGTACGACGTGGGATTTGAAGCAAGTATTTAATTTTTATTATACCCATTTCATTAAGGCCCAGATTGTAAGGCGCATGCAACCATTCGATGCGCTGTTTGCTTTAATTTCGGAAGAGCTTGCAGATGTAATCTAGTTGGTGCCTATGAACTTAAAACAGATGCGTGGGTTCGTTCGCATCTTAGGTGCGCTTTTCCGTACATGCCGATATGTTAATTTATGATGCCGATTGACTTGCAATTGCATAATCAGAACATTTTATACGTAGCTTCCACCTGAATAGAATATGTGCATTCACATGTATACAAAGAAACATCAACTCTTCTGCTGCAAATGAAATATTTTCGAGCTTTAATTTTCGTGAATCCAATTCACCTCCTAATAACTGGTCCCGCACTTGATCGAGTACAATTTCAATTCCACAAAGTAAATGAGACAGTTATAGACAATATCTAGAAAAACACATTTTCGCTGCGTGGTTATTACTTCATTTTTCCTATAGCTGTTATAATGGTATCATCATCATCATCAGCCTGATTATACCCACTGCAGGGCGAAGGCCTCTCCCATATTTCTCCACTTAACCCGGTTCTGTGCTAGCTGCATCCACTTGACCCCTGCGAACTTCTTAATCTCATCCGCCCACCTAACTTTCTGCCGCCCCCTGCTACGCTTTCCCTCCCTTGGAATCCAGTTTGTTACCTCAGCGACCATCGGTTATCCTCTCTTCGCACTACATGTCCTGCCCATGTCCATTTCTTCTTCTTGATTTCTACTAGAATGTCGGTAAGTTGAGTTATTTCTCTGACCCACTCTGCACGCTTCCTATCTCTTAATGTTACCCCTACCATTTTTCGTTCCATAGCCCTCTGAGTTGTCCTCAACTTAAGTAGAACTCTCTTGGTTAGCCTCCACGTTTCAGCGCCATATGTGAGTACAGGTACGATGCAACTGTTGTATACTTTCCTCTTGAGCGATACCGGTAAGCTGCTAGTCATAATCTGCGAGTGCTTGCCAAATGCGCTCCATCCCAATCGTATTCTTCTTGTTATTTCCTTTTCGTGGTCCGGGTCTGCGGTTACTACCTGTCCTAAGTAGACATATTCGCCTACTACTTCCAGTATTTCGCTACCTAATGTAAACTGCTGTTCTTTCCCGAGGCTGTTGAACATTACCTTAGTCTTCTGCATATTGATTTTCAAGCCTAGCTTTCTACTTTTCCTGTCTAGGTCATCAATCATTATTTGCAGTTCATCCCCCGAGTTGCTTAGCAAGGCAATGTCATCAGCAAATCGCAGATTACTGAGGTATTCTCCATCTACCCTTATCCCTAACTGCTCCCATTCCAAGTCTCTGAATACTTCCTCTAAACAAGCTGTGAATAGTACTGGGGAGATTGTGTCTCCTTGCCTAACACCTCTCTTTATGGGAATTTTGTTACTTTCTTTATGCAGAACTATTGTTGCTGTGCAGCCGCTATATATATCTTCCAGCACTTTCACGTATGGCTCGCCTACCCCCTGATTTCGCAATGCCTGCATCACCGCCGAGGTTTCAACTGAGTCAAATGCTTTTTCGTAATCAATGAATGCTATGTATAAGGGCTGGTTATATTCCGAGCATTTTTCTATGACCTGATTGATGGTATGGATATGATCGATAGTAGAGTACCGTTTCCGAAACCCTGCTTGATCCTTTGCTTGATTGCAGTCTAATGTTGTCCAGATTCTATTAGCGATTACCTTAGTAAATACCTTATACGTAACAGACAGTAAGCTGATTGGTCTGTAATTTTTAAGGTCCTTAGAGTCCCCTTTCTTGTGAATGAGGATAATGTTTGCATTCTCCCATGGTTCCGGTACTGTCGATGACACCAGGCACTGCGTATACAGGGTGGCCAGTTTTTCTTGCACGATATCCCCCCCGTCCTTCAACAAATATGTAGTTATCTGATCTTCTCCAGCTGATATCCCCCTTTTCATGGTTTCTAATGCTTTCTTGACTTCTTCCTTCGTCACTGGTGGAAGTCTGACTGTTTTTCCTTACCGCCAATCTCATTACGGTCCTGACTACATTGGCTACTGCAGAGATCTGTATAGCACTCTTCGGCTACTTTGACTATCTTGTCCACATTCGTGATGACGTTGCCCACCTTGTCCCTTATCGCATACATCTGGTGTTTGCCTATGCCCAATTTCTTCTTTACCGCATTAAGGCTTCCCCCGTTCTTTACAGCATGCTCAATTTTCTCCATGTTATACTTCCTTATATCGGCCACCTTGCGCTTATTGGTTAGCTTTATCTCGGCCAATTCTACTCGATCTATTAGTTTGGAAGCTTTCATACTCTGGCGTTTCTTAATCAAATCTTTCGTCTCCTTAGACAGCTTACCGGTATCCTTTCTAACTATCCTGTGTATAACTATAATGGTATATAACTGCTTTATTCAATCACTCGCCCCGCCGCGGTGGCTCACGCGTTAGGTACTGCTGGTCATGGCGACGCGGGTTTGATCCCGGCCGTCGCTCGCTGGAGACGAACTACAAGGAGGTCTTTAGAAATATACGTTCCCGTTAATTAACCACAGAAGAGAGGAGGGGGGTGACATTTTTACAGGTTTCCAATACAGCGCCCCTCGTAACCTTGTCGCGCTGAGGTGTACGTTAAACACTACAAAACTAAACGAACATTTTCACTCAATTGTATCCTTGCTTACAGGTCATTTTATATATCCTGCCTTGGAGCTTCAGTATCTGCTTTCTAAAGAAGAACAATCTGCGTCTGAGCATGAGTTGCGAGGCAGCATATCCTTGTTCTCTTTTGTTAGTTTTGCTCCTTATGTCGTGGGTTCGAAATTAACCAAACGGCCAATCTCTGTTATGTGACATTTTTCTTTGCAGCTAGCATGGACATGACCTGAAAAGTGCTAGCTTGCGATTTCCCGTGCTAAGTGTACCAGCAAGGTAGGAATTCAGGGGCGCTGCAAGCATGTTGCTGCTGTGTGCTGTTTCATAAACTCCCATGAAGATGAGTCCTGCACAAGCCAGGCACAACAATGGGGCAAACCCAACGGCAAAAATCCGAAGCCCTCTTTAGACAGCATCTGGGCTTTAATGAAATGGGTATAATAAAAATGAAATGCTTGCCTCAAATCCCACGTCGTACACGACGTGGTCGCTGACCTGCGACACACACTTAGCATTCACGATAACAGCGTTGTCTTCTATTCTGCTCAACAGAATGCACATGGCTGGCTAACAGCTCTCCCTTTTTGACGTTTGCGCTGCGAAAATAGCCACCACTGTCATCTATTTTCTCAAAACCCCTTCGAAGCGTGTACATTGCTGCACACTCGCTTCAAACACGACTTCGTCCAAGCGCGAGTTTGAAAAGCAGAAGCAGGAGTGCGCGCGCGCGCGCAAGATAGCTTTCTTTCAGCACGAAAATCCAAGCGCGCGCAAAGCGAGTAGACTGCGGTCAGGGCGCGCGCGGGAGCAAACAGCTTTCAACAACGCGAGCTGCTTCCGCGTGCAGAAGCCGCAAAGGCACGAAAGTCTACAGGTGAGCTGTTGCGACCGCCAGCAACACAACAATACACTTCCCCACATTTCGAGCGTCGCGGAACCACTCCAACCATGTTTTAAACTCAGCTGTGACACCTGTTTGCATGCCTACGAAGCCACGGCGGCGGGCCGGCGCGAGCACTCACAAAGAGAGGTAACGCGGGCGACGCGAGCAGCACACGAAGCCGCCGAAACACGTTTGGTCAAACGCCGCATCAGCGCCGCGCCCAACCAATGCTTCAAAATTTTGACGCTTGCGGAGGAGCGCGCGCTGCAGTCGCGCAGCCAAACTTGAGGTTGGGTTCCCTATAACCTTTGAAGTTGCTCCATCTGCAACAAGCACAAGCTGTATAGGGGCAGGGGTCAGCACTTTCCGCAAGCGAGAACGGAGTTCTGGGCTCATTACAGAAACTTGCGCACCAGTATCAATGAGGGCTTGAACGGCTGTGCCATCCACGAGCACGGTGAGCAAATTACGGCGTGCACGAAGAGGTAGACGAGGATTTGAGATCGTGGTCCCTACTGCAGCATCACCTCTCGACGCTGCAGCGCCTAGTTTTCCGTCGGAAAGCGGCCATATGGACTGGGAGATGAAAAGCGACAGCGGTGGGGCGAACGGGACTGATGGCGGGGAAGGGGGGGGGGGGGGGGTAGGGGGATCGGTTGAGGCGCCAAGACTCGGTATCAGCGGCTGTGCTTGAAGGGTCGTGACGAGGGGGGAATAGACGAGGGTGGTCATCGTAGATAGAGGAGGGTGGCAGGCGGGATCTTTGTGGCTGGAACCAACGATATCTGCAATAACGGGCGATATGGCCGACGCAGGAGCAAGGAAAACAAATAGGTCGGTTATCAGATGTGCGCCATTCGTCAGGATTGCGTCGACGCTGGGCAACATAGGCGGGTCGGACAGAATAAAGGTTGCGAACATCAGAGTTATAAGCAAGTCTGCCAGGATAAACTGTGGGAACGTCGGTGTTATAAGGAGGTCGACCGGGATGAAGTGAGCGAACGTCGGCGACAGTGGGCGGGTTGACGGGAGCAACGGAGTTGAGTCCCAGGGTGGCGAGCTCTTGGCGGACAACGGCCTGAATTAGGGGAATGTCCGGGTGCTGGCCGTCGGCCAAATGGGGCGGCAAGGTAGCGGGAGCTATGGCTTCAAGGTCGCGGCGGACGATACGGGGGACATTTTCGGTCGAAGTTGGCTGGTGTTGGGACGGCAAATCTTGACACGAAGAAGTCGGAGCAGTATTTGGAAGGCGGGCAAATGAGTGGGCTATGCTACGACTTTTGACGTCTTTAAAACGGCGGCATTCTCTGATGACGGCATCAACTGTGTTGCAATCTTTGTACACAAGTAGGTTGAATGCATCGTCTGCGATGCCCTTCATGATATGACCAACTTTGGCGGACTCCGACATGTTGTGATCTACTTTGTGGCAAAGGGTGAGGACGTCCTGAATGTAGGCCACGTATGACTCAGTAGCTGTCTGGAGACGGGTCTCGAGGGTTCGCTGTGCTGTAAGCTCTCGACCAAGGGGCTTTCCAAAGAGTTCGCGGAGCTCCTCATTGCAAGTATCCCAACTGGTAAGCTGATCTTCATGAGTCTCGTACCAGGCGAGCGCAGTGCCCTCGAGGTAAAAAACAACATTCGCTAGCATGAGGGTCGGGTCCCAGCGATTATAGGTGCTCACACGTTCGTGCTTGCGTATCCATTCGTCCACGTCCGTAGTGCCGGTACCAGTGAAACTGCCAGGATCGCGCGGGTGGGTGAGATGCAAAGCCGCCGTTGGTGTGGGGATGGTATCTTGAGGCATCTTTGGGCAGGAAAGCAGGCAGCCGCTGCGGAGTTCCGTCGTGCGGAGGCTAACGCCGGGATCAACGGCCGCACCTCCACCAAGATGTTACGTGGAAACTCCATGTATTTACAGTATATTTACAGCACAGTTAGAACTGGCACAGCAGCGAGCAGCAACACGGAACCAGTCCCACTTCTTCTTCTTCACCTTGTCCCTTCCGCGAGGCAAGAGGACACACTTCGTCGTCGTCATCGCGTAGCACTATGCATGAATGCTAGGTTTATAGCTTATATTTACACAGATTTATGGCAGAATAGAACTGTAAATACTATAAATGCACTAGTTGCCCATTGCTTGCATGCACAGTCTTCTTCAGCGGCACTCAATGGCTTCTTTTGATAAACATCCTATTTCAGGTATACTGCGTGAGAGCAAGCTGTATGACAAGCTTGAGAAACTAGTGCAAGGGCAGCAGTATGTTATTTATGAGGACCCTGCCTACCCTTTACGGCCACTCATAATGAAGTCGTATGGAGGTGCATTTCTAACGAGGCCGGAAGAAATGTTCAACGCTGCCATGAGCGCTGTGAGGCAATCTGTGGAGTGGGGTTTTGGCAGTGTGCTCGTTTTCTTGGACCTCAAGAAAAATCTCGAGATAGAGCTGCAAGCAGTCCCACGGATGTACAGAGTAGCTGTACTGCTTACCAACTGTCAAGCATGCATGTATGGCAACCAGGTGTCAACATATTTCGATTTCGAGCCACCATGCCTTTTTGATTACTTGCACTGTAATGCAAAATGAGGAACAAAGCATGTTGGTATCTCTATTTTTTATTCATATCCAGTACAAACCTATTGGAATAAGCTGCAGCCTCCCATGAAAAATTGGCGCCAAGAACTGGAACCAGAGTGCCGCAATACAGTTTATTTTCTTGTCTATTTAGCTAATTTTTTTTTTGGTCAGTGACTGAAAAAGGGCAAGGAATGCATGATTGGTTTGCGCAACAAGTTGGCTTTGCTCATGCCGCTCTTCTTGCACTTTAGCTTTTATTTCAATCTCCATTTTCCATAGTTGAAATTCCTTTTGAATCTTTTCCTTCTTCAGCTCTAGTTTTTTCTCAAAACGCTTATGCTGCAATTGGGCACACATTGTTTCATGCGCCAGCCGTCTATGCTCAAGTTCTAGGTCTTTGCTGTGAGTATCTTCCTCATGACGCCATCGTTTTTCGAGGAATTCTCGGTCAGCTGTGGTCTCCACCCCTGGGTCGGGTTCTTTCTTTTTTCTGCAAAGGTGAGAAATTACATATATTGCTCTTATAAACTTCTGCCGCTCTACCGTTTCGAGCGATCAAAACTGCTAACTGGTGCAAAGAAGGAAAACAACAGCACACAAACCTTCCTCATTATGTTCCCATTCTCTCATTCACTTATTTGTACTTATGGCTCCTTTGAATTACGCTGAACTTTCATTAAGACACAATACTCTGGTGCGGTATTGTGGCGACAGCATTACACTACCACAGCTAGATATGCTAAATAAAATTGACACACGACGTGTTAAACTCAAGAGATCTTAAAACCCTAGAACACCGGTCTAGACATCCAAATTTGTTTCACGTCTTGCATGCTGTTATCTTAGTTTACTTCGACTGGTTATAGTTATTGCTGCCAGCTGCGGTTGAGGCTGTGCGCTTGATGGGAGTTGTGCACCATCAAATCGTACACCTGCGCTGATTGGTCATCACGCGGTGAGTAGTCCACTTCCGCATGTTCCGCAGTCCCAGCAGCAATATCCTCCAGTATAATTCAAGCTGTTTCTGCAGGTTCATTGTCATGGGAGGTATATAAAGAATCGTAACAGAGTTACTGTAACATAAATGTATCAATGCAACAACTAAAAGCTCAACTGTATTTGATTGCCTGCTTGTTTGTTAGTCAGTCAACCACTTGTGATGTACCGTCTGTTGCAGAAGTTTGCGGCCCAACGCGCCGGGCAGAGGAGCAGTATCACTCTCGAGAGGCGGCGCTGCGCCCGCCGGCGCTGCCTGGTGACGTAGCTATAAAGAGTGAGGAGGCTTGTTCTCTTCCCCTCATCCAGCGGTTGATATCGCACATCTTTGCTCTCAGCCGCGGGATGAGGGGAAGAGAACAAGTCTCCTCACTCTTTATAGCTGCGTCACAGGCAGCGCCGGCGGGCGCAGCGCCGCCTCTCGGGAGCGATACTGCTCCTCTGCTCGGCGCGTTGGGCCGCAAACTTCTGCAACAGACGGTACGTGGGCACATGCTCTGCACAGGTTGTCTAGGCGTTTTATTTAAACAACTTACAGGATCGTTTTACACAAGTATTTTGTTAGCAGGGCGTATAAATAAAATATCAAAATGTTGTGGCAAACCTACCGACGAAAGAAAACATTTACAAATTAGTTGTTCCCGAAAGCTTAGCGTTCTTCCGAATTGAGATCAGTTAATCTTCCCTTTTGCCTGCAATTTTTATGCTGTGGCGCTCCCCCTTCCTCCATCTGGCACTTCATTTTTTTTTTAGCTGTAGTCTACTTCGAACTTCCGCATTCTCATTAATTTCACGTTGTTTGCGCCCACAATAAAATAATAAAGGAGGCAAGTGTGAGAGGCGCTGTAGGCGTCATTTTGGTTTTTTTAATTAGTGGACCGGACTTTGTTGGCTGGTTTCGCTCTGGCCGAGTACATTTAAACCATGTAAACAATAAAAAAAACTTGTCTACTCCCCCCTCCCCTCCTCCCTGCTAAAAATATACTTGCGGCGTCACTGCCATCAGAGCTGAATTAGACACCCACAACATTTAGCCACCTGTCAATTCTATTTAAGTAATCGAAATAAAACAAAATACCGCAGCTGCTGTCGGCGAGGACAAATGGATCAGCATCATCAGCATTTGCTGAGCACTGCGCAAGCAATCATTTCAGTCACGCCTCAACGTACACGAGTCTTCGTAAAGCAACAGCGTCATCATCATCATCATCATCAGCCTGATTATACCCACTGCAGGGCGAAGGCCTCTCCCATATTTCTCCACTTAACCCGGTTCTGTGCTAGCTGCATCCACTTGACCCCTGCGAACTTCTTAATCTCATCCGCCCACCTAACTTTCTGCCTCCCCCTGCTACGCTTTCCTTCCCTTGGAATCCAGTTTGTTACCCTCAGCGACCATCGGTTATCCTCTCTTCGCACTACATGTCCTGCCCATGTCCATTTCTTCTTCTTAATTTCCACTAGAATGTCATTAACTTGAGTTATTTCTCTGACCCACTCTGCACGCTTTCTATCTCTTAACGTTACCCCTACCATTTTTCGTTCCATAGCCCTCTGGGTTGTCCTCAACTTAAGTAGAACTCTCTTGGTTAGCCTCCACGTTTCAGCCCCATAGGTGAGTACAGGCAAGATGCAACTGTTGTACACTTTCCTCTTGAGCGATACCGGTAAGCTGCTAGTCATAATCTGCGAGTGCTTGCCAAATGCGCTCCATCCCAATCTTATTCTTCTTGATATTTCCTTTTCATGGTCTGGATCTGCGGTTACTACCTGTCCTAAGTAGACATATTCGCCTACTATTTCCAGTATTTCGCTACCTAATGTAAACTGCTGTTCCTTCCCGAGGCTGTTGAACATTACCTTAGTCTTCTGCATATTGATTTTCAAGCCTACCATTCTACTTTTTCTGTCTAGGTCATCAATCATTATTTGCAGTTCATCCCCCGAGTTGCTTAGCAAGGCAATGTCATCAGCAAATCGCAGATTACTGAGGTATTCTCCATCTACCCTTATCCCTAACTGCTCCCATTCCAAGTCTCTGAATACTTCCTCTAAACAAGCTGTGAATAGTACTGGGGAGATTGTGTCTCCTTGCCTAACACCTTTCTTTATGGGAATTTTATTGCTTTCTTTATGTAGAACTATGGTTGCTGTGCAGCCACTATATATATCTTCCAGCACTTTCACGTACGGCTCGTCTACCCCCTGATTTCGCAATGCCTGCATCACCGCCGAGGTTTCAACTGAGTCAAATGCTTTTTCGTAATCAATGAATGCTATGTATAAGGGCTGGTTATATTCCTAGCATTTTTCTATCACCTGATTGATGGTATGGATATGATCGATAGTAGAGTACCGTTTCCGAAACCCTGCTTGATCCTTTGCTTGATTGCAGTCTAAGGTTGTCCTGATTCTATTGGCGATTACCTTAGTAAATACCTTATACGTAACAGACAGTAAGCTGATCGGTCTGTAATTTTTAAGGTCCTTAGAGTCCCCTTTCTTGTGAATGAGGATAATGTTTGCATTCTTCCATGCTTCCGGTACCGTCGATGACACCAGGCACTGCGTATACAGGGTGGCCAGTTTTTCTAGCACGATATCCCCCCCCGTCCTTCAGCAAATCTGTAGTTATCTGATCCTCTCCAGCTGATTTCCCCCTTTTCATAGTTTCTAGTGCTTTCTTGACCTCGTCCTTCGTCACTGGTGGAACGTCTGACTGTTTTTCCCTACCGCCAATCTCACTACGGTCCTGACTACTTTGGCCACTGTAGAGATCTGTATAGAACTCCTCGGCTACTTTGACTATCTTGTCCATATTAGTGATGACGTTGCCCGCCTTGTCCCTTATCGCATACATCTGGTTTTTGCCTATGCCCAATTTCTTCTTTACCGCTTTAAGGCTTCCCCCGTTCTTTACAGCATGCTCAATTTTCTTCATGTTATACTTCCTTATATCGGCCACCTTGCGCTTATTGATTAGCTTTGATATCTCGGCCAATTCGATCTGGTCTGTTGGATTGGAAGCTTTCATACTCTGCCGTTTCTTAATCAAATCTTTCGTCTCCTTAGACAGCTTACCGGTATCCTCTTTAACTATCCTACCGCCTACGTCTACTGCGCACTCAGTAATGATATCTCTGAAATTATTGTTCATTGCCTCTAGGGTAATGTCGCCATCCTCAGTTAGAGCTGAAAACCTATTCTGTAGCGAGATTCTGAACTCTTCTGCCCTCCCCCTCACCGCTAATTCGTTGATGGGTTTCTTTCTTACTAATCTATTGCGTTCCTTCTTCAGATTTAGGCTAATTCGGGACCTCACCATCCTATGGTCACTACATCGAACTTTCCCGATTACCTCTACATCCTGCACAATGGCGGGGGTTGAACACATTATGAAGTCGATTTCATTTATAGTCTCTCCGTTAGGACTTTTCCATGTCCATTTCCGGTTCTTCCGTTTGCTGAAGAAGGTATTCATGATTCGTAAGTTATTGCGCTCTGCAAACTCAACTAGTAACTCCCCCCTGCTATTCCTAGAACCAATGCCATAGTCACCTACTGCCTTGTCTCCTGCCTGTTTTTTCCCTACCTTGGCATTGAAGTCGCCCATTAGTACAGTATACTGCGTCTTTACTTTTCGCATTGCCGATTCTACATCTTCATAGAAGCTTTCAACTGCCTGGTCATCATAACTACATGTAGGTGCATAGGCCTGTACAACCTTCAGTTTATACCGCTTATTAAGCCTAATTACGATGCCTGCAACCCTCTCATTAATACTATAGAATTCATCTATATTACCCGCTATATACTTATTGACAATATACAGCGACAGCGTCGACTCTGCCGCAAATACTGCGGCAGCTGTGTCCCGGGCAGCAGCAGCAGCCTGTCTTTGAGCTGGCGCAGCCGTCCGCCGGCGACTCTTGATGCTGTGTTCATGTAGCCGCGCCAGGTCCAAAATATCTTGAAGGAGTTTTTCCTTTTCACCGTACTCCTCCTCAGTGCCAGATCTAGGCAGGAAAGAACGCCTTACTTTTCACACACATAAGCTTTCCTGAACAAACTGTCCCTAGCAATAAAGCCCTTCACTCTCAGACAATTACTTTGCTTTGCATCACGATTTTCTGCCTCTTAGGGCCCGAGCATTACATTACAAAAAAAAATTATCTCGGCCCATTGTGTTGTGTGTGCCAATTGTCTCTCACAGAGGTGCCATTTCGTGGTAATTTTCGGTTCACGCCTCCTTTGAGTCGAGCTCGTTTTTAATTCAACCAGAATTTATGCAGTTCTGATGAGCTGCAACAACGACGACCCGAGCAGCCATTCGTTGTGGTTGCGCCATCAAGCGCCAGTAAATACAAGTAATGCTGCAGAGGCTGCGCCGGAAAAAGCTTTTTTTTTTATTACGCGGCCATAGATGCCACTACGGCAGCACATTGTTTCTGTTCGCTCTTGTTGCAGACGATGAGTATTTAGTCATTAATTCTGGCGAAATCAAAAGCGTGAACGGCTCATACGGAGCGGAAGATAGCGATTGCTACTAATATTTCACCACTGTGAACATTTTGAGCGGGAACAAGCAATGGTTAGGCAAACAGATTTTTTTTTAATGCATTCACTGCTCTGAGAGCGCTGTAATAAATGGGAAATGAGACAAACATACTGTCTCAATAACCTGGAACGGGATTTATGTGCTTAGCTTCTTTCTTCGTTATAGAACCAATTACATTTGCTTGCTTCGTCAAGAAACATCAGAAACTTGTTACTTACCTCCTGAGGTTAGCGCGATCCTGAGCGACGAAGTACGCTAGCAACAGGTCGCAACGTTCGCGCAATGAGCGAGTGGTAAAGGGCTTTCGTGTTGCATACTGCACGTGGTTCGTGACTTGAATCCACTGCGACGGATCACCAAAAGGGTTGCAAGTGTTCACCTCTCCAAGCAAAGCTAAATCGTCAGAAATCAAAACGCGCGCGCGGTGGGTTTGCAGCTCGCGCGGTGGCCACATAGACAGCAAAACGCAAACGATTTGAAGCACTACGCAGCACGCAGGATTCGCGCTGCGTATGACGCATGCGCAGTTAGGAGCACGCAGACCACCTGCGTACGCAAGGATTTTGCATATGCTCACGTACGCAGTACTAAAACTCTAATAAACGCAAGAAGGTTGACATAAGGCATCGGGAAAATTAAACATGCTGTAAACAACGGTGCTTGCTGAAAGCTATGAAGAAGAAACTAGGCATAGGCAAAAATGAGATGCATGCGCTAAAAGATAACATTAGCCTAGAAACAATGAACATTAATATCAGATATATAGTTATTGAAGGAACGGTAGACGTAGTGTCTAGAATAATTAGAGAGCATACCGGTACACGATCTAAGGAGACGAGAGATTTGATTAAGAAACTACAAAGTACGAAAGCCTCAAATCCAATAGAAAGGACAGAACTGGACAAATTTGAAAGTGAAGCATCTACCATCGAGACGACGTTAGACACCCGGATGCGCCTCTACAAGCGGAGAAAACCTTCGGGACCTCATCCGGGAGATCGTTCGAGAGGAGCTCCGCCAATCGCTGCCGCGGACGTCGTCCGTCAATAAGTCCAGTAGGCAATGGGCGTTCCTCAAGCGACGGCTCCGACGGCTCCAGTGCATGAATCAGCAGCGATGAACTATGTTGCTGCATTACGTCGTCCTGCACCCCGAAGTGACCTCCCAAGCCCTTGTCGCTACCATCCTGCTCCCGAAAGCCGCCCCTTGGCTCCCGCCCGCCAAGTCTACCAACGATCTGCAAGCCCCAAGCAATGCGACGCCTGGAGAACATCTAACAACCGACTGCTCTGCTTCCATTGTGGTGAGGCAGGACACATCCTCCGTCACTGCCCGTACAGGCGGACGTGCCTCCGTGGTTTCGCTGTCGAGGCCGCACAACCGCGTCCTGGCGAGCTACCACAGTAAATCAGCGACTTCCTGCGCAGCGAAGAGGAAGAGCACGCGTCGCCAAGGCGTCTGTCACGCTCCCCATCGTCGTACAATGCCCGATTTGCGTCTCCGGGCCGTGGGTACGTGCAAGGAGGGTCCCCTAGCCCCCGTAGGTCAAAATAAAGGCAGCAACCGTTGGAGGTGAGATTGCTAAACGGCGAACTAATGAAGATTCTCCATCGTCGACGACGAGTGACGATGCATCAACCAATACCCTGCCGCTAGGCACGACGACGACATCGACAACACGACCAGAGCGCAAGTAGACACCGCCGCCCAGGGAAGTAACAGTGGTATACCCCGGCCGTGACCCGAAGAAACGACGGAGCCGAGATCGGACACCAAGGCCCACGTGCAATGCGAGGACGCGAACAAGCGACCTTGAAATTGCTGTCGACGGTCGCAGTCACTGCTCTAGTAGACACTGACTATTCAGTCATCAGTGGGCCGTTAGCCTCCCAGCTCAGGAAAGTTACGACCGCTTGGGGTGGCCCGCTGATTCGCACCGCAGGTGGTAACCTAATTGCTCCATCATGAACATGACTGCAAGAATAACCGTAAATGGAAGCACTTACCCCACCAGCTTTGTGGTCCTGCAGCAGTGTTCCCGCGATGGAATTTTATGCATGGACTTCCTAAATGAACATAGGGCTATCATTGACCTGCGATCTAAGCTCATCAAGCTCTCTGCCAACAAAGCCATACCTGCTACGACAACGTCGACGCAACACGTCGCTCTAAACACCTTCGACGCAGAATTGACCATGCCGCTCCGATCAATGTTTGTAGTCTGCGTGGGTAGCGCACACATCGCAACCGCTAAAAGCATTGTCGAAGGAAATATTCAATTGCTCTTGGAACGAGGTATCGGCGTAGCAAGAGGCATCGCAAAATTCCGGAGAGGACATGCTCAGGTGCTGGCAACAAACTTCACCGAAGAATACCGGCATCTCAACAAGGGCACGACGATTGCTTATCTAGACGAATTAGCGGACCTCCGAGATGTATCCGCCCTCCACGGCCAACCCCTGGAAGACTCAACTGACCAATTCCGCCAGCCCACATTTGACATCAACCCGGCATTAACCCACAGCAAAAAAGACCAGATTCGCAATCTTCTTCGAATCAATAGTGAGTACTTCTCGTCATCATCGAAAGTATGACAAACACCACTGGCCAAGCACCGCATTATAACGGACAAACACGCCCGACCTCGGCGCCAAAGCACCTCCCACGCATCGCCGCGAGAACGTCAAGCCATCCGCGAGCAAGTCGATGAAATGCTCCATGAAGACGTTATCAGGCCATCAAAGAGCCCCTGTGCGGCACCTGTCGATCGTTCTGGTCAAGAAGAAAGACGGCACATTTCACTTCTGCGTCGATTACCGCCGCCTAAACAGCATAGCAGAGAAAGATGTTTACCCTATTCCTCGCATCGACGACACTTTTGACCGGCTCTGCAATGTAAGGTACTTCTCATCGATGGACCTGAAGAGCGGATATTGGCAAGTTGAGGTCGATGAAAGAGATCGCGAGAAGACAGCATTCATCACACCGGACGGCCTTTTCGAGTTCAAGGTGATGCCATTTGGCCTGTGCTCTGCACCAGCAACGTTTCAACGAGTTATGGACACAGTGCTGGCGGGTTTGAAGTGGCAGATTTGTTTGGTATACTTGGATGATGTCGTTGTCTTCTCCTCTAGCTTTGAAGACCACCTAAAAGGCTTCGGACAGTGCTAGAAGCTATCAAGACTTCAAGGCTAACTTTGAAGGCTGAGAAATGCCGCTTTGCCTACGAGAAATTGCGTTTACTGAGTCATATCGTTAGCAACGATGGTGTTCGCCCTGACCCTGAGAACACGACTGCGATTGGGCACTTTCCACCGCCCGCCTACAAGAAAGCCATGCGCAGGTTGTTTGGGTTGTGCGCTTATTATCGAGGATTGGTCAGGAACTTTTCGCACATTGCCGAGCCTTTGACGCAGCTTACAAATAGTGACGTAGATCTTCGATGGTAAGCGCCGCAGGAAGAAGCCTTCGCCGACCTTAAGCGCCACCTACAGTCTCAAAATAACAGCTTGAGGGGCACGTTGGTGCTGTTTTTGTTGTTTGTTTGTTTGTTTGTTTGTTTGTTTGTTTGTTTGTTTGTTTGTTTGTTTGTTTGTTTGTTTGTTTGTTTGTTTGTTTGTTTGCTTGCTTGCTTGTTTGTTTGTTTGTGTTTGTTGCGCCACATTTCTGGGTGTTTATGCCTACAGTCTCCTCCAGTCCTGGGCCACTTTGTTGAAAACGCCAAGACCGAAATTCACACTGACGCAAGCAGTTTGGGCCTAGGCGCTGTTCTCGTTCAAAAGATCACTGGACAGGAGAAAGCTATCGCATACGCTAGCCGTTCCCTGTCGAAAGCTGAATCCAATTACTCGACAACAGCGTAAAAAAATCTTGACATCATTTGGGCAACAGCAAAATTTCGCCCATTTCTACGGATGACCATTAAGGGTTGTGAGCGATCACCATGTTCTCTACTGGGTCGCCAACTTAAAGGATCCATCAGGCCGCCTTGCGCGATGGAGCCTGCGTCTTCAGGAATTCGGCATCACAGTCGTCTACAAATCCGGCCGCAAGCCGACTGCTTGTCACGAGCCCCCGTTGATGCGCCGGCGAAAGAAGACGATGAAGACGCCTTTTTGGAACCGGTAAGCGCCAGCAGTTTCGCATGGGTATGGGTACCAGGCCACGGCAATGTGACTTTAAATGAATATGCTGATAGTTTGGCAAAACAGTCCCTCAATGGCCCCGTATTATCTATCCTTCCGGCGACAGCGTACATCCCCGCAGCGAGGTTTCGGAGAAACGTTCTATTAAATATGAAAGAAGGACATCTTTTAAGATCTGATGATTACCTGCATCTAAGTTATTCTTGGAATAGAAAATTATGTCATTCACGGCAACTTCAGATTTCTCTAACAAGGCTGCGATGCCGTATCCCGTCTTTAAATTTCTATCTTTACAGGTCTGGTTTGGCACTTTCTCCAGTCTGCGCATTTTGCGGTGAACAGGAATCATTAGATCACTTTTTAATGTTTTGCCGCCGCTTCACTACGGTGAGAAGACAGTTGATGGAAAGGCGATTGCAACAGCTTGGCCTCAGTTTAAGTAGCCCGATATTGCTATCATTTGGCGCCACCATCCTTGTCCACAGTCACAGATCTGTTTTCACCGCCATGCAAATTTTTTTTACTGGAATCAAAACATTTCCCTTGCTAAATATTTAAACATCACTTGTTCTACAATTGCAGCGTCAATCTCCCGTGTGTGTTACCCCTTTTCATTTTATATTTCACTTATTTCCCGCTTTGTTTGCTTTCCTCTACCCCTCAAATCACTTTTTTTATGCAAGTATACTTCAAAATATTTCTTTGCTACCGAATTCTTGGCCGATCCCCCTCTGTGGGTATGTGTCATAAATTATTTGGTCAAAAATAACAACAACCACAACAGTTTCGCAGAACAACAGCGATCAGTCTGTCCTACGTATTCCTTCCCGCACTTCAAGGGTTTGGAATAAACAACGCCTTCCGCGCAATCCACAAATCGACTCTGCTGGCTTTGGCGATCCATCAGCGTTTACACGTCGGCAGAGACTTTTTAATTTTTCAGGAGCAGTGAGCACAACATTAACGCCTGCTCTACGACCGATCTTTTTAAGCGATGGGAAATGTTGTGCACATATGGTATGGCCACAATCCTGCGCTTGTTTGTTGTCTCCCTGTCCTCGTGACCTAGTTGGGCACCGACACGCTCGAGTCTGAACTTCTTATTCAAACGTTCCGCAACAAAAACAAGCAAATGTGATGGGTGCCCAGCTCGTGTAAGACGGTCAACCTGGCGATGAAAACTGGCTTCCATGGTGTGAGTACATGACTTTTCATCGCCAGGTTAACAGCGATCAGATCCTGAGCTGATAGCGCTAGTCGATTACTTAGAAGGAAAGACCGCGTCCTCTCCTGCTGTGTTCAGGCGTCATTTATCATTGTTCACGTTAAACAATGGCTTCCTCGTGAAGAACTTCGCACCCAACAGGACTGCCCAGCTTCTTGTTGTGCCTAAAAGCCTCCGGCAGGAAATTTTGGAGACGCACGATGAGCCCGCAGCAGGCCATCACGGGTATGCGCACACGTTGCATCCAATCCAGAGGACGTACTACTGGCCGCGACTGCCTACCGACGTTGCCCACTACGTGAAATCGTGTCGTGAGTGCCAACGACGCCAGACTCCGCCTATCAGACCAGCAAGACTACTAAACCCGATTGTTCCCCCAAACCTGCTTTTTCAACAAATTAGGATAGATCTCCTCGGCCCCTTTTCATCTTCGTCTATGGGTAACAACTGGATCATCGTGGCCACTGACTACCTTACCCGTTACGCCGAAGCAAAAGCCCTACCCAACGGTACTGCGGCGGAAGTCGCCAAATTTTTTGTCAAAGAAATTTTCTTGCGACATGGTGCCCCAGCAGTGCTCATCACGGACAGAGGAACGGCGTTTACGGCAGAGTTGACACAAGCCATTCTAGAATACAGTCACACAAGCCATCGACGAACAATTGCGTACCATCCCCAAACCAATGGACGTACGGAGCGTCTGAATAAAACGATCGCGGACATGATCGCCATTTAAGTACGTCAAAGCTGAACACAAGACATGGGACACCATCTTGCCGTACGTGATCTTCGCGTATAACACGGCTGTCCAGGAGACGACCCGTACAAGGTTGTGTAAAGCAGGGAGCCCACGACGACACTCCACGCAATGCCGCCGCATGTAACCAACGAGGACAAACTTGACGTCGCCGCCTACCTGCAGCGTGCAGAGGAAGCCCGACGACTCGCACGGCTGCGTATTAAGGACCAACAGCGCACCGACACCCGACGATACAACTTACGGTGACGCCACGCAGAGTACAATCCAAGAGACCAAGCGTGGGTTTGGACACCAGTTCGCCGTCGCGGGCTAAGTGAAAAGTTGCGGCGTCGATACTTCAGGCCATACAAAATCCTTCGCCACGTCGGACAACTCGACTACGAAGTCATTCCCGACGGTAAGACAGCATCACAACGACGACGCGCGCGCCCAGAAATCGTACTTGTTCGCCTCAAACCTTATGACGCGCGTTAACGAATCTGTGGTGTTAAAACTTTGTAGTGTTTATTTTTAAGTTGCTTTGTTTTGGAACATCGAGGCGGTGTTTTTTAAGGGGGGAGTAATGCCGCAAAACCTTCAAAACAGTATGTTGTTGTTTTTGAACAGCCTCCGGCATGCGGCCTTATCACTGCGATTCTGGCACGCGTATCAATTCTGTGTTCTTTGTTGGTTAAGGTTTGATGTTGCGAGACGCACCTTTATCAGTTTCATTGTCGCGCAAGATACACTGAGATCTGTCTCGAAGATTCCAACCAGTCACGTATGTTTCTGCAATGTTCCAGCTTGTACTAGTGACAGTTTGCGATGTTATCTAGATAGTTCTTAGCCGCCTTTAAATTGAGCGTTTATGTGTGCGACAGGCATTCTCAGTTCGACGATCGGCGAGCACGTTTGTTGCTATCGCCGCCGCCGAGTTGCGTAGTTCTTTTGCGGGCACAAGTCAGCCAATAAAGAGTTTCTTCCTTGCACTCCAAGAAGGCGGGCCGCGGTGGGTCCGATGTAAGCAATGCAGGACAGCCTAGGTGGGCTCAGTGTGGGTGCTGCCACGGTGGCCGACATAGGTCTGACATGGGCTACCAACAAGGCCCCGATTTGTCCCACCTGGTATTGATGCAGGTAACCCTTGCGAGGCTGCCCACATTTTTCTCGCATTGCCAGAGGTACACAATCCGCCAACTTCCCCCTATGTTTAGACTTTAGACATATTCTAGCAGCGGCTCTAGATGAACATGTATTTTTTATTTCGGTCAGCCCCTCAGATAATGACATAGGACCGCTGCGGGGTCTATAGCACATTCCGCCCTTCGGCTTGCCCATATTATTCTTATAGGGGTCCGACGCAGATAATTGAGCCCTAGTCCAAGTCCTCCCACTGAATATTTAGGACAAATAGTTAAGCAATTTTTTTATACATGTCTTCCCTTTGTTAACCGCTACAACATTAAATTTCACAACTATTTATAGCATTATTCTAGGCTAAATGACTTCATGTACATCTTATTCAGGCTATGTAGATGTTTGTTCTGAAGAGTAATATTGTGCTGAGAGTTGCAGGCTGTCCATAACAACCACATAAGGAGCAACAGTTAGCAATCTGTATGTTTCAGTATTTTTAGCGCACCTTTGCATGAGCGCGAGAAATAAACCCAGTAATTTTTTTAGCCGATGAAAAATGCTAACTGTTATAAAAATCATCTATAATTGTAATTTAATGCAACGTCTAATACAAATAAAGGGTGGAAAGAATGCTTGCACAGTAGTCTGTGGAAACTCTGGTGTCTTGAGTCCCGCTACGGCTAATATAAGACCCACATTGTAATTAATTCAGCAGCCTCATTTGGGCTAGTGCTGCGACAATAGCCCGCATTCACGTTGCGTCAGCAATCATTTTAACAAATCTGACGAACATATGGAAGCTCTAGTTTCTATCCCCACCAAGAAAAATGTGGCACCTACATCGGTTTTGTGTGGGCAGCCCCAGTTGGGCTGGGTGTTTTTTTTTTTTTTTACCTAGAGCACCCTTGCTGTTGCACGTGCTTTCTATGCCCTACAAGGGACCTATAGTGGCATCATGCGAACATGCCAGCCTTCCAGACCAGTTAAGACCAATGTGGGACCTAAAGCAGCTTTTTGTGGGCAGCCCGAGTTGGTCAGGGTGTTGTTTTGAAACTAGAGCCCACCTGCTGTTGCACGCGCCTTCAAGTTCGGGGTCAAATTTGGTACTATACGGGCACGCCTGCCTTCCAGACTCATTACGGCCGATGTGGGACCAAAAGCGATTTAGCTAAGACTGCCTCATTTGTGCTTCACGAAAGATTGCCCAAACTGAGCTCTCATTCATATTCCACATGCCCGCAAGGAACCTATAAGGGGCCGAGTGGGGCAGCATATGAGCATGCCAGTTCTCCTGCTTCGGTACGGCCGATATGTCTCACAGAGATTTAATGGGGGCGGCCTCATTTCGGATTATGAGGGCTTTCTCATAAACCGCCCATATTTAGGTTGGATTTGCCCGCAAATATCCCACAAGGTGCCTTTTTGGTCTAGATGCAGGAGTGTTCTCTACATTAGCCCGGGCAACGCCAATATGGGGCCCATGTAGCAGGAACAGGGGCAAGCCCAAATGGGGCTTGCCCATGTTTGCCCCATTTGGGACCGATGCAGGTTTTATGATGGTTGCCCCAGCCCTACTTGTCTACATCGGACCTACTGGGGCCCCACATTCTGTGCTACCTTGGAGGTGACAGAAATGTACCCGGAATAAAATCTACCCCTATACGTTACAATCACTGACTACGAAAAAGCATTATATTCAGTCCAAACTGCAGTAGCCTTGCAGGCATTGCGAGACTAAGGTGTAGATGAGCGATATGTGAAAATACTGGAAGATATCTTTAGTGCATAACTGGACATCAATCATAGTTCTGCATAAAGAAAGTAACATAATTCGAATTAAGAAAGGAATTAGGCATGGAGACACTATCTCCCCAGTGCTGTTAGCAGTTTACTTAGAGGGCCTATTCAAACACATAGATAGGGAGCAGTTAGGCACCAGGTTTGTTATAGATGATGTCAGTAGTCTGCGATTCGCTGGTGACAATTTTTTGCTAACTAACTCACGGGACCGTGCAACAAATTATTAATCTACTAGACAGGAGAAGACAAGAGGTAGGCCTGAATATTAATATGCAGACGACTAAGGTAATGTTGACCTGCCTGGAAAAGGAATAGCAGTTTAAATTGCGTAGCGAAGCACTGGAAGTGCTTATGTATATATTGGACTGGTAGAAACCGCCGATCCGGACCTCGAAAGCGAAATAACTAGTAGAAGACTGAGATGGAGTGCATTTGGAAGCGAACGAGTAAGCATGCGCGAAAACGACGGGACGTAAGAAACACACAGGCACAAACAAGGCGTAGATTATTTGTGCCTGTGTATTTCTCCCGTCTTTTTCACGCAGTTTTACTCGTTCACTTAGTATGAACCAACTACCCTTCAGAGTGTACTACTTCAGCATCTGAAACACACTCGCAAGTTAGTAGTCGCATCTTATCGGTACTCATATATATATGAGGCTGTATCATGGAGGGTAATGAAAAGGGGTCACTTGAGCTGAGTACAACGCTGAGGGTTATGGAAGGGAAAATGATTAGTGTTACGTTAAAGGATCGGAAGCGTGCCCAGTGGGTCAGAGAATTTACTCGAGTTACTGACATCCTAGTAGAAAATAAGAAGAAATGAACACAGACAAGACATGTAGTGCGAAGAGAAGGTAACTGATGGTCGCTGAGAGTAACCAGTTGGATTCCAAGAGAAGGAAAGCCTAGCAGGGGGCGGCAGAAAATTACGTAGGTGGATAAGGTTAAGAAGTTCGCAGTGGTCAAACGGACGCAGCTAATACAGGACCGGGTTAGTTGAAGGAAACTGTGGGCCCTGTAACGGGTGTAGTGCGGCTTATGGTGATGATGGTGAGTAAGCAAGCATTCACCGCCTTCCGCGAGTGAAACCTATGCAAGGTGTATTTCTCTATTTAAGCAACGTTCGTATTACCAACATAGCACTGAGTTGACCAAGCTACTGGGGAGCTTGCGAGTAGATTGGCGGAACAGATATGAACGCCGAAAACATGCGTTCCATTTTATTGTGAGAGGGGTGACTGCGCTATCTCAAGATCCACCTATGGAAGGGCACAGCTGTTGGCTGTAAAGAGTGTAACTCTGCGTGCCGCATTTGTTTGCAAACTCCGTGACGCAGTCTTCCGGCACCGAATCTTTGCTCTCGGTCTTCACAAAGAGCATGCAATCTGCAAAGAGATAAAGAAAAACAAATTTTAGGAGGCACTTTGGATCACTAAACTGCCTCTATCGCGCGGCTTTTATCTCTATGTTTTCACTCCTCCTTTCGCGATGACGCGATAGTGTAATCTACCAGCCAACATATGAAGCCCCGCATTACCGGTTTTAACCGAGCCGTATGAACGCGCCTGCGTTTCATAGGGACAACGTGAATGCAAGGGTCTTGGCAGGCTGATTCTGACATCACCCTCCCATATGAACGGAGAGGCCCAAATTGGCAGCTCCTGCCAAACGTAATGTATGGAAGCCCTACGTCCAGTTAGCGCTCGGCTATGTCACCTGCCAGCTACCGTCTCCTATGAAACTAAAGCGTTACGGTAGGACGGACGGACACGATCCGCGAGCATGAGCCTTTAACCTTTTACTTGCCGATGTTCCAAAAGTGGAACATACGAAACCCGATTTTTTATTTTCTTCCTCATCTATCGCGGATATTTTTCCTTTTGTTTTCACATACTCACTGATACTTGTAGAAAATATAGCAATTTGTATTTTTATTATCAAGGTATTTAGAACCATTGTATAAATTCTCACAACAAGGCATATTTTGCGTTCCTTCGGCGCCATATGTTACTTGAATTATTTCGCGGGAAAAGTGTAACGTTGCAATGGGCAAAGCAGAACTAAAATATCGACATATGGTTCGTTATTACTGGGCAAGAAAATAATAAAAAATAATAAAGAGGGTCTAGTATTTTAGTTTAGAGAGTTTTATGCGAGTGTTCCATTTTTGTAACATTGGCGTTTTACGGTGTTAAAAGCAGCGTAGACTGGCGCATGCATTTCGCCGTGTTTTTTCTCCTTTTTCGGCATGTTGATTGCGCCCTCCAGGTGCACTTTGGCACAAACGTGAACACTACCTTTCTTTGGCATTATTTTGACATTTCGTTTTTACTTGGCACGTGGAAGGAGCAGCATTCAACTACAGCGCATAGCCGCATCAATCCTTCTGAATGTCAGTAGAAAACGACTTCGTGGCTAGTTTTATATTACAGTACTATACTTTTCAGCGCAATAACTCTCGCTGTAGGTCATGGCACAACGCTTCCTCACACTGAAGGCTGCAATTGACCTTTTCTTCAGCCTTCCTGAAGATGAACGCGAAGGTCGTCTATATGCCAATTGCCGCCTGATGAAGATGGCAATATTACTGACGAAGAGCACGGGAACGAAAATGACTTTTCTGAAGTTGTTCCCGATTATGTTTGCGGAAAAGTTGAAGTTATGCAGGGCTGTGATGAAGACGTTGATTCGCCTACTGCATGTCCGAGTCATGAGCCACGACGAAAAAAACCAGCACGGAGGCAGTGGACTGCTGGAAAAGGGCGCAAGTCATCAAACAAAGCTGGAAAAACAAATACGCTAAGCGCTCCGTTAGCGCAGTATGGGGTGACTGTGCTACGTTCGAGAAAACACTTCCTGGAGAGAACCCTCCTTTGTTGCTAGAGGCATTTCCTGAGCTAGCGGACATGAGCCCATTTATGCTGTTCAGCAAAATTATTTCTCCAGAATATCTTGGTTCACTGTCTGAACTGACTGCAAGGTAAGCGCTCCAAAAGGGCGAGGAGGTGGACGTCACAGGAGCGGACATAGGTCAGTTTTTAGGTCTCTTACTTTTGAGCGGATATCACTCCATTCCATCTGAGGACTCGTACTGGAGCACCGCGGAAGACCTTCGTATGCCTTTAGTTACAACAGTGATGGCCCGCAATAGGTTCCGGCAGCTGAAAAGGTTTTTTCACGTAGTGGATAACACTCAGTTGAAAGCAGGCGAGAAGATGGGTAAGATTCAGCCGTTTTGCGATGAAATCTCGAAATGTTTCCGCCAGTTTGGAGTGTTCCACAAAAGCCTCAGCATCGGCGAGTCAATGGTGTCCTATTATGGCCATCACTCGTGCAAAATGTTCATTCGCGGTAAGCCTATTCGATTTGGATATAAGATATGGACGATGTGCTCTTCGATGGGTACCCCTATACAATGGAAATATATTGCGGGAGAAATGAAACAGATGAGAAGGCACCTCTCGGGCTTGGGCTGACGGTTGTTAGCAATATTGTCACGTAGTGGTGACGAGGTCGAGGACACAAATGAAGGGTCGATGATTGCACTAAAGAAACTCTTTATTTGGGCTAACTTGCGCCCGCAAAAGAACTAAGCAACTCGGCGGCTGCGATAGAAACAAACGTGCTCGTCGATCGTCGAACAAAGAATGCTCGTCACACTCGGCAACGCTCAATTTAAAGACTGCACAGAAGAATCTAGATAACGTCGCAAACAGCTACCAGCACGGGCTGGAACATTGTGGAAAGACAAGCGAGTGGCCGGAACCTTCGAGACAGATCTCGGTGCGTCTTGCGCTACAACAAAACTGATAAAGGTGTGACTCGCGACATCGAGCAGTAACAAAAAAAGATTACGGAACTGATACGCGGTCCAGAATCAGAGTGATAAGCCTGTATGCCGGCGGCTGTTAAAAAACAACAGATACTGTTTTGAAGGTTTCGCGGCATTACTCCCCCCTTAAAAAAACACCGCCTCGATGTTCAAAACAAAGGAACCTAAACATAAACACTGCAAAGTTTAAACACCACAGATTCTTTAACGCGCGTAATATGGCTTCAGTCGTACAACATGTACAATTTCTGGGCGTGCGCGTCGCCGTTGTGATGCTGATGTTCCGTCGGGAATGACTTCATAGTCGAGTGGTCCGACGCGGCGAAGGATTTTGTATGGCCCAAAGTATCGACGCAACAACTTTTCACTTAATCCGCGACGGCGAATTGGTGTCCAAACCCACACTTGGTCTCCTGGATTGTACTCTGCGTGGCGTCGTCGTAAATTGTATCGTCGGCTGTCGGTGCGCTGTTGGTCTTTAATACGCAGCCGTGCGAGTCGTCGGGCTTCCTCTGCACGCTGCAGGTAGGCGGCGACGTCAAGGTTGTCTTCGCTGGTTACGTGCGGCAGCATTGCGTCGAGCGTCGTCGTGGGCTCCCTGCCGTACACAAGCTTAAACGGGGTCGCTCTGGTCGTCTCCTGGACTGCCGTGTTATACGCGAAGATCACGTACGGGAAGATGGCGTCCCAGGTCTTGTGTTCAGCGTCGACGTACATAGCGATCATGTCCGCGATCGTTTTGTTCAAGCGCTCCGTAAGGCCATTGGTCTGGGGATGGTACGCAGTTGTTCGTCGATGGCTTGTGTGACTGTATTCCAGGATGGCTTGCGTCAACTCTGCCGTAAACGCCGTTCCCCTGTCCGTGATTAGCACTTCTGGGGCGCCGTGTCGAAAGAGAATTTGTTCGACAAAAAATTTGGCGACTTCTGCCGCGGTACCATTTGGTAGTGCTCTTGCTTCGGCGTAACGGGTAAGGTAGTCAGTGGCCACGATGATCCACTTGTTACCCATAGACGAAGATGGAAAGGGGCCGAGGAGATCCGTCCCAATTTGTTGAAAGGGCACGATTGGGGGCGGAATCGGGTTTAGTAGTCCTGCTGGTCTGTTCGGCGGCGTCTTGCCTCGTTGGCACTCACGACACGTCTTCACGTAGTGGGCAACTTCGGCAGGCAGTCGCGGCCAGTAATACTTCTCCTGGATTCGACGCAATGTGCGCGCAAATCCGAGGTGGCCTGCTGTGGGCTCATCGTGACACCTGCAGAATTTCTTGCCGAAGGGTTTTAGGCACTACGAGAAGCTGCGCGGTCTTGTTAGGTGCGAAGTTCTTCTTCACGAGGAGGCCATTGTTTAACGCGAAGGATGATAAATGCCGCCTGAACACACCAGGAGGGGAAGCGGTCTTTCCTTCCAAGTAATCGGCTAGCGCTTTCAGCTCAGGGTCTGATCGCTGTTGTTCTGCGAAACTGCTGGCGCTTACCGGTCCCAAAAAGGCGTCGTCGTCATCGTCCTTCGGGGGAGCATCGACCGGAGCGCGGGATAAGCAGTCTGCGTCGGAATGCTTCCGGCCCGACTTATAGACTACAGTCATGTCAAATTCTTGAAGTCGTAGGCTCCATCTGGCAAGGCGGCCGGAAGGATCTTTCAAATTAGCCAGCCAGCAGAGCGCGTGATGGTCGCTTACCACCACCTTGAATGGTCGGCCGTATAGGTATGGACGAAACTTAGAAGTGGCCCAGATGATTGCAAGGCACTCCTTCTCGGTCGTCGAGTAATTGACTTCGGCTTTTGTGAGGGATCTGCTAGCGTAGGCGATTACTTTCTCCTGTCCGGCACTCTTCTGGACAAGAACGGCTCCTAGGCCCACACTGCTCGCGTCGGTGTGAATTTCGGTCTCGGCGTTTTCATCAAAGTGGCCAAGTACAGGAGGGCATTGCAGGCGGCGCTTAAGTTCGTCGAAGGCTTCTTCTTGCGGCGCTTCCCATTTAAAAGGTACGTCAGCCTTTGTAAGCTGCGTCAACGGTTCGGCGATCCGCGAAAAGTTTCTGACAAATCGTCGATAATAAGCGCACAGCCCAAGGAATCGGCGCACAGCTTTCTTCTCCGCAGGCTGTGGGAATTGTGCGATTGCAGCTGTTTTCTCCGGGTCTGGGCGAATACCGTCCTTGCTAACGATGTGACCTAGGAACCGGAGTTCTTCGTAGGCGAAGTGACACTTCTCTGCTTTTAGCATTAGTCCCGATGACTTGATGGCTTCCAGCACTGTCTGTAGTCGTTTTAGGTGGTCTTCAAAGTTTGACGAGAAGACAACAACGTCGTCCAAATATACCAAACAAATTTGCCACTTCAAGCCTGCCAGGACTGTGTCCATTACTCGTTGAAACGTGGCTGGTGCGGAGCAGAGGCCAAATGGCATCACCTTGAACTCATAAAGGCCGTCCGGTGTGATGAATGCGGTCTTTTCGCGATCTCTTTCGTCGACCTAAATTTGCCAATATCCGCTCTTCAGGTCCATCGATGAGAAGTACCTTGCATTGCAGAGCCGGTCGAGAGTGTCGTCGATGCGGGGAAGCGGGTAGACATCCTTCTTCGTTATGCTATTCAAGCGGCGGTAATCAACGCAGAAGCGAAGTGTGCTGTCTTTCTTCTTGACCAAAACGACTGGTGCCGCCCAGGGGCTGTTCGAGGGCTGGATTACGTCATCACGTAGCATTTCCTCAACTTGATCGCGAATGGCCTGGCGTTCTCGCGGCGATACACGATAAGGGCTTTGGCGCAGAGGTCGGGCGTGTTCGTCCGTTATAATGCGGTGCTTGGCCAGTGGTGTTTGTCGTACCTTCGATGATGACGAAAAGCACTCCCCGTAGCTTCGAAGAAGACTAAGAATCTGGTCTTTCCTGCTGTGGGTCAATGCCGGGTTGATGTCAAATTTGGGCTGACGGAATTGGTCCGGTGAGTGTTCCAGCGTTTGGTCGTGGAGGGCGAATACATCTTTGAGGTCGGCTAATTCGTCGAGAAAAGCGATCGTCGTGCCCTTGTTGAGATGCCGGTATTCTTCGGTGAAGTTTGTTACCAGCACCTGAGTTTGACCTCTCCGGAATTTCGCGATGCCTCTTGCGATACCGACACCTCGTTCTAAGAGCAATTGGATATTTCCTTCGACGATGCCTTCAGCGGTTTCGATGTTTGCGCTACCTACGCAGACTGCGATGCTTGATCGGGGCGGGACGGTCAATTCTTCATCGAGGACGTTTAGAGCGATGCGTTGCATCGACGTCGTCGTAGCAGGAATGGCTTTGTCTGCAGAGAGCTTGATGAGCTTGGATCGCAGGTCGATGATAGCCCTCTGTTTATTTAGGAAGTCCATGCCTAAAATCACGTCGCGGGAGCACTGCTGCAAGACCACAAAGCTAGTGGGGTAAGTACGCCCATTTACGGTTATTCTTGCAGTGCATCGTCCCGATGGAGTAATCAGTTTGCCACCTGCGGTGCGAATCAGCGGGCCATCCCAAGCGATTGTAACTTTCTTGAGATGGGAGGCTAACGGTCCAGTGATGACTGAATAGTCAGCTCCGGTGTCTACAAGGGCAGTGACTCTGCGACCGTCGATATCAACTTCAAGGTCACTTGTTCGCGTCGTCGCATTGCACGTGGGCCTTAGTGTCCGATCTCGGCTCCGTCGTTTCTTCAGGTCATGGCCGGGGCATACCGTTGTTACTTCGCTGGGCGGCGGTGTCTGCTTGCACTCTGGTCGTGTTGTCGGCGATGTCGTCGTGTGGAGCGGCGATGAAATGGTTGCGTCGTCGTTAGTGGTCGTCGGCGGCGGAGGATCTTCTTGTTTTCGCCGTTGAGCAACCTTACCTCCAAAGGTTGCTGCCTTTAGTTTCCCCTACGTGGACTTGGGGACCTTCCGCGCACACTATCATCATAGCTACGTCCAGGCGACGCAAAGCGGGCCCTGTACGGCCGTACGGCGATGGAGACCTGAATCGACGGCTTGGTGGCGCCATCTCACCGCTACGCAGATAGTTGTCGATTTCTTGCGGTCGTTCACCTGGGCGTGGTCGTGGAGCGTCGACTGCAAATCCGCGGAGACCGATTCGTCGGTACGGGCAGTGCCGCAGAATGTGGCCGGCCTCACCGCAGTGGAAGCATAAGGGGCGGTTGTTCGCTGTCCTCCATGCGTCGCACTTCCTGGGGCTTGTTGGTCGTTGGTAGGCTTGGCGGGCGGGAGCCAAGGGGCGGTTTTCAGGAACAGGCCGGTAGCGGCGAGGGCTCGGAAAGTCATCACGTCAGGGCGGAGGGCGACGTAATGCACCAGCGTAGTTCATCGCTGTTGCCTCTTGTCCTGGAACAGTCGCAGCCGTCGCTTCAGGAACGCCCAGCGCCTGCTGGACTTCTTCACGGACGACGTCCGCGAGCGTCGCCACCTGGGGTTGTTGCGATGATGGCTGCATTCTGCGGAGCTCTTCTCGCACGATCTCCCGGATGATGTCCCGAAGGTTCTCTCCGCTTGCAGATGCGCTGGGGTAGTGGCATGAGTAGTCTGGTTGAAGTGGTCGCTCGTAGTGGCGCATCCGGGTGTACAACGTCTTCTCGATGGCAGACGCTTCCGTTTCAAATTCCGCCACTGTTGTTGGCGGATTTCGGACAAGATTTGCAAAAAGCGATTCTTTGACGCCTCGCATTAAAAATTTGACTTTCTCACCTTCAGTCATGTTAGGGTTAGCGCGGCGAAAGAGGCGCTTCATCTCTTCAACGTACGCCAGCAAAGGCTCGTTAGGAAGTTGAAGTCTTGACTGAAGGAGGTCCCGGGCTCTTTCTTTTCGGACGACGCTTGAAAAGGCAGTCAAAAACGCTTCCTTAAAAATGTCCCAATCCTTCATAGCTGCCTCATGATTTTCGAACCAAACTCGCGGGCATGTCCTTGAAGAACGAAGTAGACTTGCCTGAGTTTCGTGGCGTCGTTCCAGCCATTGAATTCTGCCACACGGTCGAAAAGGTCCGCCCAGTCTTCTGCATCTTCATCCGGTCGTCCATGGAAGTAGGGGGGCTCACGGGGTTGAACGAAAACAACCGGTGCTGTAGGCTGGGCGATTGTGAGCGTCGATGTCTTCCGAGATCGAGTGGGGTCAGGCAGCAGACCGTGTTCGGGTTGTAGGCCTTGAAGTCGGCGGCTGGCTCGTTGACCTGTAGGATGGTTTTCCAGGGCGACAGGAACACGGCTTGAGTCTTCGCTTGAAGGATCAAAGGCAGCACCTCCACCAGATGTCACGTAGTGGTGACGAGGTCGAGGACACAAATGAAAGGTCGATGATTGCACTAAAGAAACTCTTTATTTGGGCTGACTTGCGCCCGCAAAAGAACTAAGCAACTCGGCGGCTGCGATAGAAACAAACGTGCTCGTCGATCGTCGAACAAAGAATGCTCGTCACACTCGGCAACGCTCAATTTAAAGACTGCACAGAAGAATCTAGATAACGTCGCAAACAGCTACCAGCACGGGCTGGAACATTGTGGAAAGACAAGCGAGTGGCCGGAACCTTCGAGACAGATCTCGGTGCGTCTTGCGCTACAACAAAACTGATAAAGGTGTGACTCGCGACATCGAGCATTAACAAAAAAAGATTACGGAACTGATACGCGGTCCAGAATCAGAGTGATAAGCCTGTATGCCGGCGGCTGTTAAAAAACAACAGATACTGTTTTGAAGGTTTCGCGGCAATATGGTATCTGTCCTCTAAAAAACAGCGCGAACAAACGGGAACGAAACGAAGAAACCACAGGGCTTGTTCCTGCGGTTTCTTCCTTTCGTCCCCGTTTGTTCCTGCTGTTTTTTGGATGATGTATCGCCAATTCGCCCGCTTAACTATCCTGTTGAATTTCATTTCTAGTACTACGGGCACTGTTACGTACCCTAACCTTCTTCCTGATGACCCGGCTTTCTTGGCCTCGTTGGTTGCCGTGTGTGTGTGCAAAGCTCGTGTGTCTTCCTGGTATGTGTAAAGAAGACAAAGAACGGAAAACGCTGCGGCATCGCCATCACCATCGCTTGTCTCCGGCGCCCATCTCTCGTGCTGAAGCTGTGCCCTGCGGCTGGCAATTCGACCCTGCTGTACCCGAATTACTGGCAGCGCTAGACGTTCAAACCAACTATTAAATCCTCATTTCACTTGGTGGAGGTGCGGGGTGGAGGTGCGCAACAGAACGTTGACTACCCCAATGACGGAGCCGACTTCATTGCACCTGCCTCCGCCCGTCACCTGCACAGGTGCGCTTCGTCAACGGGACCCCGCTACCTTCAGTGGAAGCAGCGATGACGACGTCGACGATTGGCTGACCACTTACGAACGAGTCAGCCGTCACAATAACTGGGACGACAATTGTAAGCTCAATAATGTCATCTTTTACTTGAGCGACGTCGCTAATCTATGGTTTCGAAACCACGAGTCGGACTTTACCACCTGGGCGAATTTCAAGACGAAATTTTCTGATGTCTTTGGCCGCCCTGCCGTCCTAAAACTCCGCGCGGAACAGTGTCTTCGGTCGCGACTGCAGCTGCCCGGTGAAGCGTTCACCAGTTACATTGAGGACATTGTTGATATGTGTCGTCGCGTTGACCCGACCATGACCGAGGCCGTTAAAATACGTCATGTCCTCACAGGAATTGATGACGGTGCTTTCAACAGGCTCATCGCGAAAGGCCCCACTACGGTCAAGGAAATCTACGACCTCTGTCAAAGCTACGACGAGCTCCGGAAGGAGCGTGTTTTGATTTGCCAGCCTCATACATCACTCGCTGGACTAGCCGCGGAGAGGGAGTCATCTAGCCTCTCTGAAGACATCAAGGCTTTTGTACGCCAGGAGGTCGCGCGACAACTGTCCCTGCAGCCATATGTTAAGGAGTCATCAACAACTGGCCTTGTTCCGGAGCTTCGCCGTGCAATCCAGCAGCATGTATCGAAGTCCTCCCTAATCATGTTCCTCAATCAGCTCCGGTCGCACCCTCAATGCCGTTTCCCACCTCATCGACACTGGCGCTCATCCACCTCTCCATCAGCGGCCGTATCGTGTGTCCCCGACTTAGCGCCGTGTTATTGCCCAACAAGTCGATGACATGCTCCGACGCGGAGTAATTAGAGAATCCTGTAGCCCATTTTCTTTTGCACCACTTCATTCTTCGACACGGCGCCCATTCCGAGCTACTGAGTGATAGAGGTCGTGTCTTCCTTTCCGAAGTAGTCCAAGAGCTCCTTTCGTCTTGTAAATCGATACATCGGGCTACAACTGCGTACCACCCGCAAACAAACGGCCTCACGGAGCGCTTCAACCGTACGCTTGGGGACAGGCTCGCAATGTATGTTGCATCTGAATCTGGAAGCTCCAACTGGGACCAGGTACTGCCATTCATAACGTTCGCGTACAACACTGCCACCCAAGCAACAACTGCTTTTTCGCCCTTCTTTCTCTTATACGGCCGTGAACCATCTTGTACTATGGACACAATTTTGCCATACCATCCAGATGCCTCTGAGTACAGTGCTTTGTCAGATATTGTACAGAAGGCCGAGGAATGCCGTCAGTTAGCTCGCACGTTTACATCCAACACTCAAGCTATCGCAAAGATCAGCATGATACCGATAACCCTGCTCCCACGTTCCTGGCCGACAGCTTCGTTTGGCTATGCGTTCCTGCCACCAACAAACTAGACACCAAATACCACGGACTTTATCGCGTCTTGGAACGCACATCCCCTGTGAATTATGTCATCGAGCCAGTCACCCCTTCTTCCGACCACCGCCGTCGCGGCCGAGAGGTTGTCCACGTTAGCCGCCTCAAGCCATATTACAACCCTCTGGTCGTCCCTTCTCCCTGAGTCGCCAGGATGGCGACTTCTTCACGTGGGGGAAATGTAAAGAAGACAAAGAACGGAAAACGCTGCGGCATCGCCATCACCATCGCTTGTCCCCGGCGCCCATCTCTCGTGCTGAAGCCGTGCCCTGCGCCTGGCAATTCGACCCTGCTGTACCCGAATTACTGGCAGCGCTAGACGTTCAAACCAACTATTAAATCTACATTTCATATGCAAGGAAAGGCTTGTGTCCACCAGAATCAGCGCTTGTTCCTGTGGTTTCTTCCTTTCGTCCCCATTTGTTCGCGCTGTTTTTTTAAATTATGTATCACCAACTCGCCCGCTTAACTATTCTGTTGGCACCTGTCCTGTCCGCCCCTGAGCAGCACGAGGTCTACTTTGACAACTTTTTTTACTTCGCACGGTCTCCTGACGGAACTGGCTGATCAGGGGATTCGGGCGACGGGTACTGTACGAGATATAAGAACCGGTGGTTGTCCGCTGAAGAGCTCGAAAGAGGCCCAAGGAAGGAAAGAGGTTCTTTCCACTACAAGTGTGACGGGGTGGTCTACGCATGCAGGTGGAACGACAATGCAGTCGTTACAGTTTCTTCAAACCACTTCGACCATGATCTTCTTGGAACTGCGAAACGCTTCTCACGATGCGCAAACAAACAGGTAGACATTCCGCAACCATGTTTGACCAAAACATACAATGAGGGCATGGGGGGAGTAGATGTTCTCGACCGCCTCATCGGAAGTCATCGCCCAAGACTTCGAAGCAAAAATGGTGGTGGAACCTTTTCAGCAATGGTCTAAAAATGGCTGTTGTCGCAGGATGGCTCCTTTACTGCGAGCTTCACAAAGGAACTG
Organism: Amblyomma maculatum; assembly: GCF_055883805.1. NCBI lineage: Eukaryota > Metazoa > Arthropoda > Arachnida > Ixodida > Ixodidae > Amblyomma > Amblyomma maculatum. The sequence goes on from NC_139348.1 coordinate 28,828,857, forward strand.
ATGCCGCCATGACGCACATAGCAGTTCGGTGGTGCGTCGCCATGTCCTTGCTGCACCTCAAGGAGAGAACCACTGTGCGGCCTGGACCTCGGGTTCATCCGAGACGCGAGGATAGGAAATCTGATGCCCACTACATTATCTCAGCAACTCAGCGGAGGTGTGCAGAGTGCAAGAAAAACACGTCGAACCATTGTCAGCAGAGCAAAAAGCGCCTCCACATGAAATGGTTTGCAGCATATCATGGCTTGTGAAGTGTTCACTGACCTCCAGCAAGTAGGACGACAAAAAAACTTTCTAGACCATTGTTATAAATATTTATACCTTTTAAATCCTTGTATGACGCTAATAATTCTTCTGTTAACATGAATAAAACCCCATTAATAGTCAAAAAACGTTATCCCAGACAAAATTTGTGTTCTTCATATGAGAAACGCCAGTGTTCTAAAATGGAACATGCGAAAAAACTTACTAAATCTTTGTGAATGCGGCTGTATTTTTTATCATAGTCAGTTTAGAAGACCAATGCAAATTATCAACATCAATTTCAATTTTTTTACTTGCTTCATAGTGCAACGCTTAAAAGAATCGCCTTAATATATGTTGTCTGCAAGGGACCTTTGCATCCTATTTGTTATAGTGATCATCACCACGTTTACTGCGCCTCTTAGGGGGGGGGGGGGGGCGAAGCCATTCCCTACAGTACCTCAATTCCGTGCCCGCTCAAGTCAAGTAATGCTTGCAAGTAATTGCAGGAACCCTCGGAAACAAAGTATCTCAATTGAGTCGCTTTTTTTTTTTTTGCGTACTCGGCGGTGTTGTAATATTCGTAATTGTTCAGACAGTCAGTTTCGTGCTGTCAACAGCTGTTTGACCTGAAATGAAATGAATTAACAGAAAAAAGCAACGTTCCGGGCGAGAGTAGGTTTCGAACCAATGCCGACGCAAACTAAACAGCTTCGCTGGCCGCTGCATTCGACCGCTAAAGCGTTATGCCTCCGAAGCATCGCGAACTGCCCCCAACTCGCCCATCCTTCAATTTTATTCAGATGTTGAAACATTTCCCTGTTCGTTTCACTAAGTAGCAAAAATAGAAAAGATTGCATGGTAGCCTCCCACTGGCCAAGCTTTCTATTCTGTAAAGACATCAAAATATAACCTTCCTGTTTTAATTAATCACCAAAAACAACACCATGGTAGTCGAAACTCCACTGCGGTATGCCATGTCATTTAACCTTTGCAGTTATGGCTATGATAGATACCCGTTCTGCAGAGCTGCACCGTACTGCTCGGCGCTGTTTTCCATTTTTACTGTTTTTGCTTGTGTGTACTGTTTTGTCGTTGTGCTGATTTCTCTGTCTGCTGTTTTGTGGCTTTGCTTTTTCATACTACATGCTGTTTTGACGCGTGCTGTTGTTTACCCCGTGCTGTTTGGTCATCATGCTGTTTTTTGCGTGTGCGATTTTGACGCATACTGTTTTGTCATATGCTATTATTTCGTGTCACCCTACCACCACAAAACAAAAGTACAATGCCTCACTTACGGTAGGTACCGGAGATGGAAAACCGAGCGATGAAGCATGTCGTGACGTCAGTGTAGAGTAGCTGGGCTGTCTGGTTTGGGTCACCTGAACAGAAAAAGAAACGCCTACTGAAAATAGGGCAGCTAAAGTTCGACCGCTGCATTATTCTAGCATAAGCTGTCGGGCTATCATGCTCCGAGGAAGCCATAATGACTCATAGCCTTTGATTAATTTTAGCAAATGGAAGCAAAACATGCGCATTATTTGAATTCGTCGCCCGAAAGAAAACTTCACGTCGCGTACATATTGTGAATGAAGACAAGATAGACGCTTGGACATGTCGGTTAGAAGTTATTGGTGCAACGCATAAAACGAGGACGAAAGAAGGCTCGGACACAGCGCTGGACCTACAGCTGGTGTTTATTGAGGCTCTGATTCTGCTTAAATACAGTGGCGAAGAGTCCAGAAAAGGAAAGAAAGCACGCACATTAAAAACTACATGAGAGGCGTCACAGAAACTGCAGATGGTAAGCTATAGACACCCTGCAATCGGTTTGCCGAGTCATGTGGCGTCACCTAGCGGTCGACGAGAGCTGGCAATGAGACGGTCCAGAAGCGGCCGCCGTTTTCCGTTCACGTTCGCGTTATTCCATCCCATGTAGAACTCTTGTTTGGGCTGGTTAGTACATTCTGAATCAAAAATAATACGGCGCGACAGAGGATGACAAAGAAGGCACATAGGCACTAGCCCTATCGTTTGTGTGCCTTCTTTTTCCGCGTCCGTCGCATCGTGTGATTTTTTTATTTATCCCATTGAGCGTGAAATACTCATTTAGTGGCTTAACCGAGCTTGTGCGACGTTTCGACTGCTACAGATGTAAATAATAATAATCTTAAGCGCAGGTACCGAATCCCGAGTGGACCCAAGCTCGTACCGCTAAATGCTGAGAAGTGGGTAGCGCCTGTGCAAGAGTAAAATAAGTGAAATGAAATTCGTTTGTTTGTGGGGTCAATGACATGCAATGAAAATAATTGCTGCTTGAGCGGAAAATTATTTATATAAATTTCTGTCAAGGCAGAAAGCTGGGCTAGTTGGTGCGTCATTCATTAATTAAAAAGACTTGCGCATGTAACAAGGACACAGACACTTTTCTATATCTGTGTCCTTGTTACATGCGCTAGTCTTTTTAATGAATAAACTTCTGACTCGGGTCACCGCACACTGGTTGGAGCACTCTCTACAGTACGCATTCAGCGCTGTAAAATTTCACATCTACTGCTATGTGCTGTGCAGGATCGAGTGGCGTTGTCCGTCTTTTAAAGGATGGAACCTCCAGAAAAGCAACAAACTCCCTAAATTTAATTCTCCTGCCCTCCAGCTGCTATGCTTTATTCCCGTGCAATCAACAAAGTCAGTTGTTGGGTGGGTTGGTGATGATATGTTCCATATCTACAGCGTGGTAAACAAGCCAAGAGATATAACTTGTAACGACAAACACAGCTCTGACTGACAACTGGTTTTTATCGCTTGTCTAGCCGGCATATATGCGGATGATACCACTTTAATTGCAGAAAGTGAAGCGGAACTCAAGAGACTTCTGATGCGCGTACAAGAAGAGAGTGAGAAGTTTGGGCTTAAACTGAACATTAAAAAGACAAAGATCATGGCGTCTTGCCCTATTAAGTCCTGGAGCATCAAGGGACAAGAAGTGGAAGCAGTGACAGATTTTCTCTTCTTGGGCTCCAAGATTACCTCGGAAGGAGACTGCAGCCATGAAATTAGGAGACGCCTGCTTCTGGGAAAGAGAGCAATGGTTAGCCTTGACCGCCTAGTAAAGAGCAGAGACATTAGTCTGCCAACCAAGATCCGTATAACTCGTGCTATGGTCTTTCCAGTTGTGATGTATGGATGCGAGAGTTGGACTGTGAAAAAGGCTGACCGCCGAAGAATTGACGCGTTTGAATTGTGGTGCTGGCGAAGACTCTTGAGAGTTCCTTGGACTGCCAGAAGATCAAATCAGTCAATATTGTCGACCATAAACCCTGACTGCTCATTGGAGGGTCAAATTCTAAAGTTAAAGCTCAGCAACTTTGGTCATCTGATGAGAAGAGAGGAGTCGCTGGAGAAAGATTTGATGTTGGGAAAGGTTGAGGGTTGCAGGAGAAGGGGTAGGCAGCGAACGCGATGGTTAGATGGCATCCTCGAGGCACTGCAGATGAAGTTATGTGATGTTAGGAAGATAGTGAGAGACCGGAAAGCGTGGCGTGACATGGTCAATAGGGTCACGAAGAGTCGGACATGACTGAACGACTGAACTGGAACTAGCCGGCATATATACTCCACTGGAAAGCAGAGATGGAAATCAAGGCACACAAAAGATGAGTGCACATAATATTCACAATACTGCAGGCACGCGTCAACATTCGCATTCGAGATAAGCTGTTTCTTTTGTTGACAGTGCCACAGACACAGTCACACAGTAATACAGTCAGCGCTGTGTTTGTTGTTATATGTTTTCTCTCTTGTTTTGCTTATCGCGCTATGGAACATGGAATCAAATGATTTACCATAGCAGAGATCGGGCATCCTCTCTGCGCACTAATGCCCGGCCCCTAGCCGATTCTTCTTCATTCCTACTAGAATGTCGTTGCCTGGACATATTTCTCTGACCCACTCTGCACGCTTCCTTTCTCTTAATGTTACATTTATCATATTTCGTTCTATACCCCTCTGCGTTATCCTCAACTTATATAAATAGCACCCTTTTCGTTAGACTGCCCGATTCAGCCCCATAGGTGAGTACAGATAAGATGCAACTGTTGTATAAATTCCTCTTGAGCGATACCGGTAAGCTGCTAGTCATAATCATCGACTACTTGTCAAATGCGCTCCATTCCAATCTTATTCTCCTAATTATTTCTCTTTCTTGGCCCGGATCTGGGGTCACTACCTGCCCTAAGTCGACATATTCGCCTACTACTTCCAGTGCTTCGCTATACCTATTGTGAATTGCTGTTCCTTGCCGAGGCTGTTGAACATTATACCTTAGTCTTCTGCATATTGATTTTCAAGCCTACCTTCCTGACTCTCCTGTCTAGGTCATTAATAATGCTTTTGCAGCTCATTCCCTGACAGCGAATTTCAGATTACTCAGGTATTCTCCATTAACCCTTATCCCTAACTTCTTCCATTCCAAGTCTCTACATGCTTCCACTAAGCAAGCTGTTAATAGTACTGGAGAGATTGTGTCTCCTTGCCTAACACCTTTCTTTATGGCAATTTGTTACCTTCTTCATGCAGGACTATGGCTGCTGTTTCGCCACAATAGATATGTTCCAGTACTTTCATATACGGCTCATCTACACCCCGATTCCGCAATGACTGCATCACCGATGATGTTTCTATTGAGTCAAATGTTTTCGTAATCAATGAATGCTATGTATAAGGACTGGTTATATTCCGAGCATTTTTCTATCACCTGGTTGATGGTATGGATATAATCGATAGCAGGGTGCCCTTGCTGAAAGCCTGCTTGATCGTTTTTTTTTTATCGAAGTCTTACTGTTAGCGATTACCGTAGTGAATAGCTCGAACGTAACAGATAGTAAGCTGATTGGTCTGCAATGTTTCAAGTCCTAGCGTCCCATTCCTTACGAAATAAGAAAGTGTTAGCGTATGTAAGTGGGGGCCGGATAATTGAGGCATTTCTTCTTGCTTCTTTTTCTTTTCAATGCCGGAATGCTGACTGAACTGGAATGATGTGAGAGGCTTCTGGCTTTATGGCCGAAATAGAAAAGAACTGAAATGAAAAATAAAGAAAAAGCCAACGCTGCGGTTCTCCCCTACTTACATAAGATCTCGCAGACACTCAAAAGGTGTGCGCTTGTGCAAATATCAATGAGGCTTTTTCCGCCCCGGACACGCCTCTAAACTTTATGACTTGACCACCACTTTCAACACATGCAAGGCGGGCTGCGCCAAATAGCATAAGAACAGATTAGTAGGCTGCACTAACAATGCTATGTACAGAATTCCGCTTTCCTACGGCAAACACTACGCGGGCCAAACTGTTATATGTCTCAATGAGCGATTGAAAGAACATAAAAAGTGGGAAACACTCTGGCTGATCAACTTAGACTTCACTGCACGGACTGCACACAAGAATGAATCAAGAACAGAAAGCACCATGTTTCCCCATTTTCAGCCTGTGCAAACTTTTGGCCGATAGCAGCGTTAAGATTACTAGAGAAATCACAGAAAATTCAAAAACACCGAATCCAATACGTAAGCACCGCATCATTCGCTCTGTCCGAACAAGAAGTACGATTTCATAACCATAAATAAGGAAATGCTCATAGCTTAATTGACATGTACCCTGCTTCCACGCACGGAGTTCCTGTTCTGCGTTTTATGTTGTTTTTAATGCGTGGTTTTGGTTCTTTTTGAGAAAGTTTGCCACTTAATTTAGGCATTGGTAGAGCCTCAATAAACAAGCGTCTTGTCTGTGGCTCCTCTCGTCCTCGTCCTATGCGCTGTGCCGATAGTGTCGTAAATGAAGAATTGTTCCTGAATGCCCAATTTGCGATTACTAAACTACCCAGATCTTGCAGGGAATTCCCTGCCATGCATTTTGGTGGATATGATTTACTATTTTGCTCAGGAACACCAAGACCCATGGCGACCACAATACCATCATAATATTTACCTATCTGTGCTCTCTTTACTGAGGTAAACGTATTGACGCAAGACTTTTTAGAGCTTTACTAGTTCCTCCTACGTTTATTAATGTGCATTAAATATCCAGAGCTACAAAAGTTCTTGAAATATGTATAATTCTAATCACTGTACTCTAGTACGCTCCGTACACAGAGATTTTGGTCAATTAAGAGCTTTTAAACACTTTTTTTTTTGTCATATATTGTCAGCTGCACTATACTAATGAAGACATCTGCGAATCCTGCTGCGGCAAGCGTTTGGTTTCTTGTTTTGCTATTGACGTTTTAAGCATGTCAAACTGGTTTTAGTAATTACCCCTATGAAGGCAGCACAAAGTTCACAAGCTGTCTTTTGCGACGCGTCCGAAGCTTGGACTATTTTCTTCGATATAACGTGTGCTTCGTGTTCTTTTTATTGGTTTAAATTAGCCTTCTCACTCTAATGCACTCTCTACCCTGAGGATAAAAGAACATGAAAATAAATATAAATATTTCTAAAGCTATCGTGGTATTTCCCATCGGAATCATAATTATGCTCAGGAACAGCACCCATTCATTTTCCATTGAACGTTTAACTTCTGCATGCGAGTACAAGAAATGAAAACTTTGAACGAAACTTTTTGGCCTCCTGGACCTCAAAAAACAAAAACAAAAATAAAAGGCGTCGCAGACGAATGGATTTGGTTATGTACTGGGCAAAAATAATTCATCGCGCAATCGAGGTTCTTGCGGAAACGTGTCACTTGTTAAACATTTAACTCCCTGGATACTCGGCTTAGATGCAGTAAAAAGTATTTAATTAAAAAAAACGCGCAAGAAATACACACTGATATATGATTACAATAGCCTCCAGTTTGGGATTGATCCCCAATTTCATTGCTTCTCTCCTTTGATGGCTACGCCAATCTTCGTGCCTCTACTCTGATCAGGTGTGCAGACATTTCAGCAGAGTTAAGACATCATCAGTCCAGGTAGCCACTGCCCCGTGAAGCGTCCTCGTCAAACATCAAATGAGATATAACGTCTGCTCGTGCTGTGCTATCACACCCAAACATCGGCATGACATTCATTCTGGACTTTTTCACCGCCTGAAAACCAGGTACCACCTCCTTGGCCCGATGTGGGAGTTGAGAAGAAAAACACGGAGGCAATATTTATTCGAATATATCTCTGCTGCTACATTCGCTAGATCATAATATTTACGGTAGGCTTTCCGGAACATCCGCAGATACAGTGATTCTTTAAAAACGACGTTGTCTTCTTGATGTTCCAGACATTAAACACAACTTTTATAAAGAGGTGCCTATTTGCTATATTCTTTTTCTGAAAGTGGTATCACCTTTTGACCACTAGCAAGTATGACGATACCATTTTGCCTCAGAACATAGCATTGCCGGATGCCTTAAAGTGAAATGAAGGAAACACAGTGCTATGCCGCCTACTATCGGAGGGCACATGTTACTATGTATACGAGGTGGATAGGACGAGAGGTGCCGGAAGACTAAAATAAATTAATTATCATAACTAAGACACAAAGAATACGTATACATGATGACATAATGACTGAGCACGAAGCACTCACATGAGTGTCGGCGCCAGGGCGGGTGCTTCGTGTAGAGACAACACGGAGCGCGGCGCGCACTCCCAAAGGATCGCATGACGGCACGGCACGCACGATGCATCACGCACTTTCTGCGTCTCTTGACGCGGGCCGATCGCGGAAGCTTCGGAAAGGTAATGCCCAAAGGATCGATTTGCTGCGGAGGAGGGCTGTCTGTAGGTGGCGTGTTAAGTCCTGTTTTCTGTGGTTGTTGTTGGCTCACTAAAGCCTCATGTGGGCGAAGCAGATGTCGATGTAGCTGTGGTTCTCCAGCTAGCGCGTCATTTATGACCGTCCGTGAACCCTTTTCTCTTTCACGATTCCTGGAAATCACTCTTCGCCTTCGCCGAAGTTTCTTGCCCAAACGAAATCACCAATACAGAGCTTGCTATCTGTCACTTCCTGCGACCGTTACGGAAAACCAACAGGAGATAGCACGAAACCAACAGGCGATAGCAGATAGAACGAATCTGGTAACCAAGGAGTCGCTGAGAGGGAAATTTTCCGTCATCCAGGGGCGTTCTTCGGTAGCTGAAGAGCAGTTTTGCTAGTCGAGTGTGCAGAATGCCCCATTGAATCTTAAAACCGTCTTTTTAATCCGAACTGCCCTCTGCAAGTACGTTTGACTGCAGATGGTGCAGTGCGGAGAGATGTTTTACATCGTTTGCCGGGAGAAATTCAGCAAACGCATTTGACGTAAAGTGACTTTAGTTGTCACTGGCTATGGTTCTGCGGATGCCTGGTCAGCTAAACTTCCCGTGGAGCACCATTATTTCGACTCCACAGTGGCGTGTTTTATAGTGATTGCTTCAATCCACTTGGAATGAGAATACACAGCAATCAAAATCATGGCGCAGCTTCCGGACCTGCGTAATCCAGACTGACACGCGACCTGTTCTCTTCCGTCAACGGCCAGTTTACCGGAGTCTTTACAGGTGGCTTTGGTCAGGACAGGTTCTTGCAAGCCGTTCAATGTCACCGCTCAGCACGGGCCACTAGACGGCTGTGCGAGCGACTGATTTTATAGCTGAACCCCCCTGTTGCGTCTCGTGCAAAAGTGCAATCATTTGGCCTCAGGTATGAGCCCCCGATATAGAGTGAGCTGTAGTTCACTTGTGAGGTAGGGCTGGAAAGGCGGATAAGAATCCCTTCGCTCGCATGGCCACGAGTTATGAAGAACTTTACCTCAACAAGTGCCTTGTCTTCTACAGCCATTTAGCGGAGAATGCGCGAGGGAGGTAGGGTCTCCTGAAAATGCAGTATAATTTGTACATATTCTGACACTTCATCTGAGGCTTCCTCTGGCATTTTTACTGGAGGCAGACTTAGCGCTTCTGCGTTTTGATTGTACCAGCACCGTATCCCGGCAATAACCGTGAGTGGAATTGGACGGCCTTCTCCAACTGTCCGACCAGAGGCTTATGGTCTGTCATCAAAACAAACCTTCTGTAAAGAAGGTAACCGTGAATTTAGCTGCTCCAAATGCCAGTGCTAATGGTTCACATTGCAATTAAGAAGTTTCTTTCGGCTCGCAAGTCGCCGCGAGAGAAATGCGGTTGATCGTTTAACATTTTCCACTCGATTTGAAAGATCTGCCCCAATTTCTTGTGGTGAGGCATCGTATTCTAAACGCAAAGGCTTGGCGGGATCGATGTGAGTCATCACTTTCACTTGTCGTAGCACTGTTGAGACCTTTCAAATGACTCTTGCTGCTCCGGACCCCATACCCAACGATGATCCTTACTTACAGGTCATACAATAGAGCTAGTAAACTAGCCATATTTGGCAGGAACTTGATGCAGCATGTCAAAAGACCAAGGTAGGAACTTAGCTCGTTCATATTCTTAGGGCTTGGAACCTTCATTGCAGCATCCTTGGTCTGCTCCACTTGTTGCTGCTCGTCATAACTGATCCTATATGCCCCAAATACGGGAATACAAAAACTGCACTTTTCCTTTCACACATTGACACCGAGCTCGCGGAAACGCTGAAAAACCACCTTGAGGCATTCGCCTCCGTCCTTATTCTCTACCACACGAACGCTTAAACAGCTGGTAAGCCGGTTAGCCCCATTTTCGTGGTACGCTGAAATATAGCTGGAGTTAACGATAGTCCGAACGGCAGGCGGTTCTAAGAAAACAGTCCTCGATGGGTGTAAACACTTTTTCCTTATGCAGCGCAGCAAAAAGGTCTTCGATCACAGGTAGCGGACAATGTGCAATCATTTGATGGTTAGCTCGTAAGCCGCAGATCCTGACCGATCCTCCTTTTTAATAACTGGGACAATCAGTGTTGACCCATCTGAATTCGCTACCGGTGGAAACACGCCATTTTTCGCAAGTTTGTCCAGCTCATCTGCCACCTTATCTCTCATCGGGTAAGAAAGGATTTAAAAATTTAGGAACAGCTTCCTTCTTCATGTACAGGTTCGCTGGCGATGCCTTGAATTGCCCAAGTTCTAGCCCGAACACGTCTTCGTACTCGGAGAGAATAGCATGCTGATTGTTCTCTTCTGCCTGCTGCCCCGAAGCTGCAATGCAAAAAACTTCCAATGCCAGACTACTGTACCGGTGTACGCAGGTTTGATCCCCCCCGCGGCGCTTGCGTTTCGATGGAGGCGAAACGAAGAGGCGTCCGTGTGCTTTGCGATGTCAGAGCACGTTAAAGATCCCCAGGTGGTCGAAATTACTCCGTAGCCCTTCATTATGGCTCCTCTTTCCCTCTATCCACTTTCACTCCCACCTTCCTACCTTCCCTTACGGCGCGGCTCAAGTGTCCACAGAAACAAGGATGACAGATACTGCGCCTTTCCCTTCCTGTGAACCAATTATTATTATTAAGAGCTCCAATTAGGTCTCTAATGCAAAGACAGGCTCCGCTACTGTGATAAAAGCTCCTGCGATCGGTCAAGCGGTAAGTCTTGCCGTCGCACCAGACTGGAAGCATGAGCTTACCGGCGATGAGCAGTGGTTCGAGGTAATATGACAGCTTTATATTCGAGAATTGGCCGCATTTCATGACTCTTGCGGTATATTTCCCAAGGTATCACGCACACAGGTGATCCGGTGTCGATCTTCATGTTCATATTGACTCCTCCCCAGCGAAAGTTGCTTCGAGTAGAGGTATCCAACTTGTCTAGAGGGGGGCACTGTTTTTTTTGTATTTGAAGGCTTGTCATGTGGCACAGAATAAAGCTGTTTTTTAACTTAAAGGAAGTCATGCAATCAAATTTCTTCAAGGAGCTGGAGCAGGCTCCGGCTCTTAATACTGTCCATTAGCCAGAAGTGAGAATGTTCCTCCTTTGTAGCTGAAAGTCCAAATTCTCGTAGTCGTCTCATTCTTGACGGCTGCGTGACGGGGGCACTGTTGCTTCAGCATGTGCTACTGCGAAATGCGTTCTTGTCCTTCGTCACCATCATTCGAAGAGCTCCCAGTTAAGGCAAACGTGTTTCGCTTCTGTTTTCTCTCTCAACGACACACAGCCGCAGGGTGCCTTTTTTCTACACTGTAAACATTTAGCCCTTTTGAAGCTTCAGCTTGTTTTGTTGTCTTCCTGGCTTCGAATAAATAGCACGCTGTTGTCTGTACATTTACAGCGCTGCCGTTCCTTGCTGAAGTTCCCTGCTGACCACTCATTTTGTGCAGGCCAGGCTCTGTCTTGTCCTCGGGAGAGTTCTTAAGATTCACTACTTGTCCCGCAGTTTCTGCCACCAAAACGAAGTGTTCCGCTTGCTTCAGAGTCAACTTCGACCGTGAGAGTAGTGAATTTTTAACGTCAGTATTTAGGATACCACACGCTATTTTGTCCTGTAGCATGCAGTCAAGATTGTCACCGAAATTGCAATTGCTGGCGATTCTTCGAAGTTCCACAATGAACTGCTAGGACGGTTCATCATTTTGGACACGTGTGAAGAATTTGAAGCTCTGTACTATCTCGTTGGCCTTGGCGCGTAGTTTTGCAGTACTTGGACAGTCTCGGCGTTGGTCAACCCCTGAACTTTTCTTAGCGTGCAACGCCCAGTTGACACGTCGATGGCTCTTAAGCCTAGTGCTGAAACGAGGAATGCTCTTTACTTAGCGTCATCTACGACACTGCTCCCTTCAAGGTGTGATTCCATCCCAATGTTGTGTAGAGACCACTACGAAGACAGGACGAGAGCTGCCGGAAGACTGAAAGAGGTTTATTCTCGGCCAGGGTACAGGGAACACGTATGCAGGATGATATAATACCTGACGAGGAAGCCCTCGCACGACCGTCGGCACCGTGGGGCGGGACCTTCTTTTAAACACAACATGGGAGCGCGGCGCATGCCACCGAAGGATAGCATGACGGCATGGCACAGCACGCATAATACACCACGCACTTTCTGAGTTGCAGCCGGCGCTCTCAACTTACGACGCAACACCTATTTAAAAAGAAACCAATGGCTCGTTTGCAGGTGTCAGTGGTGATGACCAACTTCCCTTCAGCCGATACTCCGCCAAATGCATTATTTTGTATGTAATTCATATTAGCTGTTTTTTTTCTTCATTACTGAAAAAAATCCCCAATATTAATGACTATAGGCTGCAGTCGTTTGAAAGTTCAGGGCGAAGAGTTGCGTACTATACAAAATGGCACCCTTGGCCATGCGTCGCAAGCATGACGTGGACACTCACCGCCACACAGGTAGTTTGGGAAGTAGCCTTGATCCGTAGCATTGAGCTCCACGCAAAACCCTTGTTCTTTTAGTGTCCTTCGGCATAAAAGAAGAATAAGCGTCATAGCCGAGTAGTTCAGTTTCCTTAGGCAAATTTGAGATGACCCAATTAGCATATTTGAAGGCAACGGCTCTCGTCCATGTAACTGAGGAAATACATTATCATCATCATCAGCCTGATTATACCCACTGCAGGGCGAAGGCCTCTCCCATATCTCTCCACTTAACCCGGTTCTGTGCTAGCTGCATCCACTTGACCCCTGCGAACTTCTTAATCTCATCCGCCCACCTAACTTTCTGCCGCCCCCTGCTACGCTTTCCTTCCCTTGGAATCCAGTTTGTTACCCTCAGCGACCATCGGTTATCCTCTCTTCGCACTACATGTCCTGCCCATGTCCATTTCTTCTTCTTAATTTCCACTAGAATGTCGTTAACTTGAGTTATTTCTCTGACCCACTCTGCACGCTTTCTATCTCTTAATGTTACCCCTACCATTTTTCGTTCTATAGCCCTCTGGGTTGTCCTCAACTTAAGTAGAACTCTCTTGGTTAGCCTCCACGTTTCAGCCCCATAGGTGAGTACAGGCAAGATGCAACTGTTGTATACTTTCCTCTTGAGCGATACCGGTAAGCTGCTAGTCATAATCTGCGAGTGCTTGCCAAACGCGCTCCATCCCAATCTTATTCTTCTTGTTATTTCCTTTTCATGATCCGGATCTGCGGTTACTACCTGTCCTAAGTAGATATATTCGCCTACTACTTCCAGTATTTCGCTACCTAATGTAAACTCCTGTTCCTTCCCGAGGCTGTTGAACATTACCTTAGTCTCCTGCATATTGATTTTCAAGCCTACCTTTCTACTTTTCCTGTCTAGGTCATCAATCATTATTTGCAGTTCATCCCCCGAGTTGCTTAGCAAGGCAATGTCATCAGCAAATCGCAGATTACTGAGGTATTCTCCATCTACCCTTATCCCTAACTGCTCCCATTCCAAGTCTCTGAATACTTCCTCTAAACATGCTGTGAATAGTACTGGGGAGATTGTGTCTCCTTGCCTAACACCTTTCTTTATGGGAATTTTGTTGCTTTCTTTATGTAGAACTATGGTTGCTGTGCAGCCACTATATATATCTTCCAGCACTTTCACGTACGGCTCGTCTACCCCCTGATTTCGCAATGCCTGCATCACCGCCGAGGTTTCAACTGAGTCAAATGCTTTTTTTGTAATCAATGAATGCTATGTATAAGGGCTGGTTATATTCCGAGCATTTTTCTATCACCTGATTGATGGTATGGATATGATCGATAGTAGAGTACCGTTTCCGAAACCCTGCTTGATCCTTTGCTTGATTGCAGTCTAAGGTTGTCCCGATTCTATTAGCGATTACCTTAGTAAATACCTTATACGTACCAGACAGTAAGCTGATTGGTCTGTAATTTTTAAGGTCCTTAGAGTCCCCTTTCTTGTGAATGAGGATAATGTTTGCATTCTTCCATGCTTCCGGTACCGTCGATGACACCAGGCACTGCGTATACAGGGTGGCCAGTTTTTCTAGCACGATATCCCCCCCGTCCTTCAGCAAATCTGTAGTTATCTGATCCTCTCCAGCTGATTTCCCTCTTTTCATAGTTTCTAGTGCTTTCTTGACCTCTTCCTTCGTCACTGGTGGAACGTCTGACTGTTTTTCCCTACCGCCAATCTCATTACGGTCCTGACTACTTTGGCTACTGTAGAGATCTGTATAGAACTCCTCGGCTACTTTGACTATCTTGTCCATATTAGTGATGACGTTGCCCGCCTTGTCCCTTATCGCATACATCTGGTTTTTGCCTATGCCCAATTTCTTCTTTACCGCTTTAAGGCTTCCCCCGTTCTTTACAGCATGCTCAATTTTCTCCATGTTATACTTCCTTATATCGGCCACCTTGCGCTTATTGATTAGCTTTGATATCTCGGCCAATTCGATCTGGTCTGTTGGATTGGAAGCTTTCATACTCTGCCGTTTCTTAATCAAATCTTTCGTCTCCTTAGACAGCTTACCGGTATCCTCTCTAACTATCCTACCGCCTACTTCTACCGCGCACTCAGTAATGATATCTCTGAAATTATTGTTCCTTGCCTCTAGGGTAATGTCGCCATCCTCAGTTAGAGCTGAATACCTATTCTGTAGCGAGATCCTGAATTCTTCTGCCCTCCCCCTCACCGCTAATTCGTTGATGGGTTTCTTTCTTACTAATCTATTGCGTTCCTTCTTCAGATTTAGGCTAATTCGGGACCTCACCATCCTGTGGTCACTACATCGAACTTTCCCGATTACCTCTACATCCTGCACAATGGCGGGGGTTGAACACATTATGAAGTCGATTTCATTTTTAGTCTCTCCGTTAGGACTTTTCCATGTCCATTTTCGGTTCTTCCGTTTGCTGAAGAAGGTATTCATGATTCGTAAGTTATTGCGCTCTGCAAACTCAACTAGTAACTCCCCTCTGCTGTTCCTAGAACCAATGCCATAGTCACCTACTGCCTTGTCTCCTGCCTGTTTTTTCCCTACCTTGGCATTGAAGTCGCCCATTAGTACAGTATACTGCGTCTTTACTTTTCGCATTGCCGATTCTACATCTTCATAGAAGCTTTCAACTGCCTGGTCATCATAACTACATGTAGGTGCATAGGCCTGTACAACCTTCAGTTTATACCGCTTATTAAGCCTAATTACGATGCCTGCAACCCTCTCATTAATACTATAGAATTCATCTATATTGCCCGCTATATACTTATTGACAAGGAAACCTACTCCTAGTTGTCGCCTTTCTGGTAAACCTCGATAACACAGTACATGCCCGTCCTTCAGTACAGCATATGCCTCATTCGGCCTCCTAACCTGACTAAGCCCTATGACATCCCATTTCATGCCTTCTAGTTCCTCTAACAGCACTGCTAAACTAGCTTCACTAGCTAGAGTTCTAGCATTAAACGTTGCCAAGGTCAGTTTCCAATGGCGGCCTGTCCAGCGGAGCCAGGCTTTCTTAGCACCCCCTGCTGCGTCACAGGTCTGACCGCCGCCGTGGTCAGTTGTTCCGTAGCCGCTGGTGACTGAGGGCTTACATTATACACACATTATACACATTATACATTATACACACAACAAAACATTCACGTTTCGGCACCGCTACGGGGGCTTACTTCACAATGAATATGAAACGAGATTAGCCGTTGCTTATAAAGCAAAAATACTGCATGCAGAATGGATGTGTATCTCGGTTTGATTTCCCCGCGTTCAATTAATCATTTCTCTTTTCATTTCTATGCGTAAAGATCCCTGAGTAGGCGGCTAGATAACAGATTTTCTTTTTCAATCTCCGCTTTATGAAAAGAACAGACCTAATCGAAAGACTATGAGTTTGCTGTTATGTTCCGTGATATGACGGTGACGCGATGTGACGTGACATGTCTGTGATGTGACTGTACTAACTTCACCCATCCTTCTCTCACAACTTTTATATCCACTCACGCCTTTCCCCCAGTGCAGGGTAGCAAACGGGTTCCTTATACGGGTTAACCTCACTGCCTTTCCTCCTTATCTTCCTCCTCCTCCTCCTTTTTCAAGTGTCTGTGGGGAATCCGAGTCACACAGGTGTCCTATGTTTTGATGGCTGCAGAGTTTCAAGTCGTTTTGCTACTATTGACGTCGCAGTGGTCTTCTTTCAGGCGCCTTCTGAAACCGCCACTTTCGCTTCCCCGCATAAATGACACACTGGACCGGCACTGTAACTCTAAGTACTTCTCGTCGATAAACCTGAAGAGCGGGTACTGGCAAAATGAGGTCGACGGAACGGACCGCGCGAGAAGACCGCGTTTATCACGCCAGACGGCCTCTTCTAGTTCAAGGTAATGTAATTCGGCCTCTGCTACGCACCAGCAACATTCCAGCAAGATACCGTACTGGCTGGATTCAAATAGCGAATTTGTCTGGTATATTTAGACGACGTTGTTTTTTTTCACTTCGAACTTTGAAGACCATCTTAGAAAGCTTGGAACAGTGTTTGACGCAATCAAGTTGCCCAGTTTAACGTTGAAAGCAGAGAATTGTCACTTCACCTAAGAAGATATGTTTCTGGGTCATATTGTTATCAAAGAAGGAGTTCACCTTGGCCCACAGAAACAGCTGCGATCGCGCAGTTTCCACAGCCTGGTGACAAGAAAGCTCTACGCCGATTCCTAGGACTGTGCGCGTATTACAGACGATTTGTCAAGGACTTTTCGCGCCTCTCCGAACATTTAACGGAGCTTTAAAAAGCAGACGTGCCATTTCACTGGGAGTCACCGCAAGCAAACGTGTACGAGGGACTTAAGCGCCGCCTACAGTCCCCTCCTGTGCTAGGCCACTGATGAGAACTCATAGACTGATGTACACACCGACGCCAGCAGGGGCCTAAGCGTCGTTCTCGTTCAGAAGAATGCCGGACAGGAGCAAATAATCGCCTACTCTAGCAGGCCCTCTCAAAATCCGAACCCCACTATTCCACGACCGAAAAGGAGTGCCTCACAATCATCTGGGCCTCCTCAAAGTTCCGTACGTACCTATGCGGTCGACCATTCAAGGTAGTAAGCGATCATCATCCACTCCGATAATATGAGACCCCTCCGGCCGCCTTGCTCGATGGAGCTTACGTTTCCAAGAATTTGGCATCAGAGTGGTCTCCAAGTCTGGGCGCTAGCATTCCAACGCATACTGCTTGTCCCGAGCCCCTGTGGACACAAGACGATGACGACGACTTCTTGGTTCCGGTAAGCGCCACCAGTTTCGATCAACAGCAGTGGTCGAACCCTGAGTTGAAGGACCTAGCTGGCGTCGACTTAGAAGGAAAGGTCACTTCCCCTCTTTTTGTGTTCAGACGTCAGTTATCGTCCTTCGCGCTGCGCGACGACGTCCTCGTGAAAAACGCCGAACAAGACCACATACTTCCTTGTCGTACCTAAAGAATTCCGAAAGGCAATTTTGCAGGTGTTTCAAGATGAGCTAATATATCAGGGCACCTCGGTATGGCTCGCACGTTGCATCGGATCCAAGAGAGGTATTACTGGCCACGTTACCTGCCGACGTTGCCTATTACGTGAAAACGTGCTGTGTGTACCAGCGACGGAAGACACCATCGATTAGGGCTCCTGAATCCCAACCGCCCCGACCAAACCGTTTTAACAAATTGGGATGGATCTCCTCGGCCCCTTTCCATCTTCATCTGCGGGTAATAAGTGAGTCACCGTGGCCACTGACTACCTTACCCGTTACGCCTAAGCGAAAGCCCTACCTATGGTACCGCGGCAGAAGTCGCCTAGTTCTTCGTCGAACGCATTCTACTGCGACACGGCGCCCCTGAAGTATTCATGCCAGGCAGGGGAACATCATTTACGGCAGAAATCACGCAGGCCATTTTGACCTACAAGTCACCGCCGTACAACAGCGTACCATCTCCTGACGAATAGACTAACGGAGCGCCTTAACAGAACGATTGCGGACATAACTGCTATGTGTCGACATCGAACACAAGACCTGGGGCACTATCCTGCCGTACGTGATCTTCGCGTATAACACGGCCATCCAGGAGGGTTTCAAGAACCGCTATGATGGCCAACACCGGCATGTTATCTACGCACCGGGCGACACGGTCTGACTTTGGCGTCCCGTCCAGCGCCGCGGCTTGCATCAAAATGTACTGGTCCACTACGATGGCCCTAATGTGGTAGTGGTCAGAATTAGTAATATTACGTATGAAATTGCACCTGGTGCCTGAACTGGTCGCCGTTCTGCGAAAACTGAACTGTTGCACTTCACTCGCCTGAAGCCATATGCCACTCTCGGGAGACAGCATAACTCGCCCGGCGGGCTTCGGCTGCGCAGGGGGAAATGTCACGGAGGAGCGAAGGCGACGTAGTGGTCAAGTGTACTAGAAAGGGGCAGTGGGCTTACTCCCCTGCCGAGCCCACACTAGCGGTTTCGCCGCAAAAATCGACGTATTTTGTTTCTCCGAGTGGCCGCGTGGCGACGCTGATGTCAAGTTCCCTGTAGCGCTTGTCCATGCCCACTGTGTTAAAACCTGTGCGCGCGTGCTCTGATCGTGTTTTCCTAGACGTCCTGCTCCTCACTTTTTGTCTATGAAATTTTGCTTTTCATTAAAATGAAGCAAAGGCACTGGCAGCGAATGGGACTAAACTTCACGCAAATTTGTTTAGCATGACTCAGTGTCGAAAAAACCATTGTTACGAGTCAAGGAAGAGGACGGGTTACGTTCACATTGAGGGTGTCCCAAATATATCTTTTACAGTCCCGAGAAACGGAGAGTTGTGGAAAGAATGAGAGAAGAACGTGCACCGCTGTCCTAGTTGCTAGAAATCTGCTCAGATAATAAAATACAAGCAGACGTTACCCTGACCCTCCCAGCCTTCATGCAACCAGCTCGGCAGCAAAGACATATTTGCCTGCATAAGCATTTCTGTCTGACCATAGCATGTGACTAGCGGTTAATATTAGGTAATAATTCATATTTCCGGTTATGATGGGCATCGATATGTGATTAAAACAGGAAGAAAAGTTTGTAGGCACTCCCACCAATGCCATCACTAGGGGATATGACTTCCAACTCGCTTGGGTAACACATTTTCTTTAGAAGGGAAGGGGGATGCTGCTATACCCGTCGAGTCTGCTATCGGCTTTGCCAGCAATTTAAAACATGTTCACTAAACGCTTGAGTTGCCATTAACAGCTGACTGAAGCGTTCAGTATGTGCTGACAGTTGTGAAAGCAAGATTGGGGCAAGAGGTTGGCGTCTTGCTCGCTTGTGCGCGCGTACCTATTTTTATGCCATGATCATCAGCTTTTATATAATCACTCAGCTGCGCTTTTATGTGAAAGCCATAAATTCTAAAAAGATGGGTAAGGGAGTTAAGAAAATCACCTTACGCTGACTCGTTGCTCATAATGTGAATGAATAAGTGCCTTAAGTTCATATAGCTTAAAATAATTTTTGGAGGTCTGGCAATGAATCACTTTTGCTAGGCCCCTCTTTTCACAGTGCACATATTAAACAGCTAAACCAATTAATGGGAGGGCGTGAAAGAAGGTAAAATAGAAGCATGCACATTCAGGTTCACTGCGCACTCGATTTGTTGACGTCTGTTTAAACTTTGTTAACCAAGAAATCATTCAAGAATGCTGCATGTGGTAAAAAGTTTCGTTGACAACAAGGACCGGCAAAGATTTAGGCATTCAGTTAGAGCTAAAACCTGTAATGAAAGTGTCTTAAATGGTTCAAAGTACAATCACACTTGCGCGTTGTATTTCTATTTGATGTGCAAGAAGCTAAAGATAAAAGGCTGGATGAGGTCTGGCAAACTACATGATCGGTATTGTCACAGTTAAAGCCACTAAGCTAGCAGCAAGCAAAATTCGACGCAAAAAAATGAGAGCAATGCAGAATCTACATTGGAGTAATACGAAAGCACGGATGCTGCTGTTGGTTGCTTCAGGTTGCTTCTGGTTGCTTCTAGTAGCTTAATTCACTTCTTTGCCCATCTAAATGGGCCTTATACGCATCATCCGACATACCGTAAGGCTGCGCCCCGACTACTGCGAGGAGCCGAGCCACAGCCCCATTTATCCTCCTAGCGTGACGTCACAAACAGCGAGTGCCCTCTCTCGGCTGCGACACAGCGCCGTGTATGGACTCGCCGCCACCATCCTATGGCGCGAGCTGGGGCCCCTTCTCTCGATCAGGCGTGACGTGACACGGTCACGTGAAAATGGCGTGATGTCACCGCCACCATCCGATGGCGCGAGCTGGGGCCCCGTCTCTCGGCCTGGAGTGACGTCACATGGTCATGTGAAAGGTTGCGTATGGAGACGACACGCCAAAAGCTCGAAGTGCTAAAAATATTGCTTTCGCAATAAACAAGAAAAAATAGCACTTTCATACAAGTTATTTCCATCAAGCCATACGTATCGCTGATTGCGTGTCGCGCCATTTCTCGCCCTGCCTGCGACAGCAAGTAACGCTAAACAAAGAATGTCATTGCAGATCGATCATGTACCAACAGTCCGTCCGCCGTTGCTTCATCAAAGTAGGTACAAGACTTAAGCAGCGTGTACCTAACAGTGCGCCACTGCGCAGCGCCGTAGGCTGGGCCAGCAAGAAGCTACAGTGAAGACACTTGTAGCGCCACCTCTCGTACTTGACATGAATGGCGTCAGGGAACGAGCGCCATTGAGGCCACTGCCCTCTTCTAGTACACTTTAGTAGTGTAAAGACAGGGTGTTAGTGGTGGGAGAAGCAGAAGCGGGCTGCTGAACGCGACCAAGGTCTGTCTTCGCACGTCTGGCGCGACCCTGTCCTGAGTGAAGGTTTCACGCCGTAACAATATATTTCCCATGTCGTAAATATGCCCAGCCACACGGCGCGAAGTTTGAACAACGCGACCGCGTCGACACAAGGTTCGCGAGTAGAAGGGGGCGCGTATTTCGCCAGATACATGACGAGCTCAAGCTCCGTCACTCTACACAGTCCAATATCACAACGACTACTCGGCTTCTCTCCTAGCGGCAAGTTTTGCAGGAGCCACCTTTGAGGCCATACTACATCCTTTTCCCTAACAATACTCTCCCTCAGAGCTTGACGGGGTGACTACCATCTGGTTAAGCTCTTCTATTCTTTCTCCATACATGCCTGCTTAGGCGGCAACACTTATATTAGAAGTGAGACCACGCCCCGGGTGGTTTCATTGACAATAATTTTTCAGTTTATGGCTGAGCTTTACACCATGGCTAGTCGGTCTTGCGTGCTCATAACCTTTGAGGATTCACCTGTCTTTAAAATGACTCTTTTTACTTCTACCGTAACCCTGCTCTGCATGGCTCCAGTGGTCAGCGCCATTTGGTTACGCAATCCTCAGTAGTCGCTATGCCCTTCCCTTGTTTTCTTTAAGGGCCCTGGAGGTTTTACTCACTGCTACACAATGACGGTAACATGACGTCGGAATTTAGCAGAACGACATCTTTTTGTTACACAATGGCCGCTTACACTATCACGTAACAAGCACTGCTCGAACAGGCTGAGTTTACGAACCCGTTAGGGCCCTCCATGTTGGGGTAGTAGTAGATGTAGACTGCGAACTGCTGCTCCGCCAGGAACACAGGTCGCGTGGCGTACACACATCGCATGCTGGCGTCCTCCACCGAGTCCAAGATGCCCACGTCACTGTCGATAGCTGCCACAGCCGCAACCAGCTCTCGAGTCTTCTCGTTCTGCAAAAGAGCGAAAACTCAGACCCATACCTCCATAGTTATTATGGGAAGTGTCATGGCGATGCACAGAAATCCTTTTATGCTCATCGTATCACTGGCGATCTAAAGCAAAGCATTCGAATATTACATGTTATTTATGCGGAAAAACCTATGCCAACTGGTGAAAAAATTGCATAGCAACACTTTTGCAAGATATGTGCTTACAGAGAGCGTACACATCGCAGTTCAATCTGCGCACAACAGGTGGCGCTCTTACTACTGACATCAGTATTAAGCACTGATTTAATAAATAGAATTTAATAAATAGAATGATGGTTTAGTTAACCATTCTAAATCAATAATTAAGATATAGGGAGAAAAATGAGCATGATAGCTACTGCTACCACCCCGTTTCAGAGGGGACGCTCTTATATTCCATCCATCCATCAGTGGGAGACAACGCAGTGAACTACATTACATCAGTTATAGCCGAGTCATTTAAAAGCGACGATAGGGTAATCTCCGCAAATCAGGAAGCAATACAGGGTAGCAGAATACAAAGCAGCTTAGAACTGACCAATCAAAACAGGAAAAAGGCAGAAAAAAATATTCCTAAAAACACATATACAGGAATAGATGAAATTCCGATCAAGCTGATTAGTGAACTTGGTCCAAAAAGTAAGGAAACGTTGTTGAAAGCTCTGGAAGCAGTCGTAACGAATAAGCAAATTCCGGACAGCTGGAGGCAAAGTAGAATGAATTTGATTTATAAAAGGAAAGGAGAGAGGATGCACATAAAATCCTACAGGCCGATTACCCTAACATCTGTTATGTACAGGTTGGCCATGCAGGCGGTGAAATTAAAGGTGCAAGCATGGGTTGAAAGTAACAAGATACTCGGACAACTTCAGAACGACTTTAGAAATGGTAGGCGCTTAGATGATAGCCTGTTCGTGCTTACCCAATGCATCGAAATATCTAGAGTGGAAAATAGACCTTTGTATTTGGCCTTCTTGGACATAAACGGGGCGTACGACAACGTAAGTAGGGAACTCCTGTTGAACATATAAAAGAATAAGGTATCGGTTATGAGATAAATAGAGTTCCTACAGGAAATATATCGGGATAACAAAGTAGAAATTACATGGGAAGGGATAAGAAGTACGGACGATGTCAAAGTATGCAAAGGATTAAGACAAGGCTGTCCTCTATCACCGCTGCTGTTCATGCTTTATATAGATTAGGTGGAATGGCGGTAGAGCAGCGCCTCCCCGGTTTGATGTATGCAAACAATATTGTGCTGCTATCGGAGAGTCTGGAAGAATTGCAAACTCTAGTTAGGTATTGCGGAGACGAAGGGGATGCTTTAGGCTTCCGTTTTAGCGCAGTTAAGTGGGGTCTGATGATTTTCAACGGCTCAACTGATGAAGGTCTAAAAATACAAGGGGCTATGAAATACCCAGAGTAGCAGAATATAAATATCTGGGGGTATGGGTAAACGAAGGATTGGCATGCATTGGAAAGCATGAGCAATCACTTAAGGCCAAAGAGCGAAGAAATGCCGGAATAATGAAGCATAGGGCATTGTGGGGATACAACAGGTAGGAGGTTTTGAGGGGTATCTGAAAAGGAATAATGATGCCCGGACTTACTTTCGGAAATGCGGTTTTGTGCCTAAAATCAGAGGTACAGTCGACATTAGAAATAAATCAGCGAGCCGTTAGACGATTAGCACTAGGTGGCCACGGCAAAACCACAAATAAGGCGGTGCAGGGAGATATGGGCTGGGCATCTTTCGAAGTACGGGAAGCTCAGAGTAAAATATTATATGAGGAATGCCTGAGGAAATTGGACAGTAACAGATGGGCAGCTAAAATATTTAAATACCTGTACTTAAAAAGCGTTGGCTCATAATGGAAGAAAAGAACTATTAAACTAACTAGTAAGTATGCTAGTCACAAGGACGGAGAAATAAAGAGCATTAAGCAACAGGTGAAGAACACAGAAGGTAAAAATTGGATAAATTCTATGGAAAAGACACAGAGTGTGGAATTATACCGAAATGGGAAAATGCAGATCACGAAGGAAGCTTTCTTTGATAACTCAGGAGGCAGTGCCCTACTTTTTGAAGCTAGATCTGGGTGCCTTAGAACACGCAGCTACAAAAAGAAATTTATCAATGAAGATGACGCATGTGCTGTATGTGGAAACTCCAGTGGAACAATTGACCATATTATACTTGAATGTAATGGTATCCATCCGGAAGTTGATGCAGGCGCAGTCACTGTTCCAGAAGCTCTGGAGTTAAGAGGTACCAGTGGCCGGGTGAATAAACCGGCGGTGGAAACTAGCAAAAGACGACTGGAAGAATGGTGGCTTAAAAGCAGAGAAGTGACAATGTTAGTAATGTAGAAACAATTGTTTTTGTTGTTATTTGAGCAGAGCAAATACAGCCTCTAATGCAGGGGCAGAGGCTAAAGGCTGTGGCACCTGACGAAGGCCTCTGTCCCTCTGCAGTCGACTGAAGCGATCATATCACCGCATAACAGAACGTAAAGTACAAAAAATGTGCATAAGCAAAACAAACAGAATCACATGAAACTATACAACACCATAGCAATATATACAACAATGAAATGATATCCAACGGAGATCTGCTCCTGTAAAATTATACAATTTATAGCTGGTCACTTATGACAAAATAAAGATAATAGAGGTAATATACACTGGAACACAACACAAGGCAAAATAGATCAAATACCAGGTCAGTATACAATACTAGAATATGTTCTGCAGAAACATGGCCAAGATGATAATCAGTTCCCATACATAACTTCAGATGTTATTAAGACATCTTTAATGTGCTCTTTAAACGTACCTATATTGATTTCGAAATGTATTGCATCTTCTAATTTATTAAGAATAACAACCCTTTGGTATGTGAATGTTTGTTTTGCATAGTTCGTTCTTGTTTTAGGTGTGCGTATTTTATTATGTCGAAATGGATAAACAGGATTTTCTTTCCTGTCGCCGACGTACAGTTTTCGGTGTTTTATGAACATTAGTAGTTTGTAGTAGTAAAGCTGGTCGGCCCTCAACATGTTGTAATTTAAGAACAAAGGAGAAGTTCGTAAAAGCTGCAAAGACCCATAATAATTTTCAAAGCAACACAATATTTTCTTCTGTAATATTATAATCTTATTGTAATTAGTATATGTTGTGGTTCCCCACACCATGATACCATAGAACAGTTTTGAATAGAAGAGTGTATTATACAAAAGTAGCTTTATCCATAGGGGTACTACATGAGCTACTTTGTATAAGCAACCAACGGTTCGTGCCAGTTCATTTATTAAATAGTTCACGTGTGGCGTCCGTGATAATTCTTCCTGGAACCACACGCCTAGGGATATTTGTTCTTTAACCGAGGAAAGGCATTTAATAAATAGAATGATGGTTTTGTTAACCAATCTAGATCGATAATTAAGATATAGGGAGAAAAATTTGCACGATAGCTACTGCTACCACACCGTTTCAAAGGGGACACTCCTATATTCCATCCATCCATCCATTTCGATCATCTGTGCCGCACACCGCTGCTGCACTGCTCGTGTCGCATATGAAGGGTGACAGGTAGCTCATTTTCTGGTGATCTGGTTCTGCAGGATTTGCTCTGGACTACAAAGCACGTGTGGCGAATTCTATAAAGGAAATATAGCTATCTGGTCGCGCGCGCGGCATGAGCTCATGCACGTGTCCAATAAAAGAACAAAGCGCCGTCTTTTCTCCTTTTCACCATACCTGCAGTACCTCGCTAGGGCTTGCTTTTTCTTGCTTGGTTCTTTGCACCACGAATTAATGTTCAGTAACACTCGCACGAGCGACTCGACGCTTATTCGAGCTGGATGGAATTTTTTACACAAAGTGAATAACACCTATTATATTCATACTATTTGCAACGGAAGGCGTAGTGGCATGCAAAACAAAACCATGCAAACAACGCCTTCGAGATTGGCTCGTGCTATCACCGCGCGTTGAAAGGACCTGGACTATGATCGCGTGACTGGGACACGCTCGAGGAGGAACGGCGTGACGCGTGCGTTAGGGCGGGTCGCCGCAAACGCGAACGCGAACGGGCTGTTCTCAAAGACTGTTTAAGGCGCATCCGCATGGTTAAGTTAGGCGGCTCTAGAACTCCAGAAGCCCAGGCCTACTTGCAGTTCCAGCGTGATCGGTACTCGCGTCTGCTGTGCCTACATACACGCACCGCAGAACGCATGGCAGCTCAAAAGCGACCCATCTCCAATCCTGAAGTATTGCACCTAGCACGGGACGTTAACGCGGCCGGAAAGTTGCCGACATACGTTGCTAGCGTATACGTAGAGACGTATACGTAGAGAATGGCCAAGAGAGCACTCAACGACGTGACAGTGAGCGCATGTTTTGGAATTACTTTTCTGATCTGTTCACTTCCGAGCTACACACTACAAACGAGGAATACAACACGCGTGTCAACCAGTTTGGCTCCATCTTCTCGCGACTTAATGATGAAGAATCGGCCTCTCTCATGCGTCCGACCCCTACAGGCGAGGTGCTCTCCGTTCTGCAGGGCATGAACACGGATACATCTCCAGGCACTGCTGGCATACCTATTGAATTTTACCGCACTTTCTGGGCAGAAATGTACCCTATGCTAATCAAGACTCTAAACGACGCACTTTCTCGGTACTTCGTTCCGCGTTCATTCCGAAAGGGTCGGATCGTGTTGCTCCCTAAACCGGACAGGGACGGGCGACAGCCATCCAGCTGGCGCCCCATTACGCTGCTAAATACAGATTACAAAATCCTGACAGCTATCCTTGTTAAGCGCATTAACCCTCTTCTTTCTCAGCTAATTAGCCCCCGGCAGTCTTGCTCGGTCCCCGGACGTAGTATTTTCACATCATTAACACTAGCTCGGGACATCACTAAGTTTACTCATTCACGTGAAGCTAGCGGTATTGTAGTTAGCCTGCATCAGGAAAAGGCGTTCGATCGTCTAGATCGATATTACGAACCTAAATTCTTTTAAGACTACCGTATGTAATCTATATTTATAGATGGTAGTCAATTGTTTTTGTTCGTTTTCGGTGACATTGTTGACTGTCGGAAATGTTTTTTTTTTTTTTCGTTTTGTCTCACCTGCTTTTCCGCTTTTTTTTTTTTGCGCCAATCCATTTTTTTTTTTTTTTGATCACTTTTCGCCGTGTTATTGTTTCTCCTATGTTGTTTTATGCTGCACTGTACCCTGTACCAATGTATCTTTCCCACTCCCCTCTTTAATGTCTTCGGGCCCTGAGGGTATATGAATGAATAAATAAATAAATAAAACCCTCGTACCTAAATGGGATCCGACGCTGTTACAATTTCCCGGAAGCCTTCACTGAACTCATTCAACTGCTGTACAGCAACATGACTTCTGATGTACTTTTGAAAGTAGTTGCTACACTGCCCTTTGCTGTAACCCGCGGCGTTAGGCAGGGTTGCCCGCTATCGCCAGTACTCTTCGTGCTCGCTATAGACCCTCTGGTGCGACGTGTGAAGGGTTCGGCTTCGGTGCGTGGCCTGGCCCTCCCTGCCTGGCGGCTCAAGGGTGAAGGTTACGGCATACGCGGATGACGTAACCTTGCTCTTGCATGACGCAGACAGCCTGGGGAGCTTTTCTCGACTGTACGCTGAGTACGCCTCTCTCTCTGGCGGAAAGCTGAATGAAAGTAAAAGTCAGGTGCTATGTCTGGGGCAGTCTGCTGATACTTTTCCGGACATACTAACGCGCTCCGAGCATGTCACAATTTTAGGAGTCACATTTTGTGCGAGCGGAATCTCTCCGTGCACGTGGCAGACGATTGTCACAGCAATACAGAAGCAAGTGGCTGCCATCGCCGCTTCCCCCTTGCCCATGAGAGAGAGGGCATATTTTGTGAAAAACGTGTTGTGCAGTAAGCTATGGTTTGTTGCACACGTCGCGATGCCTCCATCTTCATTAGTGCGCGAACTACACACTTTGTTGTTTGGCTGGTTCTGGGAGGGCAAAACTGAACTATTCTCGCGAGCCCAGCTTCGCCTTGCGCGCGACTGCGGTGGGTGGAGCATGCCATGCTTGGTAACGTTCTGCAGGGCAATATGCGCTAATGGGTGAAGAGTCTTGTCGGCGAGGCAGATTACGTAGAAAGGCATTTGCTCCTGTACTGGCTTGGGAGCCATCGCTGTTCCTTGGTGCCCCACGCCCTAGCAAACAGCGCACCATCAGCAGCCACACCTTTGTCATACTACGCAGCGGCAGCGCGCATGTGCACACACCTAGAGGAAGCGTTTGCTGGTGAGGACTGGACTGAAATGGTCACCTCTCGATTGTGTGAGACATTGTGTCTTGCAGGGCTGCCACCGGGTACTGCACCAAGTACAATGCGCGACCCTAAGTGGAAGGACGCTCACTGCCCCGACCTACCCGATACCGTAAAGGATTTCCGCTGGCGAGTAGAGTGAAGAGTCTTGCCGACGAAAGAACGGCTTCTCCGGTTTGGGATGGTGCCAGACAACAAGTGTGTCAATTGCGGTCACATAGAAACATAGCAGCATGCATTGAACGACTGCGTAGGGGCGCGCACATTTCGCCGGTTAGCGACTCGGGTATTTTCTATCCCAGTCTCGCGCATAAGACGACCACGTGGAGCTTTTGAGCGACTAGTTGTGAAGTCAATGGACTTCATACTATGAAAAAACCGAAATGCAGCCGCCTACTGTAGGCGACCGCATCGACAAATGTACCCCATCTTTAAACGACTGACAGTGTTGCTGCAGAACTTTTTAGATACTGAGCTTTTCATGCTGGGTGAGCAGGCTTTCCTGCGAAAATGGTCCTCTCGCCACATACATGCATTCAACGGGAGGGTGGTATTTGAAGTTGTTTTCTCGTAACAACATGCACCCAGAAGCGCACTTGGACCTTTTCTTGCGCCCTTTCTCACGAACATCCCCCCTCCTCCGTTTTTGTTCCCCCCCCCTTTTTCTTTCTCTTTCCTTCGCACAAGTGACCGCGGTTGTCAACGTTCATACGATGTAAAAGGCCAGCGAACCACTTCCCAGCCGGTTCTGTTAATGCAGACTAGCTGGAGACGATCAGATACGAGCTGGAGAGGATCAGATAACTACGGATTTGCTGAAGGACGGGGGGGATACCGCGTTAGAAAAACTGGCCACCTTGTATACGCAGTGCCTGGTGCCATCGACGGTACCGGAACCATGGAAGAATGCAAACAATATCCTCATTCATGAGAAAGGGGACTCTAAGGACCTTAAAAATTACAGACCAATCAGCTTACTGTCTGTTACGCATAAGGTATTTACTGAGGTAATCGCTAATAGAATCAGAACAACCTTAGACTTCAATCAAGCAAAGGATCAAGCAGGGTTTCGGAAACGGTACTCTACTATTGATCATATCCATACCATCAATCAGGTGATAGAAAAATGCTCGGAATATAACCAGTCCTTATACATAGCATTCATTGATTACGAAAAAGAATTTGACTCAGTTGAAACCTCGGCGGTGATGCAGGCTTTGCGAAATCAGGGGCTAGACGAGCCGTACGTGAAAGTGCTGGAAGATATATACAGTGGCTGCACAGCAACCATAGTTCTGCATAAAGAAAGTAACAAAATTCCCATAAACAAAGGTGTTGGGCAAGGAGACACAATCTCCCCAGTACTATTCACAGCTTGCTTAGAGGAAGTATTCAGAGACTTGGAATGGGAGCAGTTAGGGATAAGGGTAGATAGAGAATACCTCAGTAATCTGCGATTTGCTGAAGACATTGCCTTGCTAAGCAACTCGGGAGATGAACTACAAATAATGATTGATGACCTAGACAGGAAAAGTAGAAAGGTAGGCTTGAAAATCAATATGCAGAAGACTAAGGTAATGTTCAACAGCCTCGGGAAGGAACAGCAGTTTACATTAGGTAGCGAAGTACTGGAATTAGTAGGCGAATATGTCTACATAGGGCAGGTAGTAACCGCAGATCCGGACCATGAAAAGGAAATAACAAGAAGAATAAGATTGGGATGGAGCGCATTTGGCAACACTCGCAGATTATGTCTAGCAGCTTACCGGTATCGCTAAAAAGGAAAGTATATAACAGTTGCATCTTACCTGTACTCACCTAAGGCACTGAAACGTGGAGGCTAACCATGAGAGTTCTACTTAAGTTGAGGACAACCCAGAGGGATATAGAACGAAACATGGCAGGGGTAACATTAAGACATAGGAAGCGTGCAGTGTGGGTCAGAGAAATAACTCAAGTTACCGACATTCTAGCGGAAATAAAGCAGAAGAAATGGACATGGGCAGGACATGTAGTGCAAAGAGAGGATAACCGATGGTAGCTTAGGGTAACAAACTGGATTCCAAGGGAAGGAAAGCGTAGCAGGGGGCGGCAGAAAGTTAGCTGGGCGGATGAGATTAAGAAGTTCGCAG
Organism: Amblyomma maculatum; assembly: GCF_055883805.1. NCBI lineage: Eukaryota > Metazoa > Arthropoda > Arachnida > Ixodida > Ixodidae > Amblyomma > Amblyomma maculatum. Next base: position 28,859,182 of record NC_139348.1, read on the forward strand.
GGGTCAAGTGAATGCAACTAGCACAGAACCGGGTTAAGTGGAGAAATATGGGAGAGGCCTTCACCCTGCAGTGTGTATAGTCAGGCTGATGATGATGATGAGCTGGAGATCCATGGGGGCGCTAAATGGGCCAGCCGAAACACCCTTTAAAACTTAGTATGTGCATATAAGCGTAGCACTGAGCTCTAACAACGCGCTGTGCCCCATAGTTTTACAAAGGGAAAAGTTTTCGGTGGAAAATCGACTTGTATAGCAATTGACTTGAAGTTGATATTATTTCTGGCCTTTATGCGTTGAAGAGCATCCCTGTTTGTGAAGTATGCATTTGAACAGTATGTATTTTACAGACAAGCTTGTCTCCCTTAACATGTTGTTTGTGTACATTCAGTTTTAAATAAATTTTTCTTGGTTGCTATCGCCGCCGCCGAGTTGCTTAGTTCTTTTGCGGGCGCAAGTCAGCCCAATAAAGACTTTCTTCAGTGCAATAATCGACGCTTAATTTGTGTGAACGACCTTGTCACCACTACGTGATACCTGGTGGAGGTGCTGCCTTTGATTCTTCAAGCGAAGACACAAGTGAAGGCGAAAGACGTTGGAAAAAGACTCTCTGCCATATATCGTCTTGTTGTTCAGCGCTCCGACGTCTTACCCTGGCGTAACAAATTGGTGGCCAGGTGCTGGGTACGACTGCCCTCAAGACGCATCCTCAAGACGCATCCTGGAGCTTCGTGAGAGCGCTCAACCACAAGACGATAAAGCAGGGAGCTCAGCTGGTAAACGGCAGCGCGTCCGGCACGAGAGTCTTTTTCCAACGTCTTTCTCCTTCACTTGTGTTCTAAACTTCATCTTCTTCTGTACTGTTACAATATATATATATATATATATATATATATATATATATATATATATATATATATTGTTACGTGCTTTGTACGCACGGGGGTTTTATTTACAGGGATCGGTCCAAACAGAACTGCGGCGGCGAAGCGTACAAACGTCCCTCTGTCCTTGTTCTTCTTCACCGATCTACCCGACCGTTCTTCATCTTCCGTCGACGTTCTACGAAGGCGCGTGACCTTATATATATTGAGCATTCCGTGGATGTTCTTTAATTTATACATGCCATGATCTTCCTCTTTCATTTGTACATACCATCATCATCGTCCCGCGGCGCCGGCTTCGGCACACGCCTCGGTTTTGTCATCGGATTAAAACGCTAGACAAGGCATCGCTGACCTTGCCGTCTCAACCTAGCCTTCTTTCACAAGTGGTGGAGGTGAAATTCGATCCCCTTGCTGCCTTGGGCCCTTCCTCTCGCAGGAGCTACGTTCCGGTCGCCGTTTCGCAACTGCCACCATAGTCATGTCCACCGAGAGCGATCCCGACCCGGCCGGACCCTCTACCTCGGCTCACGACAACGCGACCCGCCGCTGTTCGCTGGTCATCGCGACGATGACGTCGATGACTGGCTCGACACATATGAACGCTGCAGTGCCTTCAACCGTGGGATGACGTTTATTTCTATGCGTCATACATGGAGGCCGTGCTTGCACTTTGCCGGCGCATTAGTCCCACCATGACGGAACCTGAACGTGTGCACCACGTCTTAAAAGTGATCAATTATATGGCTTGTCACACATTAGTTGCCCAGAATCCTTCAAATGTTGATTCAGTTATTACGACCTACCAACGCCTCGACCAGCTGCAGTCCTCTCGATACAGCCCGGCTTCGCAACTGGTCCGACCTCTGCTGACCTTGATCTGCGGGCAATGATTCGAGCAATCATCCGCGAGGAGCTCCAAGCCCTCAATACCTTCTGTCGACATAAGTGCGATCATTCTTCCGCACCTTCTAATGACGCCGTTCTCCGCAACATGATTAAAGAAGAATTAGCAACCATTACCCACCCTATGACATCCGAACCTCCGGCAACCCGCCCAGCGCCAACCTACGCGCACGTCGCTGCATCCCCCCCTTCTTTGTTTCCGCCGCCCCGACCGGCACCAACCTACCATCACGTCAATGCAATGGCGATGGCTCAAGCTACACCACCCTATTACGCACCTTTGCGTCCCTCCCGACCAGTCTGCTATTACTGTGGTATTAGAGGACATATATCCCGCTTCTGTCATCGCCGCCTTCAGAACGAGCGCCGTGGTTACGACACCTTCGAAAGTGAGATGCTTTCAACCTCATATTATGAACGAAAGGTCTATTCCAAGCCCACCTCGACGATCCTCCCCACCTCCTGTATTTTTGTTTGAGCCTCGTGGGAACCATTTATCCCGACGCCGGTCCCCATCCTCACACCGCCGCTCAGTTTCCCCTCTCCGCCCCGCAACCGCTCTCCCTGTCCGCCATCCGGAAAACTACGTGTTGCAGTTTCCGGAGGTCAAACTACACTTTGCGAACTTTCTAAAAGTCCTCATGATCGCCCGTGTAAGGTGATTGCGGTTATCGCTGAAGGTTTACTGGTCGAAGATTTGATTGATACAGGGGCTGCAATTTCTGTAATTCACGCTGATTTGTGCAACCGTTTGCGAAAAGTGACAACACCATATGATGGGCCTGAACTCCGTGGAGCCAATGACGTCCCTTTGCTCCCTTCAGCGAGGTGCACCGTACGAGTTTTTATCGACGGCATCCGCCATCATGTGCAGTTTTCTGTGCTCTCACCTTGTGCGCATCTGATGATTTTTGGATGGGATTTTTTGTCAACCGCTTCAGCGTTAATTTCTTGTGGTGACGGTGTTATCCATATGACAGACAGCGATTTTTCATCTGACTTTTCTGAACGACATCATCCCCTCGTTACCGCCGCTGATACTGTTTTGCCTCCTCAGTGCGAAAAACTGCTTACTGTTGTTTCTGACCACATCACTGAAGGGGACGTCTTCATAGCACCATCTTATCGTCATCTTGCACGCGGCATCGCCTTCCCGTCAAGTCTTGTCCGGTTCCACAACGGCTCAGCGCCAATAGCGGCCACTAACACTTGACGTGAATCCCTCGTGCTCACAAAAGGAACTTCCCTGCATTGCATGGTGGATGTTCAACCTTTTTTCACTGATTGTGCTCACCCCCCCCCCGCCTCAGCAACGGGTTTCGTCAGACGTCTCTCTTCCTGTTCTCACAAAGACTATTAATCCTAAACCCACGCCGAACCAACGCCAAGAACTGCTGACATTGCTTCGACACCACCAAGTCATTTTTGATGCCACTTCCCCACCACTGGGACGGAGTAGTGTTGCGCACCATCGCATCATTACTGAAGGTAACTCTATCGTTCGCCGACGGCCTTATCGGGTTCCCCTCTCTGAACGAAAAGTAATTCAAGAAAATGTCAATGACATGCTCCATCGCAATATTATTCGTCCCTCAACAAGCCCATGGTCCTCCCCAGTAGTGCTAGTTAAAAAAAAAGGACGGCTCGGTGCGCTTTTGTGTTGATTACCGCGCACTCAACAAAATTACCCGCAAAGATGTACATCCGATGCCGCGAATCAATGACGCCTTGACTCTCTCCAAGGCTCCGAATATTTCTCGACCTTGGACCACCGCTCAGGTTATTGGCAAATACCTATGCAAGAGGACGACAAAGAGCGAACCGCTTTCGCAACACCCGATGGCCTTTACGAATTTAATGTTATGCCTTTCGGACTTTGTAACGCACCAGCGACAAAGAATGATCGACACTGTACTTCGTGGCCTAAAATGGAGAACTTGTTTGTGTTACTTGGACGACATTGTTATCTTTTCGGCAACTTTTAATGGCCATCTCACGCGCCTGAATGAAGTCCTCACCTGTCTCGCTTCGGCAGGCCTTCAGTTCAACGCCAAGAAGTGCCACTTTGCACAAAAGGAAATTAGAATATTGGGACATCTGGTCAGCCATGACGGCATTCGTTCAGATCCTGAAAAAATTATCGCGGTCTTGAACTTTGCTCATCTACAACGGACTACAGATTTTCGCAATTTCCTGGGCCTTGCGTCTTATTTCCGGCGTTTTATAAGGCATTTTGCAACTATTGCTGCACCACTTCATGAGCTACTTAAAGCACGCAGCCCTTTCGTGTGGACTGAACAGTGCGAGACTGCTCACATCAGATCCTGTTCTTGGCCACTTCAGTGACAGCGCTCCAACTATCCTGCACACCAATGCCAGTGGTCACGGTCTTGACGCTGTGCTTCTGCAGCGTGATGCAACATGGCGTGAGAAAGTGATTGCCTTTGACAGTCGGACTCTGACTCCAGCTGAGAAAAACTACACCATTACCGAGCAGGAGTGTCTTGCCGTCGTCTGGGCTGTCCAGAAATTTCGCCCTTACCTATACGGTCGGCACTTCACAGTTGTGACCGACCACCATGCTCTTTGCTGATTGTCTTCACTCAAAAATTTTACAGGCCGACTTGGCCGCTGGATTCTACGCCTGCCAGAATACCATTTCGATGTCACTTATAAATCTGGTCGCCAACACCAAGACGCCGACGCTCTTTCTCGCTGTCCACTTTCGGATCAGCTTGCTGTTTTTCTTCCCAATGCATTTCCACCTCTGACCATAGCCGACCATATCTTTGCCCGACTTATATCACAACAGTTTGTTTTGACGACTCTGAGAACAAGCACGCTTTCCGCTCAGAGCAATTAGCCGATGCCTACTGCCGTCCTATCATCGACCGCCTTATCGGCGCTTCGGACCCGCCCAATGCAAGGCTTCGCCGACAGCTTCGCAATTTCAAGCTCGAAGATGGCATCCTACTCCGTTACGTGTATCGCCCTGATGGAGCTCGCTGGATGCCAGTTGTGCCTCGCGTGCTTCGCCCACGTATACTGGCGACTCTCCACGATGACGCTACTGCAGTTCACCTTGGTTTTGACAAAACCTACGACCGCGTGAGAAAGCGATTCTTTTGGCCCGGCTTATCTTCCACCTTTGCCAAATACGTCGCATCCTGCCCTGTGTGCCAACGTCGCAAACGGTTGACTTCTTCGCCCGCTGGCCTTCTACAACCTCTGCCTTGTCCCGCCACGCCATTTGACGTAGTTGGCATCGACTTATATAGTCCCCTACCTCTATCCGATGAGGGTAACCATTGGAATATAAGAGCTGTTGATCACCTCACACGCTACGCTGAGACAGCACCTGTACCAACTGGTTCCGCTGAAGAAGTAGCAAATTTCTTTTTGCGATCAATTGTATTGCGTCATGGCGCTCCTCGGGCGCTCCTACGTGACCGCGGTACAGTCTTCTTATCGAAAGTCGTTGCGAAGTTCTTCACGCGTCATCCACCCTTCATAAGACAACCTCAAGCTACCATCCCCAGACTAACGCTCTTACTGAGCGATTTCAACGCACCTCGTCGGATATGACATCCATGTACATCATGCCAGATCATCGAAATCGGGACACTATTCTACATTCGCCTATAATGCAGCAGTACAGCGACATCCGGTTACGGTCCATTTTTCCTTGATATGGCCGTCCTCTCACTACAATTCTCGACACTTCCTTCATCTCTACGCCCGACTATTCCACATCAGTACCTAACCATGTTTATCTCGTGTGGCCAGATGCCGTCATCTAGCCCGCCCCAACAGAGCAGCGTGCCAGGAAGACCGCAAGACTCGCTATGATTCTACACATCGCGTGGTCTCTTTTCGTCCTGGTGACGAAGCACTGCTTTGTACACCATTGCGCACCCCTGGCCTTAGTGACGAATTCCACCACCGCTACGTAGGTCCCTATGAGGTCATCAACCAAACTTCCCCAGTTAACTACAAAGTGACGCCAGTTGATCCCCCAGCCGATCGGCGCCACCGTGGAACTGAAATTGTTCATGTATCTCGCTTGAAACCGTTTGTGCGCCGCGATGCATCGGTTAGTTAAGAGTGGCCAGGTTGGCCGCATCCGACCTTCCGGGCAGATTGTGTGAGCCTTCCGTGGATGTTCTTTAATTTGTACATGCCATGATCTGCCTCTTTCATTTGTACATACCATCATCATCGTCCCGCGGCGCCGGCTCCGGCACGCGCCTGTGTTTTGTCGTCGGATTAAAACGCTAGACAAGGCATCGCTGGCATTGCCGTCCCGACCATATATATATATATATATATATATATATATATATATATATATATATATATATATATATATATATATATATAGAGAGAGAGAGAGAGAGAGAGAGAGAGAGAGAGGGCGATGATTAGGCAGGCAGGCAAGGGGGTGGATGGATGGATGGATGAATGGACGGACGGATGGATGGGTGGGTGAATGGATGGATGGATGGATGGATGGATGGATGGATGGATGGATGGATGGATGGATGGATGGATGGATGGATGGATGGATGGATGGATGGATGGATGGATGGATGGATGGATGGATGGATGGATGGATGGATGGATGGATGGATGGATGGATGGATGGATGGATGGATATACGTTTTTTTCTTAAAGTTTGTTCTGGAGCTTTGCATCCTTTAAGAAATGGAGAACATTTAAGTTCGACCAGTGCATCTTCTCCCAAAAGCAGGCTGGGATGGAGAGGCATCTGTTCTGTGTAAAAACGTGCAAAATATTTTTTCCTTAACTTCTCCAGTTCAGTGCATGAAATTAGAACGTGGTTTATTGTTAGTTCACCTCCGCTTTTTTCAGAGAGAGGTCGTGTCTTCTTTCTTTAGAATGAAGGTATGTGTCAAATGAGTGTGTCCGATGCGAATGCGAAATAAAATGACTTCGATGAAGCGTTTTTGCTGACTGCATGATTTTCATTCTTCAATAATCGGCTTGATAAGGTGCAATTTATTATTTATTTCGTTGTTCCATGAGGTCTACCATTTTACTCTCAGTTTTCTCTTTACAAGCCTTAGAACATCTTTATGTTGTATGTTGACTGGCTGTATTTTAGTATGACGGGTTGCTGCAGCACATGCATAAGCTCTCTCATTGCCGCTGATTCCAACATGGCTTGGTACCCAACAGAATTTAAGTGTATGCCCCTGTGTTTCTGCGGCTATTATATTATGATTGATTTTTCCGATTAGAGGTTTTGTAGTATTTCTATGATTTAATGCTGTTATAACGCTGAGAGAATCGGTATAAATGATGCTATTTTCAAAACCTGTCCTTAATATTTTTATGCTGCCGAAGATGTGGCGTGACATTCAGCTGTGAAAATTGATGAGGACTACCATAATTGTACTATTTTCTCACATTTTTTTCTTGTACCACAGTACTTCTAACGTGAGATACTGTTTTAGACCTATCTGTATAGAACGCTGTGTAGTATCTGTATTTGTCATTTAGTGCCAAGAACTCTTGTACTATGTGTTCATGTGGCGTTTGTTTCTTAAGGAAGTGTGTCAAGTTAAAGTTGTGTACAGTGGGGAAATGGTACCAGGGGGGCAGTGGACTGCGTTTTCGGGCAATGTTTGGAAGATAATCAAGTATGTCTAATTATTGGCATATCTGTTGAAAACAAAAAAATAATGGTCTGATTGCTTGGCGTTTGTTGTTAAACAGGGTTCTGGATGAGTACTTTTACCTACGGGGTAGCAAAGGTGTTTTGGTCGTGACCGGATCTTAAGAATGTATGAACATATTAGCATGATTCTTCTGTCCTCTAGAGATGGCTCATTAGTTTCCACATAACGACTGCTTATAGGTGATGTCCTGTAGGCTCCGGTTGAGAGACGCAAACGTGAATTATGTGCAGGGTCCAATCGTTTCAAATATGAGGGTCTTGCTGAACCATACACTATGCTACCATAATTGAGGCAAGAGCGCACTACAGAGCGGCAGATATGTAAGGGCCAAACGTAACCAGGCTGCAGGATCTGCTTCTGAGCCATGTGGTAGCAGAGTCATACGACGTCTGATGCTCTAAATCTGTACAGTGTAAAGGTGAGCACTAGTCCTCACTTCTTGGCTAGATGTGATAAGGTGGGAATCCTTATTAGCTTTATAATTCAAATGAGAAGGAAAACATGCTGCCTGGTTACTTTCGGCAAAGACGGTACATTCGATCAGACCACCACTTGAGAGGACCTTTATTATATTGAGAGCTTTAGATGCTTTCTTTTTTACCACCTGGGATTCTTTAACGTGCACTGACATCGCCCAGCACACGGGCGTCCTCCACTGCGGCGTCCCTGATAGCCTGGGTTGCTTTGTGACGTTAATCCCCACGAACCAAACCAAAACCTTTCTTTTTTATGGAATTTATATGAGGGACGAAAGAGAGCTTTCTGTCAAAAGTTAAACCAAGGAATCTGTGTTCGTGTTTTACTGGTAGTGTAATTCCATTAGGGCAGATGGTGAGGTCAGTGCGCAGTCCTCGTCTAAGAGAGAAAAGGACGGCTACTGACTTATTGACAAGAAAGCCTACGCTACTTCTCGCCTCTCCGGTAAACCGCAATAGCACAATACATGTCCTTCCTTCAGTACAGTATACGCCTCATTTGGCCTCCTAACCTCGCCAAGCCCTATGATATCTCATTTCATACCCTCTAGTTCCTCTAACAGCTCTGCTAATCAGCCTCACTAGCTACGGTTTTAGCATTAAATGATGCCAGGGTCAGTTTCCAATGGCGGCCTGTCCAGCGGAGCCAGAACGTTTTAGCATCTCCCGCTGCGTCACAGGTCTGACCGCTACCGTGGTTAGTTGCTCTGCAGTCGCTGGCGACTGAGGGCCGAGGTTTCACAGGACTAATTGTAGGAGGAAGGGCGACGTGGTAAAGAACAAATCTCTCCAAAATGAAGGAGCCTAGTTCTGACGCTTTTGCATGACGAAGAACGTGCCTCGCGTTCCTATCGGATGATCAACGGGTGTGATTGTATGTGTGTGTTTGTGTTTGTGTTGGGTTTGTTTGTGTGTGTGTGTGTGTTGTGTGTGTGTGTGTGTGTGTGTGTGTGTGTGTGTGTGTGTGTGTGTGTGTGTGTGTGTGTGTGTGTGTGTGTGTGTGTGTGTGTGTGTGTGTGTGTGTGTGTGTGTGTGTGTGTGTGTGTGTGTGTGTGTGTGTGTGTGTGTGTGTGTGTGTGTGTGTGTGTGTGTGTGTGTGTGTGTGTGTGTGTGTGTGTGTGTGTGTGTGTGTGTGTGTGTGTGTGTGTGTGTGTGTGTGTGTGTGTGTGTGTGTGTGTGTGTGTGTGTGTGTGTGTGTGTGTGTGTGTGTGTGTGTGTGTGTGTGTGTGTGTGTGTGTGTGTGTGTGTGTGTGTGTGTGTGTGTGTGTGTGTGTGTGTGTGTGTGTGTGTGTGTGTGTGTGTGTGTGTGTGTGTGTGTGTGTGTGTGCAATGTATATGTGAAGTGGGTCCGGCGGATCAATGTGTGTGTGTGGGGGGGGGGGGGGGGGGTGTTGGGTCCGGCGGATCAATGACACATCATGGGGGACTTTGCCAAATTGCCGACTGAAGCTACGCCCAGGGCATATACCGCCCGAACTTCAAAGTGCGGTGCAAAGTACAGACAAGGACACTCAACTACGGGCCGTCCAGGAGGCCCGGGTTGCCCTGGAAAAGCAAAAACTTCACAGCCCACCACAAACGGACCAAAATGGGGTAATGCAGAGTGGAGCATAATCCTGGGTCGACGCTCGGCCACCGTCACGACGCATTAAACCGTCAGTTGCCGGCATTTCATTAAAGGTATACCCACCTACCTACCTACCTCGCGACAGTATATACAGCTCGTTCACACAGTATATACAGCTTAACGTAATTTAGAATTGAGAACAAGTGAATTCGCATCCAAATCAATACGCATCCGTTCTTTATGGACGTTCATCATCATCATCATCATCAGCCTGATTATACCCACTGCAGTGCGAAGGCCACTCCCATATCTCTCCACTTAACCCAGTTCTGTGCTAGCTGCATCCACTTGACCCCCGCGAACTTCTTCATCTCATCTGCCCACCTAACTTTCTGCCGCCCCTGCTACGCTTTCCTTCCCTTGGAATCCAGTTTGTTACCGTAAGCGACCATCGGTTATCCTCTCTTCGCACTACATGTCCTTCCCATGCCCATTTCTTCTTCTTAATTTCCGCTAGAATGTCAGTAGCTTGAGTTATTTCTCTGACCCACTCTGCATGCTTCCTATCTCTTAATGTTACCCCTACCATTTTTCGTTCCATAGCCCTTTGAGTGGTCCTCAACTTAAGTAGAACTCTCTTGGTTAGCCTCCACGTTTCAGCGCCATAGGTGAGTACAGGTAAGATGCAACTGTTGTATACTTTCCTCTTGAGCGATACCGGTAAGCTGCTAGTCGTAATCTGCGAGTGCTTGCCAAATGCGCTCCATCCCAATCTTATTCTTCTTATTTCCTTTTCATGGACGTTCAGGGGGCGTCATACCATTTCGCTTCTCATTTAGGATGGAAGCCACTTTTACAATAAGGATTCGAACCGACGACGTATGCACCTTTAATCGTATGGCGTGGATGAAAACCGAGAAGTAAGATACTGCTACTTCCTTTCCTGATAAACTAACAAAAGAAACATTGAAGCAAAATGTGGAGTTGAATACACTTCGCGCCTACTCTTATCGCATCTCAAATGGCCTCCTGATATTTAATATTTTACTCAGAACAGAGAAATCGCATTTGCGTAAATAAAAGGGGGCTGCTGTTGTGCGACTGTGAGCGACGGCCACTTGAGGAGTGATAAATTCACTTTCACTCTCTCAACTCTGACGTTACAATGATCATGAGATAGACTGGAAAACACTTTCGTTCGGGAGCTCGCGAAAGCTGATCACAATTGTTATGATTTTATGCAATAAAAACTATTACGGTTGATCAGCTGAGGGAAACAACTCGGTAATGACAATTACGTGGCAGTTATCCGGTGCGCGATGCTAGGCGTTTTACCGAAAAAGCCAGAAAAGCTGTGCTTTCAAGATTCGGCACGCGACTTTTCGTCTTCCTATTTCATGGTGAACTTTTAAACTTCCGAGTTTTCCTCTGTAAAACTGAAACGTCGCGAGCGTTCACTTCAGACTGACTGCAGTCTCTACTTACAGGCGATGCGCCGCCATGAGCGAACGAAGCGACCAGGACGAGTAACAGCACAGAGGCAGGATTGAGAGCCATCGCTGGAATGTCGAAAGCAGCACTGTGGACTACAGCGACCTGTTCGTACGCGCTCAAACCACAAAGCAAACACTGTCTGCTTAATTGAACGTATTTTTATGGCGCACATGTGTGTTAGCGTGCGCAGAAAAATAAGCACAAAATAAAAGGGCATTAACCGGTTCTGAACAAGTGTGATGTCCACGTGCCGCCAAAAGCACGTCACATAAATTGCACCTCCCGTACCAACGCGAAGTTTCCGCGAAAGACGCACAGTAAAGCGAAATCTCGGAACTTTTACCGCACGTGTAATAAACTTTAGGTAGATAGGAATATATATATATATATATATATATATATATATATATATATATATATATATATATATATATATATATATATATATATATATATATATATACATATATATATATATATATATATATATATATATATATATATATATATATATATATATATATATATATATATGTATATATATATAAAAGCTTTATTTTCCATAACCGATGGAGGGAGACGAGGCTAAACAGCTTAAGTGGTCGTCGCCCCCCCCCCTACATGAGAACGACACGTGGCACGTCACAGCAAGGCATACAATACCAACAAAAAAAAATACCGGTCCACAGATATGTTGGCGTGGGCAGTGCACAAGGTTGACAGCATAATACAGTGGCAAACAGAAATTCTAGGCACCGTAGTGGAGACTAGGAGATCGAAAAATTTCACAACCATGAAAAAAAAAAATTGATCTATGCAAATCTCTTGCATTTGAAATCCCAGTTGAGTCACATGCACGCACGGCATACAAAAGAGGAGTATATAAAAGCATCAGTAATGACATCGCCAAAAAAAAAACAATGAAGAAATGAACACCACGGGAAAAGGATGTAATTTCAAACAGTTGTACAATAATAATACTCCTAGTGTATGTCATTCTTTTTACTGAAAGAAAATGTTTTTAATCTGCTTAGCATAGCTGGGAAATGTCGGCATTATTGCGCGAACAGCAATTTAAAAGGAAAGAAAGACTTATATTAGTTACTCTAAAACAGCGCTAGAACACGGGTAATTAGAAAGAAACAAAAACGCATTATGCTGACTGACAACTAAACTTTTTTTCACGAAGCGTTTCTTTTTATACTCAGAGACTGATAAAAAGTCGACAAACACTCCCGCCACATGTCCAAATACGACATCCTCGCCTTTCCAAAAAAGCCTTTTCCTTCGCTTGAAGTGCTAGTGAAGTGGTATACCTACTCAAGTTTCCTTATCCCCGCCGGGAGACGCAGAGGTTGGGGCGCTCGACTACTATTCCCAAAGATGCGGGATTAAACCCCGCCCTCGGCGGCCGCTTTTCGTTGCCGGCGAAAGCAAGGTGCCCGTGTTCTGTGCGATGCCAGTGCTCGTCAAAAACCCCAGGTGGTAACAATTCCTGGACTCCTCCACTACGGCGTCTCTCATAGCCTGAGTTGATTAGGGACATTAAACACCACAAAGCAAACAAATAATCGTGTTTCTGTACTATCTGTTATGTTTACTGCTTCAATAATTTCTCTTGCTACTTGCTCTTGGTTTCAGCCTGTTACTTCCGTTCTTAGGAAGCACGGCTCATGAGCACTTCAAGTCATGAGAGTGGTCGACAAGATTCCCGTCCCTTTTCCGCTTTATATTGGTCTTGTGCTCACGAATCCTATATTTTAAACAGCTTCTCGTTTGACCAACGTATGTCTTTCCGCATTTCAGTCAAATTATACACAATTTATTTGTTTTTTCATGCGACCGCAGTGGCTTTGGGTTTCTTTCCACAGCCTTTGGTGTTCCTTTCTGTGTAGGGTAGTATTTTACACATTTTCGCCAAATTGTCTGGTGCGGGAAAAAACACACCTTTGTTGTCACCCGGGAAGCAATTCTCTTAGGTTATTTATTTTATTTTTATTTTATTTTGTAATACTGCGAAGTCGTTTGACTCCAAGCAGGGGTGAGCAAACATACAATTAAAAAAGGCACAACAAAGTTACACGAGCTTCATGTAAGGAAAAACGGATGATATAAAAAACAAAGGTTTCACATGCGAGAGACTGTCAAGCTATCAATAAACATTTCTACATTCGGGTTGTTCACTACACATATCGGCAGATCATTCCACTCTGCAATTGTTTTGACAAAAAAAGAATGTTTAACTTTATTAGAGTATGCTCGCATTTCTTCTAGCATTTTTCCATGATTAAAACACTTACTTGCGTGCGAAACAGGAGTAATACAGTCATGGGAGTTAATTTTAATTAGATTGTTGTATATTAGGCACAAAAATTTCAACCTTGCTTCAGTGCGCCTTTCCTGAAGGGATTCTAAACTTAGGGAGTTGATCATGTCTGAAACACTGTCTGTGCGCTTGAATCTGTTACAGATGAAACGGACTGCGATCCTTTGCACTCTCTAATTTCGAAATATTCTTGGCTGTGTAATGGTCCCATAGACAACATGCATATTCGAGAAGAGGACGCGCGAAAGCCTTGTACGCTGCCAATTTCACGTAGCTGGGGTCTTTGACAGTTGTCGCCTCAAACACCTGAGAGTTGTCGGAGCTTTCCCGCAAATAACATCAATGTGGCCGTTACAACTTAGGTTATCGCTTATCTGGATGCCAAGGTATTTTACAGACGTGGATTCTGAAAGTTTTACGCCAGCTGTACAATATGGACGTGTCACGATAGTTTCATTTTTACAAACTCTGAGGACCAAGCATTTATTATTGTTAAAAAACATGCCCCATTGTGTGCACCAATCAGAGATCTTCTGCAGATTACTGTTAAGCTTATATGGTCTACTGTGGAGTTAATTGTCGAGTATACAGCGCAGTCAACAGCAAATAGTTTAGCTCTAACTTCTGGGTCAACTATATTCGTTAAGTCGTTTACATAGATCAGAAATAAATAGGGCCTAGAACAGATCCTTGTGGGACACCAGATAAAACCGGTAGTGGATCAGAGTACTCACTGTTAACATTAACATATTGAAATCAGCCTTCTATAGGTAGGCTTTAATAAGGTCAATAATGTTAGGATTGATCCCACCAATGTAAAGTTTTTCTACGAGTTTAGTGTGCGGAACCTTATCAAAGGCTTTGGCGAAATCCAGGAAAACAGCGTGCATTTGTAGTTTTTTATTACCTGCGATAAAAAAAAATGACAAGTAATCAGTTGTGAGACGGTAGATACGTCATGCCTAAACCCATGGTGTTTATTAGAAATAAAATTGCTAGACTCCAAAAATTCTCCCAAGGCACGGCAAATCACATGTTCAAACGTTTTGCAACTGATCTAGAGCAAAGAAATTGGGCGATAATTACGCAATTAAGCTTCCTTGTTTCCCATAAAGATTGGCACGACACTTGCAGTTTTCCATTGTGACGGTACTGCGCACTGAGCCAAACAGGCATTGAAGATAACAAAGAGATAATGGGACAACCATTCTGCATAGCGGCGAAGAACAGCTGGTGGAATGTTATCAGGCCCACTAGACTTTTTGACGTACAGTTTCAAAAACAGGTTAAAAATACCTTCGCGGGAGACAACATCTGGCATTAAAGAGGAATAATCGTCTGGCTTAGAAGGAAAACTCGAGTTTGTATGAGCATAAACCGATTTAAAATACTCATTGAATACGTTAGAAATGTTTTTTGGTCCTGTGACAGGTGAACCCTTGACTGTTAGTGACATACTGCGTTGTTGTGTGCCATTTATGTAACGCCAGAACTTTTCTAGAGCTTCTCTAAGAAAACGAATAAGCGTATTCGTAAAACATGAGTCCCTGGTTTGCTGATATTACTTTTTAATAAGCTGCCCAATATGCTCACATTTGCCTCATTCCGTTTACTAGTACGCCGCATCCGCTTTAATTTACGTTTAGTGAGGATTATGTCCCGCGTAATCCAAGGGTTATGTTTCTTTTTCTTTACAATATTAGGAACATACATTGTCAAGCATTTAAGGTATAGTTTTTTAAATATGCACCATAATACATTTACATTCTTCTCAGCCTAAAAGATGGCAAAATGAGTCTCTAGAAAATCCAGGATTCCCACATCATCAGCTCTATTAAAATTTTTTACGACAATGGGTCGTTTTTCACATTCAACATTAGCTGACAGTGAAAAAGTACGCGAAACGTGATTATGGTCAGATTCATCTTTTAAAACATCAACAGAAATACACTTAAGGACATGGCAACCGAACACTAAATCAAGAATGTGGGATACAGAGGTTCATATTCTGGTTGGTCTCTCAACAATCTGCGTCAGAGTACATGTAAAGGCAATATGCAAAAGGAGCTCAGAATGATCAGAATTGGCAACCATAGCATCCTTGCGAGACCAATCGATATAAGGCGAGTTAAATTTATCAGCTAAAATAAGCTTCACTCGGTCGCCACGAAAACGTTGAACGTAATCACACAGGTCTTCGAGAAAAGCGACATCCGCATTAGGAGGTCGATATACTACGCCCAATACAATAGTGTTGCACTGAAATCAATCTTACAAGGCAGATATTCATGATTGGGAATCCCAGGTAGAAGTACAACAGGTAAACTGTCCTTAAGTACTATCGCGATCGCGACTCCTCCTCCGCGCGTCGGCCTATCGCGTCGCAAAATTCTGTAGGCGGGGGGAACAATACGTCGTCAGGGATGTCAAAATGTAGCCAGGTTTCTGTCACGAACGTAACGTGGGGGTCCAGTTCATAAAGGAGCGCTTCGAATTCGGCGGTCTTATTTGCGATGCCTTGTGGGTTGAGAAATGATTCGCAACAGGCTGCTCTTATCGGCCCGTCATTTATAGTTTAAAAGAGTGCGTTGTTGGGCGAGTCGGTCAGACATATCTTCAAGGTATACTGCGCAGACACAAAACAAGGACGAGAGGGTACACAACAAGCGCAGTCGCGACTGAAATACACATGGAAGGAAACACATCTTATACGCCTTCAAGCGTCATATCTAATCCCATGCGCAGTTCAGAAATCTGCCTTCTTTTTCATAAAGGCTGATTGAACGGTCGCTTACACAATCATCCCCACGCTTACCAATGAAAAACGCCTCGGCAAGTTGACGTGCGACCCTGGTCTCTGCTTCACTTTAAAATTTTTGTTTTCTTCAGCAAAGGTAGACATGGCTTGTCACGTGTAGCTCCCGGACAAGCGCCGCAGTGCGAGGCTAAATTCGACCCTGTCTTCGTCCTCATAGAAAGCTGGTGTTCCCTTAAGCGGTCATTTAAACATCTGCCCGTCTGACCGATGTATGCCCTTCCACAGGTTAGGGGGGCCTCGTAAACAACGCCGGTCCGACAACTAACATATGGGTTGGCATTACGCTTCACGCAGTCTTGCGTACTTTTCCCTTCGGACATGATAAGCGGCATAACGAGGCCAATTTGCACGGTGCAGAAAGCACCACCGGCACGTCGCATCTTTTCGCCACATTCTTCAAGTTGTGGGAAACCCTGTGGAGGTAGGGCAGCACCGCAGGCCTTCTTTTCTCTGACCTGCCACCTTCCTGGCACGGTCTGGCTTTCAGCTTCTTTAATTCTTTCGTTTCTGACGTCGAGCGACTGCACGTCTCGACGATGAGGCAGCACTTTCACTATCACCAGTTTGGCCACCAGAATCATCATAATGTTCATTCGACGTAGCAAGCATTCCTCTTTCTTTTCTTTCTTCGTCCCACGCATACGTGTTCCCATTGATAACTAGCTTGTAAAGTTTTAGGTGTACTTTGTCTTCGGGATTGCAACTATCTTTAACGGTAGACAAGAGCAGCTTTCGTACTTTTTGAATTCGAAGAGGGTATTCCTCAGATAATGACATGCCTGAACCGTTCAGTTTTTTCGCATTCCTAAGGAGGTCCATTTTTTCATTAAAGTCGGAGAATCGTATTATCACTGGTCGGCTCTTATCCTCAGATTGCCTGCCAATACGGCGTATGCATTCAGCACTTCCTGCTTCAATTCATATTTTCCCTTCGAACACTTCTGTTAACACAACATCCTTCAGGCTCTTCGAGATTTCTGTGCTGTCTTCCTTGACCGCGAAGATAAGTTATTACGCCGAGAGCATACTCTAGGTCTTCAACTTTGCTACACAGTGATGAAATCTGTTCCTGTAGCTCCAGAATAGAACTTTAACTTTCTTATACCCTCTTTACTGTTGGTGCAAAAGATTCTATTTTTTCTTCGATGGCAGTCAGCCTTCGGTTTCACTGTGATATATGGCCCTCTAACTTCTCCCTGATACATTTTAGCTCACTAGATGACATTTTCTGATTTTCGATTATAGTTTCCAGCTGTTCAGACAGTCAATGGGCCTGGATTGGACTCTACGTCTCCCCTTAGCAAAAGCACCAGAAGGCAGAATGAGTCAAAAGAATCCGCCACACACTCACATAACACCTCTGAGCAAGGGAGCACGACCAAACATAACGAGTCACTGTTAAATTCAAGACATTGATTATTACTAACCTGCACGAAAAAGAGGAGATGGGTTAGATGAGTCTGCATCTTGCAGCTGATCCCCTGCTCACTGGCGAAAAACGCTTGGGGGGCTTGTTGCAATGCGTCCAGCGATGTCGTTCTGGCATGACCGTGACGCGTACGGAAAAGTTCCGACAAGTTCACATCACTGACATTTGACGCTGAGCTTTGACAATCGAAGATGGGCAGTACAGGCACAGACAGTCCACGATGGTAGGCGCACGGTGACTCTGGTCCCGCTTTGCCTTCATGGAAAAGACCACCGCACGCAACAAAAAAAAGAGGAGACGGTTTAGATGCGTCTGCATCTTCCAGCTGCTCCCTTGCTCTATAGATGAATGGATGGTTAAGAATGTACCTTGTGAATATTTGGAATCACGATTGCATTTTGCGTTTTTCTACCTACATCATGGCTATTTGCTGTCTTTTTTTTGCGCGAAGTAATTTGAACATATCTTCTGCCACCGAGATCAATATTGGATATAGATACCCTGCGTCTTTAAACCTACCCACTTACTGCTTAAAGTTATCATAGATCAATTCCAGCGAGATTTTTCCAGACTGTTTTGAAAACAAAACTTACAATCGCTCTCTTCACTAGTTTATAATGTGAGGGGCTAAATGGCAACAAGCCATCTTCTGTGCTGGTACTTCAAGCAAGTTTCATGTGGAAAAAGCAAAAGCCTCACGGCGAGAAACCGAATGGTGTCATCAATCATTTTTTTTCATACGTAACTGTTAGCGACTCCAGGGATTCATTAAAAACAGCAAGCAGCTCTGCTACAGCAGAATCGTATTCACTTTCATGACGGTTAAAATGCACCAAAAATCATCCACTAATCTGAACATTTCAACTTCCTCAGCTTTAAGTTCCCGGCTTTTGTGACTCTCTATTGACTACGTTGATAACGGGGAGCACTGTTTAAATGAGAGGATCCGTGAACACAAGACCGATTTGGAGCGAAAAAAGGACGGGAAGCTTGCAGACCATAATCATGATTGCAAGTGTGAATCTTCTAAAGGACAGAGGTAATAGGCCCAAATCAAGACCAAATAGCAAGAGAAATTATTGAAGCAGTAAAAATAGCAGATTGCAAAGAAATATGGGTAAGCAGCCCTTCCCTTGCACTTCAAGCGAAAGAAAGGGCTTTTTCTGAAGAGCGAGGGTGAAGTATTTCGACTTGTGATGGGACCTCTTGTCGACTTTTTATCAGCCTCTGTATATACTGTAACGGGTATTGCGCCAAACGTCGAGGCAACGCCCTGAGCCTAGAAGACTGCCGAAGTCCGAGAGCGGTCCGAGCAGAGGTCTGAGCGCGGTTCCAGGCAACCAACTTCGTCGTCTACGCCAACCAGCAACCACTTCATCGTCTACGTCAACTAGCCACTGATTGTCTCCGCTTCTTCGTCGACTATAGTTTGTATCACTGCCTCCCTCCTCTGTAGCATCGACTCGATGCGACGCGGTGCTACTAGGAAGCAGTCAGCGAAAGGGTGCACTAAAGTGTCACAAGGACCCAGCGGCGTTGACGAAAAGTTCAGTCATGCACGATCATGATAGGTCTTTAGCCGAACCACGTGCACGACTTCAGGACGCTGTGGCCTTCGGGATGGAGCTGAAGCTACGGGAATAACGGCGTAGGTGACGTCACTGATACGACGAACAATCTCGTAAGGGCCGAAGTATCAGCGTAGTAACTTTTCAGATAGGCCGCGATGACGAACAGGTGTCCACACCCGGACGAAGTCGCCCGGCTCGTAAGTGACGATTCTTCGGCTGAGGTTATACCGAGCAGCGTCATCCGGCTTTTGGCGGTGGATTCTGAGGCGTGCTAGTTGCCGCGCGTCCTCAGCACGCTGACCAAAGATGTCAGCGTCAAGTTCGGCGCCAGAGCCGCAAGAAGGACCACCTGGCATCATGGCATCCAACGGCGTGCTCACAGGCAACCGAAGACAAGTTGGAACGGGGTCAGTCGCGTCGTCTCTTGAGTGGCGGTACTGTACGCGAAAGTTATATAGGGCAAAATCGCATCCCAGGTGCGATGTTCTGCGTCCACATGAATAGAAATCATGTCGGTGAGGGTGCGATTGAGGCGCTCCACCAGCCCGTTGGTCTGAGGGTGATACGCCGTCGCACGTCGATGGCTAGTGTGAGTCAAAGTCATGACCAACCGGATTAGGCGAGCCGTAAAAGCTGTTCCACGGTCAGTGATTACCACGGCGGGGGCGCCATGACGTAGGACAATGTTATGAACGAAAATATGAGCAAGACGGAAAATAAACGACACCGACCAAAAGTAGAAAGATGGAATGACGTTTCGGCTCCCACACGGGAGCCTTGTTCACAATGAGGCGAAGCGGGAAACCGTTGCCTTAAATACGGCGCATCACAGAACCCAGACATCTTGCGTACACAGGGGGCAGATTACCATGATTACGGTTTATCGTATTTGCTGTAGTCTGAATGATCAGCGACTCAAGATAGAGCCGTGATGCTCTGTTCCTTTCTTTCGCTATCACACGTGCCTGTGCCCAGTCAATGTTGTGTTTGGCAGATACCGAATGCTCGGCCAGCGCGTTCGAAGCCACCCGCTGTTTCCTCACGTCGTTTTGATGATCGCGCAATCTTCTTTCAAAATCCCCTGACTCGCCAATGTAGACAGCTGCGCAGTCGGCACATGGGATTGCGTATACGACGCCTGGGAACTTTTCCTTTCTGAGTGGGTCCTTCACTTGCACCAATTCTCCCCTGAGCTTGTAGGCTGGCACATGCGCAGTCTGCACGTCGTAGCGACGCAGTATACGGGCCAGCATTTCACTAACGCCTGGGACATACGGAATCGATGCCCGCTTTCGGGTGCCTGGTATCCGATGCAGCGCAGGGCGTGCAAGCTGTCGTTCCACAGAGTCAATAAAATGTCCAGGGTAGCCGCAAGCAGACAAATCATGGCGTATGCGCAAGGTGTCAGCACCCCTATCTTCTCTTTTTGTGCATATTCTTTCGTTTCGACGGAGGAGCGAGGCAACCACGGAACGCTTTTGGGAAACAGGGTGAACAGAAGTGAAATGAAGGTAGTGGTCGGTGTGCGTTGGTTTTCGGTATACGTTGAAGGTTAACCCTGACGGTTCACGGGAGACCAGTACATCCAGGAATGGGAGGCGGCCATTGACTTCTTCTTCAATGGTAAACTGTATTGCTGGTTCCATACTGTTAAGGTGTAGGCTAAAAGCGTCCAGCGTTTCTTTTTTCAAGACACAAAAGCAATCGTCCACGTATCTCAGAAAAACTTTGGGGGGACGCGTGAACGATGCTAGTGCCCGAGTCTCGAGGTTTTCCATTGTCAAATTGGCCACCGTGACCGAAATCGATGCCCCCATTGCGGCTCCGTGAATCTGCTTGTACGGTACTTGCTCAAAAGTGAAGTAAGTGTTTGAGAGGCAGAAGCGAAGAAGTCTAGCCAAATCTTGTACTTCGAAGGGAGACCTTTCTGGTAGCGTGCGGTCAGTTTCGAGGGCGGAGGTGCAGACATCCACAGCAAGGTCTATCGGCACGCTTGTTTATAAGCGTGCCGATAGACCTTGCTGTAGATGTCTGCACCTCCGCCCTCGAAACTGACCGCACGCTACCAGAAAGGTCTCCCTTCGAAGTACAAGATTTCGCTAGACTTCTTCGCTTCTGCCTCTCAAACACTTACTTCACTTTTGAGCAAGTACCGTACAAGCAGATTCACGGAGCCGCAATGGGGGCATCGATTTCGGTCACGGTGGCCAATTTGACAATGGAAAACCTCGAGACTCGGGCACTAGCATCGTTCACGCGTCCCACCAAAGTTTTTCTGAGATACGTGGACGATTGCTTTTGTGTCTTGAAGAAAGAAACGCTGGACGCTTTTAGCCTACACCTTAACAGTATGGAACCAGCAATACAGTTTACCATTGAAGAAGAAGTCAATGGCCGCCTCCCATTCCTGGATGTACTGGTCTCCCGTGAACCGTCAGGGTTAACCTTCAACGTATACCGAAAACCAACGCACACCGGCCACTACCTTCATTTCACTTCTGTTCACCCTGTTTCCCAAAAGCGTTCCGTGGTTGCCTCGCTCCTCCGTCGAAACGAACGAATATGCACAAAAAGAGAAGATAGGTGTGCTGACACCTTGCGCATACGCCATGATTTGTCTGCTTGCGGCTACCCTGGACATTTTATTGACTCTGTGGAACGACAGCTTGCACGCCCTGCGCTGCATCGGACCCCAGGCACCCGAAAGCGGGCATCGATTCCGTATGTCCCAGGCGTTAGTGAAACGCTGGCCCGTATACTGCGTCGCTACGACGTGCAGACTGCGCATGTGCCAGCCTACAAGCTCAGGGGAGAATTGGTGCAAGTGAAGGACCCACTCAGAAAGGAAAAGTTCCCAGGCGTCGTATACGCAATCCCATGTGCCGACTGCGCAGCTGTCTACATTGGCGAGTCAGGGGATTTTGAAAGAAGATTGCGCGATCATCAAAACGACGTGAGGAAACAGCGGGTGGCTTCGAACGCGCTGGCCGAGCATTCGGTATCTGCCAAACACAACATTGACTGGGCACAGGCACGTGTGATAGCGAAAGAAAGGAACAGAGCATCACGGCTCTATCTTGAGTCGCTGATCATTCAGACTACAGCAAATACGATAAACCGTAATCATGGTAATCTGCCCCCTGTGTACGCAAGATGTCTGGATTCTGTGATGCGCCGTATTTAAGGCAACGGTTTCCCGCTTCGCCTCATTGTGAACAAGGCTCCCGTGTGGGAGCCGAAACGTCATTCCATCTTTCTTCTTTTGGTCGGTGTCGTTTATTTTCCGTCATGTCCCATCCCGACCAGACGGGCTTCCTACAAACTCTTGACTTCAAATATGAGCAACTTCGCCTGCAGTACCTTTAACAAGGGACGCGGTCTCTGCGTACCGTGTTAGGTATTCTGTCGCGACGACTACCCAGCGGTTGCCAGACGAGGACTTCGGAAAAGGACTGAGAAGATCCATGCCCACTTGATGGAAAGGGGTCTTCGGCGGAGCAATAGGCCGAACAAATCCAGCGGGTTTCAATAGCGGAGACTTCCGACGTTGGCAGTCACGACAGGAGCGTACATAGGCCCGCACCGATGGGAATCATCATCATCAGCCTGACTATACCCACCGCAGGGCGAAGGCCTCTCCCACATTTCTCCACTTAACCCGCTTCTGTGCTAGCTGCATCCACTTGACCCCTGCGAACGTCTTAACCTCATCCACCCACCTAACTTTCTGCCTCCCCCTGCTACGCTTTCCTTCCCTTGGAATCCAGTTTGTTACCCTAAGCGACCATCGGTTATCCTCTCTTCGCACTACATGTCCTGCCCATGCCCATTTCTTCTTCTTAATTTCCACTAGAATGTCGGTAACCTGAGTTATTTCTCTGACCCACTCTGCACGCTTCCTATCTCTTAATGTTACCCCTACCATTTTTCGTTCCATAGCCCTCTGGGTTGTCCTCAACTTAAGTAGAACTCTCTTGGTTAGCCCCCACGTTTCAGCCCCATAGGTGAGTACAGATAAGATGCAACTGTTGTATACTTCCTCTTGAGCGATACCGGTAAGCTGCTAGTCATAATCTGCGAGTGCTTGCCAAATCTTGAAATTTCCTTTTCATGGTCCGATGGGAGTAACCTGGGCCAATAATACTTTTGACGAATTCGTGCAAGTGTACGGCTCACCCCCAGGTGGCCGGCGGTGGATTCATCATGACAGGCACTCAATATATCTCGGCGCAACTCGGAGGGCACAACAAGGAGAAACGTCTCTTCACTGTTAGCAAAATTTCGCTTGTAGAGCACGTTACCACGTAAAGTGAACGTTTGAAGCCCACGATGAAAAACACGGGGAATACAGGCGTCGGCGCCCTGCAGATAGTCGACGAGTGACGCTAATTCTGGGTCCATTCTCTGCAGCTGCGTCATTAAGGGTTGTACTAATAGCCCCCAGAAAGGGAAAATCATCGGCCGTTTCTTTTGGACACATGGCGATGGGCGAGCGCGACAGACAGTCAGCATCCTGATGTTTCCGTCCTGATTTGTATTCGACTGTTACGTCATACTCTTGTAATCTAAGGCTCAATCTAGCCAATCGTCCTGAGGGGTCTCTGAGGCTCGCGAGCCAGCATAATGAATGGTGGTCGCTTATAACGCGGAAAGGTCGGGCGTAGAGGTATGGTCGGAACTTGGTGAGGGCCCATATTACCGCCAGACATTCTTTTTCAGTTGTTGAATAGTTGGTTTCGGATCGGATAAGTGTTCGGCTCGCGTAAGCGATGACCCGTTCTGCACCGTCTTGCCACTGAATTAGTACTGCACCAACTCCAACCTTGCTGGCATCAGTGTGAACGTCAGTTGCGGCGTTTACGTCAAAATGGCCTAGTATCGGGGGATTCTGTAGGCGGCTGCGAAGCTCAAAAAAAGCGGCCTCTTGTTCACTTCTCCACAGGAACGGCGTGTCATCTCGAGTCAGTGTAGTTAGCGGTTCTGCGATGTGCGAAAAGTCTCGTACAAAGCGTCTGTAATAGGAGCACAAACCTCAGAACCGTCGAACAGCTTTCTTGTCAGTAGGGTGCGGAAAACCACAAACGGCAGCTGTCTTTTCAGGGTCCGGGCGAACACCTTTTGCGCTGACCACGTGACCAAGGAAGCGAAGTTCCTCAAAGCCGAAGTGACATTTCTCCGGTTTGATTGTCAGGTTGGCGTCTCGGAGAGCTTTTAACACAAGGCGTAACCTTTCTAGGTGTTGGTCGAAGGTGGTCGAAAATATGACGACATCGTCCAGGTAAACCAAACACGACTGCCACTTCAATCCGGACAGAACGGTGTCCATCATGCGTTGGAACGTGGCTGGCGCCGAACATAGGCCGAACGGTAGCACCTTAAACTCATACAAGCCATCGGGTGTCACGAAAGCCGTCTACTCCCGATCTCTCTCATCCACTTCTATTCGCCAGTACCCACGTTTTAGGTCTAGCGACTAGAAGTATCGGGCATCTCGCAGTCGATAGAGTGCGTCGCCTATGCGGGGAAGTGTGTAAACGTCCTTTTTAGTGACGAGATTAAGTTTTCTGTAATCGACACAGAACCGCAGAGTGTTGTCCTTTCTGACGAGAACAACCGGCGAAGCCCACGGGCTTGTAGACGGCTGAATGACATCGTCGGAAAGCATTTCGGTGACCTGTCTCTGAACCGCTGCTCGTTCCGTTGGAGAAACGCGGTATGGGCGTTGGCATACGGGGCGCGTGGTCTCGTCTGTTATTATACGGTACTTGGCGACCGGAGTTCGGCCCACTTTGGAAGACTTTGCGAAGCAGTCTGCAAAATCTGCCAAGACATCCGAAAGCAGATCCTTCTGAGCCGGCGATAACTCGTTGTTTGTTTCGACAG
Source organism: Amblyomma maculatum (assembly GCF_055883805.1). Taxonomy (NCBI): domain Eukaryota; kingdom Metazoa; phylum Arthropoda; class Arachnida; order Ixodida; family Ixodidae; genus Amblyomma; species Amblyomma maculatum. The sequence goes on from NC_139348.1 coordinate 28,884,235, forward strand.
GTGGCAGAACGTGACGAGGTCCAGTGTCGTCTTGAAGGGCTTCTTCCACGGTGCACAAATGTGGACACTCCGCGACGTCTTGGAGGAAGGAGATCACCGTGCCTTTGACGAGGTGCTGAAATTCGTTCGAAAAGTTGGTGAGCAGAACGGTAGTGCAGCCATCCCGTAGGTGGACGAGACCTCGGGCAACAATGAGACCCCTCTCAAGCAGCAGCAGGATATGACCCTCCGCCATGCCCTCAAAGTCATGAAATAGGTCATTCTGCACGCGCATTACGACACTGCACCGTGGCGGCACCATGACATTATCCTCCACAATACGCAGAGCATGGCTACAGGGATCGCAGGTGTTGAAGCGTGCCACTGCCCGTTTAGTCGAGAATGTGACTCGTGCCTCGTGTAGGTCGATCACAGCAGCGTTTGCCTGCAGAAAGTCGAGCCCCAGAATCAAATATCTCGAACATTCGCGCAAGACAACGAATTCCCCGACGTAGACGAAACCGCGGATGCCAATTCGGGCTGTGCACCTTCCGGCCGGGCTAATGAGGTGACCTCCAGCCGTGCGAACGCTAGGGCCCAACCATGGCGTCACAACTTTGCTCAATTCCTGGGCGAGGGCGTGGCTCATCACTGAATAGTCTGCACCGGTGTCAAGTAAAGCGATCGTGTCAGTTCCGTCAAGTGTCACGCACAAATCATATGTAGCGCGTCGGATGCTGTCGCTACCGTGCCCCTGTGAGAAATCAGCGTGTCGGTGTATCGGCGTCGGAAGATCTTCAATTTTTCCGACAGCAGCGGCCTTGCCTCCGGGGGCCGCTGGAATTAGTTTTCCCGGTGTGGACTGGGAGAACGCTGCTCAGTATTGCTGGCGTCTCTGCGAGTGCTTGGGGAATGGTACCGCAGCGGAGATGACGATCCTGAGTCATAGCACCTGTATCTCCCATGCCTCTGACAGGCCGATAGATGAGCTTCAATTTCGCGCGGCCGTTAGCCGTTCCGCGGACAGGGCGCATCGGGTCCGAAGCGGCGAAGTCCCACTCGGCGATACGGGCATGCACGGTAAATGTGACCGGCCTCCCTGCAGTGGTAGCAGATTGGCCTGCGGTCCCACGTACGCCACACGTCCGACTTGCGAGGGCGTGGAACAGGCACCACAGCTTGAGCCGATGCGTCATACGGACTGATGTGGCTAACCACCGGTGTCGGGTCAATAGGACCACGGGCAGCTGCTTGACGTGCAACGAACGCATACGTTCGTTTGTCGTCGACCCGTGGAGGCATGGTAGAGACAGCATCGTAGGCAGCTGCCTGACGAACAACGGATGTGTGCGTGGGCATTTCATCGACGCGCTGCAGTACGTTGGTAACCGGGAATTCACGAGTAGCCTGGCGTACTTCATCTCTGACGACTTCGGTCAGTGATGTCACTGGCGCACTCTGAGGCAGACGGAAACGTTGGAGTTCCTCTCGAACAACCGAGCGAATGAGGTCACGTAAGGCGTCCGCACCGCCTCCATGGCACGACGAAAAACATCTGGGGCCAGGCTGCTGACATATCGGTTGTACTGCTGGGCCCGTTGTTGGAGCGTCGTTTCCGTGGTCGTTGCCTCCGCGAGGAATTCAGCAACGGTAGGCGGTGGACTGCGAACGAGGCCCGCAAACAGCTCCTGCTTAACTCCACGCATGAGCTGGCGGAGCTTCTTCTCCTCTTTCATATTGGGGTCTGCGCGCTGGAAAAAACGGGTCATGTCTTCACAGTACATGCGCACACTTTCATTTGGCCGCTGGTTTCTGGACTGAAGTGCAGCTTCAGCTTTCTCGCGGCGGTTGGCGTTGGGGAAGGTGGTCAGAAATTCACGGCAAAATGCTTGTCAGGTGGTAAGGGCGCCCTCGTGGTTTTCGAACCACGTACGCACAGACTCTTCTAGGGCGAAGTAAACATTATTGAGCTTTCGCTCGTCACTCCAGCCGTTGTACCGAGCCACTCGCTAGAAAGTCGCCAGCCAATATTCAGCGTTTCCGAAGACGTCGCCGTGAAAAGATGGTGGTGTTCGCGACGGATTGCAAATGATCGGAGCTGAGAGCCTGGGATCAGTGGCCATGTCGAGGTGGCTCGAGAGGTGCGGCTGCGTGATCCTCGTAGGGGTGGAAAGGGGCCCAACCTCAGGCGACTGTCCGCGGAGGCAGCGACTGAGTCGCTGGTGGACCGGAGTCAGATCCGTCGTGAAGCGTGTAAACGTGGGAAAGCGTACCCAGCACACTCCACCAGACTGTAACGGGTATTGTGCCAAACGTCCAGGCAACGCCCTGAGCCTAGAAGACTGCCGAACTCCGAGAGCGGTCCGAGCAGTGGTCTGAGCGCGGTTCCAGGCAACCAACTTCGTCGTCTACGCCAACTAGCAACCACTTCATCGTCTACGTCAACTAGCCACTGATTGTCTCCGCTTCGTCGTAGACTATAGTTTGTATCAATATAAAGAAACGCGTCATGAATGAATGAATGAATGAATGAATGAATGAATGAATGAATGAATGAATGAATGAATGAATGAATGAATGAATGAATGAATGAACTTTTATTTGAATAAAGGTTTGAATAAATTTGAATAAAGGATGTTTGGTTCAGTTGTCAGTCAACGTAATGCGTGTTTGACTCTATCAGCCCGTCCAGCGCTGTTTTAAAGTAATATTCAACCAACTCGCCCACCAAGCCAACCTATGTGTTTGATTGTTTGCACGGCGTAATGTGGGCTGCTGAAATCGACTTTCAAGATTTCGGGTTTCCGCGTGAAATGACCTGACAAAATACTGGGGGGTAATTTTTCTAAATTGGTTAGGACATTATTGTTCTGCTTTCTTTCTCTGAGTAATGTGGGATATGGATTGTAATTGTACATACCTTCCACATGCAATAGGCGCAGCTCTTGGAACAATATTTCAGATTAGTGTCGTCATGGGAGTGTGTAATAATTCTGACCGCCTTACTCTGAAACCTACTGACTTTCCGCATATTATTCACTGTGATAGTACCCCACACGAGAAAGCAATGTTTATATAAGGCAGAAAGAGAGAGTTATATAAAACATCATAATATTCTTGGATAAGCAAAATTTGTTTCTCTGCAGAATACAGACTATTGACGCAAGTGTTGAAGATACGTTGTCTACATGTCGGTCCCACAGCATTGTATCTGTAAAAATGACCCCTAATGTTTTAAATTTGCAACGATTTCTATTTCCGAGTCGTTTAACTTGTTCTAATTCCGACGGAACCAGTCTTGTCTTCTCACGGAAAACGATCGCTTATGTCTTACCGTTGTTGAATATTAGACCGTTCTATATTGCTCAATAACCTACTTTAGATAATATCTAGTTTACAATGTTATACAGTTCTGTACAGTTTTCCGAGACACAAAAAATGCTATTGTCATCAGAGTAGAGGACGAACTTGGCCTGCGCGTCCACACTGATGATGTCATTTAGATATACATTAATAGAAATGGTCCTAAAATGCTTCCCTATGAGACCCTCAAGTGTATACAAAATAAAGTTGAGGAATGGCCTTTGAGCTCAACATTTTGCCCACAGTGTGAAAGGTATGATCTCATAAACTCTGATGGTAATACATGGACATACTAATATTTTAATGTTTCGAGAAGCAGGTTACGATTGAGATAATCAAATGTCTAGGTGAAGTCTAGATATATCCCTAGTACATACTTTTTTTTGTTTTCTATGTTTTCAGAATGAATTTTGTTTGGTCTGGGAACGCGAGTTGTGTAGATCGGAATTTTCGAAACACATACTGTGTATCAGAAATCCTCGCTTTTGCTATTTGCAGCTGAATTTTCCCTTTTCATGGTCGCAATGCTTGCATTACCGCCGAGGTTTCAACTGAATCAAATGCTTTTTCTTAATCAATGAATGCTATTTATAAGGGCTGGTTATATTCCGAGCATTTTTCTATCACCTGGTTGATGGTATGGATATGATCGATAGTAGAGTACCGTTTCCGAAAACCTGCTTGATCCTTTGCTTGATTGCAGTCTAAGGTTGTCGTGATTATATTCGCGATTATCTTAGTAAATACCTTATACGTACAGACAGTAAGCTGATTTGTCTGTAATTTGTAAGGTCCTTAGAGTCCCCTTTCTTGTGAATGAGGATAATGTTTGCATTCTTCCGTGGTTCCGGTACTGTCGATGACACCATACACTGCGTATACAGGGTGGCCAGTTTTTCTAGCATGATATCCCCCCCGTCCTTCAACAAATATGTAGTTATCTGATCTTTTCCAGCTGATATCCCCCTTTTCATGGTTTCTGATGCTTTCTTGACTTCGTCCTTCGTCACTGGTGAAACGTCTGACTGTTTTTCCTTACCGCCAATCTCATTACGGTCCTGACTACATTGGCTACTGTAGAGATCTGTATAGCACTCCTCGGCTACTTTGACTATCTTGTCCATATTCGTGATGACGTTGCCCACTTTGTCCCTTATCGCATACATCTGGTGTTTGCCTATGCCCAATTTCTTCTTTACCGCATTAAGGCTTCCCCCGTTCTTTACAGCATGCTCAATTTTCTCCATGTTATACTTCCTTATATCGGCCACCTTGCGCTTATTGGTTAGCTTTGTTATCTCGGCCAATTCTACTCAGTCTGTTAGTTTGGAAGCTTTCATACTCTGGCATTTCTTAATCAAATCTTTCGTCTCCTTAGGCAGCTTACCGGTATCCTCTCTATCATACCGCCTACTTCTACAGCGCACTCAGTAATGATACCTCTGAAATTATTGTTCATTGCTTCTAGGGCAATGTCGCCATACTCGGTTAGAGCGGAATATCTATTCTGTAGCGAGATCCTGAACTCTTCTGCCCTCCGCCTCACCGCTAATTCGTTGATGGACTTCTTTCTTCCTAATCTGTTGCGTTCCATCTTCAGATTTAGATTAATTCGAGACCTAACCATCCTGTGGTCACTGCATCGTACTTTCCCGATTACCTCTACCTCTTGCATAATGGCGGGGGCTGAGCAGAGTATGAAGTCAATTTCATTTTTGTCTCCCCGTTGGGACGTTTCCATGTACATTTCCGTTTATTCCGTTTGCTGAAGAAGGTACTCATTATTCTTGCGTTATTGCGCTCTGCAAACTCAACTAGTAACTCCCCCCTGCTATTCCTACAACTCATGCCATAGTCACCTACTGCCTGGTCTCCTGCCTGCTTTTTCCTACCTTGGCATTGAAGTCGCCCATTGGTACAGTATACTGCGTCTTTATTTTTCGCATTGCCGATTCTACATCTTCGTAGAAGCTTTTAACTGCCTGGTCATCATAACTACATGTAGGTGCATAGGCCTGCACAACCTTCAGTTTATACCGCTTATTAAGCCTAATTGCGATGCCGGCCACCCTCTCATTAATACCATAGAATTCATCTATATTTCCCGCTATATACTTATTGACAAGGAAACCTACTCCTAGTTGTCGCCTCTCAGGTAAACCTCGATAACACAGTGCATGCCCATCCTTCATCAGTACAGTATATGCCTAATTCGGCCTCCTAGCCTCACTAAGCCATATGACATCCCATTTCATACCCTCTAGTTCCTCTAACAGCACTGCTAAACTGGCTTTACTAGCTAGGGTTCTAGCGTTAAACGTTGCCAGGGTCAGCGGAGCCAGAAATTCTTAGCACCCCCTGCTGCGTCACAGGTCTGACCGCCGCCGTGGTCCTTTGTTCCGCAGCCGCTGGTGACTGAGGGCCGGGGTTTTATGGAACTAATCATGAGAGGTTGCGGCCAAATACTGCACCAAGGCGGCCAACTCCTGTTCTGGTGAGGGAGTGCGTTGCCGGAAGTGTTCACCGGAATCAGGTAGCACCCCAAACCTGTTTATGCCCATAGCACGCGGATTTCTTTTAATCCGGTGGACAATTGCGTGGCACAGGGATTTGAGCCCCGATCCTCTTGCATGCGAGGCGGATGTTCTACCACTACGCCACCGCTGCGATATGGATAAGGCATACTAGATAAGGCATACTGGATAAGGCATACTAGTGTTATGGCTTTAGCAGCTATCTTTCGTGCTTTCGAGCGAGTCAAGGCGTGAACAGCCGTTTCTCCGAACAATAGACCCTTCTGCTGCAGCAGTTGGTCTACTTTATTCGATAAAAATAGGAGTACTGCTTCAACAGACTCGCCAACATGACGGCCGATGTATGAAGTACGGCAAATGAACCTGCAATGCTCATATCATCGATTGGAAGGAACACGCTGCCGGCTTCCACCACTTGTTTAATCCATAAGCACTATCCAGTGAAATTTTCTGGCTACACACGACGGATGAACTACATCCATTGTAGCGGTCGAACCTCGAATAACGCGACACAGCTTTCAGTTCACAAGATCTCGGATGTATGGCTCTAGAAGCCGCACATATTCACCGTTGTTAACCGACAAGCAAACAATATTTGCGCATTTGCAAGCATCCGCTAAATGTCTCGGCTTTTGGCCGTTGCAACACACCAATGAATGTCCCTTTTCAAAAGCTTTCTTCTGGCAGTCTTCTGATTCAAGTGCTTCCTCTCTTACAATCGCACATTTTCTGAAGTCTACGCCTCGTGCTTGCTGTTTCTCTTCTAAGGGCTGCCTTGTCCACCTAGCTGCTATCCTATTCAGTATCCTTTCTTTGGGATTCCCTTTCTGTCCAGAGCACGGTGCAATACAATCTCTTCTGCCAGCTCTGCTTGGTTTGATTTGTGGGGTTTTACGTCCCAAAGCGACTCAGGCTGTGAAAGACGCCGTAGTGGAGGACTCCGGAAATTTCGACCTCCTGGGGTTCTTTTACGTGGTGCACTGACATCGTACAGCACATGGGCGCCTTGCTTTGCGCCTCCATCGAAAAGCGGCCGCCGAGGCCGGGATTCGATCCCGCCTCTTAATTTGGAACAGTAGTCGAGCGCCGTAACCACTGCGCCGCACCGGCGGGGTCTGCCAGCTCTGCTGCCTTCGAAACAGTAGTAAATTATGAGCTGTCTTGCACCCAGTGCCTTACATCTTCAGGCTAAAAAGAGTGAAATTACTCGAGACGGAAGCATTGCACCGTTATTTCGCTTTCGTCATAAGCATTAGCGTCTTTCAGGCATTCCATAAGTTATTGTTGCGCTTGTACGCGAACTCCGAGTAAAACGCATCTTTCTGCTTTCCAGCTTTGCGAAATTTTTGCTTCCCTTTACATCCTGAACATTTTAGCAGACTAGGCTTAACCTTCCATAATCGTCTGCATCTTCTTTAGTCGTACAGGCTACACATCTTCCGCCTCACAAGGCAACAGGGTCAGTACGTACTGTGGCAAGGTTGCTTTGGTAAACCCTACCTTCTTGTACGTGCGCTCAAAGTTTACCAACACAGACCTAAGCCATCTTCTTCCCAGTAAGGTTGCATAATGTGTTTCATACGGAACGACTTGCGTTCTACTATGCCCGATGTTACGCTCTAATTTTCATTTCGAGCTTGTAGCACCAGCAGCTCCAGACGCTTCAGCTCTCCGCTTTCTCCGTGCTTATTCTCTTCAGCCATGAGTTTCTCATTTTCTTTTCTGCTTTCTTTGATTTTTCTCTCTCAGTAATCAGCTCCAGGCATTCCAATAGCTCAGCATCGTCTGCACCTAGTGCCTCAATAGCATCGATGGAATCTATCTTGTAGATGATAGCTTGCTTTCTCGTTTGGTCCTGAAGATCCAAACCCAGACTTTTGGCAAACTCTAGAAAAAACAACTTTTTCGACGCTTTCAAATTCATGGTGGACCCGAGTGCTGCAATTTCTTTCACAAATCATTTATCGTCACACACGGTCATGTTTCAGGCTAACAATAAACACAATTTTCAGCACCTTTGTAAACTCAGTTACTACAAAGCCTGGTAAAATCTCAGTGAAGAAAAGCCAAGAACTCACTGAACCTTGCAACCACTATTCTCGCGGAGTTGATCCCGACGATACCAACAAGCTGTTGCGTTGGGCCTGCTCCGCTATCGGACCCACGGGTATCCAAAAGCCGAGTCAGACGGCGGGCTGTAGGCACTTGAACATTAGGCGGTGGTCGCCCAAGCAGAGACGGGCCGAGAGTTAGAACTTAACGAAGTTTTATTTGCATGGTGAACATCGAACAAGGTACACATCAGAGAGGACTCAGGCTCTGGTTTTTATTAGCTTTCTTCTCCCCAAGTATATAGTTTGAAAATTTAGTTCATTTTATCAAGTTCGATCACGTGCACACATTTCGGGAACCGCTCTCCAAAGACGTCCTTCCAGTGCACTCTTTCCACTCTTGGGGCACAATGGCGACTCCACCGGGGGATGCGGGGGACCGTATGGAGGTCCGTATGGAGATCGGAACCATACGCCACTCACGCGTACCCTTTGCGCGGGAGCCCTCCATGGGAAAGGAATGCGGTGACCGCTCTTCTGTATGAGGCAGGGGAAAATACCGGCTCTCTCTTCATCCCTATCATGCAGCGCCGCTGCTCTGTGCTTCCAAGCACAGACGTCCGCTCTTCAGTCAATTCCTTAGCGTTTTTCTGCCCCCGAGAACAAACTGAGGCAGCTGCGGCCATCGCTGCTGACGTGCAACACCATGCCGCTGCCTCCTGGTGGGCTCCGGTGCCGCGTACTCTGAGGTGGTCACGTTAAGTCTAAAAAAACGAACGCCCATTTCGACACCGCCGTCTCGTTACTCGTGGAGTTCGAAACGTCTCAGTAGCTGTGAAATAGTAGAAATGCACGTCCGGTAATTTTAATCCTACTTCATCTCGAAAACAGGAATCATTACCTGTCAGCATTCGGGCAGCTACCGATACGGCAGTAGTAGAGAACCGCTCAAGTCAGTCGACGTGGCAGAACGTGACGTTCTCACTCTAACCCGTTATACCTAGTGGCACGGGTAGAGGCGCATTATTCTTTATTGATTTTGGGCAGCCTCATGATAATATATATGTTCTGCAGTCTGACACACTCTCACTAGCAGAAACATCCAGAACCGGGACGACTTTTCAGCCCTTCGCTACTATGTTACGAAGGCTCCTTGAAATGCTAACGTGCTGACTCAGTGGATCGACATCGACCGCTCCCGCCAGATGCGTTTGAACCCGAGGCCATTGAGCGTCCACGAGCGAGCACTTATGCATGACACTCTAGATGAAATGGTGGCTATTGATGCAGTAAGGGCCTCAAAAATCCTTTGGGCCTTTCCCTTTGTTCTTGCGCCTAAGAAAGACGGCCCAGCAAGCTCGTTTGTCGGCAATCGGCGACCGAATGCCGTAACCGTCAGAGGCTCGTACCCTTTTCTGTCTGTTGATTCTGCAATGCATAAGCTTAGGTCAGCAAAGTTCTTCCCTGCTCTGAACTGTATTTGGAGTTTTCGGCAAATACAGCTTGATCATGGTGATATCGAAAAAAACGCATTCACTTGCCATCAGGATTATTTGTTTGTACGATTGCCTTTCGGTTTATTCCCTTGCCATCTTTCGGCGAGCAATGAATATCCTGCTCGGAGATACTAAATTCAACTATGGAATGGTTTACATGGACATCGTGGTGTTTTCAGAAAGCGTAGATGAGCATCTCATCCATTTAAGCACTGTTTTACAGGGAATGCATGGCGCAGGCATCAATATTAACTCTCGCCAAGTGTAGTTGATTTCATGCGGAATCACTCTTTTGGTTTATTGTTAAATAATGCACAGCGCGGCTTGACGAGGAGAAACTGCAGGCGAAACTGCAGATGCCACCACCAATTACGTCAAGAGCCTGCAGCGATTTTTTGGGAATAATGGGCTTGTACCGCCACTTCATTCCAAACTTCGTCGACCTGGCAAGACCCCTTCATCAGATTCTACGGAAAGGTGCCCGCTGATCCTGAACTGGCACGAGCAGGGATCGTTTCAGGCACTGTCAACAGCTATCGCTAATTCTGCCGCAGACTAATACCGGGAGCCGCAGTCTAATGCGGCACCCGGACCTAAACCGGCCCTTTGTCGTGCAGACTGAAACAAGTGAGTGGGGCATCTGTGCTGTCTAGCTTCGAGAACACGAAGGGAAGCTTTGCCATTTGGAATTTTCAAGTCACACTCTCACATCGCCGGAGCGAAACTACACGCTAACAGAAAAAGAGTGCTTGGTATTTGTTTTGCGCTAGAAAAGTAAAGTTCCATACGTATTTGGATGGGGCTGAGTTCACGATTCAGGCTGATCATCAGGAACTATCGTTGTTGTCAAAGCGGCAAACCCAAGCCGGCATTCTAGCCCACTGGGCGCTGGCTCTGCAGAAGTATAATACAGGGTTTGAAGTTTGAAGTTTATTGTATTTCAAAGGTTAACAAAACATGAATACAGAAGGAGGTCCCAAAGTCAAGGACTGCGGAACGGGACCTCCTATAATGATTATTGAAAAGAAATACATATTGAGCAGTTGCAGAAATTATACAACATTTCGCATCAGTGGGTTGGGGCGAATGAAACATGAATTAGTACAGGAACTATTGATGTAATAACAAAGAATAAACACCTAATCACATAAAGAAAACATAGGAAACAATTCATAAAAAGATATAAAGGATAACACTGGAACAGATTACCTTGAAAATTACGATGTGTGATAACAAAAACTGCCGAAGAACGGATTTAAAGGCAAAAATAGTTGATTGTTTTATAGTTGTAGGTAATGAATTCCAAAGAGTGGCAGCAGAAAACCTGACTGATTGTTTCCCCTTATTAGTGTTTGGTTTAGGCAGCAAGAAGTTGTTGTTGTTGGCGAAACGTGTGTCCGTACGACGCGGAATTTGATCATTGGTGGTCAGTGAGAATGAAAGTAGCTCTCTAACAGATTTGTACATTAGGATACATAAACTGCAGTCGATTATTTTCTTCACAGAAAGAATATTGTGTGACTGGAGCAAACGAAGGGCATTTTCTGAGCGGTGACTACAAGTAATAATGCGTATAGCTTGATTTTGGATAATTTGCAGGGAAGATAAGTGCGAAGGGTACGTGTTTCCCCAAGATGAAATGCAGTACTGAATGTGAGGGTGGATGAACGAGTAATATAGAGAAATGAGCGTGAGAATATCAGTATTGAATACAAGCAAATCACCTTGAACAAAGCAGTGGACGCCCTGTCCAGAGCTCCGCTACCTGCAGATGGCGAGCAAGCACAACTCCTGGCTGTGTCAGAAGCCACAGATGCATGTGGCACACTGGTCTCCCGTCAACAGCTGCTCCACTCTCAGCTAAGCGATCACCAGTGTACCGCGGTACGGAAAAAACTGCACAGCACCAATCCCTCAAAGAGCACGCTTACCGGCAGCTACGGCTGCTACTTGGAAGCAGAGAATGGACTTCTCCTGCTGTGTATTGTCACGTAATAGTAATAAGCCGTACACACCAAAAGTAGACACACGCTTGGTGGTACTGCAATTAACTCTTTATTGGCTGACGCGCCCGCAAGAGAACTAAGCAACTCGGCGGCGACAATAGCAATAAACGTGCTCGTAGATCGTCGAAATAAGGATTTCTGTAGCACACATCAACGCTCAATTGAAAGCGGCTCAGAACCATCTAGATAGCATCGCAAACTATCACTACCACAACCTGGAACATTGAAGAAACATGGGTGAGTGGCCGGAACCTTCGAGACAGATCTTGGCGCATCTTGAGAGAAAACCAACTTATAAAGGTGCGTCTCGCGACATAGAGCAAGAACAAAAAAAGATTACAGAACCGATACGCGCGTCAGAATCAGACTGATAAGGCCGCAAGCCGGCGGATGCTAAAAAACAACAAATACAGTTTTCAAGGTTTCGCGGCATTACTCCCCCCTAAAAAACATCACCACGATGTTTCAAAATGAACAAAGCAACTTAAACATAAACATACAAAGTTTAAACACCACGGATTCTTTAACGCGCGTAATAAGGCTTCAGACGAACAACATGAACGATTTCTGGGTACACGCGTCGCCATTGTGATGCTGTCGTACCGTCGGGAATGACTTCATAGTCGAGTTGTCCGAAACGGCTAAGCATTTCGTATAGCCCAAAGTATCGACGCAGTAACTTTTCACTTAGTCCACGGCGGCGAACTGGAGTCCAAACCTCCACTTGGTTTCCTGGATTGGACTCTGCGTGGCGTCGTCGTAAGTTGTATCGTCGGGTGTCGGTGCGTTGTTGGTCTCTAAAATGCTGCAGTGCGAGTCGTTGCCTTCCTCTGCACGCTGCAGGTAGGCGGCGACGTCAAAGTTGTCCTCGTTGGTTACGTGCGGCAGCATTGAGTCGAGCGTCGTCGTGGACTCCCTGCCGTACACAAGCTTGAACGGGTCATATCCTGGACTTCTGTGCTATAAGCGAAGATCATGTACTGCAAGATGGCGTCCCAGGTATTGTGTTCAGCATCGACGTACGTGGCGATCATGTCCGCGATCGTTTTGTTCAGACTCTCCGAAAGTCCATTGGTCTGGGGATGGTGAGCAGCTGTTCGTCTATGGCTTGTATGACTGTATTCCAGTATGGCTTGCGTCAACTCTGCCATACACGCCGTTCCCCTGTCCGTGATGAGCTCTTCTGGGGCGCAGTGTTGAAAGAGAATTTGTTCGACAAAAAATTTAGCAACCTCGGCTGCGGTACAGTTGGACAGGGCTTTGGCTTCGGCATAGCGGTTCATGTAATCAGTTGCCACAATTATCCATTTGTTACCCCGCTGATGAAGTTAGGAAGGAGCCGATGAGGCCAATCCCAATTTGTTGAAAAGGCAGGGTTGGGGGAGGAATCGAGTTCAGTAGTCCCACTGGTCTGATCGGCGGCGTCTTGCGTAGTTGGCACTCACGGCACGTCTTCACGTAGTGGGCAACTTCGGCAGGCAGTCGCAGCCAGTAATACTTCTCCTGGATTCGACGTAACGTGCGCGAAATCCTGAGATGGCCTGCTGTGGCTCATCGTGCAACGCCTCCAGAATTTCCTGCCGGCGGCTTTTACGCACAACAAGAAGCTGCGCGATCCTGTTCTTCTCGAGGAGGCCATTGCTTAACGCGAACGATGATAACTGACGCCTGAACACAGCAGGAGAGGAAGCAATCTTTCCTTTTAAGTAATCGACTAGCGCTTTCAACTCAAGGTCTGATCGCTGTGGTTCTGCGAAACTGCTGGAGCTTACCGGTCCCAAAAAGGCGTCTTCGTCGTCTTGTTTTGCCGATGCATCAACGGGGGCTCGTGACAAGCTGTCTCCATCGGAGTGCTTGCGGCCTGACTTGTAGACAACTGTCATGTCGAATTCCTGAAGATGCAGGCTCCGTCGGGCAAGGCGGCCCGAGGTGTTTCAAATTTGCCGGCCAGCAGAGCGCATGTTACTCGCTTAGCACCTTGAATGGTCGGCCGTATAAGGACGGGCGGAACTTTGAAGTGGCACAGATGATCGCGAGGCACTCCTTCTTGGTCGTCGAGTAATCGGCTTCGGCTTTCGAGAGGGACCTGCTAGCATATATGATTACTTTCTCCTGTCCGGCATTCCTCTGAATGAGAACGGCGCCTAGGCCCAGACTGCTCGCGTTGGTATGTATCTCGGTCTCGGCGTTTTCGTTTTCATCAAAGTGGCCGAGCACAGGAGGGGACTGTAGACGGCTCTTACGTTCCTCGAGGCTTCCGCTTGTTGCTTCCCAATGAAATGGCACGTCTGCCTTTGTAAGCTGCGTCAAAGGTTCGGCGAGGCACGAAAAGTCCTTGATGAATCATCGGTAATATGCGCACAGTCCGAGGAATCGGCGCACAGCTTTCTTGTCACCGGGATGTTAAAACTGTGCGATCGCAGCTGTTTTCTGTGGGTCGGAGCGAACTTCCTCCTTGCTGACGTTATGACCAAGAAACATCTTTTCGCAGGCGAAGTGACACTTCTCTGCTTTCAACGTAAAACCTGAGAACTTGATTGCGTCAAGTACTGTTCGAAGCCTTCTCAGGTGGCCTTCAAAGTTTGACGAGAACACAAGGACGTCGTCCAAGTATACCAAACAAATGTGTCACTTTAAGCCCGCCAGTACAGTGTTCATTACCCGTTGAAATGTGGCTGGTGTGGAGCACAAGCCAAATGCATTACCTTGAATCCGAAGAGGCCGTCTGGTGTTATGAACGCTGTCTTCTTGCGGTCTCTTTCGTCGACCTCAATTTACCAGTACCCGCTCTTCAGGTCTATCGACGAGAAGTACTTAGCGCCACAGACCGGTCCAGTGTGTCGTCGATGCGGGGAAGCGGGTAGACATCCTTCTTAGTTATGCTATTAAAGCGGCGGTAATCTATGCAGAAGCGAACTGTGCCGTCTTTCTTCTTCACCAAATGACTGGTGCCGCCCAGGGGCTGTTGGATGGCTAAATCACGCCATCACGCAGCATTTTCTCAACTTGATTCCGTATGGCCTGGTGTTCGCGCGGCGATACACGGTAGGGGCTTTGACGTAGCGGTCGAATGTTTTCGTCCGTGATGGTGCGATGCTTTGCCAACGGAGTTTACCGCACCTTCGACGCTGAAGAAAAGCACTCGCTGTAGTTTTCAAGAAGAGTGCGAATCCGGTCTTGTCTGTCTCGGGGGAGCGCTGGGTTAATGTTGAAATTAGGCTGCTTGGCTCGGTTGGGTACATCGTCTTCAAGTTGGCTGGGCAGGCGAAGACTTCTCGGGTGTCCGCTAGCTCGTCAAGGAAAGCAATCGTCATGCCCTTGTTCAGGTGCCGGTATTCGTCGGTGAAGTTCGTGACGAGCGCATGAGCTTGTCCACGACAGAAACGGACGATGCCTCTTGTGATGATTTCGACTTCTTTCGTAACCACAGGCACAATGACGCTTGATCGGGGCGGTACGGTCAATTCTCCGTCGAGGACGTTGAGAGCGACATTATGCGTCGAAGTTCTCGTAGCGGGTATGGCTTTGTCGGTCGAGAGCTTGTTGAGTTTGGATTGGAGGTCGATGATCGCTCGAAGTTCGTTCAGAAAATCCATGCTCATTTTTTTTACCATTTTATTTGTCCTTTCGAAGTGAGAAAAAAAAACACAAAAAAAAAAGAAGGAGAGGGAGCCCGGACTCGCAAAAGTTTTGCCAGGCTTAAAAGTAAATAAAAGGGAGCTGCAGCTCCAGATAAAAAAACAACAGCACTTTTTTAAAAAGCGAAAGAAGGTATTTAAAAAGAAAAAATACGAGGTCCATGTCACAAGGTAGTCCACGCTGGCTTAAGGAGAATAAAAAGAAAAACCCAGAAAATAGCATCCAGACCTGCAAATGAAACAAAAACAGGAACCAGCACCAGAAGAGAAGGGAACAGCAGCAAACAACAGTCATACAAAGTGACAAATAACGTACGGAGAGAGAGGCAGACGTACACAACCCAAAACATAAGAAAAAAAGAAGACTGAGGTAGAATAGCAAGGAGGACAGTCCCCAACAAAGAAATAAAAATCGGGTGAACACTAGATTGGTCCACAAATTCACAAAGAAAGAAAAAATACAAAATTAAGGAGCAGAAGAATCTAACAAAAAAAAATGAGAAAGTGCCGATACCACACACAAGAGGAAGGGGATGGAAAATAATTGTAAAACCTAGACAAAAAAAAATAAGAAAAAAACTATTAAATCTAGTCTGATGCGAAAGACGTACGTCACTAAATCAGATTATATTACCCGCAAAATGCACGGGTAAGATAAACGATGGAGGAAAATGCAATATAAAAACTACTGCACCAGTATACCGGACTCGTGTAACAACCGCAGCTGAAAAGGCAAACAAGTATCATATCACAGAGGAATAAGAAAAAAATAACTCCACTCATTTCATAGCAGTGTACATACTGCCCATGCGGACCTGGCTCTGTAGGCGAGAGTGACTGCAGTCACGGGCACATCCAGAAAAACTCTGCTCAACACAGGAGCACGGAGCCCTCCCCTGTGCAGAGCGGGGTAGGGGGTCTTCAGGACCCTCCGACGAGACCCTCGCCCACCACCGTCAGGCTCAAGCACAGGATCAGCAGGTCATCCGCCGATGCTTGTAAGAACTAAGATGGAGAGTTGGCGGCATCGAAGCGCACGCCACGACGAAATACCAATGGACGCATAGAAACGTGATCCAGTAGGCATAAGTGACCTGCGCACTACAGCCATAGGCGCCTTCATGCAAGCAAGTGGGCGTGTCCGAATTAGATAGGCTGAAAGGAAGAGCATTCTTTCTCCTCTGTACAGGGCGTAGTTGGGGGTCGGCAGGATACTCCGAGGAGTCCCTCATCCCCAGACTCATGTACAGGATCTAACGGAAATCCACTGGGGCCTGTAAAGCCAAGGATAGACTGTTAGCAGCAGCAGCATGCACGGCAAAACAGGAAACAGGTCAAAAATGCACCCAATAAGGCAGCTAGAAAAAAAGAGAGAGAAATAAAGGATACCTGACAAGAAAAATTCAAGGAAAATATTAGAGAGAAAAGAAAAGGAAATCAATCAACTGTGAATAATTGTGTACATAATTGGAACGCATGTTTCGAAATATATATATATATATATATATATATATATATATATATATATATATATATATATATATATATATATATATATAATGGATTTGGACAGAAATAACGAGAAAAAGAAAACAACATAGGTAACCTTTCCGAGGAGACATGTAGAAAAATAAACCCTGGGGCATATAATTTAAAGAATGGGAAATAGCAAGCAAATAGTTCCCTTAAGAGAAGAATGTCAGTGACAGTGCAGCTTATGTGTTTAACCATTTCAATTAAAATTGCACAAGTGACAGGATTCCGAAGTAGCGTCGGGTATTGAGACGTTGTTATATCTGATGAGCAAAACGATTTTAGGCGAGAAACAAAAGGAGCTGTAAGGGAGCAGTCTTGGAAGTAGTTACGGACGTCATTACACATCTTGCCACAGGAACAAACTAAAGAGGAGGATAGACGTACTTTTTTAAAGTAACAAGTAAATCTGCCATGCTCTGTAATTAGAGTTGTAATCGCATTACGTGGCGGACAAACGCGTGGTATATTGGGGGTATCAGGTATCCAATTAAATAATTCTGTGCCGCCATTATTTTCGCTCCAATATGTGCTTCAAAAAACGCGAGAAGAACGATGTAAGCGTGAATGAACATAACATGCCCAGAATCACGTCGCGGGAACACTGCTGTAGGACGACGAAGCTGGTAGGCTAGGTACTTCCATTTGCTTTAACCCTTGCGGTGCATCGCCGCGACGGCGTGATAAGGTTACCACCAGCGGTGCGGATTAGTGGGTCGTCCCAAGTGGTCGTCCCTTTCTTAAGCTGGGCGGCCGTCACAAACCCCTTGCCTTTACGGTCAAAAGAGACGCGGGATCCCCTTTACGGTAACCCGTCGTCCCTCTATGAGGTTTGGGAACACATTTAAAAGTAAGGCCGGTCAACCCGTGAAGTACGTGTGTCGGTGTGTGAATGAGGAATAACTTCAAATAGGTCACTTTCTTTTACAAACGATTGAAATATTTATCGATAATAGTCCGAATTACACTGGATAATAATATAGTGCAATAAAAAAATAGAATGCCACGACAGGATATTGATAAAATAAACCCGACAATGAACAAAACGCTGCTGTAGAAAGAAGAATATGAAGATAACAAAGCAAGCATTCTAGGTATAAGTATGGGCAAACGTTACATAGAAAACACAGCAAAAAATATTACTAAGTCAGATAAAGGTTAACAGAAGCGAAAAGAATGCTCGCTCAAACAACAGTCTGTGGCGAAATGAAATTCTCACTGCTTTCTTGCGAGTTGAGGCTGGCTTGTTCGGTAACGGAGGCCGTACAGATGAGGAGACGACGCGTCAATCGCGGGCCCGGTTAAACAAAAGACTATTTCCCAGAGCGGCCGCGAGAGAGGCCCGGGAGACTGAATCTTCCCAGAGCGCACTGGCGCGGGCGTTCTGCGGTCTGTCATGTGATACACTCGGCTTCTGCGCAGCGCCCACGCCAAGGACGCGCGGTCGCTGCCCCATCGGAGTGTTGAATCTTGCTCAGAGGAGCGGCAGGGTCCTGTGAGTTTTTCTATATGTCTGAGGCAGAAGCTCCCGCAACTTTCGCTGAATAGTAGTTGAGGCAGCATGTGACAGCGGCGAAAGCTCTACTGACGAGAGTAGTCGGCTGCAATGTCCACTAGGGCGGTAACCGTGCGTCCGTCGACAGCAACCTCAAAGTTGCTTGTTCGCGTCCTAGTATTGCACGTTGGCTTTGGTGTTCGATCTCTGCTTCGTCTCGTGTTGAGGTCGCGGCCGGGGCACATGGTCGTCACGTCGCTGGTAGGTGATGTCAACTTGAAGTCTGGTCATCATCTCGTCGACGTTGTCTTGTGGATCGGCGATTTAATGGCTGCGTCGTCGTGACTCGTCGTCTGCAATGGAGGATATTCGTGTTTTCGCCGTGAAGCAACCTCACCTCCAAAGGTTGCTCTATTTAGTTTCCCCTGCGTGGGATTAGGGACCTTCCGCGCACGGTGTCATTATGGTTACGGCCTGGCGACGAAAAGCGGACCCTGTACGGCGATGGGGACCTGAACCGATGACTTGATGGCGCAATCTCACCGCTACGCAAATAGTTGTCGATTTGTTGCGGTTGTTCATCTGGGCGTAGTCGTGGAGCGTCAGCTGCAAATCCGCGGTGACCGATTCGTCGGCACGGGCAGTGGCGCAGAATGTGGCCGGCCTCACCGCCGTTGAAGCCTAATGGCTGATTATTCGCTGTCCTCCAGGCGTCGCACTTTCTGGGCCTTGGAGGTCGTTTGGTCGGCTTGGCGGGCGGGGGCCAAATGGCGGCTTTCAGGAACAGAACGGTAGCGGCGAGGGCTTGGAAAGTCATCTCGTCGGGACGCAGGACGGCGTAATGCAGCAGCGTAGTTCATCGCTGTTGCCTCTTGTGTTGGAACTGTCGCAAATGTCGCTTGAGGATCGCCTAGCGCCTGCTGGACTTCTTCACGGACAACGCCCGCGAGCGTCGCCATCTGGGGTCGTTGGGATGATGGCAGCAACCGGCTTAGTTCTTCTCACACGATCTCCCTGATGAGGTCCCGATGGCTCTCTCCGCTCGCAGATGCGCTGCTTTAGGAGCTTGCGTAGACCGGCTGGAGTGGTCGTTCGTAGTGGCGCATCCGGGGGTCCATCGTCCTCTCGATGGTCGATGCTTCTTTCAAATTCTGCCACGGTTTTTGGCGGATTCCTTACCAGCCCTGCAAAAAGGGACTCTTTAACGCCTCGCATTAAAAATTTACCTTTCTCATCTTCGGTCATGTTAGGGTCGGCGCGGCGAAAGAGGCGCTTCATCTCCTCTCTATAGACCAAGACAGGCTCGTTTGGCAGTTGAGGTCTTGATTGAAGGAGGGCCTGAGCTCTTTCTTTTCGGACAGAACTTGCAAATGCCATCAAAAACTCTGCTTTGAATGTCTCCCGATCCTTTAAAGAAGTCTCGTGATTTTCGAACCAAACTCGGGTATGTCCTTGAAGAACAAACTACACTTACCTGAGTTTCGCAGCATCGTTCCAGCCGTTGAATTCTGCCACATGGTCGAAATAATCCATCCATGCTTCCGAATCTTCGGTGGACAGTGCTTGGAAGATGGGGGGCTCCTGAGGCTTCTCAAAGACAACCGGTGCTATTGACTGGGACATTTCTGAAGTTGTTGCCTTTCGGGGTCAAACGGGGTCAGGCAGCAGACCATATGCGGGTTGGAGCCCTTGGAGTAGGCGGCTGGCTCTATGACCTGTAGGCTGGTTCCCCAGGGCTACAGGAACAAGGCTGAGGTCATCACTTGAAGGATCAAGGGCAGCATCTCCACCAGATGTCACGTGATGGGGACAACGTCGACGACACAAATGAATAGTCGGTGATTGCACTGAAGAAACTCTTTATTGGGCTGACTTGGACCCGCAAAAAAACAACTAAGCAACTCAGCGACGGCGACAGCAACAAACGTGCTCGTCGATCACCGAACTAAAAATGCCTGTTGCACAGTACAGAAAATTCCTGTACTGCCCTGGAAAGTCCAGAATGAAACCGCGCGGAGCTCTGATACAGGAATGGTCTGTATGGTTGATGGCCCTCGTTTCCGGAAAGAAACGCGTCGCCAGGGTGGAAAACGCATGCAACAATGTAAAATAAAACGAATACACTTAAAATAATAAATAAAATAAAAAATGAAAAAATTTACTACGAAGTGCGGAATCGAACCTCGTATCTCTGACAGGCACCTTTCAATAAAAAAACCACTACTCTACGGCGGGTTATGGTTGAAGTGGTTATTATTTAGTATATGTAGCTACTTCTGCTCTTTCGTACTTTGTATATTTTCCTTGGCTGTAGAATTCGTGGCCGTAATTCAGCGATCGCCCTTTAAACACGCTGAATATCTTTGCAAGCTATCACGAGGGTTCACAAATGTGCCATATCTTTATAATGCGTCGCTTTATTTAAGGCAAACCTCAAGATATCATAATTTACTAGTGCTGATGTGTTTTTCATCGTCTACGAAGGCTTGTAAGTTTTCCTACATACAGAGATATCCGGTGCACTAATACTTGTAATACTGGGCGTTTTAGCTTCACGTGCTACAACCGGAGCATCGATGTCAATGAATACACTTCCGACTGAGCGGTTTCAATATGTAAACATTCGAGAACGCGTCGCCCGGTGTGCGGCTATCTGCGCATCTTTCGATGGTCAGCGATGTTTGTTTATTTTTTCTCGAACAGTTTTTTGTCATCGCTAGCGAAACGATAAGTTCGTGCTTCCACTTTCGCGTTGAAGGCGGCAGATCTTCAGTCGCAGATATGAAGACGCACCGCAAGTTCGTACGAGCTGCAGCGACTGTTGTACGCGCAAAAGCGACGCGACGCGCGTATATGCTTGCTAGCGCACACTTCGACGGCTTCGCATTTTCGAGGTATTTGGGAAACGAAGCGTGCCCTTTGCATTCAGAATAGTTGTATAATATGTTTGGTATCGTGCTTATTTAGTGCGCTGGCGTGTCCGGGATGGTCATTCTGGTTGAGCTTCGTCGATCGGCCCGGCTTCTGTTCAGCAGCGGAATACTCTGCCCGGTATCAGTAACCGAAATGACGCGTTCGTCCGGTTTCTGGTTAATTGATACAGGCTGAACCGAAATGAAACCACGCGGAGCTTTCATTCCGGAAATTCCTGTATGGTCCATGGCCCTTGTTTCAGAAAA
The DNA here is from genome assembly GCF_055883805.1 of Amblyomma maculatum. NCBI lineage: Eukaryota > Metazoa > Arthropoda > Arachnida > Ixodida > Ixodidae > Amblyomma > Amblyomma maculatum. The sequence continues at coordinate 28,905,509 of NC_139348.1, forward strand.
AAACTGGACGCCAGGCTGGAAAAAGCATGCAGAGCTATAAAATAACACCACTACATTTGAAAAAGAAAAAGAAGGAAAAAGAAAAGAAATAAGAAAAAGAAACAAAAAGAAAATAGAAAAAAAAAATTACATGTGATTCGAACTTCGATCTTTTCAGCCAGCAAGCGCACACCTTAACCACTACACCACGGCAGGAGCTTTCTTTTTTTTTATTGCATGAATTGGTACAAATACATCAGTAAAAGATCGTGGTTGCCATGCCCCTTGGCTGACAACCGTGTCTAATGGACTTTCATTACCACAAGTTCGCGCATCAGACTCAAGACCTCCTCCGCAGCGTCTTGCTGCTTCAAAGTTTCTTTTAGTTTATACACTTGTTCAACAAAATAATCACATACAGATCGTGCATCGACATCACAGTGTCTATAAGCCATCCTACTCCTCCAAATACTGTGAAGGCCCAATAGCATGATGAGGTCATACTGAAAATCATCATTAATCGTTGTCAAGTACCGAATTCCACGTGGCGTCAATGGCAGGTCTTTTTTAAGTGTCCTTTGTAACACATCCCAGTAAAACACCGCATCCCAACAATCCAGGAACACGTGCTCAACTGTTTCAGGTTTCCTACATAGCAGACAGTTTGAGCCCCAAGATACAAAAAGGCCCCTTTCTTCTATCCATGTTTTGAATGGGAGGGTTCCTGTATGCAATTTAAAAAAGAGTGTTTTTACGCCCGGTGCAGCAGTCATGTTTTTAACTCGTTTGAGCACATCTTTCCCTGGGCCTTCACAGTATAAGGTTCTGTACAATGGAGCTGGGAACAATTGTGAAATAAGATCCTTGTACAGTCGCTTAGGTGGTACCGTCGCTAAATACTCTACAGAGTACCTCACGCGCAAAAACTTGAACGACCACACCACTTCTCGCAGGAAGCGTGACACAGTGTATCCCTGAGCAGAGCATGAAGACTATGAACTCTGGAATTGCACTGAATAGCATGATTTGCATAAAGGTTCTCAGGAATGCATTTTTTTGGTCACGTAGGGAAACCAAACCTTAAAACCATCTGCCGCACATATAGATGCATTAGAGACAACCCTCCGTCTTTAACTCGCCGGAAGAGATTATCTCTGCTAATTCGTTCCCAGTTGGACGACCAAATGAAGACCGCAAATACACGATGGAACCTTTGTATATTGCTTCGGGCACAATACAATACTTGAAGTAAATACATTATTCTTGCCACCAAAAAGGTATTGCATACAGTCACACGGACGAAAATATAGAGGTTACGTCCCATCCATCCTTTCGTCCTTTCCCGTATTTCTTCCGCCTTTTCATTTCAGTAATTCGTATTTTCCCCGTATTTGTCTAATGGGACTTCAAAATAAACTCCGGGCTTTGTAGCCCGCCTTACTCCAAAGAAAATTTCCGGTTCCTCTTCCCATTCTCCGTGCCAGACTCCGAGACTTTTCTTTAAATTACCAGCACTACCAGTCTGCCTGCAATACCTTTGTGCTACTTTCAAAGCTTCCGAAACGCTTTCGCGATCTTCACAAAAAAGCGCCACATCATCAGCGTATGCCAATATTTTCACTTCACATACTCCCAGCTTAAAACCACGGATGTATTCGTTAGGAATTACCATTCTACACAATGGTTCCAAATATATAGCAAAAAGCAGAGGAGACAGTGGACATCCCTGCCGCACAGATGCTCCTACATCAATTCTTTCAGATAACACTTTGTTAATCATAAGGCGTGTAGACAACTTGCATAAGCCATTTTAACTCATTTCAATACAACGGCACCAACACCAATATGTTCCAACAAACAGTACAATATTTCATGAGACACACGATCAAATGCTTTTTCGAAATCAACTTGAACCATGGCCACTCTCCTGTTTAGAGCATCGCAGCACTCGAACACACTACGCGCTACATGAATATTATTAAATATGCTTCTGGTCTTTATTCCACATGTTTGATGGGGTCCAACGATATCTTTTATAATGTACTGCAATCTCTTAGCTAACACCTTCATCTGAATTTTATAATCAACATTTGTTAACGTGATCGGTCTATAGCTTGTAACTTTTAAAAGCATGGCTGGCTCATCAGTCTTGGGAACCAAGACCGCATGCGCGTTGCTAAACGACGGTGGCAGATAACCCACATCAAAGCACTCCTTGAAAAGCCTATAGAGCATGATAGATAACTCGCTTTTAAGGCTGTTGTAAAAGGCCGCACTCAAACCATCTGGACCTGGGGACTTTCCGACATTCAATTCATCAATGGCCTTTTCTATTTCCTCCACACTTATTTCGTTCTCTAACTCTTCAGTAACTTGTTTGCCTAATACTGGCATCAGAGGCAAAAAATTATCTCTAAACCCTTCTTCACTTGGTGATTTGCTCGAAAACAGCTCACGGTAATGTTCCACGAAGGCGCTCGTAATTCCGTCTTGCTCATCATGCCTCTGCCCATTGTATTCAATAACCGTTATCTCGTTCGCGCGCGCATATCCCTTTTCATCAGCGAGGGCGCGTTTTGTTGGCGTCTCGCCACCGAGCCATTTTTCCGTGCGCGCTCTTATCGCAGCGCCTCTGTACTTCCGGGCATCCAAAGCTTCTAGCCTAACTTTGATGCCTTTTATATCATGCATGAACATACCCGGCATTCGTTCTTCTTCACGCCCTAAATATTTGAAGAGCTCTTGAAGTTGCTTTTCTTCTTTCTTTTCCTCATACTTAATAATGGAAGAGCGCTCAATTGCATTCATTTAACCTCCTGTTTAAATCGTTCCCAGGATTCAATGCAGCCTGTTTCGCTCTCATAAAAAATATCAATGCTTTCCTTAACTTTTCTTAAAAATAGTTCGTCTTCTGTAAGCCTCGAGTTTATTTTCCATAAGTCCCAATTCATTTTTTATTTACACTGCTTCGTTCCGCCCAGCGCGACCGTAACTAAGCAATGGTCGCTAAATGACACCTGCTTCTCTTCATACTGTTCGCAGGTAGGCGAAAACTCCGGCGACACATATATTCTGTCAAGTGGCGCGTGACTACTACCTTGAAAATGTGTGAAATGCACACGTTTCTCACCATTCACCAGGGCTTTTACGTCCTCTAAGCTGCACTCATTGAGGACACACTTCAGCAATTCGGCACTTTGGTCTTTTCCAACATTTCTATTCGAACGATCCTTAGCATCTACAACACAGTTGAAATCTCCGAAAAATATAAGCGCACGACTGCATTCAAGGAAAGGCACCAGCTGCTCAAAAAAGTCGCGCCGTTCTTTTTGTGTCGTTGGTGCATACAGGACCACCACCCTCACCGCACAGGTTTCGTACTTGATGTCGCACACGACGAAACGCCCCCTTGCACAAGTTACTACTTGCTCCACTGCTATGCCTACACTTTTCCTCAGGAAAAGACAGCAACCTGCCGACAAACCGACTGCATGGCTTACGCAAACATTGAAGCGTGACCGAAAACCAAACACCATATTATTTGTTTGCTGCTCATCCTCAACCTTTGTTTCTTTTATGGCTACGATATCTAAATCTAGTTCGCTCAACAAACGGTTCAACTGCACTGGCTTCCGTCTCGAGGCGAGCCCTCGGACATTTAGAGTGCACACTTTTAGCGGTTTTTTCCAATAAGCCATACTCTAAACCCAGCTAACAAACAATGACTAAAGGCTCACTTCTTCAGTCTCGTCGCGAGTGAGCGACGAGGAACGCAACGCGGTTTGCGATAAGGCTAACTTGCCTTTCTTAGAGCCTTCCACCCTCCACTGCTTTTCTAGTCGACGCAATTCCCGTTCTGTAGCTGGTACCTTTTCGTAGTCTCGTGGTCTCTTCATGGAGGCGGTTGTCATATCCATCGGGGACTCAGCAACGCTTCCTTCCGAAGTGCCTTCGCTGTTGGCTGATCTGACGACATAGCAGCCTCCTCCCCCTTTCCAGTCGTTTCTGCAGCGGGTTCGCTAACTTGCGTCTTCCCTCCGCCGGTGGTGTGCTCCGGCTGTTGGACATCAGGTCCCTCTCCGGATCCTGTAGGGGGCAGAGCTCCAGCGTTCTCCAGTTTCTACTGGTCCATGATCAACTCGCCCCCGTCGTATTGAGGGGCACAATACCCGTGGCCACACGGGCATACGTGCGGACGCATCCCCCCCGGTCGTGCCCGAAGATATGACACGAACTACATCTCGGAGTGCGGCAATCACGTCGAATGTGGCCTGTCTTCTTACATCTTAAGCATAGTGGTGGCCGTCCAGGCACCACCACTAACATAAGCCCTCCGTAAAACTTGTACATGTGGGGCAAATCATCGATAGAAAACCCCTCTTTGAGCACTATTTTTACTAGCCGAGTTGTCGATTCGGCCTCTTCAAAGCCCGTGCTGTTCCACTGCTCATAAGTGACTTCTTTCACATCTCCAAAGTCTTCGAACGCCCTCTGCACCGCTTCATTCGAAACGTGGAAAGGCACCCAGTGCACCTTGAAAACCAACTCACGCTTGTTCGGGTCGACAACCGCACAGTAGCGTCTATTCACTTCCAGCGCGCCTTCTTTCAGCAGGCGTTCCTTCGCTTCCTCAGTCTTCATCTTCAGCATCCAGATATGAGACATTTGGAAGGGTCCAATGCCAGTCACGTAGCTTAGTACACCGGCCTTTTCCAACGGCTCACGAAAATCCTGTATGCGATAAGGCCGGCCGGCAATATCACAGTGAAGAAAAACCGTTGTCTTCATTGCTTCTCCCGAAGGAAACGTAGGTAGAACCATGCGATAGCCCAGTGGTGGGCGTCGTTCGCCGCATCCTCGGCCAGACCTGACCGATACCGAGGCACGCTCAGAGCTTGCCATCACACGTCCGTCTCCCACGGAAGCCGGAGGCACTCTCACGGCAGCAGTGCCGAATGACATGCTGATGCTATTATGTAGGCATAGCGTATGGAAAACGCGTATGGATGTCAGGCATGAGCGAACCGTTGTACACCCCGCTCGACACTACTTCATCGAGAGCGTGGTACGCCTGAGAGAAATTCTGCGTGCACAAGATAATTCTCCGGAGTGGCTACCTGTACTGGACCAGCTGGCTTCAGTAAAGCCCTTTTAAATCTAGCGCTTTAGGCAGAACGTGCCTAGTGCTATTAGCATTCCTTTTGTTTTGCTTTCTTGTTGTGTATTCAGAGTGTATGCTGTCTACACCACGGCAGGATGCGGTGGTAGTGGTTATATTTCTGCTTATGTAGTCGACATTGCTCTTTTGTAGCTTGTGTATTTTTGTAGGGTGTAAAATTTGTGGTCGTAATTGAACGATCGCCCTTTAAACACGCTGAATCTTTTTCCTGGCTATCACGAAGGGTAATCCGTGTCCCGCATCTTTACAATGTATCGCTTTCTTGCAGACAAACCTCATAATGTCACAATTTACTAGTGCTGATGTGTTTTGTCATCGCCTTCGAACGCATGCAATTTTTGCTACATATAGATATATGCGGTGCACCAACACTTGTAATACTGCTTGTTTTACCTTCACCTGCTGCCAGCGGAACCGCAACGTCAATGAATTTACTTCTGACCAAGTGTTTTGCATACGTAAACACTCGGGGAAGCGACTCCCGATGTCCGGCTGACCTGTGCATATTTCTATGGTCAGCGATGTGTTTCATTTATTCTCGAGCGTATTTTATCCTCGCTAACGAAACGCTACGTTCTTGCTTGCACTTTCGCGTTGAAGGTGGCAGATCTCCAGTCTCAGATATGAAGACGCACCGCAAGATCGTACAAGCTGAAGCGACTGTTGCACACGCAAAAGCAAAACGCGATGCGTGTATGTACTTGCTAGCGCACACATTCACGGCTGCATATCTTCTAGGTATTTGCGAAACAACGCGTATTCCACACATACAGAAAAGTTGTAACATATAATATGTATGGTTTCATGCTTATTTAGCGCGAAGGCATGTTCCGACGTGGTTATTCTGATTGAGCTTCACGATCCGCCCGAATTGTACTGAGAAGCGGAAATGCTCTCTCCCGTATCAGTTTCATTCATATCGGGTTTGTCCGGTTTCTGTTAAACCGGACATGACCTGTCCTGTATATGAGCTCAATACAGGACTGGTCCGCCCTGTTTCATATCCATACCGGACTGGGATGTCATGTATAAGATACATACTGGAAATGGTCTGCTTTATATTAACTCGATACCGGACTGGACCGTCCGGATTGAGATTCATACCGGACATGACCTGTCCGATATAAACCCATTTAAGCTTCATACAGGACTGGTCCGCCCTGTTTCATATCCATACCGGACTGGGATGTCATGTATAAGGTGTATATTGGAAATGGTTTGCCCTGTATTAACTCCAACTCTAGGAAATAACAAGAATAAGATTGGGATGGAGCACATTTGGCAAGCACTCACAGATTATGACTAGCAGCTTACCGGTATCGCTAAATAGGAAAGTATATAGCAGTTGCATGTTACTTGTACTCACCTATGCGACTGAAACGTGGAGGCTAACCAAGAAAGTTCTACTTAAGTTGAGGACAACCCAGAGAGCTATGGAACGAAAAATGGTAGGGGTAACATTAAGAGATAGGAAGCGTGCAGATTGGGTCAGAGAAATAACTCAGGTTACCGACATTCTAGTGGAAATTAAGAAGAAGAAATGGGCATGGGCAGGACATGTAGTGCGAAGATAGTATAACCGATGGTCGCTTAGGGTAACAAACTGGATTCCAAGGGAAGGAAAGCGTAGCAGGGGGCGGCAGATAGTTAGGTGGGCGGATGAGGTTAAGAGGTTCGCAGTGGTCAAGTGGATGCAGCTAGCACGGAACCGGGTTAAGTGGAGAAATATGGGAAAGGCCTTCGCCCTACAGTGGGTATAGTCAGGCTGATGATGATGATGAAATCTATATCGGACTGGACCGTCCGGATTACGATTTATACCGGACATGACCTGTCCGATATAAACCCGTCTAAGCTTCATACAGTGTTGGTCACACCGGTATGAAATTTGCACGGGATAATGCAGGACCGGTTCAAACCCGTTTGTCGCGATACGGGATTTTTCACTAGGGATCTGTTGAACTAATGGTAAAAAGAGCAAGCAGCAAGCAAATATCGAATTTACACGGGGACTGCAGCAGACGCACGGCACGGTGGTGGGCGAGGGGAAGGGGAGGGGAAGACGGCGGCTATCATACGGCGAGGGGCATAGGTGGGCACCGTCATAAGGTTTCGACCTCATGATGCAAACTTCAACCTCGCAAAGACCTCAACCTCACGGAGTGAGGTGAGGTTGAGGTGAGGTCGTCCACACCTGAAATTCTTTTCAGGGAGATCGGCAAATGAGACCTCTACCTTATGCGTGAGTTTGAGGTTAAGTGAGGTCGTAACTTAGGGAGGTCGGCTTATGAGATCGAAGTTATTATTGTTACCGATAGCGATAGAACAGCCGGCAAAACACCTTTCATAATCTTGTTGTGTACTCTTTTGGTTACCAACGCGCAAGTACCGAACGTTTTAAGTTTGTGCGTGTTGCGTGCGACACGAAAAAAAGAAAGGGGAAGGGGGGGGGGGGGCATAATGTGCAGCGCGGCAAACGAGTGGGGCCAGAGGACGGCTCCAAACTCGATAAAAGGTGAAACAAGATCCTGCCACCATTCCGAGCGAGTTTGGGAAAAAAAGAAAGTCTGTGCAATCTCTAAGGGTTTCCAGGCCTACTTGGGTGTCTCGACTTCTCGAGAAAAAAAAAACTAGAATAGTAAAAAAGGGGGAAGTGCAAGATCCAGCAACCAAGGCGTTGCTCAGGGAGGACGGTACAAGAGAGGTTTCAGAGGGGCGTATGAAAAAAACAAGGAAGCAGAAGAGACGAGCGATGAATGGCTTGACGAGAAGTCGCCCCACGAAGTCCTGATTGTATTAAATGAAATCTCATTTTGCTATTCCATACGGTGCGAGTTAACCCGAAGGAAATAAATAACATGGTAGCTCGTAGTTGTATCAGTGCAATGCACTGTTTATTATTATCATTATTCTCTCTGTCACTAAACATTAAACTAACCCTTACATAAAAAGATAAATTTAATGTGCCCTTCTTGAAGAATCATTGAAGAACAGAGAGGTGACTAACAACTACCCAACGAACGACAGCATTTATCCACGCATAGAAAGGTGGGAACCATCTGAGGCAAGAACTGCAAGACAATTCTGAAACACCGCTGTTTTAAATGAAGTCATCCCTTTCTCATACCCTAGCGCCTTTTCATTGACATGCTTGTTTCTCGAAGGCCTCCCCTGAATTTTACAGCTTGCCGCCAACGTCGCAGGCACGCCTTTTGTTCGTAAGATGGCTGTGTGCTCGTTTGGCTCTGCAGCCGGTGGCCGATCTCAACTGACGGACGAAGCGCGGACCCGAGAACCCCTCGGCATTTCTTGGGATGCAAGCCACTGCATATACGCGCCCCTCAGTCGGTGTTTTGGTATTCCTGCAGTGAGTTTCTGAGTTTTAGGTATTTTTAGTGCGTGTCTGTCAACGGGGCTGAGAGTTACACGGACAGTAACAGTGTGGGCGAGAGAACGAGATCCGTGCGCGAAGCTCGTGCATGCACATGTGAATGCGCGAAGTAAGGTCTGCGTCTCCTCTTTGGTTTTTCAGTACACTTGCACATCCCTGGAACTAGCTGCCCTACCTGCTGCAGTCAAATACATCAGCCAGGAACTCCCCCAAGAATGGTCAGTTTTCACTGACTCCAAAGCAGCGCTTCAAGGCATGAAAGCGGCACTACGCCACGGCTCAAATGAACAACTAATTGCAGAGATCCGCACGCTGCACCACGCTGCAATATCCAAAGGCCATGATATCATTTCCAGTGGTTGCTAGGACACTGTGGCATTGCAGGAAATAACCAGGCGGACAACGCCGCCCGTTCTGCCCATAACGACGGACTTCCAGTCCAAATTCCGTTAACGAGAGCCGACGCAGCGAGTGGGCTTCGCTGTTTGGCTGTGGAGCTGACACATTCAGCTTGGAACACCGCACAGTTCTCCAACCGTCACCTCAAGGAAGATCTTGGGACCATGACCACAAAATTCATCTGCGCTCTAAGCTTACAAGGCGCTTCGCTGTTTAAAAGAGACTAACCTGATTGACAGACTGACTTTCTCACCTCCTCTCATATTCTACCCTCCCCCTTTAATCCCCCATTCTCCTTCCCCAGTGCAGGATAGCCAACCGGAATTCATTCTTTCTGGTTTACATCCCTGCCTTCCACCCTCCTTTTCTCCTCCTCCTTGCACATCCATATTTTTCATCCTTTCTTTTTTTTCGGGTTAGTGGGGTCATATACCAGTGCCCGCTCTCGCGTTCGCCTTTCGGAGGTACGGCCAATCGTTACCCCCAGCCCAGAAAAGGAAAGAAACAGAACAGACAACTCTCGGATTCTTCCTCTGGCAAGTCTATTTTTTTTTTTTTTGCTTCTTTAGCGTTTCCCTGCGACTGGCGTAATCCTGTTCATCTAAAGAAATATAAAAGCAGGCCCTTCTCGCTTCTCAGAAGGCCGCGGCCATGGTGTTGATCGCGGCGGCTGCGCTAACTTCTGTCCCTTCTAGACCATGCAGCCATCTCATCGTTTCGCGGGGGGAGGGGGGATGCCGCGTAGATGCCGCCATGCCGCTCACCCTCCGCTGGCCTTCCTCTCTTGACGGATGTTATGCAGTCGAAGAAAAACGAAACAACTCCAGTAAAATGGGTTAAGTGTTCGCTCTTCATTCTTCCAGTAGGCGTGGTTCTCTCGTCGTTACTAGAAGTGGGGCCTCAGCCCCACGTTCCTGGAACGGCCTCAGCCCCACGACACCAATCGTTCCTGGAACGATTGGAAGTCGCCCCAAACGGCGTCGGTGAGCCGCCCGAAATTGGCAAAAAAAGGCATTAAACAACATTCTATATTCTTCGCCATTTACCGAAGCCGTCTTTTTTGTAGCGAAGACACGCAGCCATAGCCGTGGTTGGCGACTGGCTGTAATTTATGAGGGAAGTTTCCGCCCTTTCTAGCTGAGGTCCGCCCTTATTCGAGGTCTATCGCATTGTTGCGTTCAGCGCCGAGGGTGCATGGCATGGTTGCGGTTATTGCAGGTGTAGTTATGGCAGATATAGCAAAAAAAAAATGAAATATGTCGATGATGTTCGCGCGCGCAGTTATCGAATTGACAAAAACATCGAAGGTTATTTCCGTTATATTATCCACCAAAAGAAACGCAAAGCACTCTAAACTTGGAATGCGTTCACCGAGACAAGAGGCTGTGTGGACAAGGGAACCAGCAGTTGAGCTTATCTCAGCATGTCAAGGAAATGTGCGAATTATCTCTAGTCCAACGTATTATTCCTTTAATTTACATCATTGATGAAAGGATTGTTTTGGGGCTGCTAATTCATCCTTAGTTATTGCAAGTAAAAGGGAGGGTAATCCTTCCAATAATGTCACGGTGTTTGTTTCAAGCAGCGCAACCCACTCGTCAGAATTATCAAAAGTAGCGCAAAGTCAACAGTGCAAGCACACTTTACCTTTTCTTAAAGAAGCGCCTCTTTATGTGGCAATATTTTGTTCCACGTCTCACGTGAGAAGTTTTGATAAAAAAATCGTTATGCTATTACAACTTTATTTCTTTTTATTATTTCTTTATTATTAATTATTATTAGTAATAATAATTGATTATTAATAATTAATGATAAAGAGAATAAGATTGGGATGCAGCGCATTTGGCAAGCACTCCCATATTATGGCTAGCAGCTCACCGGTATCGCTCAAGAGGAAAGTATTCAACAGTTGCATCTTACCTGTACTTACCTATGGGGCCGAAACGTGCAAGCTAACACAGAGGGTTCTACTTAAGTTGAGGACGACGCAGAGGGCTATGGAAAGAAAAATGGTAATGATAACGTTAAGAGATAGGAAACGTGCAAAGTGGGTCAGAGAAATAACTCCAATCACTGACATTCTTGTGGAAATCAAGAAGAAGAAATGGGCATGGGCAGGACATGTAGTGCTAAGAGAGGATAACCAATGGTCACTTAGGGTAACAAACTGGATTCCAAGGGAAGGAAAGCGTAGCAGGGGGCTGCAGAAAGTTAGGTGGGCGGATGAGGCTAAGAAGTTCGCAGGGGTCAAGTGGATGCAGCTAGCACAAAACCGGGTTAATTGGGGGAATATGGGAGAGGTCTTCGCCTTGCAGTGGATATAATCAGGCTGAGGATGATGATGATTACAACTTCATATATACTTAAGTGGTAGATCTGTTTTGTTTTTTTAACAGAGACGTAACAATGAATAAACATTATATTGCTTGTGAGTTTGTCATTCGATTCGATTTCAAATAATAGGAAAACGTTTTCACCAAGAAAATATTAATTACTTGTCATGGAGGAAACACTATGTGTGCGGAGTTTCACTGCAGACTTTCGGGGGTTCCCATCTAGCAGCGCCAATGACACAGAAGCATTACAGCGAGGAATCAGATCGTACGAAAAGTCACCATATCAAAACAAATTATAAAAATGAAATTTGAAGAGTTAAAACTGACCAATTATACTACCGTTATTAGGTCAGCCTGCTATGAATCAGTCGTCCCGCTGGCAAAGGTTCATTTTATTTTTTTTACTTTACCACTAAGCCTCATCATATTCAATGTTATTTAAAATTTATACCCTAATTCTGGCGTATCACCGTAAAGAAGTTGCGCCATGATGTTTTATAATTAGCGTTGTTAAGTGAAAAAGCTTTTCTATCTTTTTTTTGTGGTCGAACAACCGACCTCAAACTCTCACTTGGAGTTTGAGGTGAGATTGAGTTAGGTCGGTGGTGGCGCCAGAAAAATTGAGGTGAAGTCACCTTGTCAGACCTCAACCTCAATGCGTGAGGTTGAACTTGAGTGAGGCCAGGAAATTTTTGTTGAGGTTTAGGTGAGGTTGGATATTTTTGAGGTCAAATGCCTATCTCTAGCGAAGACAGAGAGGCATCCCGTTGTCGTAGTGTAACTTGGTGGACAGCAGCCCGACCGCTCAACTCTCGGCTTCGAGCGACAAACAACTTCGCCAGCCGAACATCGGCGCATTGTCATGGTCGACGCAGTGCGACAAGTAATATCCACGCAAAAAATGCGTCTGGCGATGGTCTGCCGACCTAAATCGGCCTATTCTCAACGCACCTTTAGTGCACACAGGCGCCGACTAATCAGTCATCAGTGAACATCCGCCACTCAGCTTAAGAAAGTGACGACCACTTGGGATGACCCGCTGATGAGCACCTCTGGGGCCAACTTTATTTCGCGATCAGGACGACGCACCGAAGCAGTAAAAATGAACAGACCATCTTATCCCTCAAGCTATGTTGTCCTGCAGCAGTGCTTCCGTGAAATGATTTTGGACATGGATTTTCTGAACAACGATTGGGCGATCATCGACCTTCTCTCAAAGCTGGTCCTGCTTTCGACGAACAACGCCATATCTATTGCGGCAATTTCGATTCCTATCGTTGCTCTGAACATCCTCGATGAAGAATTGATCTAAGGCCTCGATTAAGCATCTTAGTCTCTGTGGGCTCCAGGGATATCGAAACCTGCAAATTCGTCGCCGAGGGAAACACCCGTTGCTACCGGATCGAGGACTAGGCATTGAACGAGGTATCGCCCATTTCCGAAACGTATAAAGTGAGGTTCTGGTAACCAAGTTCGCAGGAGAACACCAACACTCAACAAGAGTACGACGATTGGTTTCATAGACGCAGTTAGCAGGCAACAGAGATGTATTTCTTCTCCCCGACCAAAGGCCAGAAGATACACCTGACCAAGGTCGTCAGCCCATCAAGCTCTACCTCGAAGCATACAAGCTGGGCTTATGAACCCAGAGGTGACAAGGCGCCACTCCCTTTCTACTCGGCTCATTCCAAACTTGTGAAAAGAGCAGTTGCAAACCTTTGTTTGTCAAATGCTCTCAAGAAGTCATGCACTCACACCATGGAGGCCAGTTTTCATCGCCAGGTTGACCGCCTTTCAGGATCTGGGTACCCATCACATTTGCTTGTTTCTGTTGCGGAACATTTGAACAAGAAGTTAAGACTCGAGCGTGTCGGTGCCCAACTAGGTGACGAGAACAGGGAGACAACAAACAAGCGCAGGATTGTGGCCATACCGTATGTGCACAACATTTCCCATCGCTTAAAAAAGATCGGTCGTAGAGCAGGCGTTAATGTAGTGCTTACTGCTCCTGAAAAATTGAAAAGCCTCTGCCGACGTGTAAACGCTGATGGATTGCAAAGGCCTAGGGGGTGCGTAACAAACCACCAGAGTCGATTTGTGGAGCGCGCGGAAGGCGTTGTTTATTCCATACCCTTGAAGTGTGGGAAGGAATACGCAGGACAGACTGGAAGGTGCACAAATGACAGGCTGAAACAACACAAAAGCAACGTCGAACAAAAAAGCAGGCATTTGGGGATCCATGTAAGAGACGCGCGTCAAAAACTTGCTCCGTGCAATTCACACAATGTAAAGTGCTAGCAAAACATAATGAGGCGCTGGTTCGTGAGATAATTGAAGCCGCTGAGACAGCTAGACTGCAGGAACGATGTGCAAGCAAACCGTCCCTGCTGTTAACACAAAAAGAAATCGAACTGCTGAATGTGCAATCGTCTCCATGAGTGTTTAGAGAGTGCACCACGCTGTGTGCAAGAGAAGGTTATGCGGCACGTGTATTTATTTATCTATATTTATGTTTATTTTTTTTTAACTTTGCTGATATCTGCAAGTCATTTGTACGCGATCTGTGGCGTTAGGGTATAAGAAGTTGAGGGTTTTTCCAAAATAAACGCTGTTGAAAGTCAGCACTCGTTGTGTCGTCCTCTAACCTTGTGCTCCCGTCCTGTGTTCCGCGCTGTTACCTCAAGATGCATAACCAACATGCCCAAGCTGCTATTCTAGAACACAAGACCAGATACGCACGCTTCTTGAACGCTACAGCTAGTGCTTTTCTTCAGCATCAAAGGGTTTGTGAGGAGCATAGGCCTTTCCACACCATAGATGCATTTCGGAAACAGCGTTAGAACAACGACACATATTCGAACCAATAAAAGCATTACGAGAACTCCAGTCATACTTAAATGACACATTTTACGCCGCCTACAATAACTGAATTACTAGAATGTACCAGCCGGCCTTATTAAATATTACCATTTAGCTTTAATCCCTTTTGCTTCATTCTTCGCAAAACGAAGAGTGAGGACAACGTCCGACTTTCCTCGCAAGAGTCCAGAGGCTGGCGTGCTCTCGCCGGGCACCAGGTCTTACTTGAAGAGAGTCATTATTGCCAGAGGTAAAATACACGCTTGGGTTTGAAGATACGTCAAGAAATCAGGGTTCAGGTGCAACGTTCTTACATTTTATGCCACAATATAATGAGAAACCAGTTTGTTCCGGTCTAGTTTTCGTTCCCAACACCGATAGCCCCGACGAAGAAAAGATTAGCGTCTGGCACGTTTTATATCCATGCGTCTTCAGTGCAGAATCCGACGCATATCAACTTCTGTCCCTGACGGAGTGCATCCTTCTTACAAGTTTAACTACCTAACCAACGTAAAGGGTTCGTTAGCCTTGGGAACACTTAAGAGGAACGAGCCTACATAGCACTGCGTTTTAGTTCGTAGTCATGTCATCGTCTTGCACACACGGACACATGCCTTTAAGACAAGAGGGCCCGGAGCAGCGGAAACGGATCACCGCATTCTCCCAGAGGGTCGTCGAAGTCCCCGTCCGAGTAGATGGCGCACATGGGGTCCACCTGCAGGTCCAGGCCCTGCCATATTGTTGTGTAGTTCTTCACGTTCACTGCCACCGTGTCCGCGGCGCGGTACCGGAAGACCAGTCCGGTTCCGCCTTGATCCTGTGGGAGCGGCAGCTCTCCAATGCGGCACTCTTGGAACCTGCCGCTGGACTCAAGCTGGCAGAAGGGGCTCCGCTGCGCCAAGCCAACGAACCTGCAACAAGCAGTGCACTGACATGCTTGAACTGCACAATAGCCAGTCTGTGCTTTATTTAATGTTTCAGATGACATGGAGTCGTATACGACTCCGTTTCCTGTAATTCTGTAAATGGCCACTTATCATGGAATAATAGCGCTTGAAGACGAGCAGACAGAGAGCACATACGCAATACAACTGTGGTCAGTTTTTTTTTTTAATATAAAAAAAGCAAGTTAACTTTTGCTCTCCTCAACGCCTTCCCAGACGTTGTAGAGTTGCCAACAAACCAGCCTACCCAATTAAACAATGCATAGCAATTAAGGCATAAAGATTCATTTTGGCTCAAGTTCCATGATGGTCGCATATATTCTAACCCTTTGTCTTGGGCCAAAGAGTAAGCTTGCCAGACCAGCTGCTGCGCGAACAAGACTGCAGAAGCATAATTTTAACGTGGGAGATAAAAGTACCAAATTGGCCATCCACTGTCATGATAGCTCACCTGGCAAGCGCCGTTCCCTATACTTCACGAACACAAGAACAGTCGCAAGAACATCAGCCGGCTCACTTGTGCAATATTTAGGCAGCCACAATTGACAAACAGAAGGTTCGCTGCGTTAGAGTATCGTCAATAGCCTTTCTAGAAAACGAAATCGCATTCCTTTCTGGGTCAATATTGCCGCGAAACCTACAAAACTGTATTTGTTGTTTTTTTTTTTTTGCAGCCGCTGGCATGCGGCCTTATCACTCTGATTCTGGTTTGCGTATCAGTTCTGTATAATTTGTTTATTAATGCTCGATGTCGCGAGGCGCACCTTATCAGTTTCGTTGTAGCGCAAGATGCACCAAGATCTGTCTCGAAGATTCTGATCACTCGCGTACGTTTCTACAATGTTCCAGGTTGTGCTAGTAGCAGTTTGCGACGTTCTGAGCAGCCTTTAAATTGAGCGCTGACGAGTGCGACCGGCATTCTTTGTTCGACGACCGACGAGCACGTTTGTTGCTATCGCCGCTGCCAAGTTGCTTAGTTCTTTTGCGGGCGCAAGTCAGCCCAATAAAGAGTTTCTTCAATGAAATCACTCACTCTTCATTTCTGTCATCGACCTTGTCACCATCACGTGACAATATGCTTCTGTTGCATCCCAAACCAGTTTTAACCTTTTCCTGATTTATTAAGTTCACATCGTATCACTTAATCACTTGTTTTGCCTCACATAAGTAATTCTTGTAGCTGGTTTTACAGTCACATTGACTTTTGGCTCCATTTTTGTGCGCGCCTTGGTTGAGCTAAAAATCTCGTTATAATGATTAACTGTGACGCAGGTCCCGGGAAAAGTCTTCACGCTGCTTGTGGCAGACCTCACCAGAGATGGGCAGCCTCATTTGGATTGAGACCTCAATAGGTTGCCCGCCTCTGTTCAACTCTATATCTGGGTTCCCGATACTGTGTAACTAAAAATAGCTCTAAGGATAATTTCTTTATTCTTCATTGAAGGTTAAACATAAGCAGCAGATTTCAAAACGTCTAATGTTGTTCTATTGCTACAGGGGACGAAATGTCTGGTGTGATTTGTGAGCAACATTAAACGTTAATGTTCAAACCTCACGAAGCTGCCCACCTCTGCCTGTCACCCTCAAACGTGCCTCAAACCGATGTCGCCCTGACGAGCCAGCTCTGAAGGAGGAGGAGGAGGAAGATGAGGAGGAAAGGCAGGGAGGTTAACCGGGGTAAAGGAACTGGTTTGCTATCCTGCACTGGGGGAGAGGGGTAGGTGGGTATAAAAGTTGTGGGTGAGAGAGGGATGGGTGAAGACAGAACAGTCACATCACAGACATGCCACATCACATCACGTCACAGTCATATCACGTAACATAAAGAATCATAGCCTTTCGATCAGTCCTGTACTTTTCATAAAGCGGAGCAGTGCCTGGGAGTCCTTCACCGCAGACGATCGCGGTGGCCAGGGACCTAAGATCTTAATTTCAGTCAGTGGGCGTCCATCTAGACGCTCCAGCGCACGGCATAGACACTGTATTTCCTCGCAGCTCTGAAGACGACGCATTTCACATGCCTGTGGAATTTACCGGCGCTAATCTGTACTCAGTCTCGCAAGATGTCTGCAGCATTTCGAAATGTGAAGACGATCTGGATCAATCAAGATAGCGCGCATTGCATGCATGTGTTTCTGCCCCATTAGAGGAAGGAGCGTCCGTGCACATGTCATGCAGTGGGCGCAGTTATTATTGGTACAGACTGCCCTTACCTTTAGAAGTGCAGCAAACAGCTTGCATAACATATAAAGTGTCGGCAGATGAATTAGGCGTCGGTTCTGCAACAGTAAGTGACTCAGCATGGCCCGTACTCGGACTCCGCATGGCTCAACCAGACTTGACGCGGTTGCAGGAGGTGGCTATGTGGCAACGTGGGGAGACCAGCTGTGTATTTGATTGGTCGTTAGTTCGCCCATCTGCTGCTTTTGTCGTCATGAACGATAGCGACAGGAAACGTAACAAAATATGGTGTCAGTGTATTTAATATTGTCACGTGGTAGTGACAAGGCTGTAGGCACGAAAGAGAAGACAGGCGTAATCGCACTGAAATCAACTATTTATTGGGCTGCTTTGCGCCCACAAAAGAACTGGGGCCGTTTTACAGACGGCTCACGCTCACAATCTTCCTCTTGGCCAGCGGCAACACGGCGGGAGTGGCCTTTCTTTAAGTCATCGACGTCTGCTGTTTACGTCATGAACCCACTTGAAGTGATGACGTTGGCTACCGGCGAATTGTGAGCGGAGGCTGTGAGCGACGCGAGCCGCTCACAACTCGTTTGTGAGCGCGCTCACAAAGGAAAAATGGCGGCGGTCTATGCGGCGGCCGGCGTTCTCGTGAGGCGGTAGCGGCGGCGCCCCGACGCGATCATCGGCGAAGGACGGTGTACGAAGACTGTTTGACGTGCCGGGCGAGATGTTTCGACGCATGTTGCTACTCGAGAAGGATATAGGACAGTGACTGTGCGACGCGACGAACTGAGATAGGTGTGTGCGGCCGAGTGCGCTGTCTGTGTGGCGGCAGATAATGTGTGCACTGCGCTTTTTCCGAGCTCCTAGTGGCTTCCAAACCGCTACTGGCAACGAGGCGAACATCGGCCTCGCGCAGCCGACACTTCGAAAGCGTTTGCGGCATGCAGCAAGGCGGCGGCGAAGAAAGGCTTCCTTCGTCACGGCAGCATACCGGGCGTCGTCGGGTTTGTCGACGGCCCATCGGGCGTCTACGAGTAGCCTTGTGATGTCCCTGTTCTCAGATATGAGATGCCGACATGATTTGGGCCATGAACCTCCCTACGTGGTATCTTGGCATGATGCTTTCTTCTGGCGGCCTTCTCGGCTGCACACAGGCATGACACAGGCCGAGGAAGGCCTTCTGCGAGGCGTCGAATTCACGACAGTGAGCCGTGCTGCTCTTTGCAAGATAAGTTACGGTAGGCTCCACATGCCTCACATGTATTGCCGTTCTTGGGCTTTTATAAAAGCTGAAACGTAAGACACGTCGTACATTTTTGAAATGCCTACGTAAGAAACGAATATTGGAATGCGTGTGTTTGATGCCTGTATTGAGTAGGAATGGAGCGCCATTTATACCGATATGAAGTGCAAGGCTGTCCTTACAGCAGTGTTGCTGAAACTTTCAATCATTCATTGTCTGCACTCCCATGAATGTCATCGTCAGCAAGACCTGGCAATGAGCTACTTGATGCGACTCTTCCATTGTGTCAGCAAGGCTGTTAAAGTTTATGAGGCTGTTGAGGTCGACAACGACGAAGAATGTGCTTAACAGCGTGCCATTTTCGGTTATGCTGGTGAAAGGGGCACCTGTTGGAGACATGGCTGCCAGTGCCATGGCATCCCGGTCCGGACTCTCCATAACGGCTATAGAACAAGGCATACACCTCCACAAGGTTAATGGTGGATAACTGCGTAGGCATGCTGAAGAGCCGCTTCCAGTGCTTGCAAAAATACTAGACGCTCCTCTACCAGCCAGAGCGTGTAACATGTGCCGTGTTGCATAACTTCTTTGGATGTCTTCCTGCCTGCAGACGAGGAGGGTACTGCTGGCTTGGACAAGAAAGGGTCACATCTGTGTACCGGCTACTTGGAAGTGGGATCACTATTGCCATGCATACCTCTAGGGAAAAGCCATACAGAATCATGTTAGCCTGTTCCACAGAACCTGCCACCAGAGCTGGCTGGCACAGCTGCCCATGGTGCGGCAACAGCTGCGGCGTCAATGCCAGCGCAACAATCGGCTATGATATACCACACGTAGCAGACCAACTCATCGCAGGCAGCCAAGTGCAGCGCCTTCTCGTGTCATGTCTGTGCCAGAAACCTTTGTGATAACGATGAATCTTCTCGAACCTCATCTGTCAAGTCAAATTTGTCTTCGTACCCCCCCCCCCCATTCACTGTTGCTTGCAACCGTGCATGTTGGTGTTTGTGTGTGTGCCTGTGTTTGAGTACATAATTAAAGTGTTTCACATAGAGGCAGCAATTGTGATGCCTATCGGAATGGGAAAGTCTCACAGAAGTTTTTTAGAAGCGCGTGTATCAACTGTGCCCCTTTATTTTCCTGCAGCGTTTCACACGCTTGAATATGCAGCAGCGAAACCAACTGCCTGCAATAGCACAGGCAATTATTTGCACATGCTGCACAATTGTGCTACACAGAGAAGACATGCACGAACAATTTTTTAGAGCCTGTAAGCTGGCACTGTACTCATCGCAGGTCTGACACACTTCAGAAACAAGAAAGGAAAGTATTGTGCATAAAACTGCGACTCAGAGGCATGACACAAAAGAATAGTTGCTTAATGATTACAGGCTTGCATAGTAGTTGTCATAGGCTTGGCACATTTCAGAAGCAGGAAACAAAGTATGGCTCTTAACAGTGCAGAAACATGACACAAGTAGTGCTATGTACAATGTTTGCATAAGGTAGTCTCCATTAGTGAACCTTCCAGGACTGCAGGCCTGCATTTACAGTTAGGACGCATAGAAAGCATTTGCTTAATGCTAAACAGTGTAAAGCTGACAAATTGAATGCATAATATTGCGAGTTTTAGTGCTCACAGTGATTGTAGCGTACGCGGAAAAACATCACATATGCATCAAGCAAATGGTGTGTGGGCAGAAGGTATCGCTCAAAAACAAAGCAACTCAGTCATGAGAACAAAGAAAAAAAAATACAGAGCACACTACAATGAAAGCTACATCGAAAGCCCTGTCACAGTGGCACTGCAGTGAATGAAGGCTTCGGGTTCAGTCATGGCAGGGGTGGAAGCATTCCCATGATCATGTTCTTTCCTTAACTATCCAGCTACATACAAACAGATGATAATGCAAGGACAGGGCTTCATTTTGGCCTACACTACATGCTTCACAGTCGTCTTGCATTTCCTAAAGAGAAGCAAATAGAACCACGGAGCCTGCACGTTGCACTTTAAGCACTTTTCTCATCGATACTAGTAGGCGCCGACCGAAAACACCTTCGCAAGTTGCCTTTGTCCATTTCCGTGTCAAGCGCTTCATGAAATTTTATCGCTGCAGGCCCTGGACTTCGACTGCATTCTATTAGATTTTCAGCATGCTCACGGCACTTGCACGGTACTTCGATTACCGACGACACTAAAAAAAGCAGCACCTTCTCGGGGAATCAGCTGTTTGCTTGCAGGCCGCCATGTGCACGCCATGACGCCGCCGGCGCAACCTCGCGGCAACAAAAGTTACCTAATAGCAAGTATAACTACACAACTAAGAACGCTTCAACTTGAGCTCAATGTTAATCAATACTAAAAATAGCATCTTGCCAAAATAAACCTTCGTTTGTTTTATTTATTGCGTATTAGTTGCGTCGTGTTAGAAAAAGTTAGGAGACGGTCCCTGCTCAGTTTTGTGCCACACTGTGGCATCAACGTTTGCCGAGGATTCGGGACTACTAGGGCGGAGCCACGCTAAAAGTCGCTGGTAATTGGACGATTTCGTACTTCGTCACGATTGACGTCTCAAGGCTGCGTCACAGCTTCGTAATTTTGACGTCACGCTCACAAACTTGTGAGCGGAGTCCGTAATACGGCCCCTGAGCAACTCGGCGGCGGTGATTGCAGCAAATGTGCTCGTTGGTCGTCGAATAAAGAATGACGGTCGCCCCCGTCAGCGCTCATTTTAAAGACTGTAAAGAAAAATCTAGATAAAGCCTCGGCGCATCTTGCGCGACAAAGAAAATGATAAAGTTGCGCCTCGTGACAACGAGTATAAACAAACTCAAAGAATACAGGGGCCGAATTACGGACTCCGCTCACAAGTTTGTGAGCGTGACGTCAAAATTACGAAGCTGTGACGCAGCCTTGAGACGTCAATCGTGACGAGTATGCGAAATCGTCCAATTACCAGCGACTTTTAGCGTGGCTCCGCCCTAGTAGTCCCGAATCCTCGGCAAACGTTGATGCCACAGTGTGGCACAAAACTGAGCAGGGACCGTCTCCTAACTTTTTCTAACACGACGCAACTAATACGCAATAAATAAAACAAACATAAGGTTTATTTTGGCAAGATACTATTTTTAGTATTGATTAACATTGAACTCAAGTTGAAGCGTTCTTAGTTTTGTAGTTATACTTGCTATTAGGTAACTTTTGTTGCCGCGAGGGTGCGCGGGCGGCGTCATGGCGTGCACATGGCGGCCTGCAAGCAAACAGCTGATTCCCCCAGAAGGTGCTGCTTTTTTTAGCGTCGTCGGTAATCGAAGTGCCGTGCAAGTGCCGTGAGCATGCTGAAAATCTAATAGAATGCAGTCGAAGTTCAGGGCCTGCAGCGATAAAATTTCATGGAGCGCTTGACACGGAAATAGACAAAGACAACTTGCGAAGGTGTTTTCGGTCGGCGCCTACTAGTATCAATGAGAAAAGTGCTGAAAGTGCAACATGCAGGCTCCGTGGTTCTATTTGTTTCTCTTTAGGAAATACAAAACGACTGTGAAGCATGTAGTGTAGGCCAAAATGAAGCTCTGTCCTTGCATGATCATCTGTTTGTATGTAGCTGGATAGTTTAGGAAAGAACATGATCATGGGAATGCTTCCACCCCTGCCATGACTGAACCCGAAGCCTTCATTCACTGCAGTGCCACCGTGACAGGGCTTTCGATGTAGCTTTCATTGTAGTGTGCTCTGTATTTTTTTTCTTTGTTCTCATGACTGAGTTGCTTTGTTTTTGAGCGATACCTTCTGCCCACACACCATTTGCTTCATGCATATGTGATGTTTTTCTGCGTACGCTACAATCACTGTGAGCCCTAAAACTCGCAATATTATGCATTCAATTTGTCAGCTTTACACTTTTTAGCATTAAGCAAATGCTTTCTATGCGTCCTAACAGTATATGCAGGCCTGTAGTCCTGGAAGGTTCACTAATGGAGACTACCTTATGCAAACATTGTACATAGCACTACTTGTGTCATGTTTCTCCACTGTTAAGAGCCATACTTTGTTTCCTGCTTCTGAAATGTGCCAAACCTATGACAACTACTATGCAAGCCTGTAATCATTAAGCAACTATTCTTTTGTGTCATGCCTCTGAGTCGCAGTTTTATGCACAATACTTTCATTTCTTGTTTCTGAAGTGTGTCAGACCTGCGATGAGTACAGTGCCAGCTTACAGGCTCTAAAAAATTATTCGTGTATGTCTTCTCTGTGTAGCACAATTGTGCAGCACGTGCAAATAACTGCCTGTGCTATTGCAGGCAGTTGGTTTCGCTGCTGCATATTCAAGCGTGTGAAACGCTGCAGGAAAATAAAGGGGCACAGTTGATACACGTGCTTCTAAAAAACTTCTGTGAGACTTTCCCATTCCGATAGGCATCACAATTGCTGCCTCTATGTGAAACACTTTAATTATGTACTCAAACACAGGCACACACACAAACACCAACATGCACGGTTGCAAGCAACAGTGAATGGGGGGGGGGGGGGGTACGAAGAAAAATTTGACTTGACAGATGAGGTACGAGAAGATTCATCATTATCACAAAGGTTTCTGGCACAGACATGAAACGAGAAGGCGCTGCACTTGGCTGCCTGCGATGAGTTGGTCAGCTACGTGTGGTATATCATAGCCGATTGTTGTGCTGACATTGACGCCGCAGCTGTTGCCGCACCATGGGCAGCTGTGCCAGCCAGCTCTGGTGGCAGGTTCTGTGGAACAGGCTAACATGATTCTGTATGGCTTTTCCCTAGAGGTATGCATGGCAATAGTGATCCCACTTCCAAGTAGCCGGTACACAGATGTGACCCTTTCTTGACCAAGCCAGCAGCACCCTTCTCGTCTGCAGGCAGGAAGACATCCAAAGAAGTTATGCAACACGGCACATGTTACACGCTCTGGCTGGTAGAGGAGCGTCTAGTATTTTTGCAAGCACTGGAAGCGGCTCTTCAGCACGCCTACGCAGTTATCCACCATTAACCTTGTGGAGGTGTATGCCTTGTTCTATAGCCGTTATGAAGACTCCGGACCGGGATGCCATGCACTGGCAGCCATGTCTCCAACAGGTGCCCCTTTCACCAGCATAACCGAACATGGCACGCTGTTAAGCACATTCTTCGTCGTTGTCGACCTCAACAGCCTCATAAACTTTAACAGCCTTGCTGACACAGTGGAAGAGTCGCATCAAGTAGCTCATTGCCAGGTCTTGCTGACGATGACATTCATGGGAGTGCAGACAATGAATGATTGAAAGTTTCAGCAACACTGCTGTAAGGACAGCCTTGCACTTCATATCGGTATAAATGGTGCCCCATTCCTACTCAATACAGGCATCAAACACACGCATTCCCATATTCGTTTCTTACGTAGGCATTTCAAAAATGTACGACGTGTCTTACGTTTCAGCTTTTATAAAAGCCCAAGAACGGCAATACATGTGAGGCATGTGGAGCCTACCGTAACTTATCTTGCAAAGAGCAGCACGGCTCACTGTCGTGAATTCGACGCCTCGCAGAAGGCCTTCCTCGGCCTGTGTCATGCCTGTGTGCAGCCGAGAAGGCCGCCAGAAGAAAGCATCATGCCAAGATACCACGTAGGGAGGTTCATGGCCCAAATCATGTCGGCATCTCATATCTGAAAACAGGGACATCGCAAGGCTACTCGTAGACGCCCGATGGGCCGTCGACAAACCCGATGACGCCCGGTATGATGCCGTGACGAAGGAAGCCTTTCTTCGCCGCCGCCTTGCTGCATGCCGCAAACGCTTTCGAAGTGTCGGCTGCGCGAGGCCGATGTTCGCCTCGTTGCCAGTAGCGGTTTGGAAGCCACTAGGAGCTCGGAAAAAGCGCAGTGCAAACAGTATCTGCCGCCACACAGACAGCGCACTCGGCCGCACACACCTATCTCAGTTCGTCGCGTCGCACAGTCACTGTCCTATATCCTTCTCGAGTAGCAACATGCGTCGAAACATCTCGCCCGGCACGTCAAACAGTCTTCGTACACCGTCCTTCGCCGATGATGGCGTCGGGGCGCCGCCGCTACCGCCTCACGAGAACGCCGGCCGCCGCATAGACCGCCGCCATTTTTCCTTTGTGAGCGCGCTCACAAACGAGTTGTGAGCGGTTCGCGTCGCTCACAGCCTCCGCTCACAATTCGCCGGTAGCCAACGTCATCACTTCAAGTGTGTTCATGACGTAAACAGCAGACGTCGATGACTTAACGAAAGGCCACTCCCGCGGTGTTGCCGCTGGCCAATAGGAAGATTGTGAGTGTGAGTGTGATTGTGAGTGTGAGCTGTCTGTAATACGGCGCCAGGATTGATCCGTGCACTAGAATCAGAGTGATAAGGCAGCCTGCCGGCGGCTGTGTAAAAAAAAAAACAAAGATTATAATGGTCCGCAGCAATATGCTTATGCAGCCCAAACGAGACAATTTCGCTGTGTTAACCGGAACATGACACATGCTTTAAACCTATGCTGTATTCCTTATACGTATACCTGAGAGAAGTGAACGGTTCAGCAAGTGTTAAGCTAAGCACACTGCGTCATCGCACCTTGCAAGTTTCAGTTATCGACGGCTACTAAATCGAGCTAATGCATGAAGGCCGAAACAAATATGCTTACTAGAAAAAAGAGAACGTATTCCATCTTTCAGGCTAGCGTTTCTTTGCTCCAAAGATCCAGCTAGCGTTCTCACTGCTACGTTATTTCATCCTGGAGAACCAACAAATTATGGGAGACACTTAAGCTCTGCCTTTAAGGGCATGACGCTATAGCGTATACGCTACCACACGGCATAACCATGAGCATGCCTGCGTGGCCTATGTCCCGGGCAACGTGACCCAGCGTGCAAGTCCTCGCAGGCTGATTCTAATATCACCCTCCCATATGAATGAAGAGTACAGAGTTAGCAGCTCCTGCTAAAAGTAACCTAAATCCAGTGATTTCGTGATCATGTCAGCTGCCAGATACCATGTGCCTGTCAGCGCCACGCTCATCATTTTTCGCTTACAGCGGCCACGCCTGATTTTCGGGTGAATGGGGCCTGTAGTGCTATCGGTGTCAAAGAACAGAAGGTACGCCTTTGTCATCTTGCAATGGCTTGTATTGTTCGTAGTAGGAGCGCGCTGGGGTGAAGGGGAAGTAGAATGAGATACAAGCAACCCACTCTCCATGGGAAGGAGACAGAAGCCCGTCACCTTCCCTTTTCTTTCTAGCCTTCACTGCAGAACCACAAAATGTCCGCCAGTATAGGAAAACAAACTTTCTGTTAAGCACTTTACCTCAGACGGCTTCCCTTGGCTGCGACGACCCTGTTGAACGTCTCAACAGCGGCCGATACAGGCCAGCATATGGAGAATCTCGCAACGGCGTCCGACTCGCGAAGCCTGCGAAATAACGCGTCAAATCCGGTGTCCTCGAGGCGAGCGCAGCGGTCACCCTCCAGCAAGTAAAAGTCAACCAGCTCCGCCGGCTGCGGTGTGGATGCGGACAAGGCGACGACAAAGGGAACGCGGTTGAGGGCAGCCAGTTCGCGAAGGTGTCGCACAATCATTCCTAAGGCGGCGTCGTTCCCGGGTCGACTGCACAAGTGGGAGTCGAACCCGCGCCAATCCAAGTGAACGCCCGAGAACCCATGTTCCTGCGCCCACTCGAGCAGGTTTGCAGCGAAGTACCTGCATCACGCGCGCCCCACGCAGCACGTCCATAAGATGACGCATATGCCAGTTATTTGCCAACGAGCAAACAAGCGCAAGTTTCCCCGTCTTTTTCTCACGAGAATAATAGACACGAGCACCTCTCGCGTGTAAGTTGTTACACTCCGCGCAGCTATGAAAGAAAACCGAACAAGGATTGAGGGGAACTTCAGTTCGCAAGCTAAGCCAGCGTTTCAAGAATGGGACTTGAATTCGCCTGAAAAAACAAAATTGCTGTGATTTAGCTTGTGTTTAAACAGGGAGTTACGCTATCTGCATGGCTACACTTAGGTTCGGCTTGAAACTAAAGACCTGGCTTTTGCACATAGTAGTTTATTCTATGGTTTCACCTTCATATATGCCATAGAGGGCACTTTTCACCAATAAAGTGTAAAACCCCTTGATACTTTGAAAGTTACGCCAACGATTGAACTTTGCCGCCGCCGCGCTACCTCCTCGCCTCCTCCTCGCCCCTTGCGCGCCCCTTCGCTGAAGGCCGGCTCTCCGCCCGATTTCCTGAGCGACGATTGGTCTCCCTGCCGTTGCCATTGGAAACCGACGCGCGTCCGGCGTTTTCCTTGTGTTTTCTTTTTCCTTCGCGCCATTTTTCTCCTAGTCTCGGCGAGCGAATATTGCGCGCTGTGCTTTTATTGCAGCGTGCAAGCTCTATGCCGTGCTCTTCTTGCTCGTACAATGCAGCAAGCGGCCTGAAGATGGTTATGCGGTGTTCATGATATCTCAAGTCAAGCGTGACGGCTTGCGCACGAGTCAATGGATTCACAAGATTAGTCGAAAGACGTTTATTCATAGAAAGAACAGAGCTGTTTGCGACGTCGGGTGCTTTCTCACTCCCCGTAATAACGCGTCACCTGACGCTGCGTTTTTTATTCCTGCTTGCTCCTCAATATTTTTGCGGCGGCAGCATATTCATTGTATAAAAATAAGGTTGTCCTCTGCAGCATGCTGAATATTCTGCGAGGCTCCAAGGCTCCATCATTTAACACGCTTCGACTTCTGTACAGTCAGAAACAGGGCGCTATAATCTGCTTTTTGCTGTCAGAGATAACTGGAAACTTACAGTCTCTCGATTGCATTTGTCGCGATTAAGCTAGGATCCCTGGCCTCCTTCACAAAAAATCAAAATTCGGACTTGTAGAGGAGCTAGCCTTTCCAGTTTGTACTTGTAATGTGCGTCGGTTACTCGGGAGCAATTAATGCTGGCCATGAAAAACTCTTTGGCAAGTAAACCTGAGGTATTGCGGGTAATCTGCGCTAGTTAGGTCGTACGGCAATTTTTTTTTTTTCAATTCTTGAATGTGTTGCCATGCTTCGACGCACGCGTGGGTTAAAAAATATGCGTTCGTTTTATCAGGGATACGGCCAATGTGCAGGAGGTGTTCATATGATCATACACGCTTCACTTTGACCATGACTACTAGGCGTTGGCAGGTTACCTTCGCTTTGAAAGCTGGAGCTCTAAAATCGCGATTCCGCGCATTCATTTATTGCGAGGAAAGTTATCCCATCGATGTCAAATCAGCCGGAATCATTGCATCAATTTTCTGTATTTACGAAACTTAAACAATCAATAATGATTATAGTTATGATGTAAAAATAGGGGAAAATTTTGCGAGCAACAATTCTTAACACTGTAACATTTTACTCATTTCAATTGTATGCAAGATTTCTTTTTCACCTAGCCTGAGTGATTAACTCATCGCTCTATGTTCTAGCTACATTTCACTGAAGACCAGTTTGAGCCGCCAATATTACACGAACTCAAAAAAGAAAAACAGGCCAAATGCAGTTCCATCAATTTTCTCTCACCGGCCTGTCCTGAAGTAAAGGAAGCCTCCTCGACAGAGACATGAACCTCGCTCTGATAGTAGCCAGTTATTTCTGTGGCTTGCTCTTTTCCCACCTCCATTTATGAGAAAACAAGAAAGTATAAGAATTAAAAGTCAATGTATAGTTGTCTCGTCAGATATTATCAGATAATAGATATGACTGACAACGTAAGTCAATGAAAATTGAAGTATATCAATAGGTCATGGGGCGGCATCAGATTAAATAGTGGTGGTTATGAATAGTGATAGGTAATGATGGTGACTGTTACGGATAATAATAGTAAATGATAGTAATAGGCCCGGATAGTGAGGTGATAGTGTTCGTTGCGGATAGTGACAGTTACGATAGGTCTCTGGCATTAGTAGATATAGTGATAGATAGGATAGCAGTAGTTAATGAATTGGCAGTTATATGCTTTCTCATTTCCGCACGTTGAAGACCTATGTGTACCTTGTAATTTTTTTATTTGATTCTTGCGTTCAATGAAATCAAGCTCTTTTACATAGCGCATGAGACCACAGCATGCTTGCCCCAGAACTTCAGTGTGTCGGCAATAGGGCCCACCACTTCTCCCAGTGTACCCTGCTGTCTTTTAACCACACGCGAAGTCAGTGAGGGGCCGCGTACTCATAAAATTATTTAATTCCTCCATCAGCATCATATCAAGACTGCCGTTGCAAACCTGTTCCTTGCCTCGAAGCAGCAAGGAACAGCTCAAAATTTGGTTTTATACAAAATTAACTAATTACGCAGATTATCGCGGATCGTTAACTAGCACAGTGCCATTACACTTGGCCTAAGTTTTCCAACGGTATACGGTTCGATGTTGCAGCTAAAATTTAGATTTTAATTGCAATTTACTAAATATCAATTTATTTGGCTCAATAATTGATCGAAATACATGTACAATTAACCAATATTCCAATCTCATGGTTGATCACGTGACATATACTATGCTTAGAGAGATAGCTTGACAGTATAGCGAAATAGACTAAGTCCTGCTTTGACCTTCTCTGATCTTGAAGTTCAAAGCACCAGCCTGGATCGTTTTCCCAAGTTTTACCGCGGTGACAGATTTCACGCTCTAAAAAAACAAACCCAGACAAAGTCAGAGGCAGTACTAGATTAAGTGCACAAAGCAAAACCTTATCATGAGACTTAAAAAGTGTCTGTAGCACAGAACTCGCCTGAAAGTTTTGTTTATCAGTATTGCCCATTCAAACAGTTCTAAGAAGAAACCAATCAATTCACGAACTTTACTTTCGGCATTCTCAATGCTTTTCTCGCAATTTTTCAAAAATTTTGTGCACTCCTGAAGCGCAGACCTGGCCCAAAAGCTCGCGCTTCACTCACTGCTGCGGCCGGCCGGCGGGCGTCAAGGAGAAAAAGCGTGTCGTGCGCAGCGCTCGCCGCCGCCGCGCGAGGAAAATCGAGGAGGAAAGCGCGGCGCGGAGGAGAGTGTCGCTACTTTCAAATTATCAAGGGACTTTAATAAAGTGCGATGAGGCGAAAGCCTCTATCGCGCGGTGGTCCGAAGCCCTCTCCTAGGCACCTCTTTCTGTTCTCACTCCCACCGTCATGATGACGTGATAGCGTAAGCTACCAGCAGACATATAAAGCCCCGCTTTAACCGAGCCGCATGAACGTACCTGCATGGCCTAGGGATAACGTGAATGCAAGGGTCTTGGCGGGCTGATTGTGATATAGGATGGACAGTTGGGCGAGTTGGTACAATTGCATAGTGGGTGGAACAGCGCGTCTCTTCTTGTGCTTCGTCTTTTCATGCTGTTCCACCCACTATGCGATTGTGATATCACCCGCCCATATGAAGTTGGCCGCTCCTGACAAACGTAATGTCAGGAAGCACTAAGTCCAGTTATGGCTCGGCCATGTCAGCTACCAGCTACCGTCTCCCGCGACTTCTTTCTTCGCTCTTCGGACAGGCACGGACAAGCACGGCGAAATGGCGAGACTGTGGCCAATGTAGCTTTCGCTACAAAAACATACGAGTCTCCTTGTCGAAACGTTGGCTTGGTTTGCGAACTCGGGCTCCCCTCAATCCTTATAGGCTCCCAAAGCACCGCGCGGCGACGCTGCTGCTCCTGACGGGAAGCGCCATCAATGGCAGAAAAATAGAAAGTGGGAACATGGGGGCCAGCCACGCGTTCTCCTTGCACTGCCATATTCCCGCTCCCTTCCGAGCACGTGGTGAGTTCGCTCGCTGCATCTGCGGCGCTTCGCAGAGTACCCTCACCGGCAAGGCTTGAGAAAATTCTGTTTGCTTGACTTTTATTTACCGCAAATCGAACTGAATAAGGTGGAAAAGTTCATTGATAATGTGCAGTGTCTGAAGCAGGCAGGAGACAACTACGATAAATACTGGACGCAATGTGCGTTTAGGAAGTCAGCGATCGCATTGCAAACGCCGAATTATTTGTGTTAGTGATTTTAAATGACAACACACAGCTCGTTCGCTCGAAACGCCGCCAGCGTAGTAGTAGCTGCACCACGTATCGAAAATATTTGATCGAGAGCTCCATAAGAAAGCTATCATTGCATACAATGATAAAAAAAAATAAATTGTGAAGAGTTTATGAAATTAATGTAATTGATGAATGAGAATAATAAGAGATGAAAAAATGAAAAAGCGGATTCAAAGGTGTCTGAATGCTAAAAAAAACGACACTGCTTAGTAATGCTAATTTAAAAAATGTAATAGAAACGGGAAATATTTGTGACTGATACTTAATTCAAGTACCAGGAAAAAAATGAAATTTGAATCAATAGGTGTCAAACTGCTCAGAGTGGAGAGCCAGTGTTTGCCGTTGCTAAGTATCGGTGTATAAAAGTAACAGTACATATAGAATAAACCAATGTAAATAAAAGCAGAAAAATAAATACTGTAAAATACTCTCCGTGTGTGTGTGAAACGCTCTCGCGTCATACCTTTAACGGCGGGGCTTAATTGTCCCCTAATTTTTGGTTGGTTGGCTGGTTTGGCTTATGGCCCTTAATGTGGCAAAGCCACTCAGGCTATGAGAAACAGCGTAATGGATGGCTCCCAGACTTTCGGCCACCTAGGATTTTTTAACGTGCATTGACGTCTCACAGAATTCGCGCACTTTGTTTTTCTTCTCTCTTGCATCGAAAATCTAATTTTTAGTATATGCTCGAAATACTGAACGCTCTATAAGCACCACGAATCGAAGCGCTCAGTGGCGCACTCGGTCAATATTCTGCGCTGTCGAATATGGTAAAGTATAAGTAAAGGTATAAGTAAAGTAAAGGTTAAGTAAACGTCTCTTTGGGATGAAAATTAACTGCTTGCTGGAGACATTTTTCTGTGCAAGTGGTATCTGTCAACTTAAAAGCCTTGGTAGGTAATAGACACGCGTTCTCCATTCAGTGAAACATTCCCCACTGAACTGTTCATGAGGCAGCGGTACGCTTAGGCTCTGGAAAGGTAGGCTAGATTCGAAGCTAGCTCTGAAGAAGATGTCTCATCTAATTTCGATTCTCACGCCGTGTTTGGACTTGAACTGTGTGAGAATATGGGCTATTCTGGCGCTCGACTGGTTGTGAAAACTCAGTGTTCGGTGCCGATGGAGCCAAACAAGTGTATGCGAAGCACACGCTTAAAGAGCTGGAGTGCAAATACATGCGCAACGATGTCAAGAAAATTTATAACACGTTTTAGTGCTTTATGTTTCTTTGCATCCACTCCCTCAGGATTAGGCAGGGATGCTACGAAGGTTAGTATTTGTTGCGAAATATTTGGGAAGCTGGTATCGCCTTTAAGAGAGTGATGAAACTCGATGCTAGTTACATTTGCTTATTCAAAGGAGACATGGTCATCCCATGAAGTGTTTTTTTTCCTATGCGGAAGGTGCCCGTGCAAAGCTGGAACTTGCGCTTATTTCAAAACGAAGCTGCGGTTGACTTCAGTTAAATTATTACGAAGTAAACACATGCACCAGTGGGGCAATAGCCGCGAGTTGGAAAAACATTCATGCTATCAATGCAGTGAATCGGTAAAGTCAATTCATCAATTCTGAACACACACGAAATGCTTTCCGGTGAGTAATAGTTCGTTTTTAATTTGATCGGCAGCTTACACTGTCTGAACGAACCGTTAGCCTGTTCAGATCTCGTCTCACCTTTCATAGCTGACAAGGAGACCACCATTCCTGAACGGATACTTACTGAATCAAGTCTTTTTATCGTTTCGTACAAAAGGCGTCCACTGTGAGAGAGCGCGTGTGCCAGACGACTCTCTTTTCTTTGTGCCGTTTCTGCTATCGCGAACAATCTACTTCTTACACCACTGTCTAAGAAGCACACCCAGCTACCCGTGCGGCGACTCCGCTGCGCCCCAGCTGGACAGAACAGCACGTGTGCACGCGCGTCGCCTCCAGTGTCAGAGAGAGAGAACATTACGAGTCGTCCAGAACTAACATTTTCACATTTTCTTTTTTCCCGCGCACCATAACCGAATGGAATAACTTGCCATTATCATCCCTTCAGGACTTTGATTCCTTAGAAAAGGCCGTGCATTGATTTGCTGTCTTGCTTCTACTCGTGTATAATTTATGTTCATGTTTTTGCACTTTATGCTTTTCTGTTTTCTTTGGAATTGTTGCCCCTCCTGCCAGGACCCTTCACTGGGTCTGCAGTATGATCAAATAAATAAATAAAAATAAATTGTCCAACAGAGTTACTATCCCACTTTTCGGGGGTGAGACCCGGAAGGTGGGACAGTCACCTCAGTTGCAGGCCGGTAGTTCTTGGGCCCCAGCGGCATCTTCGGCCAGTTGAACAATTTCTCTTCGGGCTCTTCGGTCTAGGTGTCTATTATATTTTAGCCCTACCTGGTGACATCGCACATTCACATGTTATCTGATCTAGTTATCCCCTTTGCTTACATAGAGAACAAAGGTCTGATGGTATTTATATATTCATACATCCTTTCCCCTACGTTCAATTCCATGAGGCCCTGTAGAATAGCATCGTATCTGACACTGTCAAATGCCTTCTTCAGATCCAATCCTACCATCTTTTGATCTTGATTTCACTGTGTCATGGTGTATCCTAAGCATAATATCTTGCGTACTAAGATGTTGCCTGAACCCTATGACATCCCGGGGCCATAAGTCATTCTCCTCCATGTATCTGGTCTGTCTACTCTGAATCACATGTTCGAATAGTCTAAATAACATGATGTGAGTGATATTGGTCTCAAATTATCGACCGCCGGAGGTTTTCCGGGTTTGGCTACTAGCACTATCTCAGCAAATGTTTATCGCTCTGGAATTTCCCTCATTTGCCAGCATATCTGCATGAAATTAGTTAGCTCCACTATCGAGTTGTTATCAAAGTTGCTCATCATCTTGGTCGTTATTCCATCCGGCCCCGGGGCCGATTTCGTCTTTTGTCTACGGAGTCTGCCACCACTTCTGCTACCATTATGGGGGCATCTAGTCGCTGGTTTGGGTGTCCTTTGCAGTTTTCTAATTTATATTTCCTTACTTCTGCAATATATTTGTCTTTAAGTTCTTTAATGAAACCCTCATCGCTGCCTCCATGATGGTGCCTAGCCTTTACCACATAATACAAGTTTGGGTTCGAGTTTTCTCGGAGTCTAGAAGGTGCCGCATTATGCTCCATGTCTTAGCCATACCCATTTCGTTTTCCATTTGATTGCACCTGTCTCCCCAGTTCTGCCACGCCGGCGCCAGCTATTTCCAGTAACGCCGCTTCGCCCTCTCGGCGCTGTAGTCGCAAGCGGAAGCTTGAGCTTGGGTTCCCTATTCGGTTCTCGTTCATACTGTGTAGCCGTCGTCTACCCCTCATTCTATACCTGGATACTCTGTGGAGCTGTGATTTAACTTCATGATGTGCTTCCGTTTTCACGCTACAATTTCGCTACCATGTACAAATCACGTAGCCCCTGACCAGAGCCGCTAAAATGCGTATTCCTCTGTTACCGTCTATTTCGATTACACGCTTGGTAACACATACCCTATATTAACGCGATGCATTAAAGGCCTCTTTCATCGGCAAATCCGGCCGCAGCGTCACTGTCGGCGTTGTGAGCAAAACATCACGACCGCAGCACTGCGGAGATGGTAGCTGACTAGACGGCGTGATTCTGTTCCCTCAACAGTAGGGTTCTCTAAGCAGCGTCACCTGGCGATAGATAGCGGAAGTCTAGTAAAAATTAATAATAACTTGTTTAGAGCTTGCCATAATCGATGCTTCGGTAGCGCAATGGATTGACACTACTTACCTCAGCACTAAGCGAATTAAACATCTGTTCGAATCCTGTAAAACCAACAATTTTTTGTTTTAACCGATGCATTTAAATAAAAAACCAAGATCCTTCCTGGGGAGTGTTCCCGTTTAGGTTGCAATATGTAGTTTTTTTTATTTCTTAATAGCCGCAAAACCAGCCGTGAACAAAGCCACGAGGTGATGGCACGACAATGGTAACACTAATCAATTACATTCACGGTATTCATTTCCTGCCTTCAGTTTGTGTATGTTACCTTTAGGTTGCATTCAGAGACACCTTTCGGTAACTATCACCGTTTAACCCGCTGACAGGCAACCAGTGAGCAGAAAGAAGTTACGGGACTCTACCGTTGAGGAGACGGAATTACGCGACTAGACGTAGGGCTCCTCACATTGTTTGGCAGGAGCTTCCAATTGAGGCCTCTCCTTTTATGTGAGAAGTTGATGTCAGAATCAGCCTATCAGGCCGCTTGCATCCACGTTGTCGCAGGCTGCGCAGGCGCGT
This sequence comes from Amblyomma maculatum, assembly GCF_055883805.1. Taxonomy (NCBI): domain Eukaryota; kingdom Metazoa; phylum Arthropoda; class Arachnida; order Ixodida; family Ixodidae; genus Amblyomma; species Amblyomma maculatum. The sequence goes on from NC_139348.1 coordinate 28,940,416, forward strand.
TCATAGGGCTTGGTTAAAGCGGGGATTGACAAGTGGGCTGCTACCCTACGCTATCGTGTCTTAAGAGCCTTCCATAATTTTAATCACTCCTTTTGTGTTGCAGAAGTAACTAATGGCGTCATCTCATCCCTAAAAACGCACACCCGTCCAATACACACAAGAGAAGAAAATAGCGGGGTAACAACATTTTAGAGGGCGCTTTGAATCACAAAAGTGCGGTGAGGCGAAAGCCATTATAGCGCGGTGGATCGTTCAGTTCAGTTCAGGCGTTCAGTCGTGTCCGACTCTTCGTGACCCTATGGACCATGTCACGCCACGCAATGGTATTGTGACTGGCCATAGGATTTTCTTGGCAGGAAATACTGGAGTGGGTTGCCATTACCTTCTCCAGTGAATCACATTTTGTCAGAACTCTCTGCCGTGACCTGTCTATCTTGGGTGGCCCTACACAGCAGAGCTCACGATTTCATCGAGTTTCGCAAGCCCCTCCGCCACGACAAGGCAGTGATCCATGAAGGGGGGTGGATCGTAGCTCTCCACAAAGGCACCTCTATCCCTCTTTCTTCTTTCACTCCCACCTTCCTCCCTTCCTTTACGGCGCGGTACATGTGTCCGCGGAGAATTGTGACTGATACTGCGCCCTTGCTATCCTGTATATCAATGTCAAACGCCGCTGATGCCTGCTGTACTATCGCCTCCTAGATATCTAGATCTGCTTCTATTCGCTGTGGTGCGGCATTCGAGGAAGCGGCAAATGAAAGACGCCGCACGGACGCCTGGATCGGACGCCCGGCGGCGTCAGCTTCGTGTATGCATGAATCGCCTACTGGCATCATGACCTGCCGTGACAGTACATCCCTTAGTGGCCTGGTCAGACAAATATGATTTGAGTGACGACCTGTGCAAACAATGAAGATTCTGCCTTCTCCCCTTGACCCCCATCCATGGCCATGAGCCTTCCTATTCAATGAAGGACGTTATCAATCAATCAATCAATCGCGCGCCCCTTGTCGAACACAAACAGCATATCAGTGAATGCATCAAAGTTCTCCGGCGTTCTATAATTCGTTTACAGGAAAAAAAAAAAGGCACAGTATCTGTCACTCGCGAAATCCCACTATCATCCTCATGGTAAACAAGGGGAATTATGAAGAGCGTTTCACGACCCGGGCCATGACGCAGTTGGTAAAGCGCTGGGCTAGGGTGCTGAAGGATGGGCGTTCGATTCCTTGTGGAGACAAGGTTTAATAATTAATTTTAACTCTCGCTCTCGAAAGCGTCACACCCTCTGCCGAAAGCCTCTGCTGACAACGATGGGAGCTTAAAGGCGTTCACCTTAAACACTTCAGACGATCAGTGATATTCATTTTCCAGATACGAGAGAGCACCACTTATTACAGATGCTGTGGGATTATGTTATCGCCGCTGCAAAGCCGTTCGCGAGATGTGTCACATTTCTTCGCGAGATTCCGCGGGATATCACGAGATTGGGACGCCATGACCTGGTGACATCATTCGTCTTGTCTACCATGAGGGAGATAGTTACAAATAAACAAATATTGTCTCCATCGGGAATCGAACCTCCGCCCCTTGGATCCCCGGCCTAGCGCTTTAACCAATTGCGCTACACCCCGGATTTTGTTTCTTTGTTGCAAAATGTACATCATGACGAAATATACAGTAAAAATATTTACAAGGTTTGCAGGCCGCTTGCCGGCCGCAAACCATGGAGTCGTTTCATTTGTGCAAGATTTCTACACACCACCTCGATATGAGCATCACATTCTGTATCTTTCAAAACATCATGTATTTTCACAATACTCACGGCAAAATATTTATACACGTATCTGGTACCAGTGTCACCGTGACGATAATCCATAGAACTGAGCCACACAGAATGCAGGCCCATCAGAAATATGGCATCGTATGGTATTGCATAGTCGTGAATTGGCAGAAACCTGATACCTTGGAGTGTAAGAGGAAGATCCTTTTGAATGGTACGAGGTAACATGTCCCAAAAGAAAATAGCGTTGTTACACTCAAGGAACATATGTTCGATTGTTTCTGTTTTGTTACACAGAAAGCAGTTTGTCTCCCATGGTACATATATGCCTTTTTCACATAACCAAGCTTTAACAGGTGGAAAAAGGTCCTGGTTGCGGGCATGACCCACATCTTTCTCACAATAAACGCATCTTGACCAGCAGTAGCTTTGGAAATTTGTCGGTGCAAGGGAACTGGAAACATCATGGCAATCAGATTTTTTGTTAGTTGCTTTCTTTTTACTGTTTGCAAGTACTCCTTGGTGGAACGCATGGCAAGAAAGCGATAAGACGCCACCACCTCTCGGAGATAGCGCGACACACCATAACAACCCCTCTCACATGATGAAACTATTAAATCCGGTAAGGCGTTGGACAGCATGTATTGTATATAAGAACAGAGAAAGGGATGTCGTTGTCTAAGCAGAAACATGAAGGGCAGCACTATCTACCTTACATATAAATGAAAAAGGACGAGGCCCCCGTCACCTACTCTTTGAAAGAGGTTCGTTCGGGACAATCGCTTCCAGCGGGACCCCCAGATGAATGTTGCAAAAATGCAATGCAATTTTTTTTTTTAAATTACCTCGCGTACAATACAAGTATTGCAAAATACAAATAGTTTTTTCAACAAGAAAAACATTTGCACACTGCAGCACGCGCGAATACAGACAAGCTACGGTCTCCCAAATGAGTCATCAGCTCTTTCACCTCAACCGCCTTTCGGCTATAGGCAGAGTCACTTTCCCTATAGCATTCAAGTGGCCCTCCGAGATAAGTGCTCGGTGTAATAGACCATTGAACTTTCTCAAAGACAATAGGTGTCTTGTCCCATGAGCCATGCCACAATCCCACACAGTTAGTTAAATTCAGCATGCTGCCGCTTTTGGCACAGTAATCCTACTTTATATTCAATATAGCCCTGATACTATCTCTGTCCCGTGCAAAAAAAAAAAAAAAGTGACGTCGTCCGCGTAGGCCAGTACACGGGCTTCGCATGACTGTAAACTGAAGCCTCTAACTTCATTACTCTGCAAAACGTTTTGATACAATGGCTCCAAAAAGAGCGCAAAACGTAACGGTGAGAGGCGGCCACCTTGGCGAACCGCAGAGTACAGTACATTTATACGTCTCCTTCTTTCTAGATTTACGATCAAGCTCGTGGTGCAATTCATGTAGGCCATTTTTACTCCTTCGCATATCACCGAACCCAAACCTACATGCTTCATCAAAAGGATAAGTGTTTCATCCGGCACTCTATCGAAGGCTTTCGCCAAATCAATCTGGAGCATGGCAACCCTGAGGAAATCGCTGTCACAAAGCTCAAACACGCTTCTAGCGACGTGAGTATTGGTGTAAATAGTTCTGCCCTTTATTCCGCACGTCTTATGGGGTCCGATTAAATTCTTAATTACTGATTGCAGCCTTCTCGCGAACACCTTCATGAGAATCTTGTAATCGACATTTGTCAATGTGATGGGTCTATATTCCTTAACAGTGCGAAGTGTAACTGCATCTTTACCTTTGAGTATTAAAACCGTGTGGGCATGAGTGAACGATGGCGGCAATGTCTTGCGCTCGGACTCTGCGAATACCATTTGTAAGGCAGCAGTCATGTCATTTTTGAGCTCCTTGTAGAAAGCAGCACTCAGACCATCCAAACCCGGTGATTTTCCGGGGTTGAGGTCTTCGTTGGCTCTTTCAACCTCCCCGACGGTGATGTATTTCTACAGAGCTGTCGTAGCGCCCGGATCCAGTTTAGGCATGACCGACCAAACATCTTCCTGAATCCCGGGTTTATCGGGAATTCGGTGTCCAAAACGTTGTGTATAGTGATCTTTGAAAGCGCGCTTGATACCAGACTGGTCGTATGATGTTACTCCATTAGAGTCCATCTCTTTACGTCGGGCATAAGCCTTTTCATCCGATAGGGTGCGTTTATTCGGTGCCTCACCGGCCAACAGTCGCTCACCCCGTGCTCGGATCATGGCTCCCCTGTAGTTATCCTCGTCGAGTTTCTCCAGTTTAGTTTAATTTCTTTCATTTCTTGAACAAACCCACCAGGAATTACGGTCTCTAGTTGAACAAGTGATTGAAGTTCCTCTTTAAGGATTTCTTCTTCCTTCCGGGCAATATAACCTTCAGTTCACAACCTCTTTCTATAGCTCTCATTTTCACTTTTTGTTTAAATGTTTCCCACCTTTCAGTTGTCGTTTTATCTGGTCTAAAAAAAGCTTTAATTGCTTTCTCCGTTCCTGTCATAAATGCATAATCTTTCAAAAGCCTTTCATTGATTTTCCACATGTCCCAGCTTACTTTCCTCCTTTTCTTCCTGCCGATCGAGAACATTACCAAACTGTTATCAGTAAATAACACAGCTTCAACCTTGTAGTACTCGAAGTTCGGTGCCAGTTGCGGAGAGATGTCATCATCATCATCATCATCAGCCTGACTGCAGGGCGATGGCCTCTCTCATATTTCTCCACTTAACCCGTTTCTGTGCTAGCTGCATCCACTTGACCCCTGCGAGATTCTTAACCTCATCCACCCACCTAACTTTCTGCCGCCCCCTGCTACACTTTCCTTCCCTTGGAATCCAGTTTGTTACCCTAAGCGACCATCGGTTATCCTCTCTTCGCACTACATGTACTGCCCATGCCCATTTCTTCTTCTTAATTTCCACTAGAATGTCGGTAACTTGAGTTATTTCTCTGACCCACTCTGCACGCTTCCTTTCTCTTAATGTTACCCCTACCATTTTTCGTTCCATAGCCCTCTGGGTTGTCCTCAACTTAAGTAGAACTCTCTTGGTTGGCCTCCACATTTCAGATGTACGCTCGATCTAATCTGCCATGGCTTGAACCTTGATAATGCGTAAAATGTCGGATCTTTCCAACTTTTGCCAGATGTGCAACGTCGATCAAACTAACATCATTGACCAGGTCTGTTATTTAAGTCACACTTTCGTCTTTGTAGAAATTAGTCGATGTTCTGTCCTCAGCTTCGCAGACGGAGTTGAAATCTCCTATAACCAAGAGAAGCATGTCGCATTTAAACAAGGGTGCGACGTCCTCGAAAAACTGGAGCCTCTCTTTAGATTTTGTCGGAGCATACATGCACGAAACGCGAATATTGTGACCATTATACTTAAGATCACACATCACATATCGCCTGCTGAGAGAACTGGATGACCTTTTCTACTACAAAGCCTAGCGATGTTTTCAGAAACAAAACACAGCCCCCGGAGAACCCAACTGCGTGGCTGACACACACATCGTAAATTCCACAAAATGGTTGTACCATGCTGTTGGTTTTGCCCTCGCTCTGCACTTTTGTCTCCTGAACTGCAAAAATATCTAAGCCTTTTTCGATCATCAGCCTCTTGAGCTGGTACTGTCTGCTCTTTCCCACCAGCCCCCTCACGTTGAGCGTGGCCCTCCCTTTCCGGTTCTCGTCAAGAGCGGACGCGGGATGGATCGCTCCTAGCGAAATGCTTCTTTCAATGGCGAAAGCCGAGGTGCGCGCGTGAATGCCCCCCATCCCCCCCCCCCCCCCCCGCGACAGTGGCATGATTCGGCCCGTACCAGATGGGACACGTGTGGCTGCTGAAGCTGCGAACCTGTGAATATATGGAGATGGTGGTCCGAGCCGGTGGTGTGCAGGTGAAGGGACGCTACTGTGCCGTAATTTATCCGGTACGTAGGGAAATCACCACCATGATTCACTGGATTCCTTTATACGTGCCGGACGAAGCCATACGGAGAGTTCTGAGTGAGTTTGGAGAGGTGATAAATATTCGTCTCGAAGAATGAAACGTGAGAGGGTTCGAATTGGCGGTGTCGAAGAATCGCGTAGCCCGAAGCGTCCTTAAGGAAGGAGTAACGCCGGATAACCTACCAGACCTTTTCAAGTTTATTGACGGCACCGCCCTCATCGCCGCGCCCAGACGGATGCCGACTTAGCTGTGGTGCTGATGCAAGGTAAAAGGGCACATCCGCTGGGACTATCAGACTCCGTGCTCCAGCAAGTGTCGAGCGTTCGGTCATGAACGCATTGACTGCGTCCGCACGTAGGCCGTCGTGGCCGGGGCAACGAAGCATGCTGAGGAAGCTAACCAGCTCATGGACGAGGAAGAAGCGGAAAAAGCAGATTCTTCGCACATCAACGCAGCGAGCAGTGGAGAGCTTTTCACGCCCAGCACGGAGATTGCAACTGCAGTATCAGTGCCTCAAAGTGACGAAGCGACGGCGGATGAAAATGTCGCCACTAGTGCCGCCAGCACGGCAGAAGGCAAGACTACTACGCAAGACCTGACCACCGAAACTACCGAAACCAACGCAGTTCAGAACAAAGCAGCATTCGCCACGAAAAACAAGGAAGCCACGACAGCCGCCATGGATGTCGAACCAGCTTCGATCAATAGACTCCGTGACAAAAGAAAGGAGGTGGTGGTGGAGCAGCGGCTTCGCCAGCTCGCCAACGAGTGGAAAGTGTACACGGGGAAGAAAGGAAAATATGTGCGTCCCAACCGTACGTCGTCAGCGACCATTTGACGGGACCGGTCCGGGGTGGAGAAGGCGAGAAATCATCTTGACTGCGGCGATTGCGACTGCGGCGACTACGGCGATTGACTGCGATCAATCGCCTTCACAATAGCTCCTGAACACGCGCTACGCCCCGGTTTGGGACACTCATTATAATTCCCCCTGTCTAGCGTGAGGATTGATAGATTGAATGTCCGTTATCGAATGGGAAGGCTCATGGGCGTGGATGGGGGTAAAGGGGAGTAGACAGAATCTTCATTGTTTAGGTCGTCACTCAAATCATAATGCTCTAACCAGGCCATTAAGGGAGCCATACTTGGCAAATATCATCTGTGTGTTAGCATCAGTTTCTAGAAGGGAACGATAATTCAGGCGGTAGGGTTGGATCTCGGAGCATCCAGTAGAAAAGCAGGGCAAACCCAGTGTAGATGACATATGCCGCCGCGCGTTAGAGTCGTACAGGGGGGGTACGTAATCATTTTCTCTGTATACTGACGCCAGAGGGCCATAATACGTGGTGTGTAAGCCGCATGGGCGATGAGCTTATTCAAAAAGTCTTCTTGACTTCGGGTGAGGTGGGTTTTTCGCGTAAAAGGTGGGTCTGGTGTGGCCACCTGCATGCGATGCTGACTGAGGCTACGAAGACTGGTCCGCGTACAGTGCATAAGGGCAAGAGAAGGGGTGTGTTGGTCGCCCAAGGTCGAATAAGGATGAAGCAAGGGGGGTGAGGAAATAAATATAGACATCCCACCTGTCAAGGCAGCCGCGGCGTCTGCCACCACATTGCCCCCTGATTCGTCCGAGTGACCTGGGGTCCACTGAATAACGACAGTTCTGGTCGCGAGTTGGTGGCGTTTAAGGAGGCGCTGTATGGCCGTAGCAGTTACATCTTGTGAACCCGGAATAGCGATTTCCTTGTAAGCTTCATAGGAATCAGTAAGAATACGTATTGAACCAGTTCCGGTGCAAGGCACTCCTGACAAAGCTCCCCAAATCGCGAGGAGTTCAGCAGGAAGAGGGGTACCTTGAGGTAGGTGGCAGGCATAAGCGCGTGAAAGGGAAGGGTTGTCATCGCATACCTAGCCCATAGATGCAAATTCGCTTGTAATCGAAGCGTCAGGGATTCGCTCTTATCGGTGATGGGCAGCGAGGAGCTCCCGGGGAATGACAAAATCGCTGTTTATAGGTCGGCGATGGAGGCTTGTTACCACTGGCATCTCCCAAGGGGGAAGAGATGCATATAGGGCTGATGTTATGTCATTACGCTGTTCATGCCAGGCCAGCAGGTGACACCCTTGCACAGTGTTCTCTAAACATATTCAATGACGAGTCTGTGACTCGGAAACGATGGTAGCAAGCGGTGGAAGAGCGGCCAAACGCTCAGGTTCATCTAAAGGAGTGTGCTCAGGTAGACCGGTAATAGTGCGTAGTGTTGCGCGATGAAGGCGTTCGACCTTAACGAAGTCAGTCTTCGACAGTTGAAGGACGAGTGTGCCAGAGAGGATTTTTCCGACCGCCGCTGCTCGGGCCATCGCACGGCAGGCATGTTGCCGCGCACCGCCGTGCCGGTTGGACAGGCCAC